>NW_006408531.1:12287855-12341551 GCF_000296735.1 Chrysochloris asiatica
GTTAGTCTAAGGAATATTACTGGCCCCATTTTCCATTTTCTATTTTTCATGGTGAGACAAACTTTCTGCCAATTGGTCACACCTTACAAAGCAAAGCCTTATGCAGCAGGTTCATTCTTGCACTGCCTATTCAACAATTTCTAGGCACTAAATCCCAGAAGCTGACCCTTTATCCAATTTAGGTTTCTGGAAATCCTGGCCTGAAAAGAGAAGCAAATACAGAAGGAGATCTCCAAAGTCTTTTCCAATCATTTGTCAATGAGAGGTCAGGGACCAGAAATCTCCGAATATTGAGAAGGAGTTGCACACCCAAGGGATGGAATCAGAGCAAATCCTTACATTGTGTGTCAAAAATTGTTATCCCACAGCTTAAATCCAATGCCTTGGAGTGATTGAGTATAATAAACACTCCAGATAAACAAAGAAAGAGAAAATCCCCTATAATTATTAGGAAGACGACTACCTGATAATAAGAACATTTCACAGCAAACAGGCTGGTTTAATTGGTGTTTGTCTGACTCTTTGTTACAAGCACTTTTTATACTACTTCCTGATATGGTTAGTCATCTACTATAAACAAGAGGAGCTATCATTCCAACATTCACACTGATGAATGAACTATCCTGGTGCCTGTTTGTCCAGATGGTCACTCCTTATCAGAACAGGGAACAGGCTCCAGACAGAGCCAAGTAATTATTACCATTCCAACCTAAAATAGTCAAAACATATATTAAAGAAATATAGAGAAGTTGGTGTGTGTGTATAAAAGCCAAGTGCCTAGAAATTTAGTAACTATAACTAAAGATTATATTTACTCTCAACTAAGCAAAACAGCTTATGCCAAGAAATTTGGAAGATAGCTACCTGGCTAACCGATTTGGAAAATATCCATATTTATGCTCATTCCAAAGAGAGGTGACCCAATAGAATGTGGAAATCATCAAACAATATCATTAGTATCATGTGCAAGTAAAATTTTGTTGAAGATAATTTAAAAACAATTGTAACAGCATAACAACTGAACTGTGGGAAATTCAGGTTGGATTAAGAAGAGGATATGGAACTAGGGATATGATTGTTAATGTCAGATGGATCTTGGCTGAAAACAGAGAGTATCAGAAAGACGACTACTTGTGCTTTCTTGACTATGAAAAGGCTTTCAATTGTGGGACTCATGACAAACTATGGATAACATTGCAAAGAATGGCTATTCCAGAATACTTAATTTTGTTTATGAGGAACATGTACATAGACCAAGAAACAGTTGTGAGAACAGAACAAGGGGATAGTGACTGGGTTAAAATCAGGAAAGGTGTGTGCCAAGGTTGTATCCTTCCATCATACTTGTTCAATTTATATGCTGAGTAAATAGTCTGGGAAGTTGGATTATATGAAGAAGAATGTGGCATCAAGATTGCAGGAAGACTCATTAACAACCTGTGATATGTAGATGATATAACCTTGTTTCTTGAAAGTGAAGAGGACTTAAAATTCTTACTAATGAAGAGCAAAGACTTCAAGGCTTCAGTATGCATTGCATTTCAATGTAAAGAAAACCAAAATCCTCAAAACTGGACCAATAAATAACATCATGATAAATGGATAAAATATTGAAATTGTCAAATATTTCATTTTGTTTGGATCCATAATCAACACTCATGGAAATGGCAGTCAAGAAATCAAATGACGTATTGCATTAGACAAATCTGCTGCACAAGACTTCTTTAAAGTATTCAAGAGCAAAGCTGTCAGTTTGAGGACTAAAGTGTGCCTGGTGCAAGGCATGGTATTTTAAATCACTTCATATGCATATGTAAGTTGGGCAATGAATAAGGAAAACTGTAGAAGATTTAATGCATTTGAATTATGGTGTTGGCAAAGAATATTAAAAGTTCCATGGACTGCCAGAAGAACAAACACATCTGTATTGTAAGAAGTACAACCAGAATGTTCCTTAGAAGCTAGCATGGCAAATCTTCATATCTCATTGTTGTTGTTGTCAGGTGCCATCGAGTCGGAACTGACTCATAGCGACCCCATGCACAGCAGAACAAAACAACGTCCGATCCTGGGCCAACTTCACTACCGCTGCCACACTTGACGTCATCAATGATGCCACCTCACTGATCCAACTCGTTGGGGGTCTTCCTCTTTTTCTCTGACCCTCCACCTTACCCAGCATGACATCCTTGTCCAGCGACTGTTCTCTCCGGACAATGTGTCCAAAGTAGGAGAGATGAAGCTTAGCCATCTTGGCCTCCAAGGAACACTCTGGTTGTACTTCTTCCAAAACAGATCTATTGGTTCTTTTGGCAGTCCACGGAACTTTCAGTATTCTCCTCCAACACCACAACTCAAAGGCATCAATTATTCTATGATCATCCTTATTCACTGTCCAGCTTTTGCATCCATATAAGGTTATTGAAAATACCATGGCTTGGGTCAGGCGCACCTTAGTCCTCAAGCTGTCATCTCTGCTCTTCAGTACTTTAAAAAAAGTTCCTGTGCAGCAGATTTGTCTAATGCAATACGTCATCTGATCTCTTGACTGCTGCTTCTGCGAGTGTTGACAGTTGATCCAAGAAGAATGAAGTCCTTGACAACTTCAATCTCTTCTCCATTGATAAGAATGGTGTTTATTGGTCCAGTGGTGAGGATTTTTTTTTTCTTTAACATTGAGATGTAATCCATATTGAAGGCTGTGCTCTGTGATCTTCATAAGTATATGTTTGAAGTCCTCTTCACTTTCAGCAAGCAAGGTTGTATCATCAGCATATTGCAGGTTGTTAATGAGTCTTCCACCAATCCTGATGCCACGTTTTTCTTCATAGAACCCAGCTTCTCATATTATTTGCTCAGCATACAGGTTGAATAAGTATGGTGAAAGAACACAATCCTGTCGCACACTTTCCCCAATTTTAAAACATTCAGTGTTCCCATGCTCTGTTTGAACAACTGCCTCTTGGTCCAGGTACAAATTTCTCAGAAGTACAATTAAGTGTTTTGGAATACTCACACTTCTCATTTCTCATACTTTGGACAAATTATCAGGATGGACTATGGAGAAGGATATCGAGCTTGGTAAAGTGGTGGGACAACAAAAACAAATAGGTCCCCAGGAAGATGGGTTGACAGGGTGGCAACAGCAATGGACTCAAATACAACAACAATTATGATGATGGCATAGCACTGGGCAGTGTTCTGTTGTACATTACATTGCTGTGAGTAAGAACTGACTCAATGGCACCTAAAAACAATAACAACATCAAGCAAAATAGTTATGCTTTCAGAATGGCTGCACGGATTCGTTTATGGCTCATTTTTGTTTTGCTTACACAATATGGAGCTAAAGCAAAAATCACAAAAATAAACATAAATGTTTGTGAACATAAGCATCTTTGAGCACAAAACACAAATGATTCTTGGTGAAAGTCCAATCAAACTTACCAAAAAGAATTGACCATAGACACTCAAATGGATACTTGCTTACCACTGTAATGTTCACTGCAACACCATTCACAATAGTCAAAATATGGAGACAATCCAAACGCCCGTCAGCAACTGGATGGATGAACCAAATGTGGTACGAGTACATACATACAATGGAAGCCTATTCAGCCATAAAGATGGATGAAGTTCTGATACACGTATACGCTACAAGTGTGGATGAACCCTGAAAGCATGCTGAGTGAAATAATTTGGACACAAAAGGACAAATATTATATGACTCCACTTGTATGCACTATCTAGAGTAGACAAATGCATTTGCAGTTACCAGGGACTGTGGGAGGCTTGAAGTGGGGTGGGGAGTTATAGCTTAATGGGTGTTGAGTTTCTGTTTGATGTTATGAAAAACATTTGGAGAAATGTAGTGGTGATGGTCACTGAACATGGTGAATATAATTAATGTCACTGAATTATACATTTTAAAATGGTTTAGGAACCCTAGTTGCACTTGGCTGCTAACCACAGGAGAAAGATGTGGCATTCGGTTTCCCTAGAGTCACAGTCTTGGAAAAAGACTTTATGTTATTTATATTTTACAAAACAAAAGCTGAACTTGACAGAGCAGAAGTGCAGAGCACACAGAAGGCCTCGTGCAGAACACACAGAAGGCCTTGTGTAGTGCACACAGAAGGCCTCGTGCAGTGCATCTGCACTGTGCCAACTGATCTGTTTCCTAGAGGAAATGAGGTGCTCCAGCAATAAATATTTTCATAAGCCTGATACTCAGAGGCAGCACTCTTGTACTTTTTGCATAAAGTTTTGTATACATTTATATAATTTATATAAATACCTGCCTTCACAGTAAATGTATTAGGTGCCAACTCACCTAAAACTATATAGTAGAAATCTTTCCATGTTACCGAATATCATTCTTTTCACCCCACTACCAAAACAAGAGAGAGAAAGAGAAGAAAAGAGAAGAGAGAAAAGGAAATGAAAGGGAAGGAGAATATCAACAGCAGTAAATCGAAAAAGGAAAAGGAAAGAGCTGCTTTTAAAAAAAAAGGAAGTTTGCTAGACTTAGTGAAGACTCTGGACCCACTCTCTATGCCAGATTACATGAGGGAGCTTCAGAAAGTTAGTGGAAAAGTAGAATGAAAAGATAGTGGAAGTTTTTCATGATCTTTTTGGAGCCCTCTCAGATAATCTGTACAGGAAGCCAGTAGAGAGAAGCTAGCATGCACCCCCATTGACAGGCTCTCAGGAGCGTAAATATGAGTGGGACAATCAGCACAGGTCCAGGTTTCCCCTTCTCCTGTCTTCACGTTCTCTTTTTATCAACGCTTCCTGCTCTTCCACTTGTTTCTTTCCCCTCCTTCCGCCCCCTTGTCTTTCCTCTTCTGTCTTCTATCTCTTTCAAAACATATGAAAATTGATGTCGTGTTTACCCACAGAGATGTGCACTGGTCTTAGGTGTGTAGTTCAATGAGTTCTGAAGAAAGCACACAGGCATGGAATTCATGTTCCCATCATTCTGTGTTCCTCTTTAGTCAGTCTCCTACCATGCTCCTCCTCCCCTGTCCTCTTCTCCAGGCAGCTTTCTACTACCTGAGCTTAGTCTTGCCTACTTTTTTAAAATTATTATTCAGATCAATGGAATTATATAATATGTCCACTTTTAAGCTAAGCTTCTTTAGTGCAATATCATGCTTTTAAGATTCATCCACATTTTCCACTGTAACAGTACTTTATTTCTTTTTATTGCTAAGTAGAATGCCCTTGTGGAGTCCTGGTATGGCACTATAGGATAAGCGCTGAACTGCTAACTGCAAGGTTGGTGATTCAAACTCACCAGCCACTATTCAGAAGCCCTATATAGGGTCACTATGATTTGAAACCTACTCAGCAGCTACTTAACAACAACAAAATCCCAACGTAGGAATATACCACCATTTGTTTATATGTTGATTCATTATCCTGATGATGTACATTTCAGTTGCTTACAATTTTTTTTTTATATATATAAGGAAAGCTGCTATGAACATTATTATATTAAACATTGTGCAGACATAATTTTTTATAAAATTTAGGAATATATGTTGCTCTGTTCCATCAAGTCAGGTCCAACTCATAGTGACTCTGTACAGGGTTTCAGAGGCTGTGAATCTTTGTAGGAGCAGAAAACTGCCTCATCTTTTTCCTGTGGAGCAACTGGAGGATTCAAACTGCTGACCTTTTGGTTAGCAGACCAACATATAACCCACTATGCCACCAGGGCTCCCCATATGTATATTGTTGCCGTTAAGTGCCATCAAGTCAGTTCCAACTCACAGTGTGTTTTTTTAAGTTGTTGGAATATTTTACTAACACTGAAGAAAAATTTCGAATACAACATTACATAATTCCACACAGTGGAATGTCTTTGCATAGTCAGTAAAGCACAAGTTATCAAGTTTCTGGTATTTTCTGCTTTCAGCCAAGATCCATACAATGCCATATAGAGTAAAATATTCCAGAAATCATACTCTATAAATCATCATGCCATATATTTATGATAATTTTGGAAAACCAACAGACTGATGAACTGTTTCTAATCACTGTTTTCTATAGGTAAAGCAACCCATCACCCCTCACCAAACTCAGCCATTATAGATAGGTAAGACTGTTTAATGTAGAGAGTCAAGTAGTGTAAATGCCAGAAAGATGATGAAAGTGTAACTTTTCTCCAAAGTCAGGTAAAAAGTCAGTGATATTTACGCTCTTTTTTCCACTCCTGTATTATCCATGTATTGTCAGACATTCAAATTTGAGATAATGTAATATTTATTGAGTGTTCACTGTGTATCAAGTATTATTCTAGATTCTTGACATTTATTTACTCATTTAATCCTCACAACAGCCCTATGGGTTGGGTGCCATTATTATACCAACTTTATAGATGAGGAAGCCAAAGCCCAGAAAGATGAAGTGACCTACACTGATACATGTTAGGTATCCCTGAGACTGTCCACAGAGTCAACTATTCAGCAAAAGGATTTACAGCACTCAGCATATAGTGATATTCCTAGCTATGGGTTATTTTAGCGAAAGGACACAAAATCAGCTAAGGAAAAGACACATGAGGAAAATTAGGTATAAGCTTCCAAGAGTTCTTTCCCAGTGGAGCCATATAGAATATGCTTAATTCTTCCAGCAATGGATTGTGACATGTGTGAGATGTTGTCCATCTGGGAAGCTCATTAGAAAATTAGCACCCATGCGTTTTTTGGGGGATGGGTCATATAGGCAGCCTCTGGCTAACGTTTATAAAAAATTCAGAAGGAAAGCAGGTATTCATCATGAACCAAACTGTTTATACAAACCATTTAGGCACAGTGAGTTAATTCTGGGACTGGTGGGGACCCTTCTAAAACCCAAGTTCCCAGACACCAGTCAAAGACCAACCTTGTAAGCAGGTCTTTCAAAGGATAACAGTCAGGAAAGCTATCTTAGCTCTTTTCTGCACAGAAGTAGGTTTCATATACAAACTGGAGTCAAACATGAAACCATCATGGCTTACCAGAGATGTTCAGTAAACAGATTCAGGACTTTGGAATTTAGGGAGAAAGGTCAAAATTTCCGATAACAACTTGGGAGTTGCTGACCTGTTGTTGTTGTTGTTAAGTGCCATCGAGTCGGGTCCGACCCATAGCGACCCTGTACAGGGTTTCCGAGGGTGTAAATCTTTATGGGAGTAGAAAGCCTCATCTTTCTCCCGCGGAGCGGCTGGTAGTTTTGAACTGCTGACCTTAAGGTTCGCAGCCCGATTCGTAACCACTACGCTACCAGACCTGTAGTGACATTGAAAATTCCAAGTTTGGTTAAGATCCCATAGGAACTCAATGTAGATGGAAAAGAAAATAGGTCTGAGGACTGCACTTAACAATAACAACAACAACACATATTGAATTGTGTTTAGGTGCTGTTGAGTCTAATCTATGTTCGACTCATACAGACACCATGTGACAAAGTAGAACAGACCCATAGGATTCTCTCGGCTGTAATCTTTATGAAAGTGGTTTACTAGGTCTTTCTCCCATGGAACCACTTGGTGGTTAGCAACCAAGTGCTTAATCCCACCAGGGCTCTTTGATTGAAATGTTTTACCCCTATACCTGTGAATACAGGAACCCTGGTGGTACAGTGGTTGAAGTACTTGACTGCTAACCTAAAGTTTGGCGGTTCAAACCTACCAACTGCTCCGAGGTAGAGTGATGTAAGAATCTGTTTCTGTAAAGATATACAGCCTTGGAAACCCTGGGGGGCAGTTTTGTTCTGTCCTATAGCATTCTCTGAGTCAGAACGGACTCAACAGCAATGGTACAGCAGTGACTATAATCCCCTCTGGACACAATGTTTTCTCTGTTAGGGCAATAAGGTGTGACAGGGTGTACCCTAAACCAAATCATTTCTGAGTTATAAAAAGAGCAGATTAGACATCGAAGCAAGCGTAAATGGCAAGAGAAAGATGCCAAAGAACTGAGGAATGCCAGAGTCTTCCGCCAGAGCTGATGGAAAGAGAGACTTCCCCTAGAGCTGGTGCCTGACTTCAGACGTCTAAACTATGAGAGGAGTCCTCGTGTGGCACTGTAGGAGAAGCACTGGGCTGCTAACTACAAGGTCAGTGGTTCAAACCCACCAGATGCTTCCTGAAATTCCCATACAGGGTCACTATGAGTCAGAATCCACTCGACAGCATTTAACAACAACAGCAACAACAAACTGTGAGGAAATAAAGGTCTGCTCTGTAAAGCTACCCACTTGGAGTATTTCTGTTGGTGCACCACGAGGAAAGTAAGATTAGAGGAGATAATGGTGTTCTCAAGTAAGTGAAAGGGATGGGCTGTAGGATGTACGCAGGCCTCAGACGATTGATGCAGGACCGAAGGCACTTATTTGAGCACAGATTTAGGCTGGGGGAAGGGGGGTAGATATGGGACGGCAGCCTGTGGGACTTCTCGTCCGATTGCATCAACTTTCTCAGTAAAATAGGACACAGAGCATTCAGTTGAGAGTGAGGATGGGGAGAAGGTGATGGGAGATGGAGGGTGCTGGTCACTGAAATGTAAGAAGATAGAGCTGCCTTGGGAAACAGGGAGTGCTGTTTGGGCTTCTCAGGGCCCTTGAGAACCTTAGATACTGCTGAAATGAATTTAAAGTAAAACTGGTTGACTCGGTTGGATGTTTTTCCCACCGTGTTCAGCTCTAGGGTTGCAGGTACTGAGTGAGGACAAATGGGATGCCTCCAGTTGAGCTTTGCTAGGCAACTATGAGGAAGGATGAGAGTGGTGCATGGAGGTAGGAAGCAAGGAAGTTGATCTAAACAGGAGTGGTAGTGCGTTGTGGAATGATGTACTAATTTTTTCTGGAAAGTGGTAGAGTGTAAAGACTGGTACTCCCTTGTTGCTAGTGCCCTCGAGTTGATTCGGGCACATGGTGGTCCCTGGGGACAGAACACAAGTGCTCCACAGGCTGTGACCATGTGGTAACAGTTTGCCATGACTGTTTTCTGAGGCACATTTGGGTGGGTCTGAACCACCAACATTTCAGATTAACCATTTGTACCATCAGGAGCTAGGTGCCTCAAAAGTTACTTCCCTTTAACGCAGAGGGTATTGTACAACAAGTTCAACATTCCTGGCACAAGATTAATCTACATGATACAACCTGCTACTTTTGATAACTGTGCCTTACCTTATACCAGTTGATCTGTCTGGTGGCGACCAGTCTTTTGTTTGGAAAGGGAAGAACTCAGAATGATCACTGGGGCCCTGCCCTAAAACGATCTGAACCTTTATAATCATCATAGCTTTCACATGGCATGCACCCTTCCTGTATGGGATAAAGATTTGAAGAGGTGTGTAAGCTGTTCACACCCAGGTGTGAATTCCAGTTCCACCCTTGCCAGCACTGTGTCTATCAGAACACTTTGTACAGCTTTCTTCTTCTTACTCAACCAGACCCCTCTCCTAGCCTACACCTCTGGGTTCTTTCGTTCTTCCTTTATTTGCAGGTTCCAGTGACTCAGTGGGCCTATTTTCCCGGTCCTCACTGTCCCTGAGGGCCTGGTCCCCTCACCCCACAGTTTCCTCCCTCTCTTCCTAGTCATTTCTGAAGACAAGTCCTGAGGTCCTTTCGGTATGAAATGATTTATTGCTCATTACAAATATGTAACACTAATAATTAACACAGATAACTAAAATTGCCATAGTTTATTGACTGGACCTCAATTTCTTATGTGTAAACTGTGGCAACACAGATTTTAGAATCCCAGCTAAGTTCACATAGCTATGGTCTGATTTATGATTTGGGCTCCTCCTTGTGAAGGAGAACTGAAGATTCAACCTTTAGCTTATCCCCTAGATAAGAGGGCCATCTCCAGCCTCCTCCCATTGTCTCCCCAGAACCTTCCTTTCTGACATGCTCCCTCCCTGGAGATCAATTTAACACTGTTGAGGACCTCAACGGACCCAGCTCATTTCCTTATAGTGCCCCTGGCCAAGTAGCTTAACTTCTGTGACTCTCAATTTTCTCATCTTCAAATTGGGGAGAATAATAGATATTTTACAGAGTGGCCATCAAGTCTGGAAACGAAAATATCCATTTTGTTTTCCCTTCCTTTTTCTAGAGCACATCAAACTCATTTTGGTGTGGTCATTCTAAAACTACAAAATCATTAAGTTTAATTGTTTTGATTGGCAGCTGTGGGTTCAAACACACTGATTGTGAGGATGGTGAGGGATGGTATATCATTTCATTCTGCTATACATAAGGTTGCAGGTCACAATGAGTCAGAGGTGACTCAATGCCACCTAACAACATCTGTTTTGTGTGTTCAAGCAATGAGAGCCACGAACACAGTGTAAAAGCCAAACCAGAGGGACAGGACAGCTGGTCCACAATCAGAAAAACATCAGAAACTGAACTCCAATGCTCAGTATCGAAACCTGTCATACCTCTACCTCTTCTGCTCACACTGCAGGGTATCTGTGTGGTTGGTTGTCAGAATAACTGGATTCTAACCTAGTTCTGTGACTGTGTAAGCAAGTGACCCACAGGCAAGTCAGGTGGTTGCTGGACCTCAATTTCCTAACAGTGTGCTGTGGTAGGGGGCCGTGGTTTTCCTCACTCTGAAAGTTTATCTTATTTCACTGTTGCTCAAAACCACTTGTAGAGCGGCGATTAAGAAATAGTTTTGAGCATTAACTATGTAACAAGCAAAACTCCCATAGTCTCCACCCGCCTGTCACAGGGAAAGTAGAGATCTATGTGAGGAGTGTTAGAAAAGGAGGATGTTGTTAATCAACCAGCCTTGTCACAGAGGGCCCAGAGCTTTAGAGAACCCTTCCGGGGCAGATACACACAGGCTGGAAGAGGCAAAGGCAGTAAGAGGACACTGGGAACGGGATGCTGGAGCGTAGAGACAGGGATTTCAGACTTCCAACAGAGGACAGGGGAGGCCGATGAATGACTGTAGGCTAGAGAGACATTCAGATTTGAATTTTAAAGAGACAGTCTAACTGCAGTCTGAAGACCGCATTGTATGTGTATGTATGTATGTATGTATGTGACAGAGCTCTTATTACACTAGGTCAGAATGCCTCAGTAGAACTGTCCTGTAGGGTTTGCCGAGGTGAATCTTTACAGAAGTAAACTGCCTCATCTTTCTCCTGTGGAGTGGCTGGTGGGTTTGAACTGCGGATCTTTTGGCTACCAGCCCAGCACTTAACTCACTGAGCCACTAGTTGAAATGAACTCAAAGGTGGGTTTAGAACAGAAATGGTGGTGGCTCTGACCAGGATATAGTGATGTGGCTGGGAAGATGGAGAAAAATAAAAGAGGTAATAAAAGATATAAATACCAAAGGACTTGGTGGTGGGTTGTGGGGCTGAGAGGGGAATTTTCAAAGAAGTCTACCAGGTGTTTTTAAAGAACTGAGTAGATGATAGTGTCACTTTCTGACATGGTGGTGGTGGTGGTGGTGTGTGTGTGTGTGTGTGTGTGTGTGTGTGGTGATGGGGTTAGGGAAGGTTGGTGCTGCTTTGATAGCTTCAGTCTTTCTACATTTATCATGCTGTTATTTATTCGTCTGGCTGTGAGGATTTTCTTTTTAGGGAATGGATAGATTCAATCAATTTTTAACTTCTGAGTCTAAGTTCCTAATATTACCCGAGGGATCCAGACTGTTGGGACCTTTCATTAAATATGAACTTTGTATTTTATGAGAAAACTCCCTGCCATGGTAAGGGAAAAGATGTTTGCATCGCTTCATTGAACAAATATTTTGGCCTTTAAAAAGTCAATCCACCTTTTTGCCTTGTTTTCTGTCTCTCCTGAAGTATTTAACTTTTGATTACTTATCTAGGTTAGTGTCAGCATCATGATATAACTGGACAATTTCCTAGCATTAATACAGTAGATTTTGACTCTGTAGGGATGACTTGAGAGAGAAAAGAAATTATAAATACTTAAAACCGAGAAGTTCCTTTACAAGACTGTAAAACATGTCCTAGGCCTCTAAGAAAGATTTTTCTATCTGTGTTCAGTTTGGAAACCAAAGTCTTCCTTCTTCCTGAGAGAAGTCATAGGCTTTGGGGACATAGAGAAATGTGGGGCTTGAGTGAATCTTAGCTTTGGGCTCTAGGACCTAAAACGTGAAGTCAATTAACATTAGTCAACTGTTGTGTAACTAGGGCCCACTGCGTGGTTCTCATTTTCAGGTGTTGCAATTCTGAATGCTGCTGTTATTGGCAAGGTGACTATCTCAAGGCACCACAAGATGGCAGCAAGATGTTACAAAAGAAACTAGAAAACCATTATGTTTCTTTTCCTAAGCTCAGCTAGGAAAATAGTTAAGAAAGCTATCATAACTAAGACATGTAAAAGTTGCTAAGAGAGCTTGGACTAAAGTGTGGAAAGAAGGACCAATAGAAGAAACCAATGAAAGTGGGATGGAGGAAAGGATGGAGGGGAGGATGTAACAAGAAAACAAAGACAGATACATATGTCATCCAAATTGTATTTAACTAAAGAGCCCAGCCACAGGTATAGGACATTCCCAAGAGAGGAGGAAACCAGTGCTCTCACCACATTTATTCCCCGTCTTGATGTGTGAGTATAAGACACACAATCGACCTACTCATAAAAGCACTTGGCTCTTTGGGAAACTATGAGAGTGAGTTTATATTGACCAAGTGTTCTGGTCTCTTTATGTTAAGTCTGGCATTAATACAATTAACAATTTCTAGTCAAGATTTATTTTATTCTGTGTTTTTCAAAAGAGATCATTCAAGTTGGTTACCCTGTTTACTTATGTGGGGAAATAAAACAAGTATTCAAGAAGAGAATAAACTGTGTTCAGAGGCAAATTCACAGCAACGTTTTAGTGAAAATGGAAAGTTGAGCAATTCAGCACTGAACTGAGAAGATTCCTTCTAGGGTTGGTTTTCTAATTCTCTACTGACTATCCACCACTTACTTCGTCTATTACTGTTTATTCCTTTCAGCTCCTTGCTCTCTTTTCTGTCTGAAAAAATTTGGCTTAGCAGAGAGTTCTGGAATGGAAGAGATCTTAGGAATGATAAGTACTTCAGGGCACAGGACACATTTGGATAGTTTGTTTTCCATCCTTGGCACATGACATCTGGGCCAGATAATTCTTTGTTGAGGGAAAGGGGTTGGAATGTCATTATAGAATGCTTATCAGTATCCCTGGCCTTTATGCACTAGGCACCTGTAATAAATCCCTCACCACCCCCTGTTACAACATCCCAAACTGTCTCCAGACATTGCCAAATGTTCCCTCAGGGACAATTCCACTTCCCCAACTTTCCCATTTGAGAACCATTGTTTAGATAAACTTTAATTATAGGACTGAAAAGAATCCTATAAATTGTCTTCATCTTACTATCCTGTTGGTGGGCATTGACTCATCAGAAAACTGGGTGTTCATCAAATCTCCCTTAGATATCATCACTAGGCATTGAATCCAGGCATAAAATGTCATCAGTAAAGCCAAGGTACTGTTATCTATGTGAAAATGAAATTAATAAGGATTTACTGTAAGTGTTCTGTTGGGTAAAACGTACACCAGGCGATACAAAGAAGTAAAAAAAAAATGTTTGTTTGTTTTTTATAAGAATAAAAGCAATTGATATTAGCTGATGTTGTTGTTGTTGTAAGTGCCATTGAGTTGCTTCTGACTCATTACGATCCTGTGTAGGGTTTCCAAGTAGAAGCTGGTGGGTTTGAACTGTTGACTTTGTGGTTTGGAGTCCAGTGCTGATCCTAAAGCACCACACCATATGCTAGATACTTTTTCTATTTCCATTGAAAATGCCAATTTAAATTTTGTGACATCTCTAGGAAGAAATATTTTTTTTGCATTTTAATGATGAAGAAACAGGCTGAGAGAAGTTCAGTCACTAGCTGCAAAGATTAAAACCCAATTTCTCTAACAAGCGTGAGCAGAGGATGCTCGGGAAATTTACACTCCAGTTGGGGGAAAATGTAAACACAAAGGAAGGGCTCCTGACGTCATGTTGCTGTTGTTGTTAAGCACCATAGAGTCAATTCTGACTCATTGTGACTCTCTAGGGTTTCTGAGGAGTGGCCCATAGGTTTGAACCTCTGACCTTGAGGTTAGCAGTGCAGTGATTATCCTGCTGTGCCACACCAGGACTCAGATAATCTACTGTAGCTCTACATAAAAAACATGAGGATGCATTTCTGTAGATTAGGGTGCTCTGAGAAACCGTAAGGACATGATGGGCCTTGACATACATCTCTCTATTTACTGGGCAATTTCCAGGCCTTGTTGTTGTTGTTAAGTGTTGTTGTTGTTATTGTTAAGTGTTGTTAAGTCTGTTCCGACTCATAGCGACCCTGTGTAGGGTTTCCGACGAACAGAGGGTGAGCTTGAACTGCCGACCTTGCAGCTCAAATCGACTTTGCATTTCAGTGCATTAATCAACAACACCACACCAGGACTTCCTGGCATTAGTACAGTCGATTTTGATTCTCTAGGGATGACTTGAGAGAAAAGAACGTTATGAGTACTCAAAACTGAAAAGTTTCTTTACAAGTTGGTAAAACATGCCATAGGCCTTCCCTAGAGAATCTCCACAATGTAGCAATCCCACATGCTCCCTGTGTCCCTTTCTGTTTCATAAAAGGGCCATGTTGTTAATGACAGAGGGACTGTGTACTGGAGGTGTGAGAACAGAATGGAGGCAGAGGAGGCTACAATGAATGAAAGACGCTTGCTGAGGGAAGAGGTAATATAGGTCGGCAAGGGAGGCCATCATCTGATGACAGAGGACTTTGAATGCAAAGATGTGATCAACTGTCAGGTAAGTTTATCTCTCAATGAGATTTTGTTAAACTCAGTCTTAAAAACTGAGAAATTTGTCAAAACACTAAGAATTTGGATTTCTGAATATTCTTCATCCATAAGATGTGGCAATATTGGAGGTGCTGTTATTGTTAACTGCTGTCAAGTCAGTGCCCAACTCATGCTCAATGAAAGAAATCACCTTCTGGTCCTGCATCATCCTCATGATTTGTTGTGTGGGCTGGACCATCGTGGTTCAAAGGGTTTTCATAGACTGATTTTCAAAAGTTGATCGCTAGGCCTTTTTTCCTAATCTCTCTTGGTCTGGAAGCTCCATTGAAAATGGCTCAGTCTCATAGCAACACACAAGCCTCCACTGACGGATGGGCAGTAGCTATGCAAGAGTTGCATTAGCTGGGAATTGCATCTGGGGCTCCAGCATGAATAGTATGAATTCGACCATGGAACCACCAATGGCTCAGTATTAGTCCTACCTTCCTGTCGATCAACTCTTGACTGAAACCAAGAAGAGGCTGTTGCCTTCAGTGGGGTATTGGCTCTACAGCTCACCAAAATCTATACAACGCTTTGTTGTATCATCTTTTCTTGCTTCACTTTAATTATTTACTTAATGCCTATATTCTGTTGAATTTTCTTTCTAAATTTAGAAAGGAGTTTTTGGAAGTTTCATCTGATAATACCAATTAAAAATCTATTTACTCTATTAGTCCAATAGAAATAAGAGACAGAATTCTCCATTTAGTCAAAGGTTGTTACTAGAACTTCCTCTCTTTCCTGTCCTTTCTCCTGAAATTACCCCTTGTTCATTTAGCCTTTTCCCTTATCTGTACACTGCAAACTTTGTATTATTATCACTGTTCAACACTAGAACCGATGCTGATTTTCACATCTTTGTAAACTGTGAGCACCAACCTATATATCCGCAACACTATGACGTTTACTTTACTTCTGCTTTGTTTACTTAACACAAGTAGTTTGAGTGAGTCAGGACCAACTCCATGGCACTTAGCAACAATGACTATGTTCCGGGCACTGTATTCTAGTAGGGGAGATAGACAATATGCAATAAACATACTAAGTAAATTATACAAAATGATGGAAAATGATTTCCTCTAAGGAAAAAAAATAATAGAGCAATGTTAGGGACCTTTGAAATTTTAAATTGAACTCTCAGGACAGATCTCCTTCAGAAGATGATATTTAAGCAAAGACTTGAAGGAGGTTATTGTGGGAAATTACCTTGATGCAATGGGATCCTCTAAGTACAAGTTGTTCTGCCATGGGACAGAGTGGTGCACAGATCAAATTAATATGCTCAATTATCCACAATCAACTGAATATGCAGAAGGAAAGAAATGGTATTGGTTAACACACAGCAGTCCGCATGGCATGCTCCATGCCTTACTACTTGGTCTTCCCATCTCTTTCTGGATAGCGATAACAGTTCATGCTTTTAAAATCATATATCTCTTTCATTAAGAAACATTGAATGTGCAGTAGTTAAGCACTGGACTGCCAACCCAAAGGTCAACTGTTTAAGCCTACCAATAGTTTTAGAGAAGAAATATGTGGCAATCTGCTTCCATAAAGATTGCTGTTGTTGTTGTTAAGTACTGTTGAGTCAGTTCTGACACACAAAGACTCTGTGTAGGGTTTCCGAGGAGCGGCTGGTGAGTTTGAACTGCTAACCTTAAGGTTCAAATTGACTTTGCATTCTACTGCATTAACCCAAAGCATCACACCAGCACTCCTCCATAAAGATTACAACTATGGCAACTGTATGGAACAGTTGTACTCTGCCCCAGAGAATTGCTAATGAATTGAATTCTACTTGATGACAGGGGTTTGGGCTTGAGTTGATAGCTCCTTAAAGATCTGTACTTAACATATCTTATGAGTTCTCACCATTTCATTGTTTTTCTTGTCTTTGGAAGCAGAATTGAGCATTCTTAAATAATATAATAAACACACATTACAGAGCTAATGGATTTAACCATAAGGATATAAGAGGGAAGATCACACCAGACAGAAAAAAAGAACCAGTGTAGAAGCCCAAAGGCAAGACTGCACCTGATGTATTTCCGGACAAGAGAGTCCGATGTGGCTGAGGCAAGTGAATGAATGAGTGAGAGACATCAGGAGAGGAGCTCAGATTTTGCAAAAACTTCAGGCCCAGTGTAAGAACTTTGTAATATTAACACATCTCCATCCGTCACTGAATGAATCTAGTATGAACCTAGGAACATTGGAAATTGTCAAAAATGAAACGGAATGCATAAACACCAATATCTTAGGCATTAGTGAGCTGAAATGGACTGATATTGGCCATTGTGAATCTGACAACCACATGGTTTATTATGCTGGGAATGACAAATTGAAGAGGATTGGTGTTGAATTCATTGTCAAAAAAAATATATCCAGATCAGTCATGAGGTACAATGCTGTTGATGATAGGATAATATTCATGTGCCTACAGGGAAGACCAGTTAATACCACTATTATTCAAATTTACTCACCAACCACTAAAGCCAGTGAGGATACAATAGGAGAATTCTACCAACTTCTTCAATCTGAAACTGATCAAACTTGCAATCAAGATGTATTGATTATTACTAGTGATTGAATGCAAAGGTTGGAAACAAAGAGGAAGAATCAGTAGCTGGAAAATATGGTCTTGGTGATAGAAATGATGCTGGAGATCACATGATAGAATTCTACAAATTCAATGATTAGTTCATTTCAAATACCTTCTATAGACAGCATAAGAGATGGACTTCACCAGATGGAATACACAGAAATCAAATTGACTACATCTGTAGAAAGAAAAGGTGGAAAAGCTCTATATCATCAGCCAAAACAAGGCCAGGGACAGATTGTGGAACAGACCATCAGTTGCTCATATGCAAATTCAGGCTGAAGCTGAAGAAAATGAAAACAAGTACACAAGAGCCAAAATATGACCTTGAATATATCCCACCTGAATTTGGAGATCATCTGAAGAACAGATTTGATGCATTAAACATTAAAGGCCAAAGACCAGAAAAGTTGTGGGATAACATCTAGAATATCACATAGGAAGAAGGCAAAAAGTCATTAAGAAGACAAGAAAGAAGAAAAAAATCAAAAGGAATGTCAGAAGAGACACTGAAACTTGCTCTCCAGCATAGAGATTCCAAAGCAAATGGAAAAAATGAGGAGGTACAAGAACTGAACAGAACATTTCAAAGGTCACCTTAAGAAGACAAAGTCAAATGTTACAACGAAATGTTTAAAGATCTGGAGTCAGAAAACCAAAAGGGAAGAACACGCTCAGCATCTCTCAAGCTGGGGGAACTGAAGAAAAAATTCAAGCCTCGACTTTTGTTATTGAAAGATTCTCTGGGAAGATTATTGAATGATGCCAAAAGCATCAAAAGAAGATAGAAGGAATACACAGTCACTGTACCAAAAGGAAATGGTTGATGTTTAACCATTTTAAGAGGTAGCATATGATCAAGAGCCAATGATACTGAAGGAAAAAGTCCAAGGTGCATTGAAGGAATTGGCAAAGAACAAGGCAGCAGGAATTGATGGAATGAAAATGGAAATCTTTCAAGAAAGTGAGGCAGCACAGGAGGCACTCACTCATCTCTGCCAAGAAATTTGGAAGACAACTATCTGGCCAACTAATTGGAAGAGATCCACATTTGTGCCCATTCCAAAGATAGGTGACCCAACGGAATGCGGAAATCATCGGATCATAGAAACGGTTACAAGCATACATTGAGAGAGAAGTTCCAGAGGTTCAAGCCAGATTCACAAAGGCTTTTGATTGTGTGGATCATGATAAGCTATGGACAACATTGAGAAGTGTGAGTATTCCAGAACACTTAATTGTGCTCATGAGGGATCTGAACACGGACCAAGAGGCAGTTGGGAACACCGAATGGTTTAAAATTAAAATAATAATAATAATAAAAAGAATACAGGATTGTATTCTTTCACCATACTTAATCAACCTGTATGCTGAGAAAATAATCCGAGAAGCTGGGTTATATGAAGAAAAACGTGTTATCAGGTTTGGAGGAAGACTCATTAGCAACTTGTGATAGGCGGACGACACATCCTTGCTTGCTTCAAGTGAAGAGGACTTAAAATACTTACTGATGCAGATCAAAGACTTTGGTATGGACTGAATCTCAATGTAAAGAAAACAATAATCTTCATTACCGGACCAATAAACAACATTCTTATCAACCGAGAAAAGATTGAAGTTGTCAAGGACTTCATTTTTCTTGGATTAACTATTAACACTCATGGAAGTAACAGTCAAAAAATCAAACGACGTATTGCATTAGGCAAATCTTCTGCACAAGATCTTTTTTTAAAGTGTTGGAGAGCAAAGATGTCAGCTTGAGTACTGAGGTGTGCCTGACCCAAGCCATGGTATTTTCAGTAACATCATATGCATGTGAAAGCTGGACAGTGAATAAGGAAGACCATAGTAGAATTGATGCTTTTGAGTTATGGTGTTGGAGGAGAATATTGAAAGTGCCATGGGCTGCCAAAAGAACCAACAGATCTGTGTTGGAAGAAGTGCAGCCAGAGTGCTCCTTGGAGGCCAGGATGGCCAAACTTTGTTTCTCCTACTTCGGATATATTGTCAGGAGGGACCAGTCACTGGAGAAGGATATCATGTTTGGTAGGGTGGAGGGTCAGAGAAATAGAGGAAACCCCCCAGCAAGATGTATTGGGAAAGTGGCAGCATCAGTGGGCTCAAGTGTGGCTACACTTGTGAGGTTGGTCCAGGACCAGGCAATGTTTCATTCTGTTGTACACAGGGTTGCTATGAGTCACTACTGACTTGATGGCACTTAACAACAGCAACAATAACATCTCTCACTGAAATATCCTGCCTGTGTTATTTTCCCACCTTCTAAGAATCACCTTTGCTCATTATTCAGAAAAAATGCAGTGTCACAGAAGTGCAGTGTCATGGAAGCCAAAGGATGACAAGAGTTTCAGAAAGAGGTTGACCGTGTCTAGTGTCCCCAAAATGACTTTGGTAAACAGTAGGTTATAAGGGAACGATGACAAGTAGTTAGAAGGAAAGGCCATTTGAGTTTGCAATAAAGATGTCATTGGTGACCTTCAGGGGGCAGGTTTCGATGAAGCAGTGGGGGCAGAAGGCTGAGTGCTAGTGGTTACAGAGGAAACTTGTGGGGAGAAAATGGATGCATGGCTTCCTTAGGCCCTGGTGACCTTTCACACAGTGTTGTGCTTCACTGTGGCTGAGATGAGAGAGGCCCCCTCCCCTGTAGGATTGTGGTCCAGGCAGTCAAGCAGTTCCCAGCAGAGCCCCACAAACCCAGTTCCTATGTATCAGGCTGCTGATTAAGGTATTTCCAGAAAAGTCTGCCAGATTCTTTGAAAGGCCTTTGAGGTTGCTCATTCAAGTGGATCCTTTTAGTCAGTATTTGGTATATTATGAGTGGAGGGAAAGATGAGATTTACAATTCTGTTTGCTAATTGAAAACATTCAGTACTTAAAAACCTGTCATCCTGTTCCAAAGATCACCTGCTTCTCCCTACCTCCCTCTATCCATCCATCCATTTTCTTCACAAATACCTCTTTGGCAGATAACTTTTCTTTCCCTTCAAGGCTAATTTGACCAACCATACTTTGGATTTTGCTCTTCCACCCCATATCATCCCTTTCCTCTTCTTCTTACCCAGGGAACTTGTAGGTCACTCGGTTCCTTTTTATTTCTGATCTTCCATCTCTCCCTTTCCAGAATTGGAAAGCTAAATGTTCCTATTTTATAAAATAACACCTTTTACCACCTCATGTCCATCTGTAGGCATCACCTTAGTTCTCCTCTTTGTTCAGAGCCAAGTTCCTTAAATGGGCAACTGCACCAGCTTGTGTCTACCCACCTCACCTGTCCCTAAGGCCAACCTCACATTCATATCATCCCAGAACAGCCTTATTTGCTTATTATATTTGGTATTTTAATTATCTATTTTTATATGTTATTCAATTCACTCTAAATTTACTGAGAATAAGATATTTCATATTTACCTTTGTCCCCAGTTTCTAGAATAGTTTCTGGTAGATAGCAGACATCCAATGTTAGTTAAATGAATGAATCATTGAGAAAAAAATGAGTAAAGGAGTGAATGCTACTTGTGGCTTCTTCTATTTTTAACATAGTCAATCATGCTCGCCTTTTCAAAAAAATTTATTTTTATTGTAACCTTTTTTTCAGTTCTTTTGTGGTTTCTTGTTTTAAAATAATGTAATTTCTAGTGATCTGTGTTGTTCTTTCCTCAATATTATCTACTTAACTTTCCCTGGACAAGTTCATGTAGAGTCACAGCGTCGTTACTGTCTTATCTATACCTCCAGCCCTATCTATCTCTGTTCTTTAGAACCACATATCCATCTGCTTACTAAATACCTCCATTTAACTATCTGGTGGACTATAGGAACTAATGAAATATACCTCAAATATTTGCTGTTGTTAAGTGCTGTCGATTCTGTATATAGGGCTTCTAAGGAGTAGCTGGTGAGTTTGAACCATAGACCTTGTGGTTCAAACAGACTTTGCAGTCCAGTGCTTTATTCCACAGCACCACACATAGAACATAAAACAAAAAACAAAAAAATACTGAACTCAACACTTATCTCAGTCAATCATATGGCTATCCACTTAGTTGCCAAAGCTAGAAATATGGGGTTTTCTTAGCTATATATTTCCCCTCATCCCTTTCATTTTTGTGTTTGTTAAGTGTTATTTAGTCAGTCCTGACTCATAGTGACCCTGTATAGTTTCCAAGGAGTGGCTACTGGGTTTGAACTGCCGACCTTTCAGTTAGCAGTGCAGTGTTTATCCAGCCGCCCTGCCTCTTTCATTTAGTAAGTCATTAATCCCCTTTAGAGGGAGTATAGTGGCTCTGTACAATAAGTATTGGAATGTGGACCACAAAGTTGGTGGTTTGAGCCCACCAGTTGCTCTGTGGGAGAAAGATGAGGTTTTTTGTTCCTGCAAAGACTAAGGGTTGGAACCAACTCTATGGCACTTAACAACAAATTCCTTTAGATTCAGACTTTAAATGCATCTTCTGCCTCTCCATGTTTTACTAATTGACTTTATTTTTTCAAGCAGTCATACACTGATAGCAAAATTACGGAAATTAGATTTCTTTTATGTCCTATTACTAACACCTTGCATTCACATGGTACAGTTGTTACAATTGATAGACCACTAGTGATACACATTATATTATTAATGGAGGAGTCCTGATGTGGTGCTGTAGGATAAGCACTTGATCACAAGACCCATTAGAACTGCAAGGTCGGCAGTTCAAACTTATCAGCCACTCCTTTGAAACCCCATACAGGATCGCTATGAGTGGGAAACAACTCAATGGCATTTAGCAAGCAAATTATTAAGGGAAGTCCATAGGACTCACTCTGCATTGTAAAATCCAGTGGGTTTTAATAAAACATTATGCCATGTGTCCATCAGTACAAAAGCAAACTGAAGAGTTCACTGCCCTAAACATGCTCTGTGGATTCCTGGTGTGGCACTGTGGGATAATGTGTCAGATTGCAGAGTTGTTTGAACTGCAAAGTCGGTGGTTCACCAGCAGCTCCTTGGAAACCCTACACAGGGTCTCTATGGGTTGGAATCGACTCGATGGCACTTAACAACAACAACAACAATATACATGCTCTGTGCTCCATTCATCCATCCCTCCTCAATATCTCTTCATTTCTGTAATAACAGTGTGAGTATCATGGGTGGCATACGAAGTTTGTTGGGACAAGTATAAAGAATTCTGCTCACTTCCCTTGTGAAACCCTTCCTTATATACCACACACACACTCACAGACACACACACACACACACACACACACACACACACACACCTGTGCACACATCTGGAGACTGAGATCAGAGGCATGACATAATAAATACTAGGCTTGGGGCCTTCTAGCCATGTGTTAGATACAGCAACTAGCCCCCTCCCTACAGGGAGGAAGGAGAGATTGGGAACGAAGCATTGAAAAAGAGGATGAAAACTAAAGATAATGACTGCCCTTCCCAGGCCTTCCACTTCTACCTGTAAAACCTCATCCTCAAATAGTTTTATAAGGTAAAATAGAAAAAGAAAGAAAAAAGCAGTAAAAGGAACGAAAAAGATATTTTAATTGGGGCAATTCCAACCACACCTTTCAAAATTACTTATTAACTTCCTTCTCTGTATTTCACTCAACTGAATACCTCTCCATAAAGGCTCTTTTCCTTCCAGAATTAAACTAGGCGGCCTCTTGTCAGAATCATTTTAAGGTAAACTTGTCAGTGGCTTGGCATCACTACACACGGCCTGCACTGGGGACACAGGAGTAGACCCTGGGCAGAGTGATGGTCCAGGGACAGAGCTGGGTGAGGGCTAGAGTCCTGGTTTCATCTGGGCCTACAGAAGGCCACTAAGCCTTCTAGACAGCATTTTAGGTGACAACCTAACTTGTCCATGATAATGTCTTTTCTTTCATTTTAATTCTGAAGAATGGAATAGGTAGGTGTTGCCACCCAAACACAGGAAGGTAACATCAAGCCATGCCATTGAATTAATTGTGACTCATAGTGACCCTCTACTACAGAGAAGAACTGCCCCATAGAGTTTTCAAGGCTGTAATCTTTACAGAGGGATCCAAATGTGTCACTATAGGACAAGAACTGGATTGCTGCCTGTGAGATTGGTGGTTCAAAGCCACCAGCCCCTCCTTAGAAACCTTATACAGTATAGCTATGAGTCAGAACTGACTAAATGGTACTTAAGAAGGACAGCAATCTTTATGAAAGTAGACTGCCTCATCTTTCTCCTGTACAGTGGCTTTGAACTATCAACCTTTGGGTTACCAGCCCAATGCTTAACCCACAGTGTTATCAGGGCTCCTTTAAAATATGGCACTGCAGGGTTGGCAGTTCAAACTCACCAGCTGCTCCTTGGAAACCCTATACAGGGTCACTATGAGTTGGAACTGTCTCTAAGGCACTTAACAGCCACAATAACTAAACTTCCTGCCATCAACTTGATTTTATCTCGTAGCAACCTGATGTAGGGTTTCCAGTGCTGTAAATTTGTACAGGAGCAGAAAGCCTTCTCTTTCTCCCAAAGAGCAATTGGTAGGTTTGAACTTCAGAACTTTCGGTTACCAATCTAGAGTGTATCCAACATTAAAGAACTGAATTTCATACAGAAGCCAAAAGGGAACAATTCAAGGATTTTAAGCAGAGGATGATTGGATCAAACTGATATATTAGATAAAGAAAGAAATACAAAGAAAAGTTTTGTCAATGTTTATTGTTGTTGTTAAGTGCCATCAAGTGATTTTCTACTCATAGTGACCCTGTATAGGGTTTCCAAGGAGCAGTTGGTGGCTTTGAACCTCTGACCGTGAGGTTAGGAGTCCAGTGCTGACTCTATAGCCCCATACCAGGACTCCTCAATGTTTATTGTTGATGTTAAGTGCCGTCGAGTTGGTTCTGACTCATAGAGACCCTGTATAAGGTTTTTGAAGAGTGGCTGGTGAGCTTCAACTGCCAACCTTGCAGTTCAAACTGACCTTGTGACTGACTGAGTGCTTATCCTATAGCACCACATTGGGACTCCAGTACTAATGTTTTTTGTTGTTGTTTTGTGCTGTGGAGTCGGGTCCGACTCATAGCAACCCTGCACAGGGTTTCCAAGGCTGTAAATCTTTACGGGAGCAAAACGCCTCATCTTTCTTTCACGGAACAGCTGGTAGTTTCAAACTGCTAATCGTGAGGTTAGCAGCCCGATTCGTAACCACTACGCTACTTATTATATGCTAGACATTGTATCAAATGCATGGTTGTCTTATTTGATTTTTAAAATAGTCCTATGAAACAAATACTTTTTATTTTCTTCTATTTACAGATGAAGGAACTCTGGTAGAGCAGTGGTTACGAAAAGGGCTGCGAACCGCTAAGTCAGCAGTTCGAAACTACCAGCTGTTCCACGGGAGAAAGATGAGGCGTTCTGCTCCCGTAAAGATTTACAGCCTCGGAAACCCTGTACAGGGTCGTTATGAGTCGGAACCGACTCCACTGCACACAGCCATTTACAGATGAGGAGCAAAGGGAAATGATTTGCCTGACTTCCTCAGATAATAAAGAGTAGAGCTGGAATCCAAGTCCAGGTCCATTGGTTTCATGTCCATTTCCAATCACCACATTGAGCCTGAAAGGATGACAAAGGAATTAGCATTCATTGCTGGAGTAGGCCGTTGTTTCTTTGTTTGAATCTCTATACCATCCTTCCCAATCTCATTGGTCATGATTTTGCTGTATCTAAGCTCTATGACAATCACCCTAGCACACCAGGATCTCTCGTGCCTCTGTACATTGGCATGAGTTGGTTTCCCTCAGGAAAGTTCCTCCCCTTTCCCATCACAGTGGTCACCAATAGTTGTTCTAGTTGGCTTGCTCACCACCTCCCCTGGTCCACACTCTGCTTCCCCCTTCCCATTCCTTGGTTCAGTACTGGGCATTGACATAAATATCCATACTCTTCCAGCATTGAGCTTCAGAAATCTTCACTTTGCATTCCCTAAAGTAATTTTAAAGCTATCTAGGAGCATAGTGGTTTTGATGTTGTTTGATTTCTTGCCTGCTGCTTCCATGAGTGTTGATAGTTGATCCAAGAAGGATGAAGTCCTTGACAACTTCAATCTTTTCTCCATTGATAAGAATGTTGTTTATGGTCCAGTGGTGAGGATTTTTGTTTTCTTTACATTGAGATGCAATCCATACTGAAGGCTGTGCTCTTTGATCTTCATCAGTAAATGTTTTAAGTCCTCTTCACTTTCAGCAAGCAAGGTTGTATCTTCTGAATATCACAGGTTGTTAATGAGTCTTCCTCCAATCCTAATGCCACATTTTTCTTCATATAACCCAGCTTCTCAATGTAAAGAAAATCCTCACCAATGGACCACTAAACAACATTCTTATCAACGGAGAAAAGATTTAAGTTGTCAAGGACTTCATTCTTCTTGGATCAACTACCAACACCATGGAAGCAGCAGTCAAGGAATCAAATAACATATTGCATTAGGCAAATCTGCTGCACAAGACCTTTTTAAAGTGTTGAAGAGCAAAGATGTCAGCTTGAGGACTAAAGTGCGCTTGACCCAAGTCACGGTACTTGCAATAACCTCATATGCATGTGAAAGCTGGACAGTGAATAAGGAAGACTGTAGAAGAATTCATGCCTTTGAGTTATGTTGTTAGAGGAGAAAATTGAAAGTGCCATGGGCTGCCAAAAGAACCAACAGATCTGTGTTGGAAGAAGTGCAGCCAGAGTGCTCCTTGGAGACCAAGATGGCCAAACTTAGTCTCTCATACATTGAACATATTGTCAGGAGGGACCAGTTTCTGGAGAAGGATATCATGTTTGGTAAGGTGGAGGGTCAGAGAAAAAGAGGAAAACCCCCAGCGAAATGGATTGGCCAAGTAGCAGCATCGATGGACTCAAGTGTGGCAACAATTGTGAATTTGGCCCAGGATAGGGCAGTGTTTTGTTCTGCTGTGCATAAGGTTGCTATGAGTCAGTACTGACTCAATGGCACCTAACAACAACAACAAGAACAAAGTAAATATTTATCAAATGTTTGATGCTCCAATGAGCTAATTCAAGTCAATCTATTGTTCCTCTTCCAGACTATGCTAATCTAAGCTTTCTGTAGGTCAGGTTCATCAACAGGGAAGACACAGAGTTAATTTAGCAGGTTAAGAGAAAGAAAGAAAATTTGGAGCTAGGTTATGCCTTCAGAGCCCTCCAGGTGCCTAGGACTTATCTCAAGGGGCTAATGGTCTATGAGAAGGTGCACAGATGTGGAAAAGTGAATGATAAATTGTTTTGAAACAGGAGGGGTGGGAGTGGCCTTTCTCTCTCTCTCTCTCTCTTTTTACTTCTAGTGCTGTGCATGTTACCAAGAGTTGACCAAAATCATAATAAAGAGTTGAACTCACTGACATTTTAAAAGGCTCTATGTGTTGGACCGGGTAGTGTTGTGCATAGGGTCACTATGAGTTGAAACAGAGTCAATGGCAACATATGTTATTAAATTCAATTTCTGAGGTTGAGTAGAAGTCTAATTCTTTTTTTTTTTTTTTAAGATTTTGTTATGAATTGAGTGATAGTTTGCATTGGTTTTGCATTTATCCTATCGGATTTCATTTCACTGCAATGATTACAATCCCCTCTATGCACCATCATTCAACAATATGTGCTTGTATTCCCTCTGTTTTTTTTTTTTTTTTTTTTTTAATGTACACCAAAACACTCAGCAAATATAATAATTTAAACAACCAAAGGGCACATTCTGCAAGCCTGCCTCCTGGCCACCAGCACATAGCCTTTCTCTTTCCTTGAGTCTAGAGTCCTCAGCTGCTCTATCTCTCCATGTCCTCATCTTTGCCTCCATCTCTGGTGGTATTGCTTCTCTGCATAGGGTCCTACATTCCACTCATGCTCTTCTCCCTTGATGGTCCTAGAGTAATTAATTCTCTCAGAGGTGGCTAAAGAGAGAGTATTTTTAAGAGAGAGTATTATGTAGTAGATAGAACAGAGGCTTTGAAGTCCAACAGATAGAAGTTTGAGCTTGACATGTACCATTTCATTACGTGTAAGGACTTGAGCAGGTATTTAATCTTTCTGAATTTCAGCTTCCTCATTTACATTGCTGTTGTTGTCAGTAGCTGTTTAGTTGACTTCCACTCCTAGCAACTCCTATGACAGATCAGAACTGTCCCCATAGAGTTTTCTTAGCTGTAAGCTTTATGGAAGCAGATTCCCAGGTCTTTTCTCCAGTGGAACTGCTGAGTGGGTTTGAACCACCAAACTTTTGGTTAGTAGCCAAGCATGTAACTGTTTGTACAACCAGGGCTCCTTTGTTCATGTATAGAATGACAATAAATTGTGTCTCAATGTGTCAAGTGACAATGTAAAGGAGATTGTATGTGCCGAGTAACTGATACCTAGCCGGTATCCAATACATTAGTTATTTTTTCTTCCTCCTTTTGTGTGGCCCAAAATACTTTATATATACTTTTGTTATATTATTTATTGCTAATTTATTTGTTTTATTGTGAATTTGTTTCTCTCTCTTGATAGAGATGCCACAGCTCCTGTGAAATTCATCTTGCTATTCCTAAGTCACATCGTAGTACCTTTCCTATGGCGGGTGAATAGACAAAAAGGTAAAAGCCAACCCCTCTGTCATTGTGTTGGTTCTGATTCATGGCCACTTCATGTGTTACAGACTAGAACTGCTTCACAGGGCTTTCTTGGCCAGTTGACAGGCCTTTTTTTTGGTAGTACCACTAGGCAGGTTGGAAACATCAACCTTTAGATGAATGTTATTGTTGTTAAGTATCATCAAGTCTATTCTGACTCATAGCGACCCTATATAGGGTTTCCGAGGAGTGGCTGGTGAATTTGAACCACTGATCTTGCTGTTCAAACTGTGAAGTGCTTATCTTACGGCACCACACCAGGAATTCATATGTACTTTCAAATCCTTTTTAGTTTAATGTTCTTTTGGGAAAGCCATAGACTTAGTGTAAGTTAAGTTTTAAAAGACTTATGGGAAGGATAGTTTCATAGTCTTGTAAAAAACTTAGCCACCAGTCCTGGAGTGGGATGGAAACAAAGCAGCTCTAGAAATGCTGGTGGCAGCAGGAGACTTAGAAATTACTGTGAGACCTCAGCAATGCACTCTTCTGTACCTGGGATCCCCACCAAAAGTTCAAATTCCCAGAAGACAGAGTCTAACTAGCTCATCTTGAACCAGGGGCTCTGATGTCAGAGGGAAATAATTACTGATCCATGGATTTAGGATCCTTTTAGGACATGGTCCCGGTCTACCAGAATACATTTAAATTACCACTTATTTCTACCATTTGTATCAGAAGCTAGCTCACACCCAGTCTCCTCGTACCTAGCTAGGCAATTTAAAGCAGTCAAGGGAAGCTTCAAGTAAAGAAACATTCAGCGAGGGAAAAATCCTAAAGCTAGCAAAAGTCTCTCCCTCTGTCAACGTCATTCTCCCTTCGTTCATCCTACCATGAATAACTATTTGGTATCTATTGCTTAACAGACACCATGGGAATTCTAAGGTATATACGACATGATCTTTGTTCTAAAGAAAGCAACTGCCCAGCAGAGGTACCGAGATGTGGATGAATACATTCATAAAATGTTACGCAATGGGGTTGGGGGTGGTTGGAGAGACCACTGGGGAGAAAAGTATTGTCTTAGTAATGATGAAACTAGTGATCTGATTTAGGAAGGCTGGCTCAGAGGCTTAGCATCAGTGTGGGAAGAGAATTTGTTCTTAACTTCCTTCCTTCCTGCCCTAGCCAGAACAAATGCTCAGGTAATCCTTGAACAATGATCAGAACCAAGATACCAGTTGCTGGCAAGTCGATTCCAGCTCATGGTTACCCCTTGGCTCCATAAGGTTTTCACCAGCTGGTTTTCTAGAAGCAGCTTGACAGGTCTTTCTTCTGAGGTGTCTGTGAGTGGACTTGAATCTCTAACCTTTCAGTTAGCAGCTAAGCATATTAGCCATGTGTACTACCCAGGGACCGTTGGTAGTCCAGTCCAGTGCTGACCCTATAGTGCTATACCAGGACTCCATCAGTTGACTTTACTTAGCTGGGAGCTGCCACAGGACAGGTACATTTTGTTGGAAGTGTGAAAGAAGGAAACAGCTTAAAACACTGAGCATTTCACAAGGAGAGTTAGGCCAAGGAGGAAAAAGACTGAGCATGTGAGAGCTGATGTAACAAAACAAGCTGCTATTTTGTACTACCCAACAATTATCTTGTTGTTGTTGTTAAGTGTTGTCGAGTTGGTTCTGATTCATAGTGACCCTGTACAGGGTTTCTCAGGAGCAGCTGATGGCTTTGAACCACCAGTCTTGTGGTTGACTGTCCAGTGCTTACCCTATAGTGCCATATCAGGAGTCCCAGTGAGTCACATTTACAGATAGATGTACACGGTGGATTCAGTAGAGTGCCAAATGGCTCCTTGTCCTGACACCTCTTTCTTAACTGTCTGCTCCAATACCTAAAGCTCCCAGATTGATAGAAAGGGTTGCTTTGAATAGGAAATATGGGTCCAGAGATCTCATTAGAATGCTAAAATATGACATTCTTAGACACTAATGGGTTAGCCAGGACTAACTCATCTATCACATTCTTGTTTTTGTTAAGTGCTGTGGAGTCAGTTCCAATTCATAGTATCAGGTTTTCAAGGAGCAGTTGGTGCATTGTAACCACCGACCTTGCACTCAGCAGTCTAGTGCTGATCCTATAGTGCTACACCAGGATTCCATCAGTTGACTTTACTTAGCTGGGAGCTGCCGCAGGACAGGTACATTTTGTTGGAAGCATGAAAGAAGGAAACAGCTTGAAACACTGAGCATTTCACAGGAAGAGTTAGGCCAAGAAGGAAAAAGACTGAGCGTGTGAGAGCTGATGGAGCAACACAAGCTGCTGTTGAGTTTATCCTATGTGTCCAAGAGAAGAACTGTGCTCCATAGATTTTCAATGTTTGTGATCTTTCAGAAGTAGATCTCCAGGCCTCTTTTCCAAGGGGTGCCTGGCTGGACTTGAACCTCCAACCTTTGGGTTAGTAGTAAGGATGTTAACCATTTGTACCACACGGACTGAAAGGGAGGTGAGGAGAAAGGAGTAAAGATAAGGGTCTGGAGGAAGACAGACCCTTCCTATCATTCTTTAGGATTGTTGTTGATAAGTGGCATCGAGTCGGTTCTGACTCATAGCAACCCTCTATAGGGTTTCTGAAGAGCAGCTGGTGGGTTTGAACTGCCTACCCGTGGTTCACAGTCCAGTATTTATCTTTCAATGCCACACCAGGAGTTCATTCTTTAGAATACAGAAGTGTTATGAGGTGGTGGTGGGTTGCCTAAGGAGTACTGGAAAGGAGTGCTCTTGTCGCTTAAATTTGGGAAAAGTTAGATTAAACAAATCAAAATTTTCTATTCCTAAAGTTTTGTTTTTCAGTTTATTTATTACACTGTTGTTATTCAGTGTCATAGAGTTGGTTCTGACTTATAGTGGACCCATATAGGGTTTCCAAGGAACAGGTGATGTGGTTGAACTGCTGACCTTGTAGTTAACAGCCCAGTGCTTATCCTACAGTGCTAAATCAGGACTCCTTTATAATAGTTGTTGTTGTTAAGTGCCATTGAGTTTGTTCTGACTTATAATGACCCTCAATAGGGCTTCCAAGGAGTGCCTAGTGGGTCACTGCTGTAGTTGTTAAGTGCTGTTGAGTCAGTTTCAACTCATAGTGACCCTATATAAGGTTTCTGAGGAGTGGCTGGTGAGTTTGAACCATCAATTTTGTGGTCCAAACTGACCTTGAGATTGAGTGCTTATCCTCTGGTGCCATACCAGGTGGGTCACTACATGCCTGTAAATCTTATTGATGATAACTTTGTTAGTTTCCTGGCGAGTTGGCTCCAACACATGATGGCTGTATGTACAACAGAATGAACCATTGCCGGTCCTGGTCCATCTTCCTGACCATGGCTACTTCTTATGCAGGACTTGTCCTTTAAGTGCTATCGTTTCTGCTTTACATGGTGTAGTTTGTTGGATTTTCTTAACTCTATGAGTGAGCACTGTTCTTATGAATATCTGTCCTCTGCTTGTTCTAGTCATGTACCAACACCAGGTAGTTAAGTGAGATCTTACAGTATGTTCTCATATCTGATGAATGTAATCACCCATGTTCATTTATTTAAAAGTTCTCTGGATAGTTATGGTTGATCATTTTGCCACATGAACTTTATGGTGATTTTATATTGGGATAGCATTACATGTAGAAATTAATTTACTGAGAACTAATAGCTTTCTTAAGGAGCTCTGGTAGTGTAGCAGTTACAAATTGGCCTGCAAACCTCAAGGTCAGCAGTTTGAAACTACCAGCTGTTCCACGAGAGAAAGATGAGTCTTTCTGGTCCCGTAAAGATTTACAGCCTCAGAAACCCTATACAGGGTCGCTATGAGTCCGAATGGACTCCACGGCACATATCCACCACCAGTAGCTTTCCTGGAGTCCTGGTATGGCATTGTGGATTAATGTGTTGGACTGCAAAGTTGGTTTGAACTACAAGGTCGGTGGTTCAAGCTCACTAGCTGCTCCTCAGAAATCCTATACAGTGTCACTATGGGTTGGAACCAACTTAACAGCTTCAGCCTGAACTTGTATATGCTCAATTGATAGTCTGTTCCACAGTCTGCCCATGACTTAGTTAATGATACTGAGCTTTTCCATCACCTCTTCCCAAAGATGTAATCAATTTGATTCCTGTGTATTCCATTTGGTGACATCCATCTGTATAGTCACTTTTAATATTATTTAAAAGAGGTATGCAAAAATAAATCATTGGTCTTAAAGTGACTTATTCATTGCAAGCAATTATAGTAACTTATAATTCATTGAATAAAAATTTAAAAATTGAGAGGTTGTAAAAAAAGAAAAGTATCATTGGGTGTGGGGCATGGATTGCCATCTCACCTACTCTGACTTGACTAGCAGGAAAAAGAATCAAACCCAGCATCAATCCAAGGCTGATTCCTATGAAGTTGAGGCCAGACATACCTCCACTTTCCAGCCCTTTCTACCAAAGCTGACATTAACCATCCCCCCCTCACAGCTCTCTACTTAGTGAGGTTTGATCATTGCAATAGTCACATAGAATTCAGATACTATACTCACAGTTATGAAGTCTATTGGGAAAGTTACCAGGTTACAATTCAGTTTCAGAAAATGCTCGGGATATAGGTCTTTGGTCAGGACAGTTTCTTCTCTGCTATGTCCTTAGCCCTTTGTTCTGGCTTCTGCCTTACTTGGGAAATGTAACAAAGCTCTTTTAGCACTGCTGATAAATACCCATAGGGCACTCCACACAGACAAAAGCCTTAGTCTGAAGAGCAATAGCTGTACCTCTGTCAGCCAGGAAACCTAGTTCCCCAATTAAGTGCTTGGAGGCACCTCATCCCACAAGCGAGCCTCCTGCCCAAAGTCACTCAGCTTTACTTGCCCAGTGAGCCAGGAAGCCCACCACTGTGTCTTGTTCTCGGGACCTTCATTCTGCATTTGCCATTTCTCTGCCACTCCTCTGGTGCTACAGCTATCTCCTGGATCAAGGAGGTTCAGTGCATAGAGAGCTCAGGGTCCAAAGGACTCAGTCTACTCATTTCATACCCATGTTAGAGTTCCAGGTTAACAATTACTCATAAGGGAATCATACAATCCCATCAGCACCTTTTCCCATCTTCTTTAACCCAGATCCACCGGGGGGAAAAATAATTGTGTAGTAGAAGTTACAAAGACTATGGTGTAGAAAAGTCACATGAAGTAATTCACTGCACTGTAGAGATGAAAGAAAACAACTCGGTCTACAACTCAAGATTCTAGAGGGAAAAAATAACAAAATAAAGAAAAGTAAGAGAAATAAAAGTAAATGTAGAAATTAATGAATTAGATAAAAGATGTACAAATTGTAAGGTTTATTAGCTTGACTACATTAAAGTAAAAGATTTATGTTAAATAAAAGACACCATAGACAATGTTAAAAGACACATAATATATTGAGAGAAATACTTATAATCTTTATAACTGAAAATTAATAATACATAGAAAATACATGGAATTTCTATAAATACATAATAACAACTTTGTCAACCACTCACTACTACCTTAACAAAACAATCTGGGAAATGAGCAAAGATTTTAGAAGTATGGAAGCAGAACAGATAGTAAGCATGTTAATAGTCAGCCACACTAATAATCAGAATAATTCTACGGGAATCATAAGAAATCATTTTATTCCCACAAGATTAGTAAATTATTAGAAAATCAGGTATTCACAAGTTGAAGCAGGAGGGATATGGAGTCCTAGTGTGGTGCTTGTAAGATACACACTCAATTGCTAACTGCCAGGTCAGCAGTACAAGTCTACCAATTGCTCCTTGGAAACCCTCTATAGGGTCTCCATGCTGTTGTTGTAGTTGTTGTGAAGTGCCGCCAAGTTGGTTCCGGCTTGAACCAATTCCACAGTACTTAACAACAGCAACAAGCAGGGATGTGAGGACGATGGAAGGCACTTGAACTGCAGATGGGAGTGTGAATTTCCAGCCATTGTGGAAAACAACATAAAATAGTTAGAGAAGTGGTTTAGGTCTTCATACTACAAGCTAGCAATAGATCTTCTGGGTAAAATTCAGAATATCTCATGGTTATTGAGAGAAATTTTGGACCTGTAAGGGACATTTTTTTCAGGCCCCCTAATGCATAGTGGTTATGAATTGGGCTGCTATCCTCAAGGTCGGCAGTTTGAAACTACCAGCTGTTACGTGGGAGAAAGATGAGGCATTCTGCTCCTATAAAGATGTACAGCCTCGGAAACCCTATACAGGGTCACTATGAGTCGGAACCGACTACAGTACTTAGCAACAACAACAAAAGTGGACTTGACAGAAATCTCTATGTGGGATGCATGCTGGCCTTCATTCTAGGCCTTTGACACCCTTTCAGACGACAGAGCTTAGGAATTTGCATCAGCGTCCCCCAGTCCTTATTGTCCTTGGATGTATTCCTGAGAAAGTCTCACATAGGTCCTTAAGGGAATGCATTCAAAGTTATTCACTGGAGTTGTACATGGTAGTAGATGTTTATCCCTAAAGGTATTAGGAAGTAAAATATGGTGCCTGTTCCCTATGGAGTTCTACACAGCAGCTAGAGATGAACTAGATGAGCAGTGTGCTAATGTGAAAAATGGTCCTCCAAAGATGGAGTCCTGGTGTGGCTCTGTGGGTTATTGTGCTGGACTGCAAAGTCAGTTTGAACAACAAGGTCAGCAGTTCAAACTCAACAACTGCTCTTCGGAAATTCTATACAAGGTTGCTATGGGTCAAAACCAACTCGATGGCACTTAACAACAACAACAACAACAACAAAGATGACCACATCCTAATGAATATGTTATCTCAAAATGACAGAAAAGGACTTTGCAGTTAGAAGTCCTGAGATGGGGGCATTGGGTTACCAACTAGGCTCAATGTAAGAGGGAGAATCACAGTTAGTAGAGGATGTGACAATGGAAGGAAGACATTGGAGTAATGCCATGAAAGCTTCATAAACCATGGAATAGAGATGGACTGTAGAAGGGTTCAGAGGTGAGGAAGCAAGGTGTCACTTCAGGGCAGAGCACCACTGCATGTCCCCATCACCTCACTGACTTGCCACGTGACACTAGCAAGAAAATGCAAAGCAGAGTGTGAGAGAACCAGGAAGAAAAGCCCCAGTTTTCCCCCCTCCACTAGCAAAGCTTAGCTTCGTGACCTCTATGAATGAAAAAAAAGGACTTAAAGGTCCAGTTCATTCTTGCAGAGCAGATACTGGAAGGTGAATCTGGAGTTCAAATGAGAGAGAACAAATCAAAAATGGACAAAATAACTAAATGAAGTGGAGATTCATTGCCAAGTGTTATCAATTCCTAGTTGATTCTTATCATTGTGCAATTCTCAACCAACAGATACAAAGAAGACAACAGCAGGTGGTGTTCACAAAATACCTTCATGTTAAACGTGGGTCCTGCTCCTGGACAAGGTTGGAAGCTACTGCTTAAGCAAACTTCCAATTAAGCCCTGGCCATGAATTCCAGGCATTGCTCCTAAAATAGCATCCTCCCTGCAACTCTTACACTATTCACTCTAGTGAAATCATTTGCATAAATTATTTTGGGGATTACTGAGTTCTTTCTGTATCATATGATTCTTGCTCATATGAGTCCAAGGATTCAATTAACCTCTGTGAACATCTGACATTTTCTCAAACTACTTATTATTTTCTCAAATGACAGTATTGCCTTGTGCCTCTCTCCGGAGATAGGGTGGTGGGCTGAGTGAATGAGAGACTACATGAATGAATAGCCACCTCTCTTCTGTGACTCTACTGAAGGATACTGTAGAAGTATCCTGAACAGTATAACTCATCATTATTAATATTACTAAGATAGTATAACTATCTTAAATAAAGTTTTCTTTGCATTTCATAGATTTAATTTGCAAATGGATGGTATTTAAATATGTATTGTCTAATTTTATAATCAAGTTCAGTGGTAACTAATCCATAAGTTCTGCTGAGCCTACATTATATAGAAGATTCTGTCATCAGCCTTTACTCTCTAGCAAGCCTGTATTTAAACACTTGTTTGTTCTTAGCTACTGTGGAATGAGCTTCAAACCATGTGCATGGACCCTATACACAACAGAGCCAATGGTCCCTAGTCCCATGCCATCCCTCAGTTTTGGTAAGCTGGAGCTCACAGTTGTAGCCACTCTGTGCTTAGAACGCCTTTCAGTGTAGGAGCCCAGTAATGCAGTAGGAAGCACTGGACTGCTAACCACAAGATCAGTAGTTCAAACCCACCAGCAACTAGATGGGAAAAAGTTGAGATTGCTTCTTCCTGTAATTATTTGCAGTCTCCAAAACCTTATATAGAGTCGCGATAAATTGGAATTGACTCGAAGGCAGTGGGTTTGGTTTACTTTGGGTCCCACCGAGACGGCTAGTCTTCCAGCATTATATCAGACAGCATTCTGTTGTGAGTCATAGGATTTTGATTGGGTGCATTTCAAATGTAGATTGTCAGATCTTTCTTCTGAGTCTGTATAAGTCTGGAAGCTCCACTGAAGTCTGCCACTAAGAGTGACCCTATTCATATTTGAAATAGTGTAACATAGCTGGCAACATTATTGTCCTATGCAAGTCACAGCAGCGTGACAGGTTGACAGGCAGGTGGTGGGTGTAGCATTAGTCTCAGTAATTGTCCCAATTGCTGACTCATCGGTCTTGGAAGATAGAAACATAATATCAACTTACATTTCATGTGAGAACTCTTGAGCTGAATGACACTTTCCAGGAAATACATGAGAGTAAAAGAGAGGAGAGAAGGAGGGAGAAAAGAGCCAATTTAGTTTCATTTAAAATGAAACAAGTAGATCAGCTGACTGTGCTAAATGAGCCTGCTCACGTTCCAGGTTGAAGATTTCTCTTAAGCTCAACTTTTCGGTAAAAGATAAAAAGAAGATTTGAGGATACAAATTGTGAAACTTGCAAGGATGATGTGGTACTTTAATTTGGTTTGAAAGCTTGACAATATAAGTCAGTACAACTTTGAGTTGACACAAATGAAGAGTTATGCCTAACTGAATAAAAGCTTTCCCATGAACCATTTGTTTTTGGTTTTAATAAGGCACCATCCCTTTAAGTGGGTTGCCAGTAAATTCTTTTGCAAGTTTAATGCTAGAAAACAAATGGAAATCTTGGGGTTTTTCCCCTTAAGATACCTATTTCTAATATTGAGACCACCATAGCCATATAATGGAGTCCTGGTGTGGCGCTGTGGGTTAATGCGCCAGACTGCAAAGCTGTTTGGACTGCAAGGTTGGTGGTTCAAGCTCACCAGCTGCTCCTCAGAAACCCTGTACAGGGTCTCTATGGGTCAGAATCGACTCGACGGCACTTAACAACAACAAAGCCATATAATGGAGTCCTGGTGTGACACTGTAGGATAAGCACTCAACCTCAAGGTCGGTTTGATCCACAAGGTTGGCAGTTCAAACTCACCAGCCACTCCTCAGAAACTCTATACAGAGTCACTGTAAGTCAGAAACAACTCGACGGCACTTACCAGCAACATAGCCCTTTGAGGTATGGGAATAGGGAGGGAATAGGTATGGGAAAAGGCACCAAAACAAAAATGTATTTGGTAAGGAAGTTACACAAAGAAACTCATTCTAAAAGACGAATGTTTTACAGGATGATGATATAAGCAGCTAAGCAACTTAACAAATGTATGTAGTAATTTAGACGTAAAAGCCCTTAGAAGTTATTCAATTCAGCCCCTCCCTATATATGAGGAAACTAAGTCAGTTTGATCCTATATAGATAGTTTTAAAAAGAGTATAAAGCTCAAGATGAGAAGACAAGGGGGCAGGGAAGCTAGCGTAACAGAAATGGAGCAATTGGAATATGATTAAAGAGAATCTGACTGCTGTGAACAGTATAACTAACAGCACTGGACAATTTGTGTGGAAACTGTCAAATGGAAACCTATCTTGCTGGGCAAACTTCCACCAAAAACATAATAAAATATTGTTCTAAAAAAACAGCATTAAAAGAGCACACTGCTCTTTTATTTTTACTAACTAAGCTAAGCTATTGCTTAGTTTTAAGGAGCTCTGGTAGCGTAGTGGTTACGAGTTGCTCTGCCAACCTCAAGGTCAGCAGTTCAAATCTACCAGTGGTTCCACGGGAGCAAGATGAGGCGTTCTGCTCCCGTAAAGATTTACAGCCTCGGAAACCCTGTGCAGGGTCACTATGAGTCAGGACAGACTCCGTGGTACGTACCAACAATTGCTTAGCTTTAAGAAGACTTCAGGGGATATTTTTAGTTTAAGGTTTAAAGATTATTTTATGGCAATAATTTCAGGGGTTCATTCCATCTCCATGAACCTCTGAAACTATAGCCTGGGTATAGTCTGAAGTCCATGGTAATTTGAAATTCTATTCTGAATTTTCTCTTTTCTTCAGGATTTGTCTATAGACTCTTTGATCAAAATGTTCTATAATACTAGTCAGGCACAATCCAGTTCTTCTGGCCTCATGGCAAAGAAGGCAGTTATTCATAGAGACAATTAGCCACACAATTTTCTCCTCCTATTTCTGACTATTTTAATGAGAGACATTGATGTAAGAAGAAGAGTTTTTGTTGTGATTTATTTTGGTATTTGTGATATTTAAGGTTTTGTGTCAACTTGATCAGACCAACAGGATTCCTAGTGGGCTGGCAGCTGAGATGTAGCTAGCCCCAAGGTGAGCTCTAATACAGTGAGTGTAGTTAGCGCTATAATTGGCTGTTGTTGTTGTTAAGTGATGTCGAGTTGGTTCCGACTTATAGTTCACTGTAGAGGTTTTCTGAGGTGTGGCTGGTGAGCTTGAACTGCTGACCTTGCAGTTCAAACCGACTATGCATTCCAGTGCATTAACCCACAGTGCCACACCAGGGCGCCAATTGGCTATTAGCAGGTATAATTAATTCTGTGATGATTAGCTATGAGCAGGTGAAGTTAACTCTATGGTTATTGGCTATGAGCAGCCCATCAACTGAAAGGATGTTTTCCGGGGGATGGGCCTGCTTCCAATACAATGGACATGCACGCAAAGTGTGTTTGCTTTTATGCTGGGTCTGGATCTTGCCTGTGACTCATCCTCCAATCTCTGGCTCTTTGGATTTGAGCCAGTCTGCCTGCCCATCTTGGTTCATCTGACCTTGACTTAGGATTCTCCTACCTCTGTAATTGTTAGCCAGTTCCCTAGTATAAACTTCTCTCCATATATTTAAACTATGTTGTTGTTGTTGTTAAGTGCCGTCGAGTCGGTTCCGACCCATAGCGACCCTGTACAGGGTTTCCGAGGGTGTAAATCCTTACGGGAGTAGAAAGCCTCATCTTTCTCCCACGGAGCGGCTGGTAGTTTCGAACCGCTGACCTTAAGGTTCGCAGCCCGATTCGTAACCACTACACTACTATATGTGTCTATAAACATATATAAAGTTTCACTGCTTTTGCTTCTCTAGAGAACCCAGCCTAAAATAGTATTCCATTATGTAACATTCACAAGACCTGAGCCTCCTTCTAGGTCAGAGGGCAACTCAAGTACTTGTGTTATTAACGTTCTTGAAGATTTCATAGCATCCCAAACAGAGATGGAATGATTCAGAGAAGGGTTTGTCTGTCTGTTAGATGCTATTGGGTCAGCAACAACTCAGAGCAACCTTACATATAACAAACCAGAATGTTGTCTGGTCCTACACCACTCTCCGATTCCTTACCTAATTTGAGTCTATTGTTGGAATCACTGTGCCAATCCATCTCATTCAGCATCTCCTTCTTGTTCACTGATCGTCTACTAGAGCAAACATGATGTCCTTCTCACACAATTCATCCCTACTGGTGACGTATGCATAGTAAGCAAGATGAAGTCTCACTACATTTGCTTCTATCAAGCATTTGTTTGTACTTCCTCCAAGAAAGATTTGTTTGTCTTTTTCTGGCAGTCCATAAAGTTTTCAATATTCTTTGACACTATCAGGATTTAAATTTGTCCCTTCTTTCATATGCATGTGGCAACTGAAAATACCTTGGCTTGGGTCAGGTTCACCTTAGTTATCAAAGTGACATTCTTGGCTTTTTAAAACTTTTCTGAAGTCTTTTGTAGCTGAGTTACCTAATGTATTCTGTAATTTGACTTCTTGACTGCTGCTTCTCTGGGAATTCATTATTGATGCAAAAAGAATGAAATCCTTGACAACTTCAGTGTTTTGTCATTTATGATGATGTTTATTTGTTCAGTTGTAAGGACTTTTAACCCCTTTTGTATGTTCAGATATAATCTATATTAAAGGTTGGAGTCTATTAGCTTCATCAGTAAGTACTTCAAGTCGTCTTCATTTTGGAAAGTTGTCTCATTTGCATATTTCAGGTTGTTAATGAGTTTTACTCCAATCTTTTTTTAAAAAATATTTTATTGTGAATTATGTGATAGTTTCCATGGGAGAACACCAGCTTTACAGCCATCCTATTGTATATCGTTTCATTGCCATGATTACAATTACAATCCCCTCCATTCATCATCAAACAACCAAAGGGTATACCCCGCAACCCAAGCCTGCCCCTTGGTCATCAGCACATAGTGCCTCTCCCTCTCTGGGTCTAGAGTCCCAGCCACTCCATCTCTCCACATCATTGTCTCTGTCTCCATCTCTGATGTCACTATTTCTCTGGGTAGGGTCCCGCACTCCGCTCTTCTCCCTTGATGGTCCCAGGGACCTCCGCTCCTGGATTGTAGAGTCAACCACTTCCCTCCTTTTGCTACAAAACATCTACCTTTACATTTCCAACCCTCACAATCAATCCTGATAGCAATTATTCACTATTATACCACAAGAGTCCTATCCCCATCTCCTTTCATCAGCCCCATCCAGAAAGCTTGGATAGTACTCAGTGGAGATTCTACTTTCCTCTGCACCCTCTGGATCTAGGCTTTCTTTTGAAAGCTTGTAAGCCACTCATTTCTTGCCTTTGTAGCCCCCACCATTTTGGGTAGCCAATGTCCAAGTTGCCCATCCCTGTCTACCCTGTGTACCAAAGGGGTGGGAATGATCCTCGCTGTAAAGATTTGTTCTCTTTTTTGAGCTACTGAATCCATAGGTATAGGTCAAGTTCATCAAATTACTCTTTTTTCCCTCTTCTTTCTTCTTCTAGTTGAGTTCTGATCGTCTAGTCATAATACCCAGGTCAAGTGGGTATTATCTGCAAGTGTGGATGTTCTTATGCATATGCCCTCTCTTCTTATCAGTTGGATGTTTTACTCTCCACTCTAGTCCTCTGTGGCTATGTCACTGACTCTGGGCCCAAGAGTCCTCAGGTCTTGCCATACTGCTGGCCAACTGGGTCTCCACCTGTGTTCACAGTCTATTGAATGTGGTAGGACTTAGCTCACATCTTCATTGCTGTTTTCCCCTCACTTCCCTTTATTGGTGACCAACATGGTCACCAGCCAGACCGCATGTCTGCTCATGTATTTCCCTTGAGTCTTAGTCTTGGAAGGGGGTTTGCCCTGAAGGGACCCAACCACTTGCCTTTATGTCTCCTGGGTGAGCATTTACTCCAATCTTGATGCTGTATTCTTTATATATCTCTGTTTCCCAGATTATTTGTTCAGCACATAGACTATGTAAATAAGGATCAAGGATACAATTCTGATGCACATCTTTTCTAATTTTAAACCATTCGGAATTCCCTTGTTCTGTTTGAATGACTGCCTTTTAATCCAAGAGGATAATGATCTAGGAGTAGAAAAACCTAGAGGGAATGTTGGTGAAGGGTGGTGGATATGAAGCTGGAAGATTAGTCAGAGCAAGAGGCCCATTTGAGGATTATGTGTGTGTGCATGCATGTATGTGTGTGTGTGGCTCTCTGCCAACAGACTCCATCTGTATAGATTTCCAGATATGGCATTGTGATCACAAATAAGAGGTTATATTTTTTGATGCTCAAATCTCAAATGCCTGACTTCTTATCTGAGTTCAACTTCTATACCTGCAACCATTTATTAGCATGTTACCTTAGATATCCAGTTATCAATTCAGCCTAACACCTCTTCTCTTTATTACAGGCACCTCTGTCCAAAAATCTTTATTGTTGCCATTGGGAACACCATTCCTCCAATCAATCCAGTTTAAGAGCTTGTTATTATTTGTAATTCTGTGCTCTTAAAATTCATTCTTAACTAATTTTTTGAGTAGGCTGTTTACAGTCCTGATCTTAATTTCCTTTTCTGTAAATTGCAGTCTATTTCAACTACTCTATAGGCTGTGGAAATAATGGCACTCATAGTAACAAAAATGTTGTCAAGTGCCATCAGTTCAGTTATAACTCATAATGACGTTAAGCACAAAAGAACAAAACACTGCTCGGTCCTGTATCAGCCTCACAATCATTAAGCTTGAGTCCATTACTGCTGCCATTGTGACAATCCATCTTGTTGGGGTCTTCCCCTTTTTTGCTGACCCTCCACTTTACCCTAAGCATGATGTCCTTCTCCAGGGACTGGTTCCTCCTGATAATATGTCTGAAGTATGAAAGACCAAGTCTTGCCATCCTGGCTTCTAAGGAGCATTCTGGCTGTACTTCTTCCAGCATAGATTAGTTTATTCTTCTAGCAGGCCATGATACTTCTAATATTTTCCAATACAATAACTCAATGCATTAAACAATCTTTCTTATTCATCACTGTCTAAATTTCACATGCATATGAAGCTATTGAAAATACCATGGTTTGAGTCAGGGGCTGACATCTTAGTCCTCAAGCTGACATCTTTGCTCTTGCCCACTATGAAGAGGTCTTGTGCAACAGATTTGCCTAACTTAATACATCATTTGATTTCATGGCTGCTCTTTCCATGAGTGTTGATCATAGATCTAAACAAAATGCAGTCTTTGAGAACTTTAATCTTTTCTCCATTTATCATGTTGTTATTTATTGGTCCAGTGGTGAGGATTTTTGTTTTCTTTACATTGAGGTACAATTCATATTGAAGGCTGTGGTCTTTGATCTTCATCAGTAAAAAAAAAATTTAAGTCCTCTTCACTTTCAGTAGCAAGGGTGTATCATCTGCACATCATAGGTTGTTAATGAGTCTTCTTTCCATCCTGATACCACTTTCTTCTTCATATAATCCAGCTTCTTGGATTATTTGCTCAGCATACAGATGAAATAAATATGGTGAAAGAATACAACCATGACACATACCTTTCCTTTCCTTGTAATGCTGGGAAACTTTTCTTTTGAGGCACCTCTGGGTGGACTGGAACTTCCAATCTTTCTACTAATAGCCAAGCTCATTAACTGTTTGTACCACCCAGGGGATGGTGGGATAATCACATCAACAAATAAAATAATTTGACTGTGAAGAGTCTCTTGAATTAAAGAATGGAGTCTTTGGAGAAAGAATATTGGATTGGTTGGCTTTATGTGGATAGAATAATTAAAAAGTGACATATAAGTTGAAACGTAAGAAATGAGAAAGGAATCAACCATAGAAACAACAGAGGAGAGAGTGCTAAAGCCTTAAATCAAGAAGGAGCTGCCATGCTTGAGAGATTTAAAGAAGATGGGTGGGGATGGAGGAAGGTGAATGGGGTGACTATGGAAAGATGAGGTTAGAGAGATAAGAAAAGCCCAGAGAAGCAAATCCCAGTGGGCCATAGCAACTAAATTAGAGCTTATTTTACTTTAGTGGGAAGCCACAAAGAGTTAAAGCAGAGCAGTGAAGTGACTAACCTAAAATAAAATTTAAAATATCGCTCTGGCTCCAGTGTGGTGAAAGACTTAGAAGGTGCAAGTGTGGAACTTGGGAGGCCAGATGGCTGATTTCTGTAAGAGTGGAGGCTGAAGAAGTTGTGTTTGCACTGAAGGAGTAAATGGAGATGGATATGAGTGAGCAGAATAGAGACCTATTTTTGCAATAGAGTCTTTGTGACTTGCTGGTAGATGTGGATGGAGGTGAGGAAAGGGGAGGAGACAAAAAGAAGTTTCTAGTTTAGTTAAGACACTTGATGGATGGCAGTGTCAACTGCTGAGTTGAGAAGACTAGAATAGAAACAGAATTTGAAGATAAAAAATGTGACAAAAGGTACATTTTTGGCCATGTAAAAAAAGATGATGGACTTCTTGCAAGATGGCAGACTAGGCAGATGCAATACATGGACCATCTACAACAAAGATCCGAGAGTGCATATCAATCAGACAGATGAAAATCCTGAAACCCTGAACTTCAGAAAAAACTTTAGATAAGTGGATTGAGTGCAGGCTGGGAGGAGTAACTAAGCAAGGATTGTTCTAACTGATGAATAGCCAGCCAGATGTGGTGCAATCATCTTCAACTTTTGTGAGAAGCTTTTGCGACAGAAGGTGAACTGCAGAGCAGATTCACACAGGTGGGATTCCTTCTTCTCCACTCCCCCCCCCCCCCCCCCACCCCCCCACTTCATGGGCAACCAGAGGTGTGGCCAATTCTCATCCTTATCTACTCACAGCACAGACCCTGCTCACCAGGATTTCAGAGCCATGTAGTTATGACCTATGCCATTGTGAAGTGGGAGTGGACTGGGTCACTGTGGTGCCTGGATTCAGGTGGGTCTGGCTCCAGAGCTACAGAATCAGCAGAGCCACCAGTCCAGCATTAGTTGAGCAGAAACACTCATAAGCAGCCACCCTGTCCCAAGCTGCCCTGTGGTCCTAGTAGATACTGAAACCAGCTTCATCAAGGGCCTCCATGAACTACTTCCAGATTGAATGCCCCAAACATACTCAACACCTATGCCTATAGGAACTCCATCTAGGGACAGCAACTCTACTATTACATCCCTCCTGCACTCATCTCATGAACTTCTTGGCTGGCAGGACCCCCCCAGAATTTTCTCCCCTCTGGGTCCAACAGCTGCAGTGGTTTTGTTTATTTTTTTGTCTTATGTTTTAGTTTTTTTTTTTTCTTCCCCCTTTTGTTGTTACAATGCTTTCATTTGTTTATTTTTTATTCTCTTTCTCTTGAATTTTACCCTTGATATATATGCTTTTGTTTTTCCATCTCTTCTTCTGCTTCTCATTCTCCTTTTTTGATTTCTCCTTTTGATCTTTCTTCACTACTCTCATATTTCTCTTTTCATCTTCCCTCTCTTTGGTTTACTAAGTGTTGTTGTTTTTTTAATTTTTAATTTATTCTTTTTTTCTCTCTCTTGTTTTCCCCTTCTATTGATGCATTTCCCTGTCCCTCTTTTCTATTTTTAGTTATTATAGTCTTTGTTTCTTTTTTCTGCTTATTTTTCTTTGTTTCTTTTTTACATCTTTTCATTGTTGGTTGCTTTTTTGTATATTCTTTTTTTTTTCCTTGTGTGTGTGTATTTGTGTGGTGGGAGTGCTTCTCCTCTTTCCCAATAAACTGGAGACAGAAACCTTGCCAATACATTGCAGCCACAACTCCAACCTCTACAGCTTGACCCATTGAGCAAGAGCCAATACCAGCATATATACCACCTGATCAATGATACACAGCAGCCAATACCAGCCAAACCCATCCTAAACTGAGGTGCATGAATGGTGAAGAGAGAGCAGTGTGCATGCTTACATTCTCTAACTACATCCCCAGGAGACAGCTGGTGAGAGCCTAAGAACACATCAACATACAGTCACCAGTTAGATACAAATATTATAACACCACAATGCCTCAGAGTCAACAAACAATTTAAGCTCACATGAAGAAACAAGAGAGAATGACTTAAACAGATGACCAAAGTGCAAAATCAGAAAATGTTTCTGAGGAAGAAATAGTAATGGAACTAACTGGAAAATAATTTAAAAGAATAATATTTGAGTGCCTTCAAAGGATTGACAGAAAGATTGATGAAAGCAAGGAGAACACAGAAAAGCTTTAGAAAAATTCAGGAAAATGCTACAAGAACAAACAGTCAAAATAAATGCAAAATTTGAAACAATTCTAAACCTGGAGTTAGAAATCCAGATTAATTTCCAAGATTTCAGAAATGGACCATACATTGAAAGGGCAAAGGATAAGATTTGAATCAATGGAAGCTCAAAATAGTGAGCATGAAGATAAATCCCTCACTACTAGAGTGCTAGAAAAATAATCAGAAAAAAGAATGATAAAATCCAAAGAAAGCCTAAGAGTTAAGTGGGACACCATAAAAACTTATGGGTGATTAAGAGACAATAAAAAGCACAGAGAAAATTGTTGAAAGAGAATTTCCCTAATATGATGAAAAATGAAAAGGTAAGTATACAAGAAGCTGAATGAACCTCAAAAAGGATAGGTCCCAAAAGAAAATCACCAAGACATATAATTAAGCTTTCCAAATCCAAAGACAAGGAAAGAACCCTGAGAAAAGTTCAGGAAAAACTGAAAATTTATCTACAAAAGAGAACCGATAAGACTAAGCTTTGATTTCTCAACAGAAGCTATGCAGGTAAGAAGACAATGAAAACTCTGAAAGAAAGAAAAAAAAAAAATGCCAATCAAGAAATCATATACCCAGGAAAGCTGTCCCTCAAATATGACGGTGAAATTAGGACATTTCTAGATAGACAGAAAGTGAAGGAATTTTTAATAACCAAACCAACTTTACCAAAAATATTAAAGGGTGTTCTTTGGACTAAGAACCAACAATAGAGACAACAACCTGAGATTAACATACATGACAATATCACCCAGAACTCAACTCAGATATAGAAATATTCAAAGTAAAACAAGCTTACAAGACTGGAACTAGGCAACCAGAGATATAAATATATAGTGAAGTCAACTACAAAGCAAAAAAGGGGGAAGAGTGTTGGCACAGAACTACTAAGTGGCAAGGAAATCAAGTAGATTTCAAGATACAACAGACTATTTTAAAACTGGGGAAAAATAATAAATTACAGGATAACGGCAAAGAAAATCAATACACCATCACATCAAAATAATAAAAAGGAAAATCAAAAAGATTTAGTAAACATTAACACAGAAGAAATGAAAATGATCCACAAATAATATGAACTCAGTGAAGAAAATTATGTGGAACAAACCAGCAACACCACAAAAAACACACACAGCAAAATGACAGCAATCAATTCATACCTATGATAATTACACTGAATGTCAATGGATTAAAATGTGCCAGTCAAGAGACAGAGAGTAGCAGAATAGATAAGAAGAGAGGATCCTTCAGTATGCTGTCTACAAGAGACATACTGCAAAGGTGGAGACAGCCTAAATATATATCAACAAAAGAATGGTTAAGCAAACTTTGATACGTACACACAATGGAATAGTATGTAATGTTAAAGAATAATGACCCATCTGTAAAACACCTTACAACATAGATGAACCTGGAGGACATTATGCTGAGTGAAATTAGTAAAACAAAAAAGGACAAATATTGTATGAGACCAATGTTTTCAAAAGTTAAGAAAATCTTTTCTTGATGAAAGAAACATTCTATGATGTTTATGAGGGCAGCAGAGGGGATTGAGGAGAAAATTATTCATGGACTAGAGGGTAGACACATGTTAACATGGATGATTGCTGTTGTTAAGTGCTATCAAGTCAGTTCAGACTCATAGTGACACAGTATAGGGTTTTAGAGGAACATCTGGTGGGTTTGAACTGCTGATCTTGTGGTTTTCAGTCCAGTTCTGACCCTACAGCGTCACAAGTGTTAAAGCAGGCAATATGCAACAAGAAGGATGTTGGCAGAGGAAAGATTAAAGTAGCAGGAGACACAGGGAGGAATGCAAGTGTTAAAATGAATGCAGGTAAATACTGTTAACTGATGGTACATGGAGGGGATTGCAATCATTGCAATGAAGCAAAGTATATGCTTTATTGAATGTAAAGGTGATTATCTGCTCTGTAAACCTTCACTCAATTCACAATCAAAAGTTTAGAGAACAAACAAACAAATGAGCAGTCATCCTAAAGAAGAGGTCAGTTAGGCAGTTGGATACATGAATCTGGATGGTCTGACTACAGATATGGGGTTAACTGCATGGACATGGTGTCCTAGAGGCACTGGGCTGAAGGAGAATATGTACTTAGAGAGTGAAGGCACCTTAGGTACTAGACATGGCCTAGTATTAGGCACCTTAGACCCTAACATTTGTAGGCCAGTAAGAGGAAGAGACAAGGAGCTCTGGCAGCGTAGTGCTTATGCTAGAGTTTGGCACAAGAAAGATTATTGTTTATTTTATAATTACTGCAATGGTGGTGGTGGTGGTTATGTGCTGTGGAGTTGGTTCTGACTCATAGCGACCCTGTGTAAGGTTTCTGAGGCTGTAATCTTTACGGGAGCAGAAAGCCTCATCTTTCTCCCATGGGATGGCTGGTAGTTTCGAACTGCTGACCTTGAGGTTAGCAGACTGACTCGTAACCACTACGCTACCAGAGCTCCTTATTACTGCAATAGTCTATCCTAAAACTCTTCTCTGAAATGTGCAAGGCACACGCCTACCTACGGAGATCCCATCTCTAAACAGAGACATAAACATGGAAACCTCAGAGACGTGCAGTTTTCCATATTCAAACTGGCTAGAAAAGGAAATCTAGAGAAGTAGACTCTTAGAAGAGGAGGGGTGAGCATGAAGTAAAGCAGAAGTAAAGTAACGTAAAGCAGAAGCATGCATTTACTGAGAAAATGGGTGCCACAGATTGAGAGAGAAGATGGATGAGATAGCAAATAAATCATCAGCAATACAAGTTTAGGATACCTCAATGGAATACTATACCCAGAAAACCCACTAACGAGCTTCTTCTGGTGGTATTCTGACTTCCCGTTCACAGCCAAGACCAGGAGGAAGGATTAAACCACATTAAGAACATTTTTTTTTTAAGGAACACCACCACCCGGCTCAGAGAAAAACTCTTCACAAAGACAGTCAATGTGTCCTCTTCTAAGCAAGTGCAGGCTATATTATGGAAATTTCATTGGGTGTTAACCTTGTTGTTGTTGTTAAGTGCCGTGGAGTCGGTTCCGACTCATAGCGACCCTGCACAGGGTTTCCGAGGCTGTAAATCTTTACGGAGCAGAACGCCTCATCTTTCTCCCGCGGAACCGCTGGTAGTTTCGAACTGCTGACCTTGCGGTTCACAGCCCAATTCGTAACCTACTTAACAATTAAAGGCTTTTCATCCATGTAGTCTAATGCTTTTCAGGAGTCTTGGTGTGGTGCTTTAAGATAAGCACTGGACTGCTAACTGCAAGGCTAGTGGTTCAAACCCACCAGATGCTTCTCAGAAACCCTATACAGGGTCACTGTGAGTTGCGTAGTGGTTACAAGTCGGGCTGCTAATCTCACGATCAGTAGTTCAAAATTACCAGTGGCTCTGCGGGAGAAAGATGATGCTTTCTGCTCCTGTAAAGATTTACAGCCTCTGAAACCCTGTACAGTGTCGCTATGGGTCAGAACCGACTCCACGGCACATAACCACCAGCACCATCCAGTGGGGCTGAATAATTTTCTCACCTACATACATACAGCTAACAAATAACTTCCTTTAGCACAACTGATATGGTCAGAGAGAAAACCAAGCTAAAAAATCTGTAGCCATTGAATTGACTTTGACTCATGGCAACCCCATTTGTGCAGAGCAAAACAGCTCTGAAAGGGTTTTCAAAGCTGTAACCTTTTTTTAAAAAAATGATTTATTGTGAATTATGTGATAGTTTACATGGGAGAACATTAGTTTTACATTCATCCTATCATATATCATTTCATTGCCATGGTTACAATCCCCTCCATGTATTCATCAACCAACAAAAGGGTATACCCTAGAAGCCTGCACCCCAGTCGTCACACACAGCCCCTCTCCCTCTCTGTGTCTAAAGTCCCCAGCTGCTCCATTTCTCCACATCATCGTATCTGCTTCCATCTCAGGCATCACTGTTTCTCTGGGTAGGGTCCTACTCTCTGCTCTTCTGCCTTGATGGTCCCAGGGACCTCCACTCCTAGACTGCAAAGTTAATCACTCCCCTCCTTGCTACAAAATGTCTACCTTTACATTTCCAACCCTCACAATCAGTCCTGATAACAATTATTCACTATTGTATAACAAGAGACCTATCCACATTTCCTTTCATCAGCCCCGCCTAGACAGAATGGATACTACTCATTGGAGATTCTACCTTCCTCCACACCCTCTGGATCTAGGTTCCCTCTTGAAAGCTTGTAAGCCAGTCACTTCTTGCCTTTGTAGCCTTCTTCTCCCCTCTCACCACCACTTTGGGTGGCCAATGTCCAAGTTACCCATCCCTGAAGGCTGTAACCTTTGGAGGTAAACTTTCTACTCTTTCTTCCAAGGCACCTCCTCATGGGTTCAAACTACCAAACTTTTGGTTTGTAGTTGAATACTTAACCCTTTGCACCACACAGGACTTCTAAAAAGAAAACATCACAGTGGATTATGACTTAAATCAGAAAGACTCATCCATGTTGAAAATTACACTGAACCCTTAGTTATTTCCTTGTATTCCAGCAGATGGAGCTATAGGCTGGAGGGGTTCAAAACGTTTCAATGGTTGACCCCCCCCAAATAATAATAGGTGAGCGGAGAGAGGAGAATTACCACATTTGTTTTCAATTACTTGGTGTAGATGTATTCTGTGGTGAATAAGTACAAAGTTTGTGTAAAATGAAACTAGAAGATAATGAATTTTTTTCACAAATCTTTTGAAGTCCCATAAATATTTTGAAGCTCAATAAATAATGAGTGCACATGATTGGTGTTGACCAAATTGTAACTTAAGCTTGCTTTGCTACTGCTTGCTGTGTGTTGTGGGGTAGGTTCTGATTCATTGTTAAGTAACATCGAGTTGGTTCTGACTCATAGTGACCCAGTATAGGGTTTCCAAGGAGCAGCTGGTGAGTTCAAACCACTGACATTTCATTTTAAAATGACCTTGTGGTTCAGTACTTATCCTACAGTGCCACACCAGCTCTCCTAGAGACCTTCTATTGGGTTTCCTAGACTGTAAATCTTTCTCCCACTTAAACTTAGAAGAGCAATTTTCTCCTCACTCTGCTTTGTTTTTCTTTCTAGTTCCTTCGATTATTTGCATGTGCCTGCCCTTTGGATACACTTTTGAGGTTGCCCCATCAAAATGTCATGGAAAAACTCTGTGAAACTTGACTGCAAGGTCAAACTTATGTCAAAGGGAGGTGTTGGGAAAGACAAGTGATAAAAATAACCCAGCTGAGGTTCCCACCTCTTTGCCAGACTCTTAACACTGTGTATTTGACAGCGCTTCTCCACGTATGCTTCTTCAACCTCTGTATCAGGATCACCTGGGTTGACTGACAAAAAGCCACTCCAAAGAACAGGAATTTGGTTCGGTGAGACAGGCCTGGGCCTCCTCAAGTGTTTTCTGCACAACAAAACTGAGAACTTCCCTCGTATAGGATGTAGCACTCACAACATGTTACCCCAAGTTTTAAAGTCCAAAGAAAACCTAAAGCTGGACATTTTTCTTCACTCAATTTGGAGACAAAATCTGACATTGGTAGTGATGGGTAACTATGTGTGATCTTTATTTATCAGACATAAAATGAATGTTCGCATACTTCCTTACAGGGGAAAAAAATGTTTTTGAGTTATTTCTGACTTTAGTGTAGATGGTATGAGATACATGGTATGCACGGAATTGCCTTCCTAAAATTCAAATTTTTTTTAATTCAGAGGCACAGATGGCCTCAAGGGTTTCAGATAAGGGTCATGCACCTCTTCTGTGTCCTCCGTCCTGTCCTGTCCTGTTTATAGCTGGTGTTTGGAGCAGTGATATTCGAGTCTGAGATGATAAGATACCCTAAGAAAGAGAATATTACATTAGGAGTGGAGCGACTTTGGTTCCAAGGTCTTTTCTACCCCTTCTTTCTGGTTCTTGGTTTTCTCCCCTCTAGCTCTGAAATTCTGATTTGTACACTTTCTAGCTCTGCCAAGAAATGCTGAGGCATTATAGTCATGAAGATTAGTTTGTAGTGTGTTATTGTTTTCATTAGGAAAATTTTAAAAGATAAAAATCATTCTTTGTCTACTGGTTGCCTGACAAATTCTTGGCTGATGTTCTCTCAGTGGTGTAAAAAGGTCATTTACCCAAATTCTATAGGCGTTTTAACAGGTCGCACTTAACCAAATGACTAGGAAACTATTAGAACATAGAAGTCATCATAAACTTCTGAGAATGCTATGCAACGTGGAAGAAAGTATTGTGGGGCTAGGTGTCCAGGAAGTGGAGAGATGGAGAATACAAATCTGTCAAAGCCTCCACCACTCTCAGAGCTTAACTTGTTGGGGGGCAATAAGTCCCCTCTTAGCAGGATCCCCAAGCCCACATGATTGAGGATTCTCTCTAATCTCTAGGCCAAAATGAGTGTTTAGATGGTTATTCTACAATCTTGTTAATTCCTGGAGCAAACTTCTGAAAAAGTTTTAGCATTAATAAAACAAGAAAATACAAGCAACTAGCTCTGAGTTTGCTTCATTGAAAGCAATGTCTGGTCTAATGGCAAAGAGAGGGAGGCGTCTAGGCCTTTTGGTATGTCTGGGTATATATTTCGCACCTGGCTTCATTTTTGCCCCATTTAAAAATTTTTTTCTTTTTTAAATGTTTTATTATCATACTGTATTATTATTGTTGTTAACTTCCATCAAGTAGGTTCTTATTCATAGCAACCTTGTATAAGGTTTCCAAGGAGCAGCTGGTGGGCTTGAACTGCTGACTTTGTGGTTCATAATCCGATGCAGATCCTACAGCATCACAACAGAAGTCCTCATACTGTACTAGAGATATCCTTAGATTCCAACAACAACAAAATAAAGAAACCCAAGCCCATTGTCATTGAATAGAATCCTGACTCACAGCAGCCACATACACTGCCTTAAATGCTGCTGGTGTTGTTGTTGAGTACCGTGGAGTCGGTTCCGACTCATAGCGACCCTGCACAGGGTTTCCAAGGCCATAAATCTTTACGGGAGCAGAAAACCTCATCTTTCTCCTGCAGAACGGTTGGTAGTTTGGAATTGCCGACCTTGAAGTTAGCAGCCCAATTCGTAACTACTTCGCTACCAGAGCTAAATGCAGTACATGTTATAAATTAGGAAGCAAAGATGATCTTGCCTGAGAATATTTAGCTCATACATGGGTGGCATGAAACAAATATCAAAATTGAGTTTTTCTGTAGTCCAAGGAAGAGATGCTGTGAGGAACCTTAAGGTTCAGTTTCACAAAGTAAATGACTGCTGCGTTCTGGAAAAGAATTCTTCAGCTAGCATAGTGCATTGGAGTCATGCTTGAACAACTAAAAAGTGAGGGCTGTTTTCATCTCCTCATGACACACCAGGAAGAGAAAGAGAACATTTCTAGATGAAGGACTAGCAAGCAAAAAGAATAACCATTTACTGACCATCTGCTAAGAAGACATGATAGTGCAATAGTTCAGCTTGATTGCTAGCCTAAAGGTTGGAAGTTCAAACCCTCCAGTGGCTCTGCAGAAGAATGTTGTTGTTGTCAGGTGCCATTGATTCGGAACCGACTCATAGCGACCCCATGCACAGCAGAACGAAACAATG
>NW_006408531.1:12342861-12345305 GCF_000296735.1 Chrysochloris asiatica
GTTCTTTGCCACTTCTTTCAATGCACTTTGGACTTCCTCTCTGAGTATCATTGGCTCTTGTTCATATGGTATCTCTTGAAATGGTTGAACATTTCATTCATCTGCAGAAGAATAGCCCTGGTAATCTGTACCTGTAAAGGTTGTTGTTAGTGCCATTGAGTAGGTTCCAACTCATGGTGACCCTGTATAGGGCGTCTGACGATCTGCTTAACCTTGAGGCTAACAGTCCAGGGCTTATCCTACAGTGCACCCCAGGACTCCCCTGTGAAAACTGTTGTTGTTAAGTGCTGTGGAATTGTCATAGCAACCTTGTATAGGGTTTCTGAGGAGTGACTGGCAAGTTTGAACTACCGACCTTGCAGTTCAAATTGACCTTGCGGTCAAGTGCTTATCCTATGATCCCACACCAGGACTTCTAGTCTATAAACTCCTATGGGGTAGTTCTACTCTGTCATATGGGGTCAATGTGAGTCATAATTGACAAAACAGCCCACAACAGCAATGATCATCTGTATGCAGCAGACACTGTACCAGACTCCGGCCATGCACTGTAGCTTTTAACCCTTACAATCACCTTGCAAAAAGTTATTTCCAGCCCCCTACTTACAATGGGAAAATTAGGTAGCTCAGAAAAGTAAAGCTTTGTATTTTGAACTGTGGTGTTGGTGAAGAATATTGACAATAATGTGGATTGCCGGAACAAACAAATCAGTCATTGGAGAAATACAATCAGAATTGTCCTTAGAAGTGAGCATAGCCAGACTTTGACCTGCTTTCTTGGGACGTGTCATCAGGAAAGATTAATCACAAGAAAAAGACATCATGTTTGGTAAAGTAGTTTCACCAAAACAAGAGAAGCCCTCAATGAAACGGATGACCACAACAGCCCCACCAGACTCAATCATAGCAACAACCACGAAGATGATGTACAACCAGGCACAGATTCTTCCGTTGGAACTGACTTAACAGCATCTAACAAGAGCACAGTAACTTGTATAAAAACTGCTAATAAGTAAAAACCAGCTAATTTTTGATATTGTTGTTGTTAGGTGCCATTGAGTCAGTACAGACCCATAGCGACATAATGTATAGCAGAACGAAACACTGCCCGATCCTGGGCCAATATTTTTGATATAGAAAAGTCTAATTTTAAACATTTTATTATATGAATCCTCCAAATTGCCTCTTTAAAAGTTATACATTTTTATTCTATTAATATAAATTAAAATCATCAATAATTCAGAAATATAATTGGTCTTAACTTAGAAATTTTAGACAGAGAATTTACAAAGTAGTGTCTATATCACCATATTTTTGCATAAATAATGTGTGAGTGATGCCGTTTTTGAAAGCATGCAACCCCCTCACATGTTAGTTTCCTATGCAAGCTAAATGAAGTATGTGCACAAAAATATGTTGGTATACAAATATGTAAAGCAATAACTATATCTGGATAGTTTAGTTTGGTATGTAAAACGTGTGAGCCACAGAAGAGGATTAGAAAAAAAGTAACAATGAGAGTAGAGAAAATCCAGAGTATGGTTTTTATTAATTCCTTAGTAAATTCTATCAGTACCTGGAAGTTTATGTCAAGGTCACACTACATATAAACTGTAGATATTATATTTTATATAATATAGATTTTATTTCAATCCTTGAGAGACAGGCTGTGGTTGTTCTTGGTGTTGTTAGATGCTCTTATTGGATCAGAATCATAGTGACCCAATACACACCAAAATGAAAACTCATGTCCCGTACCATCCTCACTATCTTTGATGTTTGAATCCATTGTTGCAGTCATTGGATCGGTCCATTTTGTTGGATGTCTTCCTGTTTTTTGCTGACCTTAGAAAACGTGATGCTCTTTTCCAGGTACTGGCCCAAAGTATGTGAGACAGTCTTGCTATCACTGCTTCGAAGGAATATTCTTGTTATACTTCTTCCGAGACAGATTGGTTTGTTCTTCTAACAATCCATTCAATATTCTTTTCCAACACCTTAACTCAAATGCTTCAGGGTTCTTCTTTGATCTTCCTTATTCATTGCCCAACTTTCCCATGAATGTAGACAATGCAGTCATGCCTCACTATCCGCAGGGTATTGATTCCAGGACCCCATCAGATACCTAAATCAGCTGATACTCAAGTCCCTTTCACAAAATGGCATAATATTTGCATATAACGTATACATACCCTCCCGTATTCTTTAAATTATCTTTAGATAGTTTATAGTACCTAATGCAATATAAAAGAAGGATATCATGTTTGGTAAGGTGGAGGGTCAGAGAAAAAGAGGAAGACCCCCAGCGAAATGGATTGGCCAAGCAGCAGCATCAATGGGCTCAAGCATGGCAACGATAGTGAGGTTGGCCCAGGTTCAAGCAGTGTTTCGTTCTGCTGTGCATAAGGTCGCTATGGGTCGGTACCGACTCAATCGCACTTAAC
>NW_006408531.1:12345765-12357134 GCF_000296735.1 Chrysochloris asiatica
TAAAGATATACAGCCTTGGAAACCCTGTACAGGGTCGCTATGAGTCGGAACTGACTCCATGGCACATAACAACAACAACAACTACAATGTCACATTGTATCATTACATAGGCCTGGCATCCCTTGAAGATTTCCATGTGTCTTGGTATCAATCTTCCCCTGGATCTTGGAGGTTCCCAGTTCAGAGACCAGGGTCCGAAGAATGTTCTCAGTTCCTTTTTCATCTCTCTCTTAACGACCATTGCCCCCCTCTCTCTATTGACTTCTGTCTCCTTTGATCTCTTCTAAGATAAAAGGTATTGCAGGCTGCGCCCCAGGAAAGCTGAGGGATTAAGGGTGTTGCATCCCACCCTTGGGCTTCTGGTGCAGTGCTGTAGGATCAACCCTGGACTGCAAACCACAAGGCCAGCAGTTCAAACCCACCAGCTGCTCCTCAGGAACCCTATTCAGGGTTGCTGTGGTCGAAGTCAACTCAATGGCACTTAACAACAGTAACATCCCATTCTATGTTCAAGAGTAAGTTTCAGAGTCTTTTCTCACACCCATTTTGGATTTCTTTCCATCTTGTCTTTTAAGGATCTATCTATCTATCTATCTATCTATCTATCTATCTATCATCTATCTATCTATCTATCTATCTATCTATCTATCTATCTATCTATCTATCTATCTACCTATCCAGAAATACAATGCTGTCTGTGATAGGATAATATTCATCCACCTACAAGGGAAAACTGGGGAATGCAATGGTTCCATCGATAAGCACTGGACTGTGAACAACAAGGTCTGCATTTGTAGCCTGCCAGACACGTTAAGGAAGAAAGATAAGGTTTTATGTTCCTGTGAAGATTTAAAGCCTCGGAACCTCTATAGAGGGTTGCTATGAGTTGGAACCAACTCAACAGTGCTTAAAAACAACAACAAGGAAAACCAGTTAATGGCAAAATTATTCAAATTTACACATCAACCACTAATGTTAGAGATGAAGAAATTGAAGATTTTTACCAACTTCTGCAGTCTGAAATAGAGGAAATATATAGTCAAGAAGCATTAATAATTACTGGTGATTGGAATGTAAAAATTGGAATAAAACAAGAGTGATAGGTAATTAGATTATATGGCTTTGGTGACAGAAATGACTCCAGATAGGGCATGATAGAATTTTGCAAGATTAACAACCTATTCATTGCAAATGCCTTTTTCTTTTAAAACAACATTGTTGTTGTTGCTGTTAAGTGCCATCGAATCAGTACTGACTCATAGCAACCTTATGCATAGCAGAACAAAACACTGCCTAATTCTGGGCCAACCTCACTATTGTTGCTATACTTGAGTCCATTGATGCTGCCACTTGGCCAATACATCTAGCTGGAGGTCTTCTTCTTTTTCTCTGACCCTCCACCCTACCAAACATGATATTCTTCTCCAGCAACTTGCCCCTTCTCACAATATGTCCGAGGTATGAGAGATGAAGTTTGGCCATCCTGGCCTCCAAGGAGCACTCTGGCTGCACTTCTTCCAACACAGATCTGTTGATTCTTTTGGCAGCCCACTTTCAATATTGTCCTCCAACACCATTAACTCAAAAGTATCAATTCTTCTAGGATCTTCCTTATTCACAGTCCAGCTTTCACATGCATATGAGGTTATTGAAAATACGATGGCTTGGGTCAGGTGCATCTTAGTCCTCAAGCTGACATCTTTGCTCTTCAACACTTGAGAAAGGTCTTGTGCAGCAGATTTGCCTAATGCAATAGATTGTTTGACTTCTTGTCTGCTGTTTCCATGAGTGTTGATAATTGATCCAAGAAGAATGAAGTCCTTGACAACTTCAATCTTTTCTCTGTTGATAAAAATATTGTTTATTGGTCCAGTGGTAAACATTTTTGTTTTCTTTACATTGAGATTCAATCCATATAGAAGGCTGTGCTTTTAGATCTTCATCAGTAAATATTTTAAGTCCTCTTCACTTTCAGCAAGCAAGGTTGTATCGTCTGCATATCGCAGGTTGTTAACGACTCTTCCTCCAATCCTGATGCCATGTTTTTCTTCATAGAACACAGCTTCTCGGATTATTTGCTCAGCATACAGGTTGAATAAGTATGGTGAAAGAATAAAACCCTGTCGTACACCTTTTTAAATCATTCAGTGTTCCCATGTTTTGTTCGAACAACTGCCTCTTGGTCCATGTACAGATTCCTCATGAGCACAATTAAGTGTTCCGGAACACTCATACTTCGCAATGTTGTCCATAGCTTGTCATGAGCCACACAATCAAAAGCCTTTGCATAGTCAATAAAGCACAAGTAAACATCTTTCTGATATTTCTGCTTTCAGCCAAGATCCATCGGACATCAGCAAAGATATCCCTCATTCCATGGCCTCTTCTGAATCTGGCTTGAACCTCTGGAAATTCTCTGTCAATGTATGCTTGCAGCTATTTCTGTATTACTTTTAGTAAAACTTTACTCACATGGTATATCAAAGATATTGTCTGATGATTTCCGCATTCTGTTGGGTCACCTCTCTTTGGAATGGGCATAGATACGGATCTCTTCCAATCAGTCAGCCATATAGTTGTCCTCTAACATAAATGACAATTATACATGTAGACCTCATTGGATGTCATATACAGGAATCATATTGACTATATCTCTGAAAAGAGATGATGGAGAAGTTCAATATCATCAATCAGAAGAAGGTTAGACCTTCAATTGCTCATACACAAGTTCAAGTGGAAGCTGAAGAAAATGAAAACAAATCTAAGATAGCCCAAGTATGACCCTGAGTATATCTCTTCTGTATTTAGAGGCTATCTCAAGAATAGATTCGACTCTCTTCACATTAAAGACTGAAGATCAGATAAGTTGTGGAATGACATCAAGCATACCTTACGGTGACTATGGTAGAAATTAGCAATTGACCTTCAATACCGATTGTTTCCTTTTTACAAAGTCACATAGCAACCCAGCTAAGAGCTGTACGCTACAACCTTCCTTGCAGACAGATGTAGCTGTGGACTTGGTTCTGTCCGGTGACTATGAAAGGTGGTGTTATGTGAGACTACTGACTGTACCTACCCTTGTGTGCCTTATTTTTTCCTGGAAAGCAGTGTGGTCATAGAAATCAAGTAAGCCATTGTGGACTTTGAAATGAAAACCAAATGTTGAGGATGCAAGAGCAACAAAATCAGAATCTGACTATTGTGGGATCACCTCACCAGCTTGGATTATCAACCTACACTTTTATATAGGGAAGAAATAGAATGTATTCTGTTTCCTAGGCTACTGCTATTTTGTCTCATTGTTACTGCAGCTAAATATATATTCTAACTATTAAGTTCTATTCTCACTAATAATTTAAGTAATAATTCTCCATTCCCCCAAATCCTCTAAATATGAATTTAGCCAAAATTCTAAATATAGAATTGTCTACCTTATTTCTGTTACTGCCAACAATGACTGTTGTTGCTAGCAGCCATAGAGTCAGTCTATAACCCTATGCACAACAGGATCAAACTCTTATGATTCATGGAGATTTTATCGCCCAATCTTTCAGAGTCCTGGTGTGGCCCTGTGGGTTAATGTGCTGGAGTACAGAGTCAATTTGAACCGCAATGTCGATGGTTCAAGCTCACCAGCTGCTCCTCTAAAACCCTATACACAATTGCTATGGGTTAGAACCAACTGAACAGTACTTAACAACAACAACAACAAATCTTTCAGAGTAGATCTCCAGGTCTTGTGTCTTTGTCTACCTTAACCTGAATATTCTACTGAAACCTATTCAACATCATAGCAAAATGTAAGCATCCACTAACAGATGGCTGTGTTGAGGTGTATTGGCTACGAAACCAGCCCAAGTCCTGCATGTAAGGCACAAATTCTGCCACTGTCCCATCACTGCCCCCTCTCACCAACACCTAAAACCCAAAGTCCACTACCATCGAGTAGATTTTGACTCCAAGTGATCCTGTAGGACAAGTGGAACTGCCCAGTAGGGTTTTAAGGCTGTAATCTTTACTGCCACATCTTTCCAGTGGTTTTGAACTGCTGACCTATCTGTTTTCAGTCCAGCACTTCAACCATTGTGCCACCAGGACTCCTTCACTAACAATAGTTGTGTTGTTGTTGCATGTTGTCAAGTTGGTTCTGACTTATAGTGACTCTGTCTAGGGCTTCTTAGAGAGGCTGGTGGATTTGAACTGCCAACCTACAGTTACCAGTCCAGTGCTTATCCTACAGCACCCCACCAGAGATCCTTAAATATTCAGGAACTTCATTTCTTTGATTCCTGTACTCTCCTCAAGTAAAAAGTCTAACAAGGGATTTTGGTTTTTCACATTCTCTCAGGAACAGCTGAATAAGATCAGAAAAACCTGGTTCCTTTCTTTACCATGGGAATTGGACAGTGGAGGCACCACGAGGATGATCTGATACTTTATAGTGATTTTGTTTAAGCCCAAACAGTCCAAAAAGTGACTGGAAATTTCTGCCATCATTTGACCTACAAGAGCCCTTTGAAACCTGAGCAGGGGGTTGGATGAGGAGTTTCTCAGACTAGTCTGAGGTTTCCAGAGATTGTACACTGGCAGCTTCCGGAAGATGTGTGTGGGGTAGTTATAACTAGAATTCCCCTGTAGTCCCCTTTTCTAAAATAGGGTTTAGAAAAGATGTGGGTGGAGTCCCCCAAACCACTACAAAGTCTCAGTTGTAAAACTGATGACTTATTGATGAGTACACTGGGTCAACACCTTCAAGTTTTATCTATTTCAGACAAGAAAAGTGAAAGGGCATTTACTAAACGCACACACAAACACAAACATCCATATATCCGTATGTGTATATATCCATGAACACACATATACACATGTACACTCACATATATTTAAGTATACAATTCCACTGTTAACACATGGAGACACCATAAGTCAGAAATCTCAACAACAATGAATGTATACATGAAGGTAAGTCAAAAGTATTGCTACAAATTCATGGAAACCTTTACTAAACAAAAATATCAGAATGTAAAGCTATCATTTCTTGACATGTTTTTTACTTAGACCTATATGCTTCTGAAGGCAATATTTCCATTTCTCTCTCTAACCCTCACCCACCCCCCAATTCTGTGTTCTTCATTTTACACCATGTTTTGGCATCCTCGAGGAACCCAAATTGGGTTTCTTTGAAATGTTCTTTGAGTTTGGGAACCAGAAAGAAGTCTGAAGGGCAAGATCAGGACTATAGGGGGGAGAGGGTTGCTCATAGGGTAGCTTTTGCCACCCTTGAAAAATAAACAAGTGCATTGTTATGATGGGAAAAAAAATTCCTCAGGGCACTTTTTTTTTTTTTTTTTTTAACCTTTTTCTCAAGGCAGTGTTCAGTTTTCTTAAAATATTCCTAATAAACCTCTGTGATTGTCCTATGTCCTTTGACAAAATCTATCAAGATTATGCCTTTGGAATTCCAGAAAAGAGTCGCCATACTGTCTGAGCTGACCTCTCTGCTTTGAATTTACCTGGCCAAGTTGATTCTCTCAGAAGCCACTGTTTTGGCTGGACTGTTTTTGAAGGTACCCCAAAGAGACTACACTAAGAGTATTACTGAGAGAAGTTCTCTGCAGCCATCTGCTGATCACAGAGACTTGCTTGAACATGTTTTATTTGGGATAAACCTATGCACGTATGAACTGGAACACTAATAACAATACTTTTTTGATTTACTCTGGTATATCCAGAGACCTACTCACGGAGCTCTGGTAGCGTAGTGGTTATGAATCGGGCTGCGAACCTTAAGGTCAGCGGTTCGAAACTACCAGCCGCTCCGCGGGAGAAAGATGAGGCTTTCTACTCCCGTAAAGATTTACACCCTCGGAAACCCTGTACAGGGTCGCTATGGGTCGGAACCAACTCGACGGCACTTAACAACAACAACAACTCACGTATATATACACTTATGTGTGTATATCTACCACTTGTCATCAGTTTGCCATACTGTGGTAGTTTGCACGTTGCTGTGATGTTGGAGGCTATGCCACCTGTATTTTAAATACCAACAGGGTTACCCACGGTGTACATATTTCAGTTGAGCTTCCAGACTAAGACAAACTAGGAAGAAGGAGAGACAGACTGCTTTGGAATGGTTAGCCACTGAAAGCCTTATGAATAGCAGTGGGAACTTGTCAGACATAGTGCTGGAAGATGAACCCTTCAGGTTTCCAGGCAATCAAAGCATAACTGGGAAAGGGTTCCCTGACCATTATAACTCAAATAGAGTAAAGCTTTCAGGAGAATTCATTTGCCGACAGGGTACAACTCAAAGGGGAAACAGCTGCAAACATCCATTAATATTGGAACATGGAATGTATGGATATGAATCTAGGAAAATTGGAAGTTGTCAAAAATGAAATGGAATGCATAAAGATCCTTATCCTAGACATTAGCAAGTTGAAATAAACAGATATTGGCCATTTTGAGTCTGACAATCATATGGTTTACACTGCTGGGAATGACAAATTCAAGAGGAATGGGTCATTTTCATCATCAAAAAACATTTCAAGATCTATATTGAAGTTTGTAATAGAATAAAAGCCATACACTTACAAGGATGACCAGTTAATACCACTATTATTCAAATTTACATACCAACCACTAAAGCCAGTGATGATTAAATTGTTACCAATTTCTTCAGTCTGAAACCGATCAAGCATGCTATCAAGATGTATTGATGATTACTGGTGATTGGAATGTGAAACTTGGAAACAAAGAGATAGGATCAGTAGTTGGAAAACATGACGTTGGTAATAGAAATGATGCTGGAGACCACATGATAGTGTTTTGCAAGACCAATGACTTATTCATTGCAAATACCTTTTTTCTGTTCTGGACTCTGCTATCTGTTGACTGAGTTCCAGGTGGCGTTGCCATGCCTGTCAATCTCTGTTTGTTGTTTGTTCTTGTTGGTTTTTCAGTCAGAACTCTCTTTAGGATGTTTTGAAGTGCTGGGTTGGTTTTGATAGAATCTCTCAGCTTCTGTTTATCTTGGAATGTCTTGATCGCACCATCATATTTGATTGATAGTTTTGCTGGATAGACAATTCTTGGCTGACAGTTTTGTTGTTTTTTTCCTGTAGGACTTTGTATATGTTTCCCCACTGCCTTCTTGCCTGCATGGTTTGTTCTGAATAGTCAGAGCTTAATCTAATTTGCTTACCTTTATAAGTGACATTTCTCTTCTCCCTGACCACTTTTAGTATTCTTTCCTTGTCTTTGATTTTGGAGAGCTCGATTATTATATGTCTTGGTGAGTTTCTTTTTGGGTCTATCCTTCCTGGGGTACGTTTGGCTTCTTGAATGTTTATTTTCTCATCTTTCAAGATGCTAGGGAAATTTTCTTCCAGAAGCTCTTCAACTATCTCCTCTGTGGACTTCTCTGCTTCTTCCTGTTCTGGTATGCCAATAATTCTTACATTGTTCCTCTTCATGTTATCCAGCATGAATCTTAGGCTCTCTTCAGATTTTTATCCTTTTGTCCGCTTGCTCTTCTATCTTAGCAGTATTGAGAGGTTTGTCTTCCAGCTCACTAGTTCTGGCTTCCATCTCTTCTAATCTGCTCCTTTCTCTTTTCAGCGTATTGTCCATTTCTGATATCTTATTATTGATCGTCTGTATATCTTATTGCAGGTTTTGAATTGTTTCTAATGCTGTATCAATCTTATTTGATTGCTCCTGTAGTACTTTCCTGACTTCTTCCTTGTTTTCCTCCACCCCTTAGAGCATTTGAATTTGTTTCCATATCATTCTTCTGTATTCTTTCTCAGACATATCCAAAACCTGCTCTTCCTGCTCTATAAAACTTTGTCTATCTCCAGCTAATTTGCATCAGCTCCTCTCTTCTGTTTTTGGACATGTTTCAATAAGGTTTGTTGCTTTTTATTTGGCATTATTATTATTATTATTATTATTTTAAGCTTAAGTAAACACTTGAATGTATGTTGTTTGCTTACTGGGTGTCTCCTGGTGAATATGATCAGGAGATAGGCTTCCCTTTTCACATGTAATGCTTAGCGGGTATTGTTGGGTCTTGTCTCAGTGGTGGAATATTATGGGGTATGCTTATGGCTTGGCTATATGGCCACAATTGCTGTCTCTTCTTGGGTAACGTAGGGAGAAAAAGCTCCCACCTCCAGGAAAGATGTGTGATCAAAAGGACCAAAAGCAGAAGTAATATAAATGGATAGATAAAAATCACCACTTTGGAACAGAAATGAAGCTATGGTCGACTGTCCTGAGTGACACCGTCAGTGTGTGTGCAATTAGAAGCCTCCAGCAGGGGGTGGGGGTGACCACTCTCTCCAGCCCCTCCTCTAGTCACTAAAATAGAGGTGCACAGGTAGATATTGGGGAGTTAATGGGAGAAAGATTGTCCACTACTTTTGTCTCTGAAGGTCAGTTAGGCATCTGCGTGTGCACAGCACAATTCTTGGAATGGTTGAGTTCTGTTAATGATGGGGTTTTACAGATTGCTTTGAATTGGGTCTGCGCAGGGAGCTTGGGCAGCACAGCGGCTATGGATGGGAAGGACAGCAACTTGAAACCACAAGCCACTACTCGGGAGAAAGACGCAGCACTTCGCTCCCGCTCAGATCCACAGCCTCAGAACCCCACACAGGGTCGCTCGCAGTGGGAACTTACTCCATGGTGGACTGACAAGAGGGGCCCAGCTGGGAAAATTTTGAATCTGTGACCCTGCGGGTGAGGTCATAAGTCGCCGCCAAGCTCTCTCTCTCTGTACAGTGGGAAAACTGTCCCACCTGATATCTGGGCTGAGCAATGAAGGTGAGATAGGGAGAGAGAGATGGAGAAATGTGTAGTCTCCCGTGTCTCTTTTTGTTTATTTGCAGACGCTTCTGCACAGTTTTAGCTTGGTTTTCGGAGCCAGACTGGCTTTAGCCCCACCCTTTAAACTCTGCAAGGGTGGGGTAGTCACCAAGGGAGTCCCATCTCCAGATTCCTAACTGAACCATATTTTCCTTAATATTGTGTTTTTCACTTGCGAGTGCAGGAAACTGATGTCCTGGATCTTATGGTAGATCTGGAGCTCTGGAGTTGTTCTATGAGTGCTTCCTTCATGACATCCCCCTCCCCTCTCACCAGAGCATACCCTATCTGGTTTTCGTGGCTATAGCCCCAACCAAAAGTCTCAGATTGCAAATACCTTTTTTTGCAACATAAAAAATTACTACATACAAAGATGGAATACACAGAAATCAAGTTAACTCCATCTATGGGAGGGGATGGTAGGAAAGCCCAATATCACCAGGCAAATCCAGGCCAGGGGCCAGCTGTGGAACAGACCATCAATTGCTCACATGCAAGTTCAGGCTGAAGCTAAAGAAGAAAATTAAAACAAGTTCATGAAAGCTAAAATATGACCTTAAACATATCCCACCTGAATTTATAAACCATCTCCAGAACAGATTTAGTGCTTTAGACACTAGTGATTGAAAACCAGAAGAGTTGTGGGATGACATCAAGAATATATAGACAGAGAAGGCAAAAGTTCATTTAAAAGGTAGGAAAGAAAGAGAAGGGCAAAATGGGTATCACAAAAGACTCTGAAACTTGCTCTCAAGCATAGAGATACTAAAGCAAATGGAAGAAACGAGGAAGAAAAAGAGCTTAACAGAAAATCTCAATGGACACCTTAAGAAGACAAACTAAAATATTATAATGAAATGTATAAGGACCTGGAATCAGAAAACCAAAAGGGAAAAATATTCTTAGCATTTCTCAAGATGAAAGAACTAAAGAAAAAATTCAAGCCTTGACTTGTAATATTTATGGACTATATTTGCAAAGTATTGGATGGTACAGAAAGTATCAAAAGAAGATGGAAGGAATATCAAGAAATGATCAATGTTCAACCATTTCAAAAGGGAGCATATGATCAAGATCTGATGGTACTGAAGGAAGTAATCCAAGCTGCATTGAATACATTGGCAAAAATCAAGGCCCTAGACCTGGGGACTCCTGAGCCCAGGGACGGGGACATGACCACGGGGGACTGGAGCAGACAGTGAAGTGTCCAGTTGGTGTGGAGTGCGGGTTGATGCACAAGAAAGCCCATGCTTGCAGATAGTGCCCATTTGACCTAGCTTCGATGGCTGGATGATCAGAGCTTGACTAGAAGAAGAAAGAAGAGGAAGGAAAACAAGTGCAATCCATTACAGTTTGATGAACTTGACCTATACTTATGGATGTAGTAGCTTAAAAGAGGGAACAAATCTTTACCGCAAGGATCATTCCCATCCCCTCGGTACACAGAGTTGACAGGGATGGGCAACTTAGACATTGGTTACCCAAAATGGGGGCACTACAAAGGCACGAAGTGACTGGCTTACAAGCTTTCAAGAGGGAGCCTAGATCCAGAGGCTGCAGAGGAAGGTAGACTCTCCACTGAGTGGTTTCTAACCTGTCTGGATGGGGCTGGTGAAAGGAGATGGGGATAAGACTCTTGTGATTCAGTAGTGAATAATTGCTATCAGGACTAATTGTTCATGTTGCAAATGGGAAGGTAGACATTTTGTAACAAAAGGAGGGGAGTGGTTGATCTTGGCAGTCCAGGAGTGGAGGACCCTGGGACCATCAAGGGAGGAGAGTGGAGTGTGGGACCCTATACAGAGAAGCAGCGATGCCAGAGATTGAGGCAGAGACCATGACGTGGAGAGATGGAGCGGCTTGGGACTCTGGACTTAAGGAGTGAGAGGAGCTGTGTGCTGGTGGATGGGGGCAGGCTTGAAGGGTATACCCTTTGGTTGTTTGAATGGTTATATATATTCTTGAGTGCTTCAGTCTACATCCAAAACTAAACAAATAAACAAAACAAAAAAAAGAAGAGGGAATGGAAGCAAATGATGTTGAATGATGATGCATGGAAGGGATTGTAATCATTGCAATGAAATGAAATATGACAGGATGAATGTAAAGCTAATGTTCTCCCATGTAAAGTATCACTCAATTCACAATAAAAACTTAAAAAAAACAAAAAAACAAAAACCAAGGCTCTAGCAATTGACAGAATGCAAATTAAAATCTTTCAACAAACTGATGTAGCACCACTGGAGGTACTCATTCACCTATTCTAAGAAATTTGGAAGACAGCTACTTGCCAACTAATTGGAAAATATCCATATTTGTGCCCATCCCAAATAGAAGTGACCCATCAGAATATGAAAATCGTTGAGAAATATCAGTATCACATGCAAATAATATTATATATATATATGTATATATTGTTGTTGTTAAGTGCTGTCGAGTCGTTTCCGACCCATAGCGACCCTGTACAGGGTTTCTGAGGGTGTAAATCTTTA
>NW_006408531.1:12357244-12374364 GCF_000296735.1 Chrysochloris asiatica
ACACACACACACACACACACACACACACACACACAAGGATCCCTGGTGGCATAGTGGGTTAAATGTTGGTTGGCTGATCATGAAGTCAGTACTTTGAATCCACCAGTGGTTCCATGGAAGAAAGATGAAGCTTTCTGCTCCTGTAAAGATTTATAGCCTCAGAAATCCTATACAGGGTCACTATGAGTCAGAACCAACTCCACGGCACACAGTAAAAGCAACATTTATATACATACACACACAATCCAGCATACACACAAATATACATACACACACAATCCAACATAGGTAACCATGACCTAGACTAAGGAAAGCTACAAAGTTATAAACTGTGAAGTTGATGTTTGGACTATAATATTTTTTTCAGTCATCTTTGCTATGCTATCATCCCAAAGAAATTTTTACTGGGCTGGAGTTCTATTTTGTTTAGCTAGACTCCAGAAATATATGAGGTAATGAATTTTCTCCAGAAGAAAAACAAGTTATACAATAAGAAGGCTGTTTTAACAGAAAGTGACTATAAGCATCCTATGAAAATCTCTATATAGCATGTTGTTGTTGCCAGGGTGGAAAACAGATACTCGAAACAAATCCATGCGAGCAAGTCCCACATGTGGTTCTAGGCCAAAGGTCCTGTCTTCATGTGTAGTACCGCAGTTATCTCAAATGTTCCCTGAAATGTTCCCTCAGACTCCCCTAAGGGCCTTGTGTTTTAACCAGAGGCAATCCTGATAGGAACTGGTCTCCATACTGAGGTAGAAATGGCCTTGCTGACCAGCTCTCCTATTTGGTGGCCCAAGTTCTCAAGACCAGAACTATCTGAAATGAGGAGAAAGTTGGTACTTTTGTTGAGTTCAGGATTCAAGGTTATGAAACTAGCCATCAAAAATTGAGAATCAAACACGAGAAGGATTGAATGGTGTATACCCCAACAGGATCTTGATGAAAAATGTCTTTGGAAACAGATGGCATGAAAGATGAAAAATATCTGGCACAGATGGAATTAATTAAGAATGGTGGGGGCTAGCTGAGGGAAGAACATGTGGGTGGATATGGAATTAAGTTGAGTTTATAAAGCTAAGGGAGCCAAAAGTGTTTCAGGTTGTGTAAACAACCATCTTCACCTTAGACATACGTTTTGCAGCCTATCTTCAGATCACAGTATTAACATCTCACCAAGAATGTTTGTGTAGGTAAATTGAACGGAATATCCCCTAAATTTACCTTCATGATGGGCTTTACTATGACATTTCAAAGAAGAAAGTTAAAATAACATTTCCATATACAGTGAGACTTGTGAGAGCTGAACTTAACAAGACTAGTTCGTTTTGCCGGGTCTTACAAGTTTTCCACCTATGATGGGTACAATCGTAACATTTTTCTATCTAAATACGTAGTGGAAAATATTTGAATTTTCATTCTCTGACAGATTTCTACCTTCCACAGGTCCTGGTTTTCATTCATTTTACTGTCGATTTGAATATGATTCAAAGGTCTTCAGCTATATTCATAGATCTAACTTTGTAATCTCATATCCGTTTAAAATAAAAATGTACTGACTGCTATCTAAAAAGTTATTGATATTAATTTTTATCTTTTAAAATTTCCCTTCAACCTACCAACCCAGAGCATAGTAAAGGAAAAAACTCATCAAAATTTTAGAGATTATAAAGCAATAGGAATAGATTTGCTAGAAGCCTTTCCCCCTGGGCTCTGTTGACCTGTGGTTTATGAATTACAAATTCTGAACCGAGGCAAGAAGGGGTACCAGTCAGATGTCATTGCTATTTAAGAGGTCAGAGGGGATACTTAAGAATTTAACATTTTTATGAGTGCAAAAACTAAAGATCATCTGTTAGCCCCAACCTGTTCAATCGAACATTCTAGTATTTCCTTTCATTGACATTATTGTGTATTAAAACCCTAAATAATTCGGTTAAGTAGGAAATCCTCTAAGGGACACTTGGATCCTGACTGTCTCGAAGTTAACACGTGATTCTGGTCTAAAGCTAGCCTGAGTTAGCTTTAGTGAATTTCTGGTGTGCTTTTCCATAAAATGTTTATTATTGTTGCTATAAAAACAGTTTTGATTTTGAGGACAAATCCAATAATGTTAAAATGCTTGAAAAAATGTGAATCATTATACAAATGGAATGCATTATTTTAGGACACTGTGTCGGGTTATGTGTGGCATGGTTATAGTGGAGACAACTGGGTTTTCTGTTTTACTCAAAAACAAAACAGAACAAAACAAAACAAATGAAAAGGAAAACTTTATCCCTTTTCATCAACTTATAAAGAGGTCTGCTACAGGTCAAATTATTTAAATGAGTCTAACAATGATCTTTTTCTTTTCCTTTTTCCTGAAAGGCCAGACTTCGTGAGCATGCTATTTTGCTATGACTTTCCTGTCCCGGCTACTAACTACAACTGCAATCTAATGAAGTGTCTTGCTTCTTGGACCTCATCCTTTCACAGCAGAATGGCCTCATAAAGTTTGGATAGCAAATAAACAATGTTTGTTTCATCCAGATAATAAAAGGAACATATATATTCTTACATTCTTCTGAAGAGAAAAGTATCTAAATGATTCAAGGCAAATGTTCAAAAGACAACTGTTCCAACTCATAGCAACCCTGTACAGGATTTCCAAGGGGTGGTTGGTGGGTTAGCAGTCCAGTGCTTACCCTATAGCACCACACCAGGCTCCCAAAGGCCAACAGATAGAATAGAATAAAAGATTCAGACTGATCTGATAGTCAAATGTCTATAATGTAAAAGAATCCTTGAAGAAAAAAAAAAAAAATGCAGCCCAAAATAAAAGTGGGCAAATGACATAAATAAGCAATTCCTAAAAGTGGAGATGAAAATGACTAATCAACATATAAGGAGCCCAGAAGGCACAATGGTTAAGCACTTGGCTGCTAACTTAAAGGTTAGCAGTTCGAACTCAACCAGTGACTCTGCAAGAAGAAAGACCTGGTGATCTGCTTCCGTAGAGATTACAGCTAAGGCTATCCTACAAGGCAGTTCTACCCTGTTATATGGAGTTCTTATGAGTGGGAATCAACTCAAGGGCACCAAATAATAACAAAAACAATCAGCATGTAAAATTAAAAACAACAACAACAATTCTTTGATGAAAGCATAGCTCATGTTTTGTTGGTGTTATTGTTAAGTGCTGTCGAGTCAGTTCCCACTCATAGCAACCCTGGATAGAGTTTTTGAGGAGCATGAGTGGGTCTGAACTGCTGACCTTGAGGTTTGCAGCCCAATGCTGATCCTACAGCACCACACCAGGAGTTTGAAATTAGTTCACAGTCAAAAGACTGCTGGCATTCAACACTAGTAAAATATGATGCAATCAGCATGCTCATGTATTACTAGTCAGAAACAAAATGGCTGCTACTTTTAAAAAATAAAGAATCTATGTGTCACAGTAATTTCAAAGACAAGTGCCAGAAAGAATGACTGATATCATCTTTGAACTTATTGTATGCCTCCCCTGTGCCAGGGAGCGTGATGGCTCTGTAGGATAAGCACTGGACTGCGAACCACAAGACCAGGGGTTCGAGTCCACTAGGTGCTCCACTGGAAAAAGATTGGGGCTTTCTGTTCCTGCAGATATTTACAGCCTATACAGGATAGCTATGAGTTGGAACCGCCTTGATGTCACTTAACAACAGCAACACCAAGTCCTGTGCCAGAGAAACCATTGTGAAGAAAACAGATTTAGCCTTTGGAATTCAGTTTCTTGGGGAGAGACAGACAGTAGGCCTAGTGAATAAGGAAACTGCGTAGGGTAGAAGGAAGTGATATGTTGAATGGAAAAAATGCAGCAGAGTAAAGAAAATCTAGAATGCTGAGGTGAAAGCATGGCTGCAGTTTTAAATCAGGAGGATCATTGCAGGTCTGGAGCAAGAAAATAAAATCTGAACAAGAACTTGAAAGAAATGAAGGAGCAATTATGTGGGTGAATAGGGGAAGAAAGTGTCAGGCGGAGGTAGCCAGTGTAGCCCTTGTCTCCATTACTCAGTGAGTCTGTATGTGTCAGTTCACCGATTTGCTATAAATTATCTATAACCTCCAATGAATCATTGTGGCACTTGCAGGCATACACAAGAGTGGCAGAAATTTGAGTCTACTAATACTCACATTCCAAACAAGAAAACTGTCTACCTTCTTGTGCTCTTTGGGGGGATTTTGCTATGTTTAAAATGGTTCCTGAATATAGTGTAAAGTCTTCTTTTGCATTCCTAAGTGTGAAAGGCTGTGATGTGCCTTATAGATAGAATTCGTGTGTTAGACAAATTGCATTCAGGCATGAGTTACGTGTTGCTGGCCTTGAGTTCAATGTCAACATGTATCAAACAAGGTGCCTTTAAACAGAAACACACTTACTAAACACATGGACCACTGGACATGTCATCAGGAGGAACCAACTGTGAGAGACAGACAGTTCAGTGAAAAACAAGGGAGACCTTTAGTGAACTTTTCTCTTTTTTTTTAATGTTTTATTGTGAATTATATGATAGTTTACATGGGAGAACATTAGTTTTACATTCATTCTATTGTATATCGTTTCATGGTTACAATCCCCTCTATGCATCATCAACCAACCACAGGGTACACCCTGCAAGCCTGCCCCCCAGTCTTGAGCACAAAGTCGCTCTCCCTCTCTGTATTTAAAGTCCCCAGCTGCTCCATCATAGTGAGCTCTTTTGACGTTGGCTCAACGATGGGCTTAAACATAGCAATGATTACATTCAGAAACTGAGCTGCCCCTTGACATTAGCATAGTTACTTCTGTGACTCATTTTCCTAATCTATAAAATGGGTCTAATAATATCTGCCCTATTTCTCTGTTTTGTTTTATAATGACAAAGAAAACAATTACTGAAGAAAATTAGTGATAGGAAATTTATTGTAATTTGTTGTTAAGTACTGTTGAGTTAGTTCCTACTCATAGCGACCCTGACCCGACTCAATGGCACTTAACAACAACAACAACATAGCGACCCTATACAGGGTTTCCAAAGGTGGGTTTGAACTGCCGACCTCATGTCTCAAGCCGACCTTGTGGTCCAGCACATTATCCTGCAGTGCCACACCAGGACTCCAATTCATGCCATGAAACAGTATCTCTAGCATAGCCTAGAGGATTGGAGGTAGGAATGTGTGTTTATAGGCATAGAAAAGCATTCCAGAGGAATATTTCCCAAAATATTTGAGTGACAATTTCAGGGAAATGATCTACATTGGTAATTTTACTTCCCTTTTGATGTTTTTCAATGTTTCTCAAAGCATAGAAAGTCAATATAAATGATCTATATAATCAGAAAAAAGTTTGTTTTTCAGTAGCACACAGCATGGACTGAGAGGCACGTCTTCTCCTCCCAGGTGGCCACCTCTTTCTCTGTATTTCTGGATCCTTTTCTGAATAAATCACAAATTTAATCTGACAACAATAACAAAAGTATAGCTAACACAATGCCAGCAATGATGATGAGGACCATTACTAAACAGTGAAAGGCCTCTGTCTCCAGCTTTGTAAAGTGTGATATTAATTATTCTTCTAACACTTACAGACTTTTAAGCTATTATTATATTTTGTGTGGGCCCCAACTTGCGGTTATCTCACGTACAATGGGACTGTTCAGTCTTGCTCCATTCCCATAACTGGTTACTGACTTAACTGTTGAGATTCATAGGTTTTTTAATTGGCCGATTTTTAGAAGTAGATTGCCAAACCTTTATTCTTAGTCTTAGTCTGGAAGCTGCAGAAATGGATTCAGCATAACAACATGCAAGCCTCCAGTGACAGACAGGCATGGAAGGCAAGAATCTACCACTAAACCATAGGGCTTAGCAGTGGAATTCAGTGAAGAAAAGATGCCTGGAAGAAGACCAAGAGACAGTCTGCCTTGGTGGGGATTCTGAGCTAATCCAGTGTCACCCAGATGACAGAGAGGAAAGAAAAGGGTGAGGGACCTGTCCAGACAAACCTTACAGTTTTCTGCAGAGAGATCTAAGGGATCAAAGATGCAGAAGTGTCCCGGGAAGCCTAACTCAAACAGAACATGGAAATGAGCTTTTTGAGTGAAAACATAAGAACATGGCTGTTTGGTTCTCTTTATAAAGTGACTGTTATGTTTTAAATACTTAAGATTTACAAACGGAAACTGCTACATTTCTCCTTCAGGCCTTCTTAAAGTTTAGAAACATGCATGAAACATATTTTCTGAAATATAAGCTTTCCCCCCACTTTATTATTTTTTTAATTTAAAGCAAACACCAGCTGTTTCTTGAGGAAATGTTGGCAATGGTTCAGAAACTAGTATAGAACTGAAAGGAGGGTTGAAAAGAAATGCTTCAAAGAAAACAAACATTTAATTGGGAGCCACCCCAGTGCATGGATTCTGCTCCTGCCTAGAGGTACATGGAAGATGGGGACCTGGTGCCACATTTAACTGATAGCCCTGGTCACAGATGGACCCCGTGGGTGGATGGCAGGAAGGAAGTGGAGTGATGGTGGCTGTCACCTAAGGATGGGCTTTGTCCTATCTCTGGCACTCAAGCTGAATTCTTAGATGGCTTGACCACTGGAGTATGTGGTGAGGAAGGGGATTTCCACTCTCAAAAATAGCACGTATTCAGTGAGCCTTGAGATTGCCTTTTTGGGAAGTTTGTTATATATAGAAGCTGGTGTACTGTTTTTTTTTTTGTTTTTTTTTCTTTTAAAGGGGTGGGGGTTTTGCTTGCTGCCCCCTGCCTGCTTCATGGCTTGTCTTTATAAGGTTCCTCTGCTATACGGCACACATCCTCAAATTTGGGGGAACTCAAATGTACCTCCGTCTTCAGTTTGGCATAAAGATGTTTTCTTAAAGTGTACAAGGAAGTCATTGCATTGGCAAAAGCACATTCTAATACAAATGCTGCAAGCGCTGAACTGATGAGGGACTTTCTTTCTTTTTTAGGTATCTCTAATTTGCACATTTTCCAGATTGTGGTTCCTACAGAAGATAGCTCGTAACTGGACTGTAGTTCCTCAGGAAGGCTCTTGCTTGTGTAACTCTGCCAGAATCACTTTGTTCTGGAAACAAGTCCTGAAAACTCAACATGGAACCAGCTAGAGGGGATCTCTGCTCATGCTATTCATAAGATCAGTTACATGGTTGGTGACCAGTCGATTCCCACTCATGATGACCCTCTAAGACAGACTAGGGAGTCCTGGTGTGGCACCGCAGGACAATTCTCTGGAAGGCAGTTGGTTTGATCCACCACTTTGTTCCTTTATAGCCCTCCATTTTCGATAGCCAATGTCTAAGTTGCCTGTCCCTATCAACTCTGTGTACTGAGGAGGCAAGCTTGATCCTTGATATGAAGAATCCTTTCCTTTTGGTTGGATACATCCATAAACAAAGGTCCAGTTCATCAAGTTCTAACAATTTATACTTGCTCCCTATGTCAAATTTCTTTATTGTTATCTGGTTGAGTTCTGGTCACCTAGTCACATGGATATAATTTTGGATTTTTTGGAGGCACATGGTCTGCCCAGTGTGGTACCCATTCACTCTGTCCTCTCTGAAGATAACTTTCTTTGCCAGTCCCAGGCTGAACCTGATGGGACCAGACAAGGACAAGGAGAAAAGCTCCTTCTAGTTCCTCAGCTGACTCATAGAGACAGGTTTTTACCTCTGTCTGAAAAGTGGAATGAAGATAAAGATGTTTGACTCCTCTCCTGTTTCTTCTAGAAGCAGCAATACCATCTTCACGGGTTGGTGGTTATAGTTTTGCATCGAATATTTAAAAACATCTCTTTGACCTGAGCACCATTAACTTGAAATGACCTTGAATTCAACTTGAAATTTTTACTTTGGTAAAATGTTTTCCTTTTCTATAACAAAGCTTTTTCATATTACCCCCACCCTCATAAACTAGTCATCTGTCAGAATAAGCAGGAAATGCCCCAGTGGGCAGTCACTCTGGGTAAACCTTAGGTTACATTTCTCTGTGGACGGAATTTGGGAACCATCGGTAGGAATACAATGAAAGCCTATCTCTCATCAGAACTCCGAACACTTGTGGTTACACTGGGCATCTACATTCCTCCCACCTCATGGATATTTTTATTGATCACATCCCCTCTCATGGTGTTGACCTGCTGACTTACTGAGCTACTGCTCTTGTTAAGTGTCGTGGAGTCAGTTCTGACTCATAGTGATCGTGTATAGGGTTTCTGAGGAGGGGCTGTTGGGTTTGAACTGCCGACCTTGCAGTTCAAATTGACCTTGCCATGCTGCGCATTATCTCAACACCACTGAGATTGAGGAAAAAAGGACTCTCAGGAACTTAGATACATTTTAAGGATTCCTTATGGAGTCTCTGCCTGGTGCAAAAGGTGAGTATACTTGGCTCCTAGCTGAAAGGTTGAAGGTTTGAGTTCACCCAGAGGTACCTAGGAAGAAAAGTCTAGAAATCTACTTCTGAAAATTTGTCACTGAAAGCCCTGTGGAGCACAATTCTACTCTGACACACACACGGGATAGCCAGGAGTCCGCACAGTCAGCATTGACTTGTCAGTAATTGGTTCGAAGTCCACCCCTTGATTCTGAATCTTGTGGCTGTTACTGCAGCTTACACAGGGAAGGGGATTGGCTCTGGTAAGTCAGGCTAAGGAGAGATGCCTTTGGCTGTTGGGAGACACCTTCATGCAAAGCTGGCCTTATTCTGGTGATAGCAACTAAGAAAGACAACATCCTGCGGCAAATCTCTTTGGAGCAGGGAAATCTTTTTTTTTTTTTTCCAACTCAAGAACTTCACTGTGAGCCTGATGAGTATGTCTTGTTTGCTTATTTTTCAGATGCTACTTACAATATCAGGAGCTCTGGTAGCATAGTGGTTATGAATTGGACTGTGAACCTCAAGGGCAACAGTTCAAAACTACCAGCTGTTCTGCGGGAGAAAGAAGAGGCTTCCTGCTCCCGTAAACATTTACAGCTTCGGAAACCCAATGCAGGGTCACTATGAGTCAGAACCAACTCCACAGCGCATTACCACCTCCACCACCACTTATAATATCAGCAAACCCCTTTGCACATGGGAACGATTAGTGACTATTTGTGGTAGTGAGGGACATGTGGGCTTGGAGAGGGAGACAGGAGCAGTTGTGGGAAGGAAGAAGAGTGTAGGAAAGAGGTGGAGGCAAACTCGATGGACAGGACAGCTATGGGCATGTTCAGTACTGCATAGCATGGAGCCATGGTCTGGTGGAAAACGGAGCAAACGCCATGCTTTCACACCAGTGCTCCCAACATGTAAACTTTCACAAGCCACATCACCTTCCAGAACTCTGCTGTCGGTTTTGCAAATTAAGGAATTAAATGGTCTGGATTAAATGTTTTGTTAATCTAAGGCCCTTCCCAGCTTTAAATTTCCACAGGATGAATTGCATTGAAGCCTCTAATTCAAAATAAAGTTCCCAACTGAAAGGTTGTTGGTTTGAGTTTATCTGAAGTACCTGAAAAGAAAGGTCAGGCAATCTACTTCTGAAAAGTCAGTCACTGAAGATCAGCTGTACTCTGAGAAGTGGGAATCAACTCAAAGGTGTTACTGATTGGAATTGACAAATGACAAGTCAAAAGGAAAGACTTAATGTGTGAGCAGCAGTACAGAGAGGTGACCTCTAGGAGCCTGTGTCCACTCTCTATCATCTTTGGCTGTTATAGTATCTTTCCAAAGTTTTCTCAACTGTGAAAGAGTTTACTCATAAAAATTGGGATAATACCAGAACCTATAATGGTGGCGCTGCAGTATCATCACCAGACTGCTGACTGCAAGGTTGGCAACTGCTCCCCACCAGCTGTTCCTTGGAAACCCTATACAGAGTCACTACTAGTTGGAACCAGTTCGACGACACTCAGCAACAAAAAGAGTTAGAAAGATATTTACTTGTGACTTATTGACTACGCAAAGGTATTCAGTTGTGCAGATCATAACAAACTACAAATAGTGTTGCAAAGAATGGGAACTCCAGAACACTTCATTGTGCTCATGCAGAACCTGTACATAGACCAAGAGACAGTCATCTGAACAAAATAAGAGATACTGCATGGTTTAAAATCAGGAAAGGTATGTGTCAGTATTGTGCCTTTTCACCATACTTACTCAACCTGTGCACTGACCAAATAATTTGAGAAGATGGACTATATGAAGAAGAAGGAGGCATTAAGATTGGAGGAAGACTCAGAAACAGCCTGTGATGTGCAGATGACATATCTTTGTTTGCTGGAATTGAAGAGGACTTAAAATAAGTACGAATGAAGATGAAAGAATATAGCCTTCAGAATGGATTACATTTCAATGTCAAGAAAGTAAAGACCCACAATGGACCCATAAATAACATGATAAATGGAGAGAAGATTGAAGTTGTCAAGTATTTCATTTCAGTTGGATCCACAATCAATACTCATGGAAGCAGTAGTCAAGAAATCACATGATGTATTGCACTGGGCAAATCTGCTACAAAATACCTCTTTAAAGTATTCAAGAGCAAACATGTCACCTTTAGGACTAAGGTAGAGTACTGGTGTGACACTACAGGATAAGCACTGAATTGTTAACCTAAATGCCGGAAGCTCAAACTCACCAGCCACTCTTCAGAAACCCTATACAGGGTCATTATGAACTGAAACCAAATCAATGGCACTTAACAACAACAACAACAACAACAACAACAGAACTAAGGTGTGTCTGACCCAAACCATGATATTTTCAATCACTTCATATGCATGTGAAAGCTGGACAATGAATAAGGAAAACTATAGTAAAATCGATGCATTTGAATTTTGGTGTTGGTAAAGAATATTGAAAGAACAAATGTGTGTGGGAAGAAGTATAGCAAGAATCCTCCTTGGAAGAAAGCATGGAGAGACATTGTTTCACACACTTTGAACATGTTGTCAGGAGGGACCAGTCCCTGGAGAAGGACATCATGCTTGGCAAAGTGGAGGATCAGTGAGAAAGAGGAAGGATCTCCCAGCCCCCTCCGTGATATGAACTGTCACAGTGGACTCACACGTTACAACTGTGGGGATGGCGCAGGACTGGGCAGTGTTTCCTTCAGCTGTACTATGACTCTGAACCAACTCAATGTTACCTAAATAATAATTTAATGTAGATAGCTCAGACTTGACTTAACTAAATAATTACTCATCTAAATAATTACAACAATCAGACAAGAAGGGCACATGCCTTTCTCTTCTACTGACGAGGGAAAGAAATCAATAAATAAGAAATATTGTCTCTGCTGCTCAGGCCTCCTTCGCTCATATGCACATAAACTAGGTCCTTTAAAGCTATGCAAGAAAATCAACCTTAACACCATTGGCATAAGCCTTTGTTCTTAGAATGTCCAGCATTGGAAGCCTGTGAAGGGCCATTCTAACTGGAATAAGGAAAGTGGAATGCTTTATGGAGTTAAGAGTAGGAGTGGGTAGGTAGAAGTTCAGCTAGTTTCAGGAGTGAGATATTTCTCTAAAGAAGGAATCACTCTTGTGGATTAGCAGCTGTTGGAGAATTTGAGTTTTATCAAGTAAGATAGAGGGAACAGCTGTGAAAGAGAGGACAGGTAGACCCCATGGATGCTGGTCAGCTCTTGAGGGGCCTGCCCTGAGCATCTATAGGTAGACACTTATATAGCATTGTATAGTAGGCCTTGGGGAGGTGAGACTCTGACTGTCACCTTGCAGCTGGCAGTCTCCAGTGTGGGTGGAGATGGACAGTATCATGTTTCTTAGAAAGTGATTTCCCTTGGATACTTACCTATTCACAGCTAATAGGACATGCAGCCCAGGTGGTAAACCCACGCAGCAGTCACTGTGCTAGACATGGGAGTTACTTATAAGGCCCTGTTCTCAAGTAGCTATAGTGCAAACTCCCGGCCACCTAAATGACTCTAATACAGTCCAAGCAATGCTTTGCTGTCTACACTTCATTTAGCATGCAAGGAGTTTCACTGTGAAGAAGCTGTGCACATACTACCTCGTTTTTGTTTTCACTCTGACAATATATATATATAAGAAAACTTTTATCCATTTCTTTTGTACATGAAAAGACTTATCAATCCACAGAGTAGTTAAGTGATTTGCCCACAATCACACAGCCAGCTAATGAGAGGACTAGAGACTAAGTTTCCCAATTCTCATCCTCTAGCTATTCCCAGAGTTTACAGCTATGGGTCCCTCTGTGTCCATCAGAGCTTTCCATTTTGAAAACTTCATCATGGTGCTTTTGTTGCCAAGGTTGGCTGGCCTCTCCAAAGCAGGTTAAGAAAAGGCCAATTACTTGAGTCCATCAACCAATTCTCAGGGCTCAGAGACCACCCCTGGCCAGGCAGGGTCTTTGTGTAGTACAAACAGTCAATGTGCTCCCCTGCTAACTGAAAGTTTGTTATTTCTAGTCCACCCATAGACATCTTAGAAGAAAGTTTGGTAATCTAATTAAAAGCAAAAGCAATCAGCCATTGAAAACCTCTGTTTACAACATGGGGTCACCATGAGTTTGAATCAACTCACTGACAACCTTTTTTAGATACTGGCCCAGTTTTCTTTCATCCTTTTCTTCTTTTATTCATCTTAGAAAAGAATAAATGAGGTTGAATTTTGCCTGATCCCTGTGATCCTTCAACACAGTGATGATTAAAAATCTATCTTGTGTTCCTTATGTGTTCCAGAAAATTACCTATGCAAAGAAGCCCCCTTTCCCATATAATTTAACAACACTTCCCCATGCCCCGTTGTCTACCTATGACAAAGCCAGTCACAGACCCTCCAAATACCATGCTTCACCTCAGGAATGATTTTCTGAACTACTTGTCCCCACTGATCAACTGCAACAAACTGCTTGAGAGCCAAACTTTGATTATGCTCCTCTGCTTCCCCCAAGGCCATTAACTTTTAGTCCACTCTTGGCCTAAGCCAGCATACAGTCCCTTCTACCAGGAGATAAGGCAGGCTGCAGTATAAATCTTTCTATAATATCACACACACACACACACACACACACACACACACACGGAGCTCTGGTAGCGTAGTGGTTATGAATCAGACTGCTAACCTCAAGGTCAGCAGTTCGAAATTACCAGTTGTTCTGCAGGAGAAAGATGAGGCTTTCTGCTCCCGTAAAGATTTACAGCCTTGGAAACCCTGTACAGGGTCTCTATGAGTTGGAACCGACTCCATGGTACATACCTACCACCAAACACAGACACACAGACACACAGACACACAGACACAGACACACACACACACACACTCTCTCTCTCTCTCTCTCTCTCTCTCTCGTGACACAGTTGAACCACCCAGTAGGACTTTTAAAGCTGTTTCTTTATAGAAACAGATCTCCAAGTAGTTCTTTTGTACAGCCACTCAATGGATTCGAACTGACAACTCTTTAGTTAATAGTCAAGCACTTCATGTGCCTCCAGGGCTCCGTTTCTGTAACAGGAAAACACTTCTTTTGCCTAAGCCTTGAAACACTGATTTTAAGGCCAGAGTGTTCTCCCGATTGCAATATTCCTTTTGAGTAAAGAAAGTCAATGTTTACTTAGTCCAGACTTGCTTTTTATTTGACAGTATGAATATCTGAGTTATTCCGCCATGGGTCATGAAGTTAATTTCTGCTTGATCTCTGTGGTCTAATCCTGGTTCTTTCTCTATTGGAGGGAAAATATTGTTGATAAGTGTCATTGAGTCAATTCTGACCGATAGTGACCCTGTAGAGGGTTTCAGAGGAGTGGCTGGTGGGTTTGAACTGCTGACCTTGTGGTCCAGTGCTTATCTTTTAGTGCCACAACAATGGAGGAAAATCCCCAATATGCCCTGGACAATATTCAATTTATTCATTAAATTATATCATTTATTGATTTGATTCTAGGGTTATCGTCAGCCTTATCATTGTAGCATTTATCAACATCAATAAGTGCTGAAATTACAAGGCAAAATACAGACTTTCTTTCTCTCTTTCCTATAAAGTGGGTGAGACAAACTTGTAAATAGGTAGTCTCTGCGTTCTGTGATTCCTGAGGGGAAACGCAGTTCAAGGTAATGGAATTCGAGAGGAAATGAGGCCACATTAGATTGAGGTAACATGGACAGGGCTCATTTTGGAAGGAAGTTCATTATAGGTAAGTGAATCCAACGTAAATTTTAGATTATGCTAGGGGTTGCATGGCCAGCCATGGTTCTGTGGCCAGATTAACCACAGAAGTGTTTGAATAAGTGACCATTTTGACCTCAAGTTCCTAGGGCAGTGCTCTAGTCTGCTTTATAATCATGATGCTACCAATTGCCATCAAATCTGACTTAAGGTGACCCCATGTATGTCAGTGTAGAATTCTGCTCCATGGAGTTTATAACAGCTGATTTTTCAAGAAGATGTCTACAAAGATAGGTTACAGACCCCATAGGCTATAATGTAGGGCAAGGCAGGCTACACTCTCAACCTCAGAGGACAGTCCCTATCACCTCGAATCTTCTCCATCAGACTATTCAATTTTAAATGGATCTTCTTAAACTAAATTGAAAGTGTTCATCACAAACCATGTTGGTTTACTTAAAAGGACTTTTTCACTTATGAAAAGCTTCAACTTCTCTCTAAGAAGGCAGTTCTCTGGCAGAGCTTTCTAGTTTAAGTTCATGCTTATGTCTTCATATGAAAACAATTTTTTTCCCATGAGAAAGTGTCTCAGGTTCCTCTGGAACCTCAAACTTACGTTGCTTCTTTGAGTATTTACATAGTCTCTGACTAAGAAGCATGAGTTAGAGACGTAGTTGTCCATTGCCATAATTGGTTAATTTATTAAGCACAAAAGGAAGGCTGCCTATGATAATAGTTTAGTAGAGAGTAAGATACATGACTCGAGAAGTTTGAGGCAATGTCCTTCTAAGGTGAATTCAGGAAGAAAGGCATTCTTTGTTCTCTGCTTGGTATCTTCATCAGTGACATGTGTTTCTGTTACTCATCACACATCCAACTAGAACACACGGTTGGATGACCTTCCATAACCACTGTTTTCACACAGTCTATATAAACTTGGCTTTCAAACTCAAACTAATATTAATGCTGCAATCTTATCCCTAGAGAGTTGATTAAGAAGACCTGGAGTGGAATGTGAACATCTATAGTTTAAAAACACTTTACAGGTGATCCTGATGCTGGGCGAAGTTGGCCACTTGCTATCTTCATGGGAATCTCTGAGGAGGAATTCTCGAATTCTCTAGTGATTTAGATGACCAATAATATGTCTTTATTCTGTGTAAGGGTTATCTAGGCCCTGAACTTTAGAAAGTCCAACACAAACACAAACAAATACAAACCAAATATGCAAAAAAGAAATGCGTTAGGAACATATGGAGACCTCTGATGCTTGGCAACTGCTGTTCTTTGGTGGCCTAGCACACAATGAAACAGTTGTCATTGAGGTGGTTCCAACTCACAGCCACCTCATGTATGTCAGAGTAGGACTGTGCTCCAATGTGGTTTTTAGTGGTTGACTATTTGGAAGTATATAGACAGACTTTTCTTCTCAAATGTCTCTGGGTGGATTCAAACCTCCAATGCCTTAACCACCTTAAATATTTTCACCACCCAGAAGACAAACGTCTCCTTCCTTAGGTCAAATCTTTCCTCTCAGATAACATAACTTTGACTGAGTTTTGCATAACAAAGTATCTTGTGGGGAGCAACCATTTTTTGTTTTTGTTTGTTTGTTTCTTTTTACATTCCAAGTTGTAGTTCTAGCTGTATTCACAGGTTGATTCAGAATTTCCCGTTGTTGCACATGGAGACTGAGAAACATTGATAAATATTAAACTATTCATATTTCTCTTAAATTGGAAATTAAATTTGTACATGTATGTCTATGTCAATACTTTATATTCCAGAAGCAACATACTGAACGCTAGAATTCTAAATTCTTTTACTTTCATAAAACTTTTAATAGAATTTAGTTTTCAGAAACTCAAAATGAAAAATTTCATCTTTTACTTTAAACAAACTTGTTAAAATTGTCACTATACTGTAGGGTAAGCACTGGACTGCTCACCACAAGGCCAGCAGTTCAAATCCACCAGCTGCTCCTTGGAAACTCTATATAGGATTGCTATGAGTTGGAATCCACTTGATGGCACTTAATCACCACAAGATAATTTGCATTTTGTCTTTAATTTTAAAATGCAATTTAAAAAGTTTTAGAAGAAAAATAATTTGTTTTGAAACTATACATAAAAATACTAATTAAAATTTTATTTACATTTACTTTAATTTGCAGTCTGGGTAACTAAGTATTCAACTGCTGTACAATTTGAATACAGTTATACTTACTTTAATTCTTTAGATAATTATAGCAATAGACATAAAATAAGTTAAAATTTTGATTTTTAACAACGTAACTTGATTTTGCTGAAATGAAAGCAAGAAAATGAAAATTTATTGAATAATTATATGATTATTTTTTATTTATGTGTGTTTTATTACTCATCCACAGATTGAAATGAACATTGTAAATGCTCAGACATACAAAATTAAGTTTGTTCTTTGTCATTTGACTGACTTTATACTAGAGCTTTGTAGGGGGCAAAACCAACCAACTAACCAACTAACCAACCAAACAAACAAACAAAAACAAGTCCTGGTAGGCACTGTAGAATAAGCACTGGACCACAAGTTCAGTTTAAACCTCGAGGCCAGTGGTTCAAGCACACCAGCTGCTCCTTGGAAACCCTATATAGGGCCGCTATGAATTAGAACCTGCTTGACGGCTCCTAACAACAACATCAATACCATCATTTCAATTTTGTCATCTTAGAAGTCAGTGCAGGCAGACAGAATTGACTTAGTTATTGCTTTATTAGCTTTTTAGTTATTGCTTTGTTAGTAATAGCTTTTAAAGGTTAAATGCACGGTATGTGGATTTTCCTGATAACCCGGCCCTTGGCCCTATAGTGGTGGTTGGTTATGTACCGTGGAGTAGGTTCCAACTCATAGTGACCCTGTACAGGGTTTCCGAGACTGTAAATCTTTATGAGAGCAGAAAGCCTCATCTTTCTCCTGCGGAACAG
>NW_006408531.1:12382424-12383264 GCF_000296735.1 Chrysochloris asiatica
GCACTGAAAGCAAAAAATATCCTAAGGGAAAAGGAACTCCATAATTTCTGTTAAATCTCAGCTAGATAGCTTTCAATTCCTCTGTGGCCACTCTCAACACCAAATAGAAAACAAGTTTGAAAAATTGTATTTCACATTGCCTGATCAGACGTATATTTATCTTCCTATGTTCTAACAGGCAGTTAGTCATACACAGTGTTTACTCCATGTGGATCGCCAGAGGAGTTCAACACTAAGATCACCAGTAACCAGTTGTCACTGAGTCAGTTCCAACTCATGGTGGCTTCATCTGTATTGGAGTAGAACAGTGCTCCACTGCCTGAATGTTGGCAAGTATATCACCAGGCTTTTCTTCAGTGGACTCAAACCAACAACCTTTCAGTTAGCTGCCAAGTGTGTTAACTTTTTCATTTCCTAGGGGTCCACGCTAAGGATTAAAGCAAAAGAAAACCAATTTCCATTGAACCAATTCCAATTCATGGCGATCCCATATGTATCACAGCAGAACTACTCCATAGGGTTTTCAAATGACCTTTTGGGAGTAGATCAGCTAGCCTTTCTTTTGGGTGAAATGACCAACTTTTCATTGGTACTTGACTGCTTAATAGCTTGCCTCACCCAGGGACTACACACAAAGAATACAAGTGCCTTTACACTGAACTACAAGTGTCTTTATGTGTCAGCATTGCTCTCTGATAGTTCCAGGTCAAAGCCATTGCAAGACCATCACAAGCATATATCAATGGAATGACGATGGCATTGTTGTTGTTGTTGTCAGGTGCCATCGAGTCGGAACCGACTCATAGCGACCCCATGCACAGCAGAATGAAACAATGTCCG
>NW_006408531.1:12384781-12388130 GCF_000296735.1 Chrysochloris asiatica
AGTGAGTGTAGCAGATGGATCCACTGAGCCCCATCTACCATACGTCCCTGTTCGCTCTGTGCCTCTGCCCTTCCCTCTCCTTCCCCAAACTGGTTAGTGTGTCTTTTGGCTAAGTGTGGTTTCTAGGTGCCAACAGGAGGAAACACTGTCCAGTCCTGCGCTATCCTCACAGTTGTGGTTATGTTTGAGGCCATTGTTGTAGACATTGTTTTAATCCTTCTCATTGAGGGTCTTCCTCTTTCTCGTTGACCCACTACTTTACCAGGAATATTAAAATGCTAGTAACTTAGGTGAAAAAGGAAGGATTCATTTGAAATTCATTCTTAGCAGACCTGCTTTTCCTTTGTAAGAAACACAGTGAGAAATGCACTTGGGGAAACACTAACCCTGTTTGGGCTGTTGGTCTTTATTGAAACACGAATTCCCCTGGACTGAGGCCTAGCGCCGAAATCCCACACTTTTTACATAAACAAACAAATAAATAAAGTATTTTGGCTGTTACCTAATAAAAACACATACAGGCAAATCAAGTTTAGCATGTACCTTGGAAAATCCCAGATTTCAAACTTCAATAAGATAGTCAAATGGTATCTGACTCAATTAAGGTGCACACACAAAATTCCCTTTTAGCCTAACAAATAACAAATAACAGGGTCTTCTGTTTTTCTTTTCCAGACCCTTTGATTGTGGTTTAGTGGCTAAGACTGAGATTAGTGAAGAAAAACATTACTAATCTGAAGACTTTTTTTTTCCCTTGGAGGAAAACGCCATGATGTATCAAAATGCCCCAAGCAATTATTTAAACAAAATAAGGCAAAAACTAGACTGAAAATTATCTTTTGGCAATGAGGTTTGCTAACGTTGGCTCTTGTGCTTATTTCTAAAGACATGAGGGGGAGAGAGGGGGGAAGAAAGACCTGATTTTAGTTTTATTTGGATAATGACAGAAACTTCCAAGAACAGAGATTGATAAACTTCCCAGTTTTCAAATAGTGCCAGATTAGGCTATATGTCCCCGCCTGTTTTGGACCAAAGGCTAAAATAATAAAAACAGTAATTAAAAATCCCCAGCAGATACAATTTATTCCTAAAGGCATAACTTTTACATTTTACACTTAAGTGATGTTTGGAAACTGTGGCTTAATGTGACAGAGGCAGAGATTAAGATCTCTGAAGCTCTTTTACTTTTCTTTCTTCAAAAGCATCTACAGTGATTCTCAGTAATTTTGTCTCAGGCGATGTCTGGAGAAGCTTTTGATTGATAAAGACCTCAGGTTGGGGGATGGGGTAAAAATGAACTCCTCGCACCTAGTACAGAGTCCTGGTTTGGTGCTGTAGGATAAGCATAAGCACTGGACTTCTAACCACAAGGTCTGTGGTTCAAACCCACCAGCATCTCCTCAGAAACCTTATACCAAGTTGCTGTAAGTCAGAACTGACTTGGCTACATTTAACAAAAAGCTTCTAGTAGGAGAAGCCAGAGATGTTGCTAAGCATCCTGCAAAGATCAGAATACACCCCACAACAAAGAATTGTTGTTGTGTGCTGTTGAGTTGGTTCTGACTCATAGTGACCCTGTATATACAGAGTTTCCAAGGAGCAATAGGTGGGTTTGAATTGCCGATCTTTGATTAGCAGTACAGTGCTTATCCTACAGTGCCATACCAGGACTCCAACAACAAAGATTTATCTCACCCAAAATGCCTATAGTGTCAAACTTAAGAAAAGCTGACATACAGATATCTTTAAGTCCACTGTCTCTGAGTTGATTTCAACTCATAACGACCCTATAAAAAAAGAACTACTCCCTCGGGTTTCTAAGACTGTAAATCTTTAAGGGTGCAGACAACCTCATCAGTCTTCCCTAGAGACCTTGTGGTCAGCAACCCAATGCTTAACCCACTGTACCACTGTACAAGGGCTCCTAGGGCACCCTTGTTATTGTTCTTGTCATCAAGTGGATTCCAACTTACTGTAACCCTCTGTACAGGATTTCCAAAGAGTGAGTTTGAACCACTGACCTTGTGGTTCAAACCAATTTTGCTGTCCAGTCTTTATCCTACAGTGCCATAGCAGAACTCCTAAGTATCCCTGTTGTTGTTAAGTGCTGTCGAATCGGTTCCAACTCATAGCTGCTCTACAGAAGTTTCTGAGGAGCGGCTGGTGAGCTTCAACCGCCAACCTTGTGGTTCAAATCGAAGTTGCAGTCCAGCACATTAACCCACAGCATCACACCAGGACTCCTTAGCCAAGTACAAAAGTTATGTGTCACGTACATACTTACCACAGAGACCTTGAGTGATAATAGCTCTAATTTACTGCATGTTCTTTGTGTACCAGATATTATGTCCACGTAATTTTTAGATCTCATACTTGCTTTCCAAGATTGGTACTTTTCCCATTCTACAGTTTAGGAAATGGAGGCTCAGGAGGGTTAAATATCATACCCAATTTAATCAAGTACTAATTGACAGAGGTGGAATTTAAACTTAAGTGTGTGATTCCAATAATGTTTCCACAACTCTGTTTTTGTTTGTTAGTTTCAAATTAAAAAGCAGTTGTTTTCTGGGAAGGTTTTGCAAAGTCTGTCTTCTGTTCTGAAAATCTATGTCCATTTTAGGGTCGAATTTATTTTGAACTGAAATATTTTGCAATCTTGATGGAAAATAGAATATTGAAACTAATAACTGTGTAACAGAAACACAGAGCTTGCCTTTTGGGCTTTTCAGTTTCCTCACAAGCATGTAAAACTTGGATTATGAAAAAGGAAGACTAAAAAATTATGTTTGAACTGTGGTGTTGGGAAAGAATATTGGGTATACTGCGGGTTGCCAAAGAATGAACAAATCAGTCTTAGAGGAAATACAACGAGAATGTTCCTTAAAAGTGAGGATGGCAACACTTTGACTTGTTGATTTTGGACATGTTATCAGGAAAGACTGGTTGCTAGAAAAAAGTAACATATTTGGTAAAGAATAAGACTAATGAAAACAAGGGAACCCTCAATCAGTGAGATGAATAGATCCAGTGGCTGCACCAATGAAGTTAAGCATACCAGTGATGTTTAGCTTGACAATGAAGATGTCATAAGACTCGACAATGGTTTGTTCTGTTACATAGGGGGCCCACGTGGGTTGAAGCCAAATTGATGGCAACTAGAAACAACAATATCTGAGTGATGAGGGGATTGTATAGACCAGCACTGACTGTAGAAAACATTGTGAATGCGGTACTGTTTCAACAATTGTTGTTGTTAGGTGCCATCGAGTTGGTACCGACCCATAGTGACCTTATGCACAGCAGAACGAAACACTGCCCGATCCTGGGGCAACCTCACTATTGTTGCAAC
>NW_006408531.1:12394554-12399079 GCF_000296735.1 Chrysochloris asiatica
CAAATATGGATCTCTTCCAATCAGTCATCCAGATAGCATTAGTAGGGGAATAGTACTATCCAGTAGGCGGAATTGTACAAATTGCACAATACAACACAATTGTTCTTCTCAAGAAGCCTACTTACTTTCTAACTGGTAAGATTATACACGTCCTAAGTAGCAACCCAGAAAACCCGGGGAGTGAAAAAGCTCAGAGGCACACTGAGAGGTGTTTAAGAAGTTGGGTGGGGTTAACCAAGTAAGTCTTTCTACAAGAGGTAAAAATTTCAATTATACTGCTAAACACAAAACGGATTTTTTGGATCTTGTTCAATTAGGTTTCAAAGAGTGTATTTAAAAGAGAGTTAAAGAGGAAGGAGGATATAATAGGCTAACACAAAAAGGAAGCAATCGTGCTTGCTGGACAAATTCGTGAGTACAGCCTCAGGGTCTGCCCAGGAAGAATCTCTAAATAGGAAATGAATTAAAATGAAAAGAAATGGCCACCAGAGAAGAAGAGCTTCAGGGGCAGGAGAGAGACAATTTGGCTGCAGGATTCTGTTGTTTCCCTAATATACCTGCTGCCTGTCCTCCTGCCAATGGACCTGTTTTGTTATATGAAGGTGTTTCCCCAGCACAAATGAGCAGCAAATATGCCAAAAGGGAGCGCAGCTCTAGCCATCAATCCTCACTTTCATTCATCTCCCAAACCTGCTAGTTTTTTTCTGGTTGAATTGATGGGAGGGGCATTTTTGCTGATGAATAGTCTGGTGAGAGACTGTGGCCTACTGAAGCGAGGGAGGGACTTGCTCTAGAAATCATCACCTGGCCTAGGTGATGCTGCTGCAGCCAGCTGAAAGTCTTACAACCAGGTTGTGTACTCCTTGTCTTTTCCCTTCAATTCAATCAGAATTTGTGCAGCTCCCATAAGACAATCTCACTTTCATCTGAGGGCTGTGCTGGGCACAGCAGACTATGAGATGAATGTAGCATGTTTTCTTTGTGGGGTTCACAGCAAAGTCCATAGTGTAAGTTCTGGGGTGATGAAAATCTGGGGAACTACAAGAGCACCTGGTGTGGTGCTATGGGATAAAGTACAGGACCGCAAGGTTGGTTTGAACCACAAAGTCGGCAGTTCAAACTCACCAGCAGCTCCTTGAAAACCCTATACATGGTTGCTATGAGTTGGAATGGACTTGACAGCATTTAACAAGAGCACCCACCACTTGTCTGGCAGTTTATCATACTGTAGTGACTTCAGTATTTCTGCAATTCTGGAAGTTATGCCACCCGTATTTTAAATACCAGTAGGGTCACCCATGGTGGACAGGTTTCATCTGAGCTTCCAGACTAACACCGACTAAATATACTTCTGAATATTTAGTCAATGAAAACCTTATGAATAGCAATGAAAGACTTTCTCATAGAACCAGAATATTGATATTAAAATATGATAAATAGCACCAGAATATTGTCAGATATAGCTCCTGAAGATGAGTTACTCAGGTTGGAAGGCACTCAAAATAAGACTAGGGAAGAGTTGCCTCTTCAAATTAGATTAAAGCTTTCAGGACCTTTATTTGTTGATGGGGCACAACTCAAAATGAGGAGAAACAGCTGTAAGCATCCACTAATAATCGGAGCATGGAAGGTATGAAGTATGAACTAGGAGAATTAGAAGTTGTCAAAAATGAAATGAAATGAGTAAACATCACCATCCTTGGCATTTTAGTTTCTGCTAGTGCTGTCAAGTCAATTCTGACTCATAGAGACCCTGTGTTGGGTTTCCAATGATAAGGTGGTGGGTTTGAACTGCTGACCTGCGGTTCACAGTCCAGTGCTGATTCTCCACACCAGGAGTCCAACATAATAAGCATCAGTGAGCTGAAATGGACTGGTATTGGCCATTTTAAATCTGACATTCACAAGGTTTACTATGCTGGAATGACAAATTGAAGAGGAATGGTATCTCATTCATCATCAAAAAGAACATTTCAAGATCTATCTTGAAGGATAACGCTGTCTGTGATAGGATAATATCCATATGCCTACAAGGAAGATCAGTTAATACAACTATTATTCAAATTTATACACCTAAAGCCTGTAATGATGAAATTGAAGAATTCTACCAACTTCTAGAGTCTGAAATTGATTGAACATGCAATAATAACATGTACTGATAATTACTGACTATTAGAATGCAAAGGTTGGGGAAAAAAGGATCATTAGTTGAAAAATTATGACTTTGGATATAGAAATGATGCTAGAGATCACATGACAGAATTTTGCAAGACCAATGAATTCATTGCAAATACCTTTTTTAAACAATATAAAAGATGACCACACACATGGACCTCACCAGATGGAATACACAGAAATCAAATTGACTATATCTCTAGAAAGTGATAGTGAAAAAGCTCCATATCATCAGCCAAAACAAGGCCAGGGGTAAACTGTGGAACTGACCATCAATTGCTCATATGTAAGTTCAGACAGAAGCTGAAGAAAATTAAGACAAGTTTAAAAGAGCCAAAATAAGTTCTAGACCATGTCCCACCTGAATATAGAGACCATTTCTATAACACATTTGATGCATTAAACAGTAACAACTGAAGAACAGAGGAGTTGTGGGATGACATCAAGAACATCATACAGGAAGAAAGCAAAAGGTCATTAAACAGACAAGAAAGAAGCTAAAGACCAAATTGGATATCAGAAGATACTCTGAAATGTGCTCTTCAGCATAGATAGGCTAAAGCAAATGGAAGAAATGAGGAGGTCAAAGAGCAAACCAAAAATTTCAAAGGGCAGCTCAAGAAGACAGTCAAATATTATAATGGAATGTGCAAAGATCTGGAGTTATAAAACCAAAATGGAAGAACATGTTCAGCATTTCTCAACTGAAAGGAATAGAGAAAAAAATTCAAGCCTTGACTTGAAATATTGAAGGATTCTAGTGGCAAAATATTGAATGATGCAGAAGGCATCAAAAGAAGATGAAGGAAATACAGAGTCACTTTATCAAGAAGAAATGGTCCATGTTCAACCATTTCAAGAGGTAGCATATGATCATAGCCAATGATACTGAAGGAAGAAGTCGAAGGTGCACTAAACTACTGGCAAAGACAAGGCTCCAGGAATTGATGAAATACAAATTGAAATATTTTAGCAAATGATGCAGCACTGAAAACACTCACTCATCTAGGTCAAGAAATTTGGAAGACAGTTACCTGGCCAAATGACTAGAAGAGATCCATGTTTGTGCCCATTCCCAAGAGAAGGGAACCAACATAATGCAGAAATCGTCAGACAATATCATTAATAACACACGCAAGTCAAATTTTGCTAAAGGTCATTAAACAATGGCTGCAACCATACATTGACAGGGAACAGCCAGAGGTTCAAGCTGGATTCAGATGAGGACATGAACTGAGGGATATCATTGCTGACATCAGATGGCTCTTGTGCTCATGAGGAACTTGTACATAGTCCAAAAGGCAGCCATTCAAATAGAACAAAGGGACACTGAATGGTTTTAAACCAGAAAAGTGTGTGCCTTGTTGTATTCTTTCAGTATACTTATTCAGTCTGTATTCTGAGCTAAAAATTCAAGAAACTGGATTATATTAAAATGGATATGACATCAGGATTGGAGAAAGATTCATTAACAATCTGAGATATGCAAAGGTTACAACCTTGCTTGCTGAAAGCAAAGAGGACATAAAATACTTACTGATAAATATCAACAACCATAGTCTTCAGTATGGATTGTACCTCAATATCAAGAAAGAAAGAAAGGAAAGAAAGAAAGAAAAAGGAAGAAAGAAAGAAAGAAAACTAGCCAGTAAATAGCATCAAGATAAATGGAGAAAAGTTTGCTCAGATAGTTTGCTTTGATTATTTTGCTCAGGTCAACCATCAACACTCATGTAAGTAGTAGTCAAGAAATCAAATTACATACTGCATTAGACAAATTTGCTGCACAAGACCTCTTTAAAGTGTTCAAGAGCAAAGATGTCAGTCTGAGGACTAAGGGACACTTGTCTCAAGCCGTGGTATTTTCAATAGCTTCATATGCATATGAAAGTTGGACGGCAAATAAGGAAGACCACAGGATTGATGTTTTTGAGTTATGGTGTTGGAGAAGAATATTGAAAGTACCATGGACTTCCAGAAGAATAAACAAATAAGTGTTGGAAGAAGTACAGCCAATGTGCTCCTTAGATATCAGATGGACAGACTTTGTCTCTCATACCTTGGGTATATTATCAGGAGGAACAAGTCCTTGGAGAAGTACATCATGCTTGGGAAAGTGGAAGGTCAATGAAAAAGAGGAAGACCCCCAACAAGATGGATTGGTCCAGTGGCATCAGCAATAGGCTGTAGTGTAATGACTGTGAAGTTGGTACAGGACTGGACAGTGTTTTGTTCTCTTGTACATAGGGTCACTTTGAGTTGATACTGACTTGACCACGTTGTTGTTGTTGTTAAGTGCCATCGAGTCGGTTCCGACCCATAGCGACCCTGTACAGGGTTTCCGAGGGTG
>NW_006408531.1:12399179-12400566 GCF_000296735.1 Chrysochloris asiatica
CCTCATCTTTCTCCCGCGGAGCGGCTGGTAGTTTCGAACTGCTGACCTTAAGGTTCGCAGCCCGATTCATAACCACTATGCTACCAGAGCTCATCAACAATAAATAGGAGCTCAGTGTAGGACACAAAGCTGAGCTTTGCAGGTCAGGGAAGGTATTTAACAGTTAGTGAGCAGTGAACGCACATAAAGGGCACTCTTTAAAAATAAAAACAACTGGGTTTTTGTTTGTTTAGATGAAAATAACATCAGAATAGAAAAATGGTTCTACAAATGTTTCTATAAAGAATGAAATTATTGAGGTAAAAATATTTTGGAAGAAGTTATAGAGTCTATATACATGGTGTTATAAGTTGGGTTATACTCCCACTCCCCACCCTCCAAAAAAAAAAAAAAAAGGTATGTTAGAGTCTTCACTTCCAGTATCTGTGAATGTGACATTATTTGGAAATAGGGTCTATCTTAGGCTGGGTTTTCTAGAGAAGAAAAACCAGTGAAACATATATATGTATATATAGAAAGAGAAGTTTATTATCAAGGAAATAGCTTGCAATTGTAGAGTTCCAGGTCTGACAATCTATGGTTCAAACTGAACTTGCAGTCCAGCACATTAACCTGCAGCGCCACACTAGGACTCCATATGTGTGTATATTGGCTTAATAACAACAACAATAACTGGTGGGTTTGAACCACCGACCTTATGGTTCCAAGTCCAGTGCTGTTCTACAGTGCCATATCAGGAGTTGATGAATTGATGGAAATTCCATAGGCTTGAGTGCTTTTCTTAGTTTAAGGGGAATTGTTGTTGTTAAGTGCCATCTTGTTGGTTCCAACACATAACGACTCTGGATAGGGTTTCTGAGGAGCAGCTGGTGAGTTTGATCTGCTGACCTTGCAGTTCAAACTGATTGTGGGGTCCAGTGTAGTGCCACACCAGGACTTGTTAAAGGGAATATGCTTTAGAAATTGTGCTTAAAGGTCTGACACAAGAGGAGCACAGAGTGAGACGTCACCCACAGGGGACTGAGAGAGTGAAAGCCACTGTGGTTTGGCTTTCCAAAGCCATCCTTAATCTCTTTCTCCCTTTTCTCTTCCTATCATGGAAACTGAATAGTTGCAGTGCTGGCTTCCCATACTCCCTTGCAGCTGCAGATGACTGATTCAGTTCTATGAATAAGATATTAAGTAGATTTGCAGGAGGATTTGAGAAATAGTTCACTTTCTAACTAAAGGACAGAAACGTTCCCTTGCCCTTGATTCCTGCTTGGGGTGTTGAATTGAGGGCAGAATCCTGCAACCATGAATCCAGAACCACAGGACAAAAACACCTTGAGGCTGGTTAAGCAGAAAGATGGTAAAGCTTGGTAGTCTAAGTTACTGAGGCACCTAA
>NW_006408531.1:12400741-12409093 GCF_000296735.1 Chrysochloris asiatica
GCCAAAATTTGTAACATCATTTACAGACCATACAAAATTATCAACTTAAAAATTAGCCTGCTGTATTTGGTCTGACATTTAATCAACTCGTTCCTAATGTGATGGCTGGGACTGAAGTTGTCTTGGCAGGACCAGATGAAATGATTCCGGGGGCCTTATATGGTCCTCAGGGCAGACATTCCCCACCCCTGATATAGCAGGGTTAAGGAAGATGTCAGCTGGTAAAAACAAGATTGTGTTATCTATAGTAGTGGGAGATGTGGCAATCAATCTGCTTCCGTAAATATTTGTAGCCTTGGAAACCCTTGGGGGCAGTTCTACTCTGTCCTATAGGGTTGCTATGAGTGAGAGCCAACTTGACGGGTTTTAATGATTGACTTTGTCCCCCGCCCCCCGCCCCCAAACACACACTTTGCCCTTTGCAGCAGTACTTGAATTAAGGTAGATGGAAATTATATAAAAGATGCTCATACGAGGGGTCACCACATCTTCGTTTCGATGAAAACTATGTGAAACGGTTCACTACAGATAAGTAAGTAAGCATGGGCTTAATTCTGCTTAGTGGGTACTACGTCCTTGTCAGGAATTGTAAATTTGAAAAGAGGCTTTGATTTTGTAGGAAAATGCTGTGGGCTTGGTAGAGAAACAGATGCCAGTCATATCTAGAAAGCAGAATCTTGGATGTGGTGATAAAAGTGCAGTGGTTGACTACAGTGGCATGTAAGCACAAGTCAGTCCATGCTTACATTTTGGGTAATCTGACAGTACTTCCCATCGAATTTTAGCTCCACACATACCTGATGAGTACCCCTGCCTAGCCCTCAGAGGGTTTCTCCTCTGGGCTCTGGTTTGTATTCCCTGTGTGTACTTTCCTGCTTCTTGCCTGTTGTGCTCTTGTCTCTTCTCTCTGCTGGTCTCATTTTCTTACACCCTCTTTCTCTGTCTTCCTCCCTTTCTACTCTTCCCTCTGCTCTCTTTTCCTTGCAGGAAAGGGAGTAAACTACAAAACTATTACTTTTGAAGATACTCAAGATTTATTCAGGAGAATACTGAGCAGAAATGGTTCTACCACACAAGGTGATGAAATGATGAAATTCTTACATCATCTAATTTCCATAACCCAACCTTATTTAACCTTCTACTTTAAGATCTTGTTTTACCACAAAAAGGGAGAGACTTTCACTCTTGTTTCATGAGCACCTTCCCTCCCTCTCAGTTCCTCACCCTTTTCAAGCCTACTTCTTTGGAGAAGCCATTTTGATTTAGATTCATGGATGATCCATCCATTAAAACACACCATGACTGGGACAAAACCACAGATCAATTATATCTGAATCTCAGGGATAAGCTCAGACATTAGTATTAAAACAAAACAAAACAAAAGACAAAAGAACAAACCTCCCATAGAAATTTTAATGTGCAGTAAAGATAAGAATCAATATTCTAGAACATACATTCTCAGCATAGTACTGCCTATTAAAATCATATAAATTAAAGTTGGGGTGGAGAGATAAGGAAACCCCCATTGAGTTGAGAATGGTCAAAGGAAGGAGGAAAAAAATCTCATGAGGGTATCAGGATTTCCCAAAAGGGTAAGAGGGGGCTGAGATGACAGTGTGTAGGTACTGCCCACGTTCAGGGATGTGCCCAAAGTTAAAATTGTTTTTAAAAAAACCCCTGTGTTACCACAGACACACTGAGCTTGGTCATAGTTATATTTAGAACAAAGCAATAGATACATGAAGGAATTCTATAAAAATTAAAAAGAAAAACTTCTTTCTACCCTAGAAAACAAAATAGTTCTGTACACTAGTCATCTTGTTGAAAAGTATCCCAAGCACATAGTTTTTAAAACTTACCGGATCAAGTACAATGATTTCTAGGGTAGGTAATTTTGTACAAAACTTTCCCAGGTAGTTTTAGTGAAACTTTTAGGAAGTTATTTGGTTCCATTAATGATTTAGGTTTAGAGTCTTGGTGTGCGTGTATCAGAGATAGAGAGATTGAAAAATGAATCAGACACATAGTTGGTGGAAGTCATATTAGAACAAAATCTCTGAAAGATAGTTTGGCAATACTATATATATGTAATTTTACTTCCAGGGATTTATGCTAAGGAAAGTAATTATGAAATGATGGAAAGATATAAACTATTTATAATAGCAAAATACTGGATGCAGTCTGTATACAGCAGCACAATTACAATGCAGATCTACTATATATTCATAAAAATAATGTTCTTGAAGAATTTTTAGTGACGCTAAAATTGTTGGCTATGTACTGCTTTAAAAAAGAAAAGTCAGGTCGAGGAACTGGGTGTATCATGCTGCTGTTATTGTTAAGTGCTGTCGCGTTGGTGCTGATCCATAGCCACCCTACACAGGGTTTCGGAGTTGCAGTTGGTGGGTTTGAACTGCTGACCCTGAGGTTTGCAGACCAATGCTTATCTTACCATATGACTTCATTTATGAGAATATGTGTTTATTATTAGAAAATAAGACTGAATGACTATAACATCAAAAGTTTACATTAGAAATTTATGAGAATGCAAAATCCTTGTAACTTAGGAATGGATAGCTGCATTTGAATAATTTTCAAAGCGATTCAAAACATATTGTTGAACTTCATTAAATTAAATGGTGGTATTAGATGTGACTTTGAGTTTTTGTTATGTTTATTTTCTTTCCTGCAATAATTTTTTATATTTATTTTCTTTCCTGCAATTGTTAATAGATATTACCTAAAAATAAGAAACACATCAAAATGTATACTATAAAAACATACACATATGGAGAAAATGGAAAGAAATATTTCTCCAGAAGAAATATAAAGATACGAAATAAATTTTAAGTGGCAGAATAATGGTATAATGGGTATACTTTAGGGCCTTAATGCCCTAATCCTATGCACACATACATACATGCACACACATGTCCACAATTTTTTTAAAGATCAGACTTCAGATGATATAATTGTATGTAGGAAAAACTCAAAAGGATAAGTAATTAACACAAAAAATCTATGTTTAGAAGTCAATTGCATTTTTATATAGCAGCAATTATGTTAGTAAAACAAAGAGCAACAACATAAAGGCAGGAGTTATAAACGCCATAAAAGCATGAAGTGCATGGTGGTGGTGGTGGTGGAGGGCTGTGGAGTCAGTTCTGACTCATAGTGACCCTACATAGGGTTTCCGAAGCTGTACATCTTTACAGGAGCAGCAAGCCTTATCAGTCTCATACAGAACAGCTGGTAGTTTTGAACTGCTGACGTTGAGGTTAATAGCCCAGCTCATAACCACTATACTACCACAGCTCCTTTTAAAGTTCATAGACATATCTTTTTAAAACAAAGAGTAAAAATCATACAAAAAAATATTATAAAAATTTAATTACTGAACCCGGGTGGTCCAGCTTCAGACTGTGTGACTCTGTTGAATTCATTTAAAAAAAATAAAAATAAAAATCAAATTCCTCCCTATTCTTTACCATATACTAAAACCAATTTCAGAGCTATGGAAGACTTAAATATGAAAATGAAAACTAAAACATTTTTAAATAAAGACAGAATATTATCTTTATGACATCTGGGAAAGATTTTTACTCCAAACCAAAAACACCACAGACTCATAGTGACCTTTAGGACAAAGGAGAACTCCTGAGTTGAGTTTTCAAGGCTGTCAATCTTTCTAGAAGAGGGCTGCCTCATCATTCTTCTAAGGAGTGGCTGGAGGATTTGAATCATTGATCTTTTGGTGAGCAGCCTGGCATTTAACCAACTGAGCCACCAATTTAAATCTGACAAAATAAAATTTTATATTTTCTTTTTGTGAAAATCAGCCCAGAAATTGGAGAAGATATCTATGACATAAAACAAATTAATCTTAATATATAAAGACAACCTACTAATTAAGGAGCAAACAAGAAATAGAATAATAGAAAAACAGTAGAAAAAATGCAAGCCAGTATGTATACAACTAAATGACAAATAAGAATATGAAAAAATTTCAAACTCCTTAGTATCAGAGTAGTTGATACCAAATTCAGAATGAGATGCTATTTAATAGCTACCTACAGTATTGGCAGAGGAGTGTGGCACTGTGGGACAATGCATGAAACTGCAAGGTCAGTTGAACTACAAAGTTGGCAGTTCAAATTCACCAGCCACTCATTGGAATCCCTATACAGGGTTGCTATGATTCCGAACTGACTTGAAGGTATTTGCCAACAACAAAGGCAGATTGGCAAAAATAAAAAGTGTCACAACATTTAGTGTTTGTGAGAATGTGATACAATGGAACATTTTAAATACTACAGACCGAGCTTATTTCATAACCTTCAACCTGAGAATTTTACCCCTGAACATATACCCAAAGGAAATGTTTATACATGTGTTCAAGGAAACTTGGACTAGAATGCTCATTTAGAGCAAAAACAGGGTGCAATATAGATAGAGGAGAACAGATAGATCCTTGTGCTATATGATGCCAGTAAATACTACGCAGCAGTGAAAATGAAAGGCTACATTTCACGTATCAACATAGATTGTGCTAGGTGAAAGAACAAGTCACAACAAAAACATGAGTGAAGTTCTATACCAAGCAAAACTAATAATACCTTGTTTATTGATAATACATACATGGTAAGACAAGGAAGAAAACCAAAAACACAATCAACCCAGCTTGGGGTATTCCCTGTGTAATGGCGAAGAGGGATTAGGAAAAATACGTGGGACTTCAAAGGCGCTGCCAATGCCTGATTTCTTAAATCAGTGGTGGGTATACAAATCATTGTTTTATTATTACTCTTTGGAATTTCTATGTGTGTTATCAATATGCTTTTGAAAATAATAGAGACCCTTTTTAGAGTCGGTATGAGTAGTCTATACGATTTACTCTTAGACATAGTCTACCAGGAGTTTTGGAGACAAGCTGCATTTTTAAATTTGACTGTGTGACATTTAGGAACCTCAGTTTCCTCATTTGTCAAATGGGGATACTTAACTCATAAAATACTAAGATAAAATGACAAATGTTTGACTACCATTTCTGAATATATTTTGATTAAAGATTCTGTAGAATTCTGATCAAAAGGGGGAAAATGTAGAACAGAATTTAAAATTTTCATGAAACCCAGATTTTATGTTACTACGATGGTTAAATAAAACCTGGAAACTAGTGCGCTAAGATAATCTTTAAACCTTAAACCAAAATGATCCCCTGAAATCTAGTTGAAACCAAGCAATAGTTTCACTTACTTAGTAATGAATGTCTGCCTTTAATATTATGCTCTTTGAAGAACTATCTATAATTGACCAGTTGCCAACAGCCACACAAAATAACCTTAAAGGGTAGTGCGTTTATGTTTATAGGGGAGGAAGAACTCAACAACGGAGGGTAAGAATGCTTGTACAACATGAAGCATATAATCTATACCACTGATTGTACATGCAGAAACAGTTGGTTTGACTGTGTATATTCTTAACAACAAAAAATAAAATATTTTTTAAAAGAGATTAAATGAGATCATTAGAAAAAAAATCTAGTGTATAATGGCAAATACATAGAAACCAATTTTTATTAGTGTTTACCAGAGGTGGAAGAGAGGGAAGAAGAAAGGGGGGGATTGTTGTTTAGGACGCATTAAGTATTTGTTGGAGTCTTGGTGTGGCACCTTGGGATAAAGCACTGGTCCATTTGAAGCACAAGTTGGCAGTTCAAACTCATCAGCTGGTCCTTGAAAAACCTATACAGGGTTGCTATGAGTTGACAGCACTTAACAACAACAGTAACTATCTGGTAGTGTAGTGGTTACAAGTCAGGCTGCTAACCTCAAGGTCAGCAGTTCGAAACTACCAGCTGGTCCATGGGAGAAAGATGAGGTTTTCTACTCCTGTAAAGATTTACAGCCTCAGAAACCCCATGCAGGGTTGCTATGAGTCGGACGGAACTAACTCCATGGCACATCATCACCACCACCAGTGGTGATGAAGGAGTCCTGGTGTGGCACTGTAGGATCAGCACTGGAATGCAAACCACAAGATCTGGGGTTCAAAACCACCATCTGGTCCTCAGAAACCCTGTACAGGGTCGCTATGGGTCAGAACTTATTTGACAGCACTTCACAACAAGAAATAGTGATGGGAAATTTGGCAACAGATATGATCAATGGTTATATAACATGATTCATGGAATCAGCATGCCTGTCATGTACCTGATTTAAAAGATGTTAAATTGGCAAAGCTTGTGTTATATTTTTGTCACAATAAAAATATAAGTGACAAAAATCTAACTTGTCTTATCATAAGCATTCAACACATATAACTACTGTTATTAAACTATAGTATACTTGTGAAGAGTTCTTTCAAAAGAAATAGATTTAGGTAATATAGTAAAATGTACTGCATGACTATAAAAATATTAAGTTTGATGTTCACTTTGTACCAAGAAGATAAAGGAGAAATGTGAGGAAAAGTTAAAAAAGAGTAGATTTAAGATGACATGTTTGGAAGTGGGAAGTGTGTTAAATGACACAAGACAGTCAGAGCTCCTCAGGAGGTCAGTTTTCACGTGGACAGGCCATCTGGATGACTCCTTCTGATACAATTATATCAATGCTTATTGGTTTTACAGTCCCGAAGAAGTGGGCTTGGGGTGGCTTCCACAAGCAAAAGTCAAAGTACTTTGAAAAATGTTACGTTGCTCAAATGTCTGAACCAAAAGGAGAAGACAGAATTTCCTCCAATTGAAAGGAACCCAGAGAAATATCACATTTCCTGGCTACCCACTCGATTTACCACAGCCCCTCCCCCCAGCCCCACTTGAGCAACAGAAAAAGCAATCACAGTAATGAATTAATAGTCCTGTGAGCCAGACTTTCCTTTCCCCAGTGTGATTCAGCCACCCAGCCGGGGGAGGGGGAGGTAACTAATGAACTCTGCAGCTTGTAAACACTCTGGCCTGGCTTTCAATATTAGACATCTGGAGTTTTTGAAAATTAACACTGGAACAAAAGTGACTATCATACTCCATGTCCTCTTCACACATCCTCAGTCAAAACTTGATTTTTGTTTTCTTTGGGGCCATTTAAAAAATTAGAATGAATGAGAAATACAATGTAGGCATTGAAAAATTAAATGAATGTTATAAAATCTTATAGCTATTACTCTGCCACCTATGATGGATAGTCCAAGAAAGATGATCCAACAGAATGTAAACAGTATTAAACAATATCATAAGATCATACAAAAGGAAAATTTTGATGAAAACCAGTTGCAGCAGGATATTGGCAGGAAACGGATTCCAGCCAGAGTCAGAAGAGAATATGGAATGAGGATTGTCACTATCGATGTCAGGTGGATCTTGACTAAAAGCAGGGAATTTCAGAAAGATGTTTACCTGTGTTCTATTAACTCTGCCAAGTCATTCAACTGTGTGGCTCAAAACAAATGATGGATAACATTTCAAAGAATGGGAATTCCAGAATACTTAATGTGCTCATGCCGAACTTGTACATAGACCAAGGGGTAGTCATTTGAACAGAACAAGGGGATACTAAATGGTTTAAAATAAGGAAACGTGTATATCAGGGTTGTATCCTTCCACCATACTTATTCAGTCTGAATACTGAGCAAATAATTTACTAGGTTAGACTACAGAAGAACAGAGCATCAGGATTGGAGGAAGCACAGCCTAAGCTAAAAAGATGGCACATAGCCAAAAGGGCTTGACGTACTTACTGATGAAGAGCAACAAAAGGGAAACGAAAGTCCTCACAACTGGACCAATAAACAATATCATGATAAATGGAGAAAAGACTGACATTGTCAAGGATTTCATTTTACTAGGGACCATATTCAACACCCATGGAAGGAGTAGTTAGAAAATCAAGGACATATTGCCTTGGCTAAAGTTGTCAGAAGAGTTGTGGGATGACATCAAGAACGTCATACATGAAGAGAGCAAAAAGTCATTAAGAAAACAAGAAGGAAAAGGTCAAAATGGATGTCAGAAGAGACTCTGAAACTTGTTCTCCAGCATAGAGATGCTAAAGTAAATGGAAGAAATGAGGAGGTCCAAGAGCTGATCAGAAAATGTCCAAGATCAACTCAAGAAGATAAAGCCAAATATTATAATAAAATATGCAAAGATTTGGACTCAGAAAACCAAATAGGAAGAACATGGCTAACATTTCTCAAGCTGGGGGAACCGAAGAAAAAATTTAAGCCTTGACTTCCGTTATTGAAAGATACTCTGGGCAAATTACTGAATGATGCAGAATGCATCAAAAGAAGATGGAAGGAATACCCAAAGGAAATGGTTAATGTTCAACCATTTCAAGAGGTACCATATGA
>NW_006408531.1:12410537-12420532 GCF_000296735.1 Chrysochloris asiatica
GCTATGAGTTGGTTCCGACTCGATGGCACCTGACAACAACAAAGCTACCACAGAGGGCCTCTTTACAGTGTTAAAATAAAAAGTAAATATATCACCTTGAGGAATAAAATGATCCTGACTCAAGCTATGGCATTTTCATATGCATGTGAAAGCTGGACAATAAATAAGGATGACCAGAGTTGGTATCGAATACTGAATATAACATATATGGCCAGAAGACTTAACAAATCTCTTCTTAGAAGAAGTACAGCAGGGCTACCTTAGAAATGAGGATGGTAAGCCTTTGTCTCTAGTTCTTTGAACATGATATCAGTTGGGACCAATCCCTGGAGAAAGACATTATTCTTGGTAAGCAAGAGAGTCAGTGAAAAAGAAGAAGACCCTCAACAAGATGGACTGACACAGTAACAGCAGCAATGGGCTCAAACAGAGCAAAGGTTATGAGAAGGGCGTGGGCCCAGGCAAGTGTTCATTCTGTTGTACATAGGTTACTATAAGTCAAAACCAATATGAAGGCAACTAACAAGCACAACAGATAATGGAGTTTACTATACACTCAAGGAAAAATGTGTTTTACCCTAAATGACATAGCTGAGGTATCATCAGCCCTCCTTCCTCTCCCTTTCCAGGCTATCTAGTTAATCATGCATGACTACAGCCAAGTGATGACATAATTTCAGTGTAACAGCCTCATCGACACCTGGAATGAGGAAACCTATGTAACTGAGGGGCTGGAGATGCCGACAGCATGGCCCCTTGGGCATAAGAAGCATGGCAAGAGATTTTTCCACTGTGGTCTTGCAAGGGTATCTGACACCTAAACCCACTAGGAAGTGTCCCCCTGGTAATCCACAGACCAGATGGGAACTCCACTGTATCACTCTGCTGACTTTCCTGCCCCCACACACTTCTGAGATGAGCTTCTAATAATAATTGCAATTTCCAGTCCCCTGGTTTACCTTCAAGAAGCCTGTTGGCATAGTGGCTACAGTGATTGGCTGTTAACAAAAAAGTTGTCTGTTATAACTCATCAATCACTTCAAGGTAAAAAAGATATGACAGTGTGTTTCCATTAAAGCCTTACAGCCTGGAGACCCTATCTACTCGGTTACAGTGTCACTATAAGTCAGAACCAACTTTACAGTGGAGGGTTTTTTGGTTTGGTCAGCCTTCTGAGTATTCAAAACCCAAAAAACTTAACCTAAAACAATGTCCATGGGCAGAGGAAACATTATTCACCACTGTGGGGTTGGTGACTCTGAGATGCTTTGGTGTCCTCCCTGATAGATGCAGGGTGAAGGCCGCTGGAAATTACATTTCTAGCACGTGAGCGTCACACTAACAGGCAGTAGGAACTCTTCCAGACCAGCTGAGTGGAATCCACACTTCACACCCAAATCTCACAGGAATCTCTAACCTGAGGAGCATGGATTACTGGCCCCATCTGTATCCTTAGCAACATGGGGTGTTTTTCTACCCTAGGAGAGAAACAGGACTCTTTGTGACTGCTCAAAATCCGCTGTGACTCTTCAATTCATGACAAGAACATTGTAGAAGCTGTCCAAAGGATGAATAAATAGGATCCTCCCAATTCAACAGTATGAATTGGGGCTGAAAATTTTGTACAACTGCCTTTCTCTAATGTTGTTGTTATTGTTAGGTGCCATTGAATTAGTACTGATTCATAGCAGCCTTATGCACAACAGAAGAAAACACTGCCCGATCCTGCGCCAACCTCACAATTGTTTCTATGTTTGAGTGAGTACAAAGTTGTAGCCACTGTGTCCATCCATCTAGTTGGGTTTCTTCCTCCTTTCTTTGACTGTCTTCCAAACTTGATCTCCTTCTTCAGGGACTGGTCCTTCCTAATATGTCTGAAGAAAAAGAGATGAAGTCAGGCCATCCTGGTTTCCAAGGAGCATTCTGGCTGTACTTCTACCAACATAGATTGGTTTCATCTTTTGGTAGTTTGTTGTGCTTTTAATATTCTCCTCTAATTGATGTCTTCAGATACATCAATTCCTCTATGATTTTCCTTATTCACTGTCAAACTTTCGTATGCATATGAGGTTATTGAAAATACCACAGCTTGGCTCAGACACACCTTAGTCCTCAAACTGACATCTTTGCTCTTTAACACTTTAAAGAGGTCTTATGCAGCAGATTTGCCTAATGCAATACATTGTTTGATTTCTTGACTGCTGCTTCCATGAGTGTTGATGGTTGATTTGAGAAAAATGAAGTTTTTGACAACTTCAATCTTTTCTTCATTTATATGGATGTTGTTTTTTGGTCCAGTGGTGAGGATTTTTGTCTTCTTTCTTTATACTGAGGTGCAAATCATACTGAAGGCTATGGTCTTTGATCTTCATCAATGTTTTAAGTCCTCTTTGCTTTCAGCAAGCAAGGTTGTGTCGTCCGCTTATTGCAGGTTGTTAATGAGTCTTCCTCCAATCCTGATGCCACAATTTTCTTCATATAATCTAGCTTCAAATACCATGTGCTCAGCAATGGGTTGAATCAGTATGGTGAAAGAACACAACCCTGGCTCACACCTTTCCTAATTTTATAACATTTGGTGTTCCCTTGTTCTAGTCGAACAACTGCCTCTTGGTCTATGCATAGTTCCTCCTGAGCACAATTAAGTGTCCTGGAATATTATACTCACTCTCCTCAATGTTGTCCATATCTTGTCGTGATCCACACAATGAAAAGACTTTGCATAGTCAATAAAGCACAGGTAAACATCTTTCTGATATTTTCTGCTTTCATCCAAGATTCATCTGCTATCAGCAAGGATATTCCTTGTTCTATGTCTTTTTCTGAATTGGCTTGAATTAATGGAAGGTCTCTGTCAGTGTGCATTTGCAGCCATTTTGGGATTATCTTTAGCGAAATATTACTTGTATGAGATATTAATGATATCGTCCAATGACTTCCATATTCCATTAGGTCACCTCTCTATGGAATGGGTACAAATTTGAATCTCTTCCAGTCAGTTGACCAAGTAGTTGTCTTCCAAATTTCTTGACCTAGATGAGTGAGTGCCTCCAGTTCTTCATCCATTTGTTCAAAGGTTTCAATTTGTTTAGATCAATTCCTGGAACATTGTTCTCTGCCAATGCTTTCAATATACCTTGGACTTCTTCCTTCAGTATCATTGGCTGTTGATTATATGCTACCTCTTGAAATGGTTGAACATCGACAATTTCCTTTTGGTACAGTGACTGTATATTCCTTCCATCTTCTTTTGATGCTTTCTGCATCATTCTATATTGAATTTTTTCTTCAGTTACCACAGCTTGACAAATGCTGAGCATGTTCTTTTCTTTTGGTTTTCTAGCTCGAGGTCATTGCATATTTTTGCTATAATGTTTAACTTTGTCTTCTAGAGCTGCTCTTTGAAATTCTCACTACACCTCCTCATTTCTTCCATTTACTTCAGCATCTCTCTGCTGGAGAGCAAGTTTCAGAGTCTCTTCTGATGTCTATTTTGGTGTTTTCCTTTTTTCTTGTCTTCTTAACGATCTTTTGCTTTCATCTTGTATGATGTTCTTGATGTCATCCCACAATTCTTCTGTTCTTCAGATGATCTCTAAATTCAGTTGGGACATGTTGAAGGTCACATTTTGACTCTCATAGACTTGTTTTAATTTTCTTCAGCTTCAACCTGAACTTACATATGAGCAATGAAGTTCTGTTCTAAAGTTTGCCCTTGGCCTTGTCTTGGCTGGTAATATGGAGCTTTTCCACCATCTCTTTCCACAGATGTAATCAACTTGATTTCTGTATTCCATCTGATGAGGTCCATGTACATAGTTGTCTTTTATGTTGTTTAAAAAAGGTATTGTCAATGAAGAAGTTATTGGTTTGCAAAATTCTATCATGCAATCTCTGCATCATTTTCATCACTAAGTCCATATTTTCCAATTTTGATCCATTCTCTTTGTTTCCAACCTTTGCATTCCAATCACCAATAATTATGAATTCATCTTGATTGCATTTTTGATCCATTTCAGACTGAAGAAGTTGACAGAATTCTTCAATTTCATCATCACTAGCTTTATTGATTGGTGTGTACATTTAAATAATAGAGGTATTAACTGGTCTTCCTTATAGGCATCTGGATATCATCTTATCACAGACAGTGTTGTACTTCGACACAGATCTTGATATATTCTTTTTGATGACGAATGTGACCCCATTCCTCTTCAATATATCATTCTTGGCATAGTAAACCATGTGACTGCCAGATTCAAAATGGCCAATAGTAGTTCATTTCAGTTCACTAATGCCTAGGATATTGATGTTTATGGGTTCCATTTCATTATTGACAATTTCCAATATTCCTGGATTTATACTTCATAAATCCCATGTTCCAATTATCAGTGTGTGTTTACAGTTATTTCTCTTCATTTTGAGTTGTTCCCCATCAGCAAATGAAGGTCTGTTTGCATCATCCTGGTCAGCTCTAATGTGAGGGCAGCTCTTCCCCAGTTGTATTTTGAGTGCTTTCCAACTTGAAGAGCTCATTTTCTGGCTCTATATCTGACAGTATTCTGGTGCTATTCATCATGTTTCAATATTCAATATTCTGGTGTTATGTGACAATGTTCCACTGTTATTCATAAGGTTTTCAGTGAGAAAATATTCAGAAGTAGTCCATCTCTCCATCCTAGTCAGTCTTTGTCTGGAAGCTCATCTGAAACCTGCCCACTATGGGTGACCCTGCTGGTATTTAAAATACTGGTGGCATAGCTTCCAGAATCACAGTAACATACAAGCCACCACAGCACGGCAAACTGACAGATGAGTGATGGTAGGAAGAGTTAGAGTTTTGGAAACCAGAGCAATATGACCATCTTACCTTTCCTAAGGAAAACGCTGAATTAAATTAAGATTTTTTTTTTTTTAAATTCTGAATTGGATTTTGACAAGACAGATCCATATGTCTATATTCAATATTCTGTGCCAACACCATAACTTTAATGCATCAATTCTCCATTCTTCCTTATTCATTGTCCAGGTTTCACATGCATATGAAGTGCTTGAAAATACCATGATTTGTGCCATAATTATTTTAGTTCTTTAAGTGATATATTTGCTTTTTAACACTTTAGAAAACTTTTTACAGCAGATTCACTCAGTGCAATATGTCATTTGATTTCCTGACTACTGCTTCTATGAGTGTTGATTGTGGATCTAAGTTAAATGAAATCTTTGAGAACTTCAATCTTTTCTCAATTTGTTATGATGGTATTTTTTTTGCTCAGTTGTGAGGATTTTTGTTTCTTTACATTAAGGTGAAATCCATAATGAAGGCTTCAATCACTAACAACTGCCTCAAGTTCTCTTTGCTTCCAGAAAGCAAGGTGGTGTCATCTGCATATCAGTTTGTTAATAGGCCTTCTTCATATAGTTCAGCTTCTCAGATTATTTATTTAGCATATAGATTGAATAAGTATGGTAAATGCACACCTTTCCTGATTTTAAGCCATTCAGTATATGTATAAGCTTATAGTGAGCACAATGAAATGTTCTGGAATTTCCATTCTTTGCAGTGTTATCCATAGTTTGCTATGATCCACATAGTCCAATGTCTTTGCATAGTCAATAAAGTACAAGTAAACCTCTTTCTGTTATTCTCTGCTTTCAGCCAAGATTGATTCGATGTTGGCAGTGATATCCCTTGTCTTATGTTCTCTTTTGAATCCAGCTAGAATTGCTGACAGCTTTCTACAGTGTAATGCTACAACTGTTTCTTAATCATCATCAAAATTTTACTTGCATGCAATTCTTCATGATATTGTTTGATAATTTTTCACATTCCATTGGGCATCTTTCTTTGGGATGGACACAAATATGTATCTCTTCCAATCATTTGAGCAGGTAGCTATCTTCTAAATACTCATGTTATAGACTGTGTTTTCCAGTTACAGAGTCCCACAGTGATTTAATAACTAACATATTCACTGCTAAAAAAAACATGGTGGTTGAGTCCACCCAGAGGTTCCTTGGAAGAAAGATCTGGAGATCTCCTTCCAAAAATCAGTTATTCACAACTCTATGGAGCCCAATTTCATTCTGACATACATAGGGGTCACCATGAGTCAGAATTGACTTGGTAGCAATTGTTTTTCCTAGTTAAAGTATAATTTAGTACTTCCTCCAAAATGCTGTACAGCCAGAATGGAAGAAGTACAGCCAGAATGCTCCAGATAAGCCAAGATGGCAAGACTTTATCTTTCATACTTCAAACATGGAGGAACCATTTCCTGGAGAAGGACTTCGTACTTGGTAAAGTGAAGAGCCACAGAAAAAGAGGAATTGACACAGTAGAAAAAGCAATGGAGGACTCAAGCGTAACAAGTGGGAGGATGACGCAGGACCGGGCAGTGTTTTGTTCTGTTGTGCACAGGGAGTTGGAGCGAACTCGACAGCACCTAATAACCACATAGTTTAGTATAGTGTAGTTGCAAGTGTAGGTTTAAAGAGAAAGTTCCAGTGTTAAGAAATAAAATTGGCCCAACTTTTCTTAACAATGCTAACATTTGTTTCAAAAAGGAAATGGTGAGATTTAACCACCTATTGTCCATACTTTGATGCTATTGTCTATACTTTGATCTGTCACTGAGGTATCATTCCAGAACAGATAGACCCCAGCCAAGTGTCTGATTCTGAAAATCACCAATACCTGGGATTACTGTGTTTTACCCCAAATGGAATGCCTTGGATATTGATACCATATCTGGTTTACGATGTCCCTTTGTACACTGTACTAGAACACTTGCCCACCAATCTTGGACCCCAACTTCATAGTCAGATTAGTCCCCACATCAATTCTGGATTCCTCTCACATCTACAGATCCCCTTATCAATATCCTAGCAGACTTTCCATATATGCCTTCTTGGCTTCAAATCTTTACAACATTAATAGTTTATCAAATATTTTCATACGTATTTTCCCATTCTGATTTTGAATCTTAAAATAACTATGAGGTAAAGCCCCACATCAAATCCATTGCCCGTAAAGTTGATTTCGACTCATAGTGATCTTGTAGGACCGAGTAGAACTGTCCCAAAAGGTCTCCAAGACTGTGACCTTTACAGAAGCAGGCTGTCACAGCTTTCCCCCATGGGGCAACTGGTGGATTAAAACAAATGACTTTTGGGTGAGCAGTCGAGCCCTGCATCACCAGAACTCCTATTCATTTCCCCAACCTCTTCTTTCTGAGCTTCTAGTCTGTCACTACTCTAGCAAATACCTTCTCTAAAATGGTCAGAGAGGATTTTAGGCTAAACTTGAAGTTTCACTAGACCATAGACTCTAAGAAAATTGAGTCCTTTCTACTTTTGTTTAGTCCTATATTCCCAAAACTTTGGGCCAAATCTAGTATATATTGGCTTTTAACAAACATTTGTAGAATGAATAATATACTAAATGACAAGAGAAGAGTCACTTGTGTTGATTAAATGACTGGTTGACCACACTTGAGGAAGATTGGGTTAATGAATGATTTCAACTGAGTATTTGCTATTTGAAATTTAAGCACACAGAGGAAAGGAGTGCTTGGTTTGGGACCGAGGCAGTGGAGTCCAGTGACTTGTTTACAATCAGACTCATCTTATAGCTAAGAACTCAGCTAACCATGCCAGGGTGCATGTGCATGTGTAAATAGCAAGAATCAAGAGGCACCATAAGTCCTTAGTTATGTCTGAGAAGGAGGAGAACTAGAACTTTGTTCATGGGAGCAACACACTGCCTGTATGAATTGGGGTCTTATGGATTGAGTTATGTTCCCCCAAAAAGATATATTGGAGTTTTATTTCCTAGTACCTGTGAATGTGACCTGTTTGAAACAGGGTCCTTGAAGCGATCATCAGTTGGGTTCACATGTCATACTGAAAAAGGATGGTCCCTTAATCTAAACACTAAAGACATTAATCACTAAATACCAGAAGAGTTGTGGGATAATATCAACAACATCATACATGAAGAAAGCAAAAAGTCATTAAGAAGACAAAAAAGAAGGAAAAAGTCTAAATGGATGTCAGAAGAAACACTGAAACTTGCTCTCCAGCATAGAGACGCTAAAGAAAATGGAAGAAATGAGGAGGTACAAGAACAGAACAGAAAATTTCAGAGATCAGCTCAAGAAGATAAAGTTAAATATTACAACAAAATGTGCAAAGACCTGGAGTCAGAAAACCAAAAAGGAAGAACACACTCAGCATTTCTCAAGCTGGCAGAACTGAAGAAAAACTTCAAGCCTCAACTTTCATTATTGAAAGATTCGCTGGGCAAATTATTGAATGATGCAGAAAGCATCAAAAGAAGATGAAAGGAATACACAGAGTCACTGTACCAAAAGGAAATGGCTGATGTTCAATCTTTTCAGGTAACATATGATCAAGAGCCAATGATACTGAAGGAAGAAATCCAAGGTGAATTGAAGGAACTTGGAAAGAGCAAGGCACCAGGAACCGATGGAATAAAAATTGAAATCTTTCAAGAAAGTGAGGCGGCATAGGAGGCACTCACTCATCTCTGCCAAGAAATTTGGAAGACGACTATCAGGCCGATTGATTAGAAGAGATTGATATTTGTGCCCATTCCAAAGAGAGATGACCCATTGGACAGTCTCTTTGATATTCCAAGCAAGTAAAGTTTTACTAAAGGTAATACAGAAATGGCTACAATCATACATTGACAGAGAACTTCCAGAGGTTCAAGCTGGATTCAGAAGAGGCCATGGACCAAGAAATATCATTGCTGATGTCCGATGGATCTTGGCTGAAAGATTATATCAGAAAGATGTTTACTTGTGCTTTATTGACTATGCAAAGGCTTTTGATTGTGTGGATCATGACAAGCTATGGATTACATCTCAATGTAAAGAAAACAAAATCCTCACCATGGGACCAATAAACAACATTCTTATAAATGGAGAAAAGATTGAAGTTGTCAAGGATTTCATTCTTCTTGGATCAACTATCAACACTCACGAAAGCAGCAGCCAAGAAACCAAACAACATATTGCATTAGGCAAATCTGCTGCACAAGACCTGTTTAAAGTGTTGAAGAGTAAAGATGTCAACTTGAGGATTAAGGTGTGCACAACCCAAACCATGACTCATAGCAACCCTGTATACGATTTCTGAGGAGGCGCAGATGGGTTTGACCAGCTGACCTTGTGGTCAGCAGTCCAGTGCTGATCCTACAGTACCATATCAGACATCCTTTGTTCAACCTTAATCTTGCCTCATTAACAAATTATTTCAAAATAGGGTCATAATCACAGGCATGTTTGTTGTTGTTGTTGTTAAGTGCCATTGAGTCCCTTCCAATACAGGGTTTTCAAGGAGCAGCTGATGAGTTTGGATTGCTGACCTTGGATTCAAACGAACTTTATCCCATAGCACCACACCAGGATTAGATGCTAGAATTTATAATCCACATCACAGACTGGAAAAATATAGCTGAAAAGGCCATAAGAAATAATACACTGCCTTGCATTTCAGAGGGACGATGGCTTGGCCAACAAGTTGGTTTGGAATCCTAGCTTATAGAACTGTTAGACATTAATTAGTTCTTTCTTTCTTTCTTTCTTTCTTTCTTTCTTTCTTTCTTTCTTTCTTTTAATGTCTATTCTTAATGCCACCCAGTTTGTGCATTTTTTTTTTTTTTTTACAACAGCCCTAGGAAACAAATAGACTAGGAATTTATTTCATTTTTCTGAATCTCAATTTTTCTTGTATAAAATGAGAATACTGCATTAGTGGATTCCATTTATAAATCTAGAAGAACTTAGCACATACTTTAGAAAAATTTAAAAATTATATTGCAGAACAAACAAGGTGGCAGATCAGGTGGAAGTGCAGTAAGGAGCTCTACCAGCAACAACACAGAATACCTGACCAAACAGGTTCAGGGGATGGTCCCAGAACTCTGAACCACATATAAAGGAATATTTAGAAGGTTGGAAGGCTTACAG
>NW_006408531.1:12422752-12428378 GCF_000296735.1 Chrysochloris asiatica
AAAGGGGTTTTACAACTTGCCCAGTGAAATAGGCCTCATGCAAAGCCTTTACAGAGTATAGGACCTTAGGTGGAATCCTGACTCCCATCCAGAATCTTATGAGGTGAGACATTCCCACTAAAAAGGACAAGCAGACTGGAAAAGCTACAGTGACAGAAGATACATCTTCATTATGAACCTGACTTATACTCAGAGGAGTAGTTACTCTAAATACCAACAGAGAGGGAAAGAGTCTTCAAATCAAGTTTCAATGCTATCCGCTCTGTACATAAGGTAGATAGGGACAGGCAACTTAGACTTTGACTACCTAACATGAGGGACAATAAAAGCACAAAGTGACTGGCTTACAAGGTTTCAAGAGGGAGTTTAGTTTAAGAGTATGGGGGGAAAGAAAGAGTTCCCACTGAATAGCTGTCATCTTGTCTAGTTGGGTCTGGTGAAAAGAGATGGGGATAAGATTCATAAGATTCAATAGTGAATAACTGTTATCATGACTAATCACGACTGTCACAATTGTAAAGATAGAAGTTTTGTAACAAAAAAAGGGGAGTGGTTAATTGTACAGACCAGAAACAGAGGACCCTAGGACCATCAAGAGAGGAATGCACAAGCAGAATGTGGGACCTTATCCAGAAAAGCAGCAGTGCCAGAGATGGACGCAGAGGTGGAGGCATGGAGAGGGGGAGCGGTTGAGGACTCTAGATTCATGGACTAAGAAGAGAAGTACTAAGAGCTGGTGGCCAGAAGCAGACTTGCAAAATGTGCCCTTTGGAAATGTAAATTATTATACATGCCTGAGTGGTTTTTTGTTTGTTTGTTTGTTTTTTAAAAAGCTAAAGTGGATAAAGAGAAATACTGTTAACTGATGGTACATGGAGGGGATTATAATCAATGTAATGAAACAAGATATATGATTTGTCGAATGTAAAACTGATGATGTGCCCTGTAAACTTTCACTCAATCCATAATAAAAGCCTTAAAAAAAAAATTATATCAGGATCCTCATTAATCAAGTTCTGACGTCAAGTCAGATTTAGATTATTTGGAGTGCTTTGTAAGGGAGTGAAGAAGGAACAGATCTTTCTGTTTTTCTCTTAAGTTGACCCCACTACACACAAAAAAAGAGGCTGGCCCAACTGCTGGGGCAGAGTTTCCTCTCTCCCCTCACCCTTAGATATCTCAGATCCAGGATCCTGTTCTGTGACACATAAACTCTTGCCACTCTTATTGGATCAGTCTACTCCCTCTGTCCATCTTTCCTGATTAAGTATAATTTAGTCAATGAGGCATCCAGTATTTGTCCCACATCTACTGTGGTAGATATGAAGACATACTACCAATATTTCTTTCCCAGGAAGAACTTTCTGCCCAGCTATAGGAGTGCAGGGGACAGCCTTTAACTGTCATCTCCTTCAAAGTACACCTTGACTTGAGGGACCCAAACACCTCAGGGTATGCTCTACCGAGGGCCACCTATACCTGGCAATCAAGTGAGGCAGGATTGAGAAGTCCAGCTTTTTAAGTCCCAGATTGCATCAAGCCCTTTGTGGATTTGGCTGAGACTTTGCTGGTCTGCACAGCAGTTCATCTTCAGCCCAAACCTGCTGCTGACCCCTTCCAGTCACAGGTGTGATGCACAATAAACATCTGCCACCTACACTTGTCTCAGCCTCTGCTTATAGAAGCATTTGTCATAGCTGGTATCAGAAGTAGTGTCATCCAAGAATGCACATACTAAGATAGGGTGAGACTTGAATCACTCACCGCTTGGCAGATAATGAAGACACCATTGATGGTGGTAGGTGTAGCACAGACAGCCCCTGGCACAAGTTGGCTGGTCTAGTCTTCAGTGTTTCCCTACTGGTGAATTGAAAGAGTGAGCTCATGAGAGAGAATTCATTAAATGGGAAAATGTACGATTGATTCATGGATAACATAATGAGATGGTTATTGCTAAGGGCCATTGATGAACAGAAAGATAATGAACAGCTGAGGGTGAGTCACAGGTTACTGAAAACCAATATGAAAGCCAGATGGACTCTTTGGTTGTATGTAAAGAAGCATGACAGAGAGAAAAAAACACATCATATATGAATCCAAATTTCAAAGACAGTTAAATGTCTAACTGAGGTAGTATGGATTGAATTGCTTTGCCACTTCCCCCACCCAATGTATGTTGAAATCCTAGCCATTGGCTATTATGATTTAGATAAATCATTCAGCTAAGTCAGTTAGACTTGAGTAAGGTGGAACACCTTCTACAATGTAATGTAATCCACGGAAATGTTAACATAATGTAATGTAACACTTTCCAGAATGCAGACTAGAAAGAGAGGGCAAGCAATGTACTTCTGAAAATCAGTTAATGAAAACCTTATGGTTCTCAACAGAATATTGTTTTAATATAGAGCTGGAAAATGAGCCCAAACATATCAAATTATGAAGGACCAGGCAACATTTTGTTATGTTATATAAAAAGTTGCTATCTTGATCACAACTAACAACTTCAATATATTATTTTTCTGCCTATATCTCTTAGCAAATTTTCTGACAATTAAGTCTGATCTGTATGCTTTGGGATTGAAAGAGACATTGGTGTATTTACTCCGGCATGGAGCACCAAGATAGCTTTCCCTTCAAAATAAAGGAGTCTACATATGGAAGAAAGAAAACAAGAAGTAAGCATTAGTAAAATATTTCTAAACTCTGTGGTTAAATGACTGTGGTACATTTTCCACAGACACACAAACCTACTGACTCTAACAGTCATGTGCGGCTTGTGCTGACCAACGGGACAACCAGAAATTTCTGTATCAAAAATTTCCTTTCTACTCTTGGAAACTACTCCTATTTTAATTTTCTTTCATTGTGAAAAAGACAACTCCCTTTAGTATCTGTTTACCAAATACACTTTTTTTCCTTAGCAGGCACTTTGCATGTTTTTATCTTCCTGTCTTTTTGTGGCTATTGGAAAAAATGGAGGTCTCTGACTCAGATAAAAAATGTTAGTTGTTTATTTTGAAAACATCTTCCATTTTGAATGTGGTGTATTCAGTAAAATGTAACTTCAGAAATGTTAGACAACAAACAATACTTTGAAAACTGAGAAACAGGTAGCTAGTAATGTGAATATATTCTGACTATAAAGTACCAGCTTTGAAAACCACACATGTAAGGATGGTTTTAAGGAACTCTGGTAGTGTAGTGGTTATGAGTTGGGCTACTAATCACACAATGAGGAGTCTGAAACTATCAGCAGTTCTCTGGGACAAAGATGAGGCTTTCTGCTCCTGTAAAGATTTATAGCCTCAGAAACTCTATACAGGTTCGCCCTGAGTTAGAACCGACTCCAAGGCACACTACCACTAAGGATGGTTTTAAATTCTCAAGGAGGGATAAAGCAAACACTGGACTTTTATCTAGTCTTCTCAAGCTCAAGTTTTCTACTGATGATTATGAAACTTATTAAGCCAGTGACTTCTTATCTTCTGGTTTATTATTCTACTGGAAAATCAATTTCGAAAGTGGAAATTCACAGAAAAGTATTTTATGTTTTATGAGACCAGGACAACATTCAACCAACATGCTTACTGTTAATCCTCATCAAACTGTTGCTAAGGAATATTGATAGCAATATTGAAAGCATGATAGATAGATGACTCTGCTGAAGCTAAAAGGTCTTCAGAGACTTCTGCTTTGGAAACCCTATGGGGCAGTTCTACTCTGGCCTACAAGGTCACTATGTGTTGGAATCAATTAGAAAGCAATGTGTTTGGTTTGATTTAAACTACTGGTGACAGAGATTCTGGGCATTTTTGGACACCGAGGAACATTCTGGACCTCAAGGATTTCAGGAACCAGGGCTAAAATTTCACTGAGTCATAGGACTGGAAGTTGTCAGAATACTGAGGTCATTAGATCAGTATTGGTTTAATGGCCACACCATCAGAATTGGAGGACAATTCATTGAACAATCTGCCATACTCAGATGACGCAGCCTTACTTGCTAACAACAGAGAGGACTTGAAGCATTTACTGATGAAGATTAAAGACTACAGCCTTCAGTATGGATTGCACTTCAACATAAAGAAAGTGAAAATCCTTACATCTGAACCTATAAACAATATCATGATAACTGGAGCAAAGATTGAAATTGTCATGGATTTCATTTGATTGGATCCAAAATCAATGCCCATGAAAGATGCAGTTAGGAAATTAAAGGACATATTACATTGGTAAAATCTGTTTCAAAAGACTTCTTTAAATTGTTTGAAAGCAAAGAGGACTAAGGTGAACTGACCAAAACCCCAAAAAACCAAACTCATTGTCATTGAGTGGATTCTGACTCATAGCGACCCTGTATAGGGCTTCCAAGATGGCAAATCTTAATGGGACTAGATAGTCTCAGCTTTCTCCTGCATAGTGGCTGGAGAAAGCTTTGAACAGCTGACCTTGCTGATAGCAGCCCAACTCTTAAGCCAGGGCTCAAGCCAAGATATTTTCAAGTACCTCATGTGCATACAAAATCTGGACAATGAATACAGAACATGAAAGAAGAATGTTGCATTTGAATTGTGGTGTTAGCAAATATATTGGATATACCATGGACTGCCAGAAGCCCGAAGAAACCTGACTTGAAAGAAATGCAACCAGAATATTCCTTAGAAAAGAGGATGAGTGGAACAAACAAGATGGCAGATTGGGTGGAAGTGCAATGAGGAGCTCTGCTGGCAACAATACAGAATACAGGACCAAGCAGTCTCAGGGGATGGTCCCAGAACTCTGAACCACACATAAAGGAATATTTAGAAGGTTGGAAGACTTACAGCTGGGGGAATCTGTGGCAGAAGCAAGAAATCCATTAGTTTCTGGTTCAGGATGCTCAGCTGCTTCAGGAGCCGCCATTTTGTGTGGGGCCAAGCTGGGGAATGATTGGAGCGGCCACGGATGCCTGACAGCTGCGGAGATAGAGGTGTGGACATTCTCTTTTTTTTTGGTATCTGTTCATTGGTCCCTTGCTGTCTGTGCACCTCCATTCTGGTGACTATAGGGGTGCCTGAGCTAGTGGACACCCGAGCCCCACCCTCGGAGGGTTCTACTACACATGTACACAGATCTCCTCGAAATTTAAAGAGACATTTTCCACAACCAGCCCCAAACTGTTTATAACTAGAAAAAAGGCCTGAATGGAGATTGTGGAACGGGACAAGCAGACAAAAAAGGAAATAGGCTGAAAATTAAATCCTAAATTATATCACAATGACCAACAGTGGCATCTTGAAATTTCTTAAGAAGAAGAATGAAAAGGGGAGCCCATTTCCTGACCGCATCTACCTGCAGGTAATCAGAAAGCTTAAAAAATACCAAAATACACACCCATCTAACTATTAAGGCCACAGATAACTCCCGAATATGCCCAAAAAACAGTAACAGATGACCATATCAGCATATGTTCAGAAATGAGATAAAGGGACAGAGGCAAAAGAGCTGGAAGTAGACCTACACTCCATACTGGAAGATGAGCAGGCTCTGGAAATGCCTGAGAAGGAATTTAGAAAAATGATTATAAAATGTATCAAAACACTATACAATGGAGTTGAGAAAAATAAGGAAGAAGTCAGGAAAG
>NW_006408531.1:12428609-12459211 GCF_000296735.1 Chrysochloris asiatica
AACATGAAGAGGAATAACATAAGAATTATTGGCATTCCAGAACAGGAAAAATCACACAAGTCCACAGAGGAGATAGTTGAAGAGCTTCTGGAAGAAAATTTCCCTAACATCCTGAAAAGTGAAAATATAAGCATTCAAGAAGCTCAACGAACTCCAAGATGGATAGACCATAAAAGACAATCACCAAGACATATAATAATCAAGCTCTTCAAAATCAGAGATAAGGACAGGATCTTGAAAGCAGCTAGAAAAAAAGAGAAATATAACATACAAAGGCAAGCAAATCAGATTAAGCTTGGATTACTCAGCAGAAACCATGCTGGCAAGAAGGCAATGGGGAGACATATATAAAACCCTGAAAGAAAAGAAACTGCCACCCAAGAATCCTCTATCCAGCAAAGCTGTCAATCAAATATGACAGTGCAATCAAAACTTTCCAGGACAAACAGAAGCTAAGGGATTTTGCCAAAGCCAACCTTGCTATGAAAAACATCCTAAAGGAAGTTCTGTGGACTGAGAACCAACAAGAAAAGAAAACAACTACAGAATGACGTATGTGGCAGCATCACCCTGAACTTAATCGATAAATGGAAGAGGCAAGAACAGAATAAAATTATAAGAGCAGAGGATCTGGGAGGTCAGTCTATGATCAAAACATTTACAATGTGAAAGAAGGTAAACACAGAGGCACAGAGATCCGGGTGGTGGGAAGTTCAGGTAGATTACTGGATAAAATAGACTGCCTTAAATGGAGGCTAGAACTAATAGAATATAAGGTAACCATAATGGGGTTGGGGCAGGTAGTTTAGTTCAGGTGTTGGGAAGGGCAATACAAGAAGAGGGAGGAGGCGGAAGAAAAAGACAGATAGGGGAACACTGAGACAGGTTTGCATAACCTAGTGGGACAGAGGGAAATTGTGATGCATACTCAACCTTGGAACACAAGGGCTCTGGGATACAGGGATCTAGGTATAGCTTAAAGAGGGGAAATAATACTAAAAGCCTTGACTGCCTTATGAATATTAGTTTCTCTTGCCTACTATTGTAAAATAGACACTTGAGTGGTATAGAAAGGAATGTTGTGAAATATGATCAGAGAAAACTTGTTAAGCTCGTCTTCAGCCTATAACTGGAAAAGGGATTCTACAACTTGCCCAGTGAAATAGGCCTCATGCAAAGCCTTTACAGAGTATAGGACCTTAGGTGGAATCCTGAGTCCCATCCACAACCTTGTGAGGTGAGACATTCCCACTAGAAAGGACAAGCAGACTGGAACAGCTACAGTGACAGAAGATACATCTTCATGATGAAACTGACCTATAATCAGAGCAGTAGTTACTCGAAATACCAACAGAGAGGGAAAGAGTCTTCAAATCAAGTATCAATGCTATCCCCTCTGTACACAGGGTAGATAGGGACGGGCAACTTAGACATTGGCTCCCCTTTGTGCCAGAGAGTAACTTGGAAATAAGCTGTTGCTCTGAAAGTTAGAAAAATAAACCAGCTCAGAAATGTACAGTCACCAACTATGACCTAATTAAAGGTGTTGACCAAGAGGAGAGCAGGCCAATGAAGAGCTGAGGTTGGAGCAGGAAAGAACAAACAATGTCACAAAGGCACACACTGGAAGGTCTGTCCACACACTGTTTGATGATGCTATACTCTGAAACACTCTGGCTGGGTGAGGAAAGAAGCCAGACACATTCCAGTAGCTTCCTTTGATCTGATCTCAGGCTCACGGGCTTGATCACGAGGAGCCCCCTGGACTGTGTCTATGAGGAGACACTGCTATGAGCAGAGGGTGCAGGAGGACACCTTTGGCAATTGTTGGCTCTCATATAAATGATGAATACAAGTGCATCCTGCCATCTTAGTTAGTATGGTTTTGCCTCTGAAAGATGGAGCTACTTTTGTGGTAAACTGGATTCACAATGATACTAAATGCCACTGAGAGGGGCTGGAGAGGATAAGCTGACGACAAGTCGGTCTTCTCAGGGCATCTGCCTTCTTCAAGACCACAGGTGTGCACTGTAGTTATTGGCCCCTTCCTTTAATTCCCTCTGTGAAAATAGCAAGGCTTTGAACCAGTTCAAACCAGTTATCTCATGGCCAATGAAGTAAAACCAGAATAGACCCCAAGGTTTTTTTTTGTTTTTGTTTTTTTTTAATTGTTGTTTTGTTTTTGTTAGTAATCAGTAATGATAACTAGAATTGGGAAAATTGCAGTTTGAAGCCCTGGAATGAGAGACTCAGAAGAAGTGTAGTGAACCCCTTCAGGAACCTGGTGGGTGATACTGGATTCCTGGCAAGACTGCAGAGTGACACCAAGTCAGCACCGTCTCTGAGTAGGGCGCTATTGTTCCTGACTCTGCTCAAAATCTGATGGGCAAGAGAATTGGTCCTTATCCAGTGTCCATGCTGTCCTCTTTGGCTATGAGGGAGATTAAGTTCCTAGCGGGGTTTTGACCCATAAATTTTCCTGTTTTAGTTCTAGGTCTGGAACACCTCCCACCCACCCCACCCCCACCAAAAAAAAAAAAATTGAGTCTACTTCAGTTGTCCTTCCTAGACAAATACTGAGCTGTGAAGAGCCAGTTAGAATCCCTGGGAAAATAGTGGTCTTGTGCCTACCAGCGATTCTAAACCCTGGCTATATATTAGATATGCCTGAGCTTAAAAATCCAGTACCAATTAAAGAGTAGAATCTGTGTACTCACCTCCAGGTGGGTCTATTACACTGCCAGGTAGAGAACTATGCTCTCAGAAGTAGTCTGATTGCACTTTTTCCAAGATAGATTGGTTGCTCTTCTGGTAGCCCATGATGCTTTTACAGAGTTTTTTGCCAACACCATAATTCAAATGCATCAATTCTTCTTCGGTCTTCCTTATTCACTGTACAGCTTTCACATGAATATGAAGCGCTTAAAAATATCATGGCTTGGGTCAGGTGCACCTTAGTCCTCAAAGTCACATCTTTGCTCTTCCACACTTTAAAAAGGTCTTTTGAAACAGATTTTCCCAATGAAATATGTCATTTGACCTCCTGACTGCTGCTTCCATGGGCATTCATTGTGATGGTGGTGTGCCCTGGAGGTGGTTCCGACTCGTAGTCACCTTGTACAGGGTTTCCGAGGCCGTAAATCTTTATGGGAGCTGAAATCTTTGTCTTTGTCCTGTGAAGTACCTGGTAGATTTGAATCACTGACCATGTAGTTTACAGCACAACTCTTAACCCACTAAGCTACCAGGGATCCAAGAAAAATGCAATTCTTAGCAACACCAATCAAGATGTAGTTTATTGGTTCAGCTGAGAGGACACTTGCTTTCTTTACATTGAGTTGTAGCCCATACTGAAGGCTGTATTCTGACCTTCAACTCCTCTTCCCTTTCACCAAAACTTGATTATTGTTGTTGTTCTTGTTGTTAAGTACTGTGGAGTCGGTTCTGACTCATAGCGACCCTGCACAGTGTTTCCGAGGCTGTAAATCTTTACGGGGAGCAGAAAGCTTCATCTTTCTCCCGCGGAACAGCTGGTAGTTTCAAACGGCCGACCTTTAGGTTAGCAGCCCAATTGATTCGTAACCACTACACTACCAGAGCGCCTTTGATTATTGATAGATAACAGCTTTTTCTGGTAGGGTGAGGGGAAGAAGTTTCCAAACAAAAGAAACAAGAGCAGCAAAAATGATTTAATAAGCATTTTACAGATGAGCAATTTGTAGACAAGTTACAATCTGTAACTTGCTTGAGGCTGGATAACTAGCAGGTAATGGGGGCCAGTATGTGAACCTAAATATTTCTTCAAGAAAATAGCAAATTCTTTCCATGACATCTGGGAAAACATAGAACAGAAGGCAGGAACTCTGCCAGATTCTGGCAAAGGGGAAGTGGAAGACAGGAAAGACATCCAGAAAATCTTCCCAGGGAAAGGCAAAAAGGCAGGGAGAGACAAGCGCAGAGGTTCTCTGGCAGCTGGAAAGTGTGGAGAAATCATTGGGACATGGCAGGGAAGTTGGAGAACTTTTAAAGTTTAATTTTATAGCAATTTTAAAATGCTTTAAAGCATGCAGAGGATGTACTGATATCATGATGTCTGCATGTGATTTGAGGGGTGTGGGGGTGGCCTAGGCTTGATTCCTAGTCAGTGCCCCTCATGTGCAGCCACAAGCCAGTGGAAACTTGTGTGATGTCCAGCTGCTGACCAGGTTTCAGTGGAGCATCTAGACTGACAGATTAAGAAGAAAGGCCTGATGATTTACTTACAAAGATCAACCAATGAAAACCCTATAGATTTGATATGTTACTGATATGAGGCTGGCATTTTGTTCTGTTGTGCAAGGGGGCATGCTCAATGGCCATGAATAACATGCTTCTATAGGGGGCTTTGGTAGCGTAGTAGTTAGGAATCGGGCTGCTAACCTCAGGGTCAGCAGTTGGAAACTACCAGCTGTTCCTTGGGAGAAGATGAGGCTTTCTGCACATAATAAGAACAACAACTCATTAACATAACAAAAACCCTATTCCCCAAAGGGATTACATCCACAGATACATGGGTTAGAATTTGAACATAAATTTTGGGAGCTCATAATTTAATCCATAACAACCGCCATTAGCAAAATGAGTGTACACACTCTACCATAAAATTGTGCTTATATAGGTCCTTCTGTCACTCGAAATTTGCTCCCTTGTTTGCCTCCAAACCTGCTCTATTTCCTTATCTACATGCCATTATTCTGAGTCATAGATAAGTTGTTTATTATAGTTTACTTCCTAGTTTAGGATTCCTGATGACAATGGTCCAGGCTGAAGATTATCAGATTAATTGATGCAGTGTATTTTTTTTTTTTTTCCATACTGAAGAGATGGGAGGAAGCAAATAGAAAAAGGGAGGCTGCCAACTTGGAGACTTTGTGATCCCCTGGGAAAGCATTCATATGGCTCTTAGAGGATGGGATGTGACAGGATGTACTCAGCAGTCCCTATGTGATTTGCTCCTAAACAAACAGAACCAGAATCTTGGAAGACATTCACAAGAACCAAGGCTTCAAACCCATTCATTTCAGTTTGACCTCCACCCCTCATCAAGATTTTGTATTTCCACCTGAGAAATAATGTTGCTAAGTGCCGTGGAGTCGGTTTCAACTCATAGCAACCCTGTATAGTGTTGCCAACCAGTGGCTGGTGGATTTGAACTGCAGACCTTGGGGTTAGCAATCCAGTGCTTATCCTTCAGTGCCACACCAGAGATTCTGAATTAGAATCTACATTTTAACTAGAGACATCAGAATTACCCGGGGCTCTTGTTAAAATGTAGAAGTGATTAAAATGCAAAGAAAAGTACTTGTGGGTGTAAATGTAATATCTGGGATCTGCTTTAAAACATTCCAGCAGAAAAAACAAAACAAAACAAAAATGAAAAGGGAACGACAAATAAAGCAAATTTGGCAAAATGCTGGTAATTGTTGGAACTGGACAATGGCTATAAGGTAATGCAAAACATTCTAGAACAACGTTAAAAAAAAAGACTCCTTTTTTTTCAAGTTCTAAAATCTGAGTGCTCATCAGAATCACCTGTGGAGGGTAAAGGGTCTGCTCTGCCAGTCCTCTGGCGTCAATCCTGAATGAGGACGTTTGTCTGAGGGTTTGCTGGTAGAAGATGGAGTCTGTCCTAATTTCCCACTGATGCAGCCAGCCCTGGTAGCCAGTGTAGGCACATGCCACTGCTTCAGACATGTCGGACTCAGGAACTCTTACTTCCTCCCTTCCTACTCTTTCCTGTCCTTTTCTGTCTCTCTTATCTCCTCCCTCTCGCTCCCTTTGAAAATTAAAACTGAGAGTAGGAACCTTCAGAAGAGCACAAAGAAAATCCAGTTACGTTTGCGTGGACTCCAACTCATGAGGATGCTGTGTGTGTTCCATGGCGTTTTCAGTGGCTGCTTCAGAAAGGTATCACCACGTCTCTAGGTGGCATCGTATCTCCGACCTCTCAGCAGAGAACCTATTAACCTTTGCATACTGCAGGGACCCTCAGAGGTGTCCAGAGCTCTAGCATTCCACTGGTTGCAGGCACCAATAGGCCTTTCACCTATTATAGTGGGTCTCTGTCATCCCTGTTAAACCAGAGCCGTGTACCTGAGGACAAGGCCCTACTCTCAAGTACTCATTATTGTAAAAATCTTATCTTACTACTTGGAGTCCTGGTGTGGTGGCATGGTTTAATGTATCGAACTGCAGAGTCGTTTTGAACTGCAAGGTCGGCAGTTCAAGTTCATCAGCTGCTCCTTGGGAACCCTATACAGGGTCGTTATGGGTTAGAACTGACTCGACGGCACTTCACAACAACAAATCCTCATGGGTGAGAGATGCAGCCGTTACACAAATGTACATCAAAACCAAGTGGTGTGGGAAAAAATGTCTTAATCTTTGAGCCCATCTTTCTCTTGCATCATTCATAAACATAAAACACCAGCACATGTTCTTAAATAACTTATTTTTTTAATTTTAACTCTTGTGAAAAGTTACATTTACTTAGTTAAACTTCAAGAAATCCAATAAAGAATAAAAGGTGATTTAATAAGGACAACTAAATGTGCAAATTTCAAACATTTTCTATAATAAGTATAAATAATTCTATTTTCACATTAAGAATGAAAATATCGATACACATAAAATATTAAAATATCACCTTTGAAAGAAGCTGATGGAAACACTGAAGTTGATCTTTCGAAAGAAATTGTCAAGACTTTCAGGGATAAAAGGCTGACATGAACTCCAAGTGGAAAAAAGGTCACATAATACAAAGAAAAGGCTACGTGTAGTTACAGATTATAGACATTTTCCAGTCATAAGTCCAGACCAAAGGAAAAATGGCAGCCTTTACCTCTGGGAAAAACGTATTTCCCCTCCTTTTTTTCTCCTAGAGTAAGTATGACAGTTAAATGCAGCACATAGAGAAATTGCAGACCAAGGGGAGACAGAAATGTCCTCAGGCTCACGGTGACCTGGCTTTGCTGTCTCAGTGTTATTGTGTGACACATTAACACAGCGAATAAAACACATCATTGGAAGTGACCTTCCTCTACTCCTTCCCAACCTTCTCTCCAAGGAGGTAGGACACTCACAGGTATCTACAGAGTGTGGAGAAGTTTCTTAGCATATGGTTGGGAAGTAGCTCTGGTCAAAGCTTCCTAAGAACGAGGGTAATGTTTTAATGAATTTACACTTGATGCAATTCCTTCTTTTCAAGGGCAAGGAAACAACAATGTATCTAAGTGGCAGATTCCCACTGTGGAGAGGAACTTGCCAGTTTCTATAAGGGTGACCCAAAGTGAATGAATCTGTCAACTCAAGAAGACACTTCAGCATTTTCCCTCAGCACAGAAGAAACAACTTCATTTAAATAATCTTGAAGTTTGTAATCAATTAGGTGAACCTCTTTAGAAGTGAAGGCGGTGATCAACAAAAGAGGTACACAACTGCCATCCAAATCTTCAGAGGGTACGTATTGCAAGAGCAGCTTGTTTGCTTTTCAGTGCAAACTTATTCAGTCTCAGCAGCATCACAATCACAGTCTGTGGACAGTTGTGCTTTTGCCGCGTGCAGAGGAAAGGCACCAGGCAGCTAGGGGAAACCCACTAACTACTGGCGCTCTCCAAGTATGTTCATTTTCCCTGAGCTTCCTTGAGCTTCTCACTGAGGGCCCTGGTACCCTGAGGACTAAGCTCTGGGTTTCCTGTCCTGCCTGCCTGTGTGTCTTCTCCCTTTTCTTGAGATGGCATTGCAGTCCTGGTGGGCAGAATGGAAGATGATGGCCAACCTTGGCACGCGTTCCCAATCCAGAAAAGTTCTCAGCTCTCTGCTCGGTGGAAGAGGAGGAATGGCCCTTGGCTTGGCTGACTCTTGCCACCATCCAATCCTGAAGCAAGATGGGAGTGATCTTTCCTTTCCCTGCTCAGAGGACCCCTCAAGCTCACTGTGGCCAGGACTGCTGCTCTGTGGCATCCCAGTACTGAGAGAGTAGCACCATGTTGGCAGCGAACAGCTCTTGGCCCACCTTTGTCTACTTAGCCGTACATCTGCTTGAACTGAAAACACTCGTTGCAGTAGCCGCTACACTTGGTGTTGCCGAAGTGTTCGCAGGCGGGAGCCCGGCAGCGCTGCTTAGGGGGCTCATCTGGAGCGGGTTCCCCACGATGGGGTGCTGGGGCCACTCGCTGGCTGAGGTGTTGACATTCTATGCAGAGTTCTTCATTGCGGCAGGCCAAGATGTTCTTGCAGGAGGCCCGGGCGCACTTGGGCCGCGAGGAGCTCTGGGTGGTGCGCGGCATGTCTCGGCACTGGCTGGACCTCTGCATGGGACAAGAACAGGAAAGAGTCATGCATGATTCTCCGCATAAGTAGGAGAGCCCATGAGCTTGCACTGGACAGTGTGCATTCTGGGGCAGGGGAAAGCATCTGCCTGACCAAGGAAATGATAGACCACGTGTAACCTATGAACAAGACCACCTGCCCAACCCAAGGGAAGCCAGGGGCTCCAAGGGAGGCTGAGTAGGACCATCCATCATACCAGGGAGGTCTGAAAACTTGGCCCAACTTGCTTTTTTGTGCCTCATCATAAACAGCTCATTTTTAGATAGCTTTCCTACCACGCACTGCAAGCAATGCAAAAAGCATCAACCAGACAACATTTGCTTTTCTTATACATCGATGAGTGCAGCATCTTGGGGTAGGTGCTCTGCCGCCTTCTAGCTCCTAATGAAAACCAACCAACCAAACCAAGCCAGTTGCTGGCAAGTCGAATGACTCATAGTGACCTCACGTGTGTTAGAACAGAACAGCATTCCCCAAGGGTGGCAATGGCTTTGACCTTTCTGAAGTAGATCACCAAGCTTTTTTTCCATGGTAACTGTGGGTGGGTTAGAACCACCAACCTTTTGGTTAGTACTCAAACGTTTCCCTGTGTGGGTCACCCGGGGACTCCCCTCATGACCTCCTATCCACTGCTACTGACTTGCTTCTCACCCAATAGGACAAAGGAGAACCGCTTCCTCGGGTTTCCAAGACTGTAAATCTTTATGAGAACAGACAGGCTCATTTTTCTCCTATGCAGTAGCTGGGTGGCTTGAACCACTAACCTTGCAGGAGTGGGTATCTAAGGAAACTCATTGGACACTTAGATGTCTATGTTATTGACTACAAGTCAAAGAAGCCTTTGACATTTGCCACTTTAGATGTTGCAGGAGATTTTATTGTGAGGATGCTTTTACTGGCATTTTGAAATATACTGTACAGTAAACTGTTATCCTGACAGTCTACAGCAGCTGCTACTGCACCTCTACCCCTCGGAGCTCCAGAGATGTGAGCATTTTGCCCTGAACACATTGACAGGGAGGCAGGGACCTGGCACACACAGGAGGGCAGGACCTCAGTGTCTTACCACATGTTCTTCAGTCCTCTTGGCGTCATGCAATCTCTGACTCTGAGCTTTGATGAAACACTTCTGGCAGTATCCTTCAAACATCTTGCTTCCGAGGGTGCCACATTCTCTCCCCAGGCAGGGAACTGTGTTCTGGAACCTGGAGGTTGTAGGATTGGCTTTCCCCAAGGCAGCAACAAGATCTGAAACAGAGTTTACGCTCATAAGTACCACAGAGGGATAACCACACAGAAACAGCACGCTGACATTAGAGACATAAATGGAATGTCCCCATATGGAACAACCAGCTGCCATCAAGTCTTGATAGATACATGAGACTCGCTTTTTATAAATTCAGCAAAATTTTTAAATGATGCTATTTTTGAATCATCTTTGGATTGACAAATCACCCCCTTTTGGACATCTGCTGCTGATCATTCAGAGTAACAAAATGGCAGACACAAACTGCCAATCCTTCTTAGAGTTAGAACGTCCTATTAGCGCACTGTGCTCTTCCAATATCAGTCAGGACACCCCTGTCCCAGGCTACTGCTCATCAGATTGGGAGGGTTCTCTATCAGACCAGTGTGCAGAAATCTAATTTAGACTCTCAGTGATACAGGCCAAAGACTGTTTTACAGACAGGAGCCATGGACTCTCTGGACAGGGTGTGTGGTTTTGGGATCATGGTGCTCTGAGAGCCTTTCCCTCCACATGGGGCACTCGGAGCCACTGTAGCAGCATCTGAGCAGCCCAGGCAGATCTAACCATCCTACCAACTGCCCAGATCGGCCCTTCTCTCCAAGTGGAAGAATAAAAACCCTTTTGGCCAGTAGCTGCTGCATTAGGAAATCAAGTCCTTCACTCACGTTTGTTTTCTCTGTACTCGATGAAACACAGTGTACAGAAGCCCTTGTTTTCTGGAGTCCCAAAATACAGGCAGCCGGCTTTTCGGCACTTACTTGTGCCAGTCCTATCCTCAGGAGTCCGTGCAGCCTGGGAAAGGCAGCCCGGCGGAGTCTCACTTCCAGCTCTGTGGCAAGAATGTGGGCTGAGACTCTGTATGAGCTGGGACGGATCGGACTTGGACCGCTGGTGATAGGAAGGAGGGACGCCAGAGCCGAGGCTCGAGGAGGGCTCCATCGTAGTCCTTTTGAAGCAAGTGCTGCAGATCCCATTAAACGTCCTGGTGGCATCCTGGAGGCAAGCTCGGCACTTGCTAGGATCTAAATGCCTCATGGGGTCCACATCGTGGCTGCTGCGAAGCTGTCGGGCATTATGACAACGCTCACAAAATCCATTGTGCTGCACATTCAGTGTGAATGGGCAGCCGGGGCTCCTGCACTTCATGGCGGTGGTCTCACTAAACAGGAAAAGGCTCGGTGCTGTTGGTGGGGCTGAGTGAGGCCCACCAGTGGGCTCCTCAGGGCACCAGGCCACAGGTTCACAGGCCTCACCCCGGGAGGCTCCGAGGGCCATGCCAGGGAGTACTTCAGGGCCCACCTTAGAGTTCAGCTTTGGGGGTTTATGATGATTCTTCTGCCGCCTCTCCGAGCATTCATGGCATAACGGCTGTGTGTTTACGGACATGAAGAAAGGGCAATTAGGAGTTTCACATTTTAGGTCCATGAGAGAAAGCTGGGGTCCGGAAGGCTCCAGAGGATTCTGGGTGTGCACATCTCTCTGTCCCTGCAGGTTACTCTCCTGCCACTTCTTGTACTCGTGTTGCACGAGTTCAAAGTAATCATCGACCAGGTTTATTTCTTTTGGTAAGTTAGCCTCATCCAACCTAAGGATCAAAGGAGAAAGTATGAGCACACCATTAATCAGCTCACAGAGCAAACTTTTAGGGTGTGGATATCTACTACAATCAGCTGCTGAAACATAGGCCTGTGATAAAGAGTCTGCACCTTCTATGTAGCATGATTCATACACCTGCCGGCATGTTCTAATGTCAAACACAATATACGGCAGAGTGAGGAGGAGACGTTATTATTTTTAAAATCCCAGTCTCTGTCCATCAATCTTACCCCACTCCAAATTGTATTTTGAAGAAAGCGCTATTCCAGGGAGACTCTAGGCCTCTTTCCCAGTTTCCATGGAACAATAACCATGCGATGGCCACTCAACACATTTTACTACGGTCTGTATCTGACATGGCTAGCCTTACCAAGAAACCAAGGGAAAAGGCTTTTGTTTCCAAGAGCCTTCAATTGCTAGTCTTTCTACATAAGGAGCGCCAATGGTACTATGGGTTAGGTGTTGGACTGCTAACTGTAAGGTCGGCAGTTCAAACACACTTGCTGCTCCTTGGGAGAAAGATGAAGCTGTCCATTCTTATGAAGATTTACAGTCTCAGAAATCCTGTAAAGGATTGTTATGAGTCAGAATTAACTCATTGGCAGTGAGTTTGGGGCTTAGTCTTTCTACTGGAGTCCCTGGGTAGCACAAACAGTTCAGCACTTAACTATTAACTAAAAAGCTGGTGGTTTAATCACTCCCAGGTGCCTTTGAATAAAGGCCTGGTGCTTTGCTCCTGAAGGGTGGTCAAAACCTTGAAAACTCAAGGCAATGCTGTTCTACTCTGCAACACAGGGGTCTGTCATGAGTTATAATTGCTCAATGCCAACTGGTAGTCATTTTATTATGTATTAGGGCAACTAAGAAACCAAGCTACTGTTGGCAGACACAGACATTTACAACCCACAGTTCTGATTCTCAGCATCCAGACATCCAGGAAAATCCATGGATGAATTACTTGCTTCCACTTGAAACCGAAGGGCTCTGAATTTGTTTCACATTTGAAAACAAAAACACCTCCCCCACCCCACCCCACCCCCCAAAAAAATCAGTTTCAAATCAAATCTTGAGCAGAGGGATGGTAGCATCACATGCAGCTCACGTTGTAAAAACAATGATGGGCCAACAAGAATCTACCTACTAAAGAAATTCTTACTTTGCAGCATTAATCAGATGGGTGGTGCCGAGGTCCCAGCCTTGGACGGGGATTTCTATCACTATTAAGTACTCTTTTAGTAGCATTTCCTTCATCTCATTTTCAGGATCTGTCAAGAAGTGAACTTTTAAATCTTCAAATCGCCCTCGGTCTTTGTTAACAAGTGGAACAGCTCGAATTTCTGAGGGAAAAATAACATGTAAGCAAAGGATTATTGTACTAAAAGAGGGTACAGGTGATGTGATGATTAAATTGTGAAAGTATACAAAGGATACAATTAAAGAACGAAAACTGTTTTCTAGTGCAAGTCAGAGCCCAATGAAAAAGCGAAACTCTAAGATCTTATAGGATATTAAGCAGAGTCCAGGAAGTAGGTGTGAATAGTTAAATTCCCATACTTCAGAATCAGATGGTGACAGAATAATAGCTTTGTCACTATCAAATTGTACCATTATTTCACCTCTCTGAGCTTCAGTTACCTTGTCTGTTAAAGAAGGTGTACCCTGTCTACACCACATAGGCAAGCTGCGCAGATGAAATGAAATGAAATAATGTGCATAAAGTACGAGTACAGTGCCTACTCCACATTAAGCTAACTACTACAATAATAGCTAACACTGATACACATTTAGCTGCTGTATTAAGGCATCGTCTTAAGGACTGATGTTGCTGTTAAGTGCCGTCCAGATGGTTCCCACTCATAGCAACACTGTATAAGGGTTCCGAGGAGTGGCTGGTGGGTTTGAACTGTCGACCCTGCTGTTAGCAGTCTAATGCTTATCCTACAGTGCCACAGCAAGAACCCAGGAGTTTGTATGTCTTAATTTATTTGGTATTAATAGTAATAGTAGTTGTTAGCTGCCACCGAGGAGATTCTGTCTCATGGTAACCCCATGTGGGTCAGAGTAGAACTGTACTCCATAGGGTTTTCAATGGAGTTTTTCAGTAGTAAACTGTCAGACCTTTTTCCCAGGGCAACTCTGGGTGGAGTCAAACCTCCAACCTTTTGTTTAGCAGCCAAGCACGTTAACTATTTACAGCACCCATGGACTCCGTAAAAAGTAATGGTGATATATATACAATGGGGCTTCAAGAAGTTCGTGGGCAAATACTATGATGTTTTCATTGCATTTTTCCATGGACTTTTTGAAGCCCCCTCTTACATATTTCCAACTTAAGTACAAATATGCCAACTGAAAGGACTTTCCAAACAGCAGCATAAACACAACAAGGTAAGGGACTATGGAAACCCTGTACAGGGTCGCTATGGGTCGGAACCGACTCGACGGCACTTAACAACAACAACAACACTATTATATTACTGTTACTAAAGGAGTAAATGAGAGGGTAATATAGTTAAACAAAAGACACCTATTTAAATAAAAGCCTTTCTCTGAGAAGTAAAGGAGCAAACCGCAATACTCAGTGAGAATAAGCTAGATCCGGATTGACCAGAAGGTACTGATGTGAACAGGTCCTGTTTGCTCACCAGGTCCACTGTCTTTGAAGGTCACCAGAGGTACAAAATGTTGACTGTCATAACCAAGGACGATAGGGTATCGGTAACATTCCTGGGCAGGCCAATGGAGAGGTAAGTAAATTCCGCCAACTTTCAAAGGAGCAAAATTTGAACCGGATTCCAAACTTCTCAGCATTTTGTCTGTTTAAGGAAAGAGAAAGAAAATAAGGCCCTGGGGCGACTTCCATCAATTTTTAGCTACTGTTACCTGTAGCTCTGGTATTTCCTAACGCTGAAAAGCACTGAATACAAACCAGTAACCTGCAGGCATCTTACCTGAAATGACAATGATGGGCCTTCTGAGAATGTTACACAGGACAAAGATGTGTATCTCTTCCAAGGAGTGATACTGAAGTCTGCCGCGGGCCCCGGGAGTGTCTGTGGATGCCATTTTGACCACGTCATCCCATTCGTCATCCCAATTCTAACAAGATGAAGAGAAACAAAAAACAAAAACAATGGACTAAGTGGGCTTTACATTAAAATATCACTCTGACTCCATACTAGTACTCTTCATTTATATAAGTCAGCTAATTTTTCCCCTTTCTTGAAATAATCATTGAAATGATCACCCTTTTCCCCACTTCGGGCTTGCTTCCTTTGTGTTTTTCATTACTAGGCAAACTCAAAAGTGGGGGAGGATGGGGACAGTACCCGCTTTAGAAAAAAACAGAGCAAAACAACACCACGACCCTGATGAAGAATAACCTTGAAGCTCCTCATCCAAATGTACACAGAAATTCCAAGCGTGTGACTGAGAATGGTAAGCACGTGGTTGCCTGTGATTTGCTGGCCCAGCAAAGCATGTATAGCACAACCAAACCAAAAAACACATAAAGGAACTCCATTTACAAAGGCTATAAGCATCAGCCCATCTGCTCAAGTGAAGAAATCCACGGGCCTGGGGCTTGTGAGCCACAACAAATACCCCAGGTTCACCCCACAGAAGATTTCCTGGTATTGTCCACTGAGTAGGCTTTGATTAGCCAGATTCACATGACCTAGTAAACTGTGAGCTCTAGGAGGGTAGGGACTAAGCTTCCCTTTATCCACCAAGGAACTCAGTCAGGACAGGCTGAAAGGGAGAGCAAAACATACCCGAGTGTCATAGCAAAGCCCCGTTTCCACAAACTCCTGAGACTTCAGAGACTCCAGTTGCCAGCGGAATCTGAAGTTGCGTGTGTCAGTCTCCTTGAGCGTGCTGCAGAGAGCCTTCCTTAGGACCAAGTCTGTGTCTTGAACACCCCACATGTACTGAGAAGCAGCATGCATCAGGCAGTTCCCATCCCCTGAAGACAGAGGGAAGCAAACAGCAGTGAGAGGGACTCTAGTTGAAGCCTCGAAAATGTTTTCAGAGTAAACATGTCCTACAGCTATCATCTAGTGTGGTGCTGCAGGATAAAGCACTGGACCGCAAGGCCGGCGGTTCAAACTCACCAGCTGCTCCTTGGAAAGCTGTTACAGTGCTGCTATGAGTTGGAATCAACTTGATGGCACTTCACAACAACAACAACAGTTGCTATCATCTGGTGGTGGTGGTGTGCCATGGAGTTGGCTCTGACTCACAGTGACCCTGCATAGGGTTTCTGAGGCTGTAAATCTTTAGGGAAGCAGAAAATCTCATCTTTCTCCCATAGAACCGCTGGTAGTTTTGAACTGCTGACCTTGAGGTTAGCAGCCTGACTCGTAACCACTACGCTACCAGAGCTACCCTTCAAATAGTGTGTCCTAATACCTTTGATGTTGGAAGATGCCACTGGTCTTTCCAATACCAAAGGGTTGTTCACAGTGGACGTTTCAGTGGAGCTTTCAGACTAAGACTCACTAGGCAGAAAGGCCTACAGATCCACTTCCAAAACTGAGCCAATGCAAATCCTATGAGGATAAAAGAATACAGTCTGACATAGTGCCAGAAGATGAGTCCCCTACATGTGATTGTTGTTAGGTGTCGTCAAGTTGGTTCCGACTCATAGTGACCCTGTCTGTATAACATTTCCAAGGAGAGGCTGGTGAGTTTGAACTGCCGACCCTGTGGTTCAAACTGACCTGCAGTCCAGCGCATTATCCTGCAGCCACACCGGCAATGAAAATACATAGTGGTCCAACCATGAACTGAAGCATGCCAGTGATTCTGAAGAAGGGGCAGGGCTGGGCATTGTTTTTTTCTGTTGTATAGGGGTCTCTGGAGTCCTGGTGTGGTGCTGTGGGTTAATGCGCTGGACTACAAAGACAGTTTGAACCACAAGGTTGGTGGTTCAAGCCCATCATTTGCTCCTTGGAAACACTATACAGGGTCACTATGGGTCAGAACCAACTCACAAACTTAACAACAACAACAAAATTGGTGGTCTCCAGGCGTGGACTTGAGTCCTGGTGTAGCATTGTAGGAAATCAGGGCGGCGGTTCAAACCCACCAGCTGCTTCTTGGAAACCCTATACAGGGTCGCTATGAATCCTAAACTACTTAACAACACTTGAACAGCAATAACAACAGGAGAGGACTAGGTGGCAGATAACTCCCACCCTGCAGTCTTAGGGTAATACAGAGGACATGCTATGCAATGCAAATACTTTCATTTCTTAGTCAAATAACCAACTGATAACATTTCACAGGTAAGTAACAGTTTTAAGGAAAATAAGGGAGACAGGGGGCCTTGGCTTCTGCTTGGGGTTGCCACTAATTTAGGTAACTTTAGGGGAAATCCCTTAGCCTCTGGATGTTTTTCCTCTTTATGAAATTAGGCCATTGGACTGTGATCTCAAAAGCCCTGTTCCTTTCAAACATTCCTTGAATTTCTGGCTAAGGCCCAGACACTCCATCTCTCTATTTTAAAGTGGGAGCCCTATGGCAGCTCATACAAACCAGGAAACAGGCCTGGAAGGGGTACTAGACAGGGGCTGCCTATGACTCAGTGGTCAATGACTTGACCATTTCCACTTGAGACTGTGGACTTGGGCGTTTCCTCTCCTGATTTATACAGTGGAATGACCCCACCAACTACTTACTGCCCACCTCCACTGCCCAGAAATGCTTGATGTAGATATGCTTGCTAACAACTGTGACATCTTTAAGAAAGTTATACAGCATGTCTGGTCATCTAAATGTGAAGAATTCAGTCCTGATGACTGACATTTTGAGCATTTTGAGAGAAAAAGCAAAGCAAAACAAAGCAAAACAGAACTAGTTTTATTCCATTATTTTGTGACTTTTCTAGGTTAAAGCTGCAATTTAATAATGATATGTGTTTCAATCCCCTAAGCACTTTACCTTAAGGAGCTCTGGTAGCGTAGTGGTAACAAGTCAGGCTGTTAACCTCAAGGTCAGTAGCTTGAAACTACAAGCTGTTTTGCAGCAGAAAGATGAGGCTTTCAGCTCCTGTAAAGATTTACAGCCTCAGAAACCCTATGCAGAGTCGCTATGAGTTGGAACCGACTCCATGGCACACTACCACCACCATCACCAAGCACTTGACCTCAAGGTCAATGGGTCAAATTTACCAGCTGCTCCTAGGAAACCCTATATAGGGTTACTATGAATTGGAACCGACTCGACGGCACTTAAATAACAAAAAACAATAAATATATAGGGGAATTCTTAAGACATAAAAGTGAACTCCTTCATCTCATTGTTGTTGTTGTCAAGTGCGGTCGAGTTGATTCCAACCCATAGCGACCCTGTATAGAGTTTCCAAGGAGCAGCTGGTGAGCTTGAACCACTGACCTTGCAGTTCAAATGGCTTTGCAGTCTGGAGCATTAACCCATAGCACCACACAAGGAGTCCTCATCTCCTTGGCCAAGTGCAATATTCTTTTTATAAAGAAAAAGATACACTGCTTTCTTACATTACTGTATAACCAAGGCAATAAGATAATTTACAATTTTATTTACTACTAAGCTAACAAAAAAATCCCAAACACTCAGCTCTCTCCCTTCAATTTACACACTTGGAAAGACTAACCAAATAAGTACCCAAACAAATGAACAAAAAAAGATCGCTTAAGCCTTGTGTCCTGGCAGAAGTGTGGTAACTACTTTATTCTGTTGAAATTTCCCCTTTGCAAAATCTAGAGCAAAGATAAGGCTTTTTTTTCTTCTTCTTGTGCTTACTTTCAGTTCTTTATTGAGATGCACCAGTACAAAATTCCCTAAGCAACATCTGGAATTCCCCAGTGCTAAGTTATTTGACTAGCCATTGAGCAATAGCTATTGTACTTTTTGTTCTGGTGTGTAGACATTTAAGCTGCGAGGTGCACCCTGGACTTTCCAAGTGGGTGTGGTCAGGGTGAGTTGGAATAGGGCTACTCATTATACAAGCGAAATGCTGTAGCCAATAGACGCTGGAATTTTTCACATGAAGTTTCAATTTTATGCCACCTCCTCCCTTCCTCATTCACCACAGTCTCATATCCTCAAATGCAAACTTGTGAATCACCCCCTCCTCACACAACCCATTGAATGCATAGAATCCTCCTATAGAGAGACGGCTTACCAAGAAAAAAAAGGGGGAAACATGGAAAGAAAAGTCATTTCCCTCCTTAAATATATTTTCTTCCTTTTTCAGAATTTTATGGTGTTTTCTTAGAAGTGTGGAGATTAAAGAATCCTGACCCTAAAAATCCTAGTTTCCCAGATAATTAAAAAAATATATACTTCCCCCACTTGTGTAGCTTAAGATCTACAGTGAATCCTTGTTACTTTAAGTGTTTACTATTTATACTACACTTTTTTCTATTAAGGAAACAAGATATGTTTAACCTAATAATGCCAGTTAATACAATTAATGATAACAAGGATCCTCTCTTTTCTATTACATTTCTAACTCAGTAAAATACCATTGTATCCAACTTTCCCAAAGTGGTCTCCCATCCTGTTTTTGCAACAAAATGGGAGAGTTAAACCACAAACTGGCAGACATCTTGTTGTTGTTAAATGTTGCCAAGCCGGCTAACACTCCTAGCGATCCTAGAGAGGGTTTCCGAGGACTGGCTGGTAGGTTTGAACCACAGACCTTGTGGTTTGCAGTCCAGTGCTTATCCTACAGCAACACACCAAGAATCTAGCAGGCATATGAAACCCTGAATGAAAACATAGTCGTTGATTTCTATTTATCACTTGATGTAATACCATGAGTTGTACACAAGCTATCGAGTTCCAGTTTTTTACTACCAAAGTTTCTAAGAATCTATGGTTCACCCATATAGGGAGCACATTGTGATGATGCACAATACTCCACACCAACAACAAAAAATGTACACTTACCAACCACCCAAGTCTAAAATGACCAAAGTTACTATACCAATTAATTAATGTTCTTATCAAACTCATTATTAACAAGGAATATGATATTTTGAATGGATGGTTTATGAATGTCATTGATTAAAAAAAAAAAAATCTGAGATTCCTGTTCTTACCTAGATGTTAAGCATTTAATTAAGGTTGCCTACGCCAACTTGATGGCATGTAACAAAAACAACTCTTAAGTATTAAATGTCTACTTATTGTAACAATTGGAGTCCTGGTGTGGCACTGTAGGTTAATGTGCTAGACTGCATAGTCAATTTGAACTACAAGGTTGGTGGTTCAAGCCTACCAGTCGCTCCTCGGAAACCCTCGAGAGGGTCGCCATTGGTTGGAACCGAATGGACGGCACTTAACAACAACAACAACAACAACTGTAACAATTATCTAATCTATAACATACAATTTTCTAAATGCACTAAACAATTTGCTTGGACATTCTGTTGAGGTACACACAAAACAGTAAAATAAAGCACAGGAAAAGCTACTAGTGGTAAGGCACACTGGATGAGCAGACACAGACAAGAAGACATAACTAGGAATCACTAGAAATAATAAAGTAAAACAACAACAGGCAACAAAGCCTGGGTGAGCAGGGAAGCGAATAAAGGAGTCTTCTAGTCTCCAGTAGCCATTCGCTGGTTATCACAGAACACGGCCACCAATTCAAGAGGCCTAAGGCCATCATCCCAAGCATTTTCTAATTACAATGGGAAACGAGAGCAATGTCTCATTTTCATGCCATGCGTTCCTTTTGAACTTAAAGCCCGTTACTGTTTCCATTACTGGGTAGGGTAGGACATTTGACAGTTGAATGGACAGTAACAAGCATGAGATATATAAATCATCTAACTGGGGCACGGTGCTTAGACATGCACTCTCTAGGATCCAGTGCTTTCTAACATACAGGCCTCGAAAACATCATGAATCATATTCGCAAAACAAGGTTACTTTTATGATGTATGCCTCTTACCAGGTTTCTATACCAAGGTGTCTACGGACCCTAAGAGATGGTAGTCTGGACTAGTGCCATTACTATTTCAGTAATGGAGACCAAGCACCAAGCACCTTAGAAGCCATTCCCCAGACAAAACAAGTGGCACTGGGCCCATCTTACCATTTGTTTTCAGAGCCACAAGCTTCCGGACTTCTCGACACCAGTTAAGCTTCCTCTGGCTTTCAAGAGAGGCTTGGATGTTTCTGTCGATGAGAGCCTTGTGGATGATCTCTCGAAACTGTGGACAAAACTGGCAAGTTCGGAACATTTCCAGGGTGTATCGGTGCATGGTTTTAAAGTGATGAATTATCCCATTGGTAGGTTTAAAAATATCTTCTGGAGTTCGCTCTCTGATCTTCACAGCTTTCCGCATGTTGCTCAAATACAGAGCCTGAGGAAGGAGTTGTTCAGCCATTGTGTTCTTCAACACCTGAAGACGAAGGGAAAAAAACCCATTCCGTTAGCCCAAATTCGACACAACTTCTATATACCTGCCTGCAGGAAACCCCAGTGTTTGATCTTGTCATTAACCTAATCTTGTAGGCAAAGATCTTAGTCACCTCCACTCCAGGATACGAGCTGGCCCCAAAGATTAACTCACACTGGACTGTTTTAAATTACATCACTTTTAAAGATTAGTCTAAACAAGAGAAGGAAGGCGGAGAGTGGGGACTGAGGAGGAGGGGAATAACCCGTGTTTTCAGTAATGTTTGTCAGGGAGCCAAGCCTGTCTGTCAGCAACAGGTACTGTGTTTCCTAATCAACTTAAGCTCCCATTTAATTCAGATGCCATTCCTGGGCACTCTCAGGATTTGAGGAGTTCTGAATGCCAGTTATGGGCATACCTCAGACCTGGCAAGTCTGTAGCTTCTCTCCTAAGGATGCCACCAAGAGATCCTTGCTCTTGGACTAAGTCTTAACCCAACCTTTTGTCAAGAATCCCTCTCTCTGTCTTCTGGAAGGAGAAGAAATCATTTGTGAAAAGCCCTGCACTGTATGATCTCTGTCACCCAGGCTGCTACTGATAAGTCCTCTTTAGCCCAGAGAGAGAAACATGTAGAAAGAATTGAAATGGCATATTTTGTGATCAATGAAAATGCCTATTTGCAGCAAGCTGCTTTGCAATTAGTAAGAATAGTTGGCATTCCTTCAAAACCCTTTTCTACGAAACGTAATAGCACTATAATACTACAAAGACCAAAACCAACTACAGAGCAACACAGTCTACACTTCCAAGGGCAGACTCAGGAGCTCAATTATTTCAGTTCAACTGCCAACCAAATTTCATCATCATCCTCCAGGTACCAACACGTGAGATACATTTAGCACTCTTTGCTTCACCCTAAAATCTACAAACTGGTAGGGAAGAAATGAAAGTTTGGAAGTAGCCAAGGAAAAAACTTACTGCCAGGGTGCTACTCCAGACAAATGAAAGAGGAATGGGAGCAAAGCGCAGTACCTCCAAACTATGCCAACAGAATAGAATGATGAGAACTGATGAAACATGGGACCTTTCCAGTGGGGAGTTAGGGGAAGGACCAGCATACCTCCCCACACATCCTAATTTCCAAGAAGATGATGAAGATGACTTCAGAGCATGAAGATGTTTCCTAGGAAGTCTTCCACGGCAACTCTTACTCCCACTCCTATACTATACTATTTTCAAGAACAAGACTACAGTTGAGAACAATTTTAGGGAGAAGACTTGAAGTAGCTTTTAGGGAGGCTTCTCCTGATGGGTCCAAGCTCCTTAAAGCAATGTGTTATAAATTTTTATGGCTCATTCACTGGAGATGGGTCACATTAGAGAACCCAGGGGTTGCTTCTGCAGAGTTTTTTTTTTTTTTTTTTAGGTAATTTTGGATTTGGGATTTTTAATTTGATTGTTCAGTAAGTTCAAGTAATTATCTTGGTCAGATGGTGACCTTTCCTTTGATGTAAGCAATCCCCTGTAGGTGAACTGACAGACTAAGAGAAGGACCATAGGCGCAATCAAGGGACAAAAGATACCACACACTCATCCTTCTCACAACACATCAAAAGTCTCTTTCCCAGTTCATTCAGCTATCTATCCATCTCTCCATCTCATCAGTCCTTTCTGAATATCTATTGAAAGGCAGGAACTGTACGTGATGATGCAGGGCCAAAAATAAAATAAGACCTTATTCCCTTCTTTGAAATCAGCCAACCACGGTGGTCTGCAGCTAAGAGATACAAAAGTAGAGGCACTTGCTCAGGGGCAGAGTCTTGCCTAGAACCTAGGTCTTCTAATACTTAATCCTGGCTTATCTCACGACACCACAGCTATGCCTGCAGCACCTGTTGGTCTCCAACAGGGAGAAAACTTCTAAAAGAAGCTAGGCATTGCCTCTTTGCTTTTCCTGTTCTTCTAGTTTTCTTTTCTAGACCTGAAGACCTTTCAGCAGACATCAGCAATCGTGAGAGCTGTAAACTGTGGCAAGTCATATACATTTCAATACCTGATGGCCCAATATCATCACATTCATGGGATTGTCTCTCATAGTCTGCAAAATTACCACCTTAGAAGAAAGGTAAATATACTGCCCAAATCCCTAGTTTCTTGACCTCTCTACACTTGTTTTTTTTTGGTTTTCTTTTGACATGATTGTAAGGTCTTGATAGGTCAAGTGAATACAGTATTACCCTTAACATTTTATTCATTTATTTATGTTTAAATCGTGTGACTTCACTTGGCCTTAATTGAAGATAATTTCCCAATTTTGGACACTGAGTAAGGAGATCCAAAGGAATTTATCAGTCTCCCCAACCTATTTTACTTTTTCATTCAAGGCAGACTTTTTGTCTGCAATATGAAAATTCATGAATTATTTTTCCACAAACAATACCCTTCTAAAAATGAGAATTGTAGAAAGAATTGCAGGCTCAAAGAAGCACCTTAGGTAATGAGAATGGTGCACTAACTAGTTTGTTCCACAATAGGGAATATTTAAAGTTGCAGTCGAGCAGACTTTTAAATTAACAATGTGTTGTTGTTAAGTGCTGTTGAGTCGGTTCTGACCCATAGTGACCCTGCATAGGGTTTCCGAAGAGCGGCTGCTGAGCCTGAACTGCCAACCTTGCAGTTCAAAGCAACCTTGCCTTCCAGGCATTAACCCACAGCACCACACCAGGACTCCGCAGAGCCACATAGTTTTCCCAAAATGCTGCTCCCAGACACTTGACCAGACTGCCTTTCCAAGGAAAGACGAGAGGCAGACAGAACTGAAATTAAAGTGGTCTCAAAAAGAGCTGAGCTCCTTCCTTACTTAATACCACCGTTTTCCTGAGAAGCCAGGTGGCAGGATGTGGAGCGACCTGCACTGACAAAGACAGTCTGTGGGGTAGGGACTTGAAAGGGGGCCTGCAGATGGCTCCTAAACTGGGGCCCCCAAAAGGCAGTCAGCTGACCCATTTCTTCATGCATTCTTCTCTTACACTGCTGAAATTGTAAAAGAACTCATACTCCCCAACACTCCTGCACTGAAAACCGTCTGGAAGCGGTCCCTGTAAAGGTTAGATGCATGAAGCCCCCTACCCAGGCTGGATTTTGTACACCCTGCTACTCGCCCGCTCCCCCTTCTCTTCCCCCACCCCCCCACCCCCCGGCTTATCTCTGCACAGTCTACCACAGCGGATCTGCAAGGTTTACTTGGCCACGAGTTGGCAGCGCTTAATTCCCCCCAAAAAGGACAAACGGAGCAAGCACCAATGACCCAGCCAGCAAAGGAGCGCTAGAAATCTACTCTTCCCCACTTGGCTGCAGTTCAAGTCCTCTGCATTATCAGAAAGGATCAGCTGGCTGGGAGAATCCAGAGCTGTCACCCCAACATATGGCGCGGCAAACTACAGTGCCAGCATTTCAAAACCTAGAATGGGCACAAACGGCTAACAAACTACCCTTCAGTACCACTGCAAAACCAATGCCAAGTAGACTTGGCAAGCTTGAGAGTCGCTGCGAAGGATGCACCCACAGCCCTTATCCAAAAGGAGTGCATGCCTCACAGCATGGGGAGGCGCAGGCACTTACCTGTCCTGGCGGTGTGATCGTTTCCTAAAGTCTCAAGTCCCGGTTAGGGCAAGTGTGCTGCGGATGGGTCGAGCCAGTGTCCCATGGACCGCGGGCCCGTGCTCGCTCGCTGGCCGGGTGTTTGGGGGTGTAGATCTTGCCTGCCGCCGCAAGTCTCCAGCGGCCTTCACTCACACTGCTCCGCCCCCACGGGTTCTGAGCTTGCTGCACTTGGTCCCAACTCGAAGGCTTGCAGACTATGCAGTTCTCTTTTCCCCCGTTTCTGTTTTAGGGCTTGTGGACAGCCGGGGATTTCCACCGGGGACTTTCCAGTCACGTGCCTCCGGCCCAGTGCTGGCAGCTCAGGACCAGCCGCCAGGAGGCGTAGTTGACAAGTGCGCGGCTGCCGTCCAGCTCACCCCGCCCCTCTCTGCCCCGCCCCTCTCTGCCCTGCCCCGCCCATCAGCAACCGAGAAACTCCTGCGCCCCGCCCCCCGGGGTGTCCCCGCGTTAGTCACCTGGGCATTTCGGAAGCTAGGCCCAACGTCACATCCATGTGGAAATTGCGGTGATGGTGATAGGAACTGGAAATGAAATAGATTCTTTTTTTTTTCTTAGCACTGTTTCTGCAGAAAATCATCAACTGTGGAGAACAAGAAGGGAAATCATAGAGAAAGAAATCCCTAAAAACCACCCTGGTGTCCAGGACCGCATGCTGGGCGCCCAGTAAAGCAGCTTGGGCTGCACACGCACGTGATAGGTTCTGGTGGGGGATCCCAAGCCTGCCGAGTGAGGGAGCTGAGGACTTGGAGATGAAAAAGCTGGAAATCTTGCAGGGGCTCTTAGGTTTGCTAACCCCATCCCACGGTCTCAGTGGGAAGCAGGCCTGAGAAGACATTCCCTTCAGCCCTGAGACTTTGATCTTCCATGGGCAAGCCCTTCTTGTTTCAAAACGTTTCCCCTTCTCCATTTCCAAACATCAAGCACGTGGGTGGCATCATCTTCCAGTAGCATTTCAGTTGAAAAATCACTTCTAGTCCGTTATTGACCTTGCCATACCCCCTAAGAAAAAAACAACCCCCCCCCAAAAACTCACTGAGTCAATTCTGACTCACAAAAACCTTCTAAAACAAAGTAGGACTGCTCCACAGTAGTTCAGCTCTGTTCTATGATCAATGGGGTTTTTGAGCACCTGTACTGACCACCTTTAGAGAATAGCCAAACTAGATTCAGATTGAAATATTCTTCATGATTAATCTTTTAAATATGCTTAAGTAAACATATCGGGCCATGTGTCTTGAATTTTTAATTTGAAAATAGTTCTTCTCTGCAGTCGAAATTTACAAAGAATGGCACAGGGGTGGGGAGATTGTTGTTGTTACTAAATGCCGTGGAGTTAGTTCAGACCCATAACCCTGTATAGGGTTTCCGAGGAGCAGCTGGTGAGCTTGAACTGCTGACCTTGCAGTTCAAACGGCTTTGCAGTCTGGCGCATTAACCCAAAGCGCCACACCAGGACTCCAGGGATGGGGTGGCAATTATTTTTTTGCACAAGGAGACTTAGAGCAGAGTCAGCAGTAGTAGCCACTGTCCCAAGGCTCTGTCATTTAAAAATGAATGCTGGCGGGGGTAGGGCTATGGAGGCAAGAAGTGACTGGCTTACAAGCTTTCAGGGGGGAACCTAGAGACCAGGGGGCCTGGAGGAAGGCAGAATCTCCAGTGAGTAGCATCCACTCTGCCTAGGCGGAGTTGATGATATGAAATGCAGATGGGTCTCTTGTAATACAATAGTGAGTGATTGTTATCAGGACTGATTGTGAAGGCTGGAAATGTAAAGGTAGACATTTTGTAGCAAGGAAGGAAGTGATTAACTTTTCAGTCTAGGAGCAGAGGCCCCTAGGACCATCAATGGAGAAGAGCCGACAGCGGGACCCTACCCAGAGAAACAGTGATGCCTGAGATGGAGGCAGAGACAATGACTTGGAGCGATGGAGCAGCTGGGGGCTTTGGATCCAGAGAGGGAGAGGGACTGTGTGCTGAAGACTGAGAGAGGGGTGGGGTGGGGTGGGGAGGGGGGGGGAGGGGATAGTGTAGGGTGCAGGCTTGCAGGGTATACCCTTTGGTTGGTTGATGATACATGGAGGTGATTGTAACCATGACAATGATACGATGTACGATAGAATGAATGTAAAACTAATGTTCTCCCATGTAAACTATCATATAATTCACAATAAAACAATATAAAAAAATGAATGCCGGCATTTTTTTCCTGCCTCCTGATATTTGTCCCCTTCTTTCTCAAAGCTTTCAGCTGCCAATACTCAGACAATGAGTGGCCAAGCTGATAATGAAATGGGAGCAGTGAGAAGCTAAGGGACCAGAAGCATTTTAACTTGGTCAAAGTAAAGTGAGACCAGGACAGCCATTTCAACCTACCAGTTAAAATGTAACTCCTTCCCTAGTTCAATGCCATAATCAATCACTCCTATCCATGCCGCATCCTCCCTAACTATCTGCCATAATCAATTACTACACCATAGTTAAGCTCTCTTTTTTAAGATTAATCATTTCTTCTTTTAACTGGTAGTTAACCCCCACTCTGAGGACTAATCCAGGAATGAAGAAAAACAGCTACACATTTCTTGGGAAAGTCACTGATAACCATGACTTGGGAAACGTTTATGATGCCTGTGGGAGACAACATGCCTAGAGTAGTCAGCACAGTTTGAAATAAACAGAGCAACAAAGAAGTTTCTGAAATTCCTCAGGCTCCTAATCTACTCCTAAGATCTCAATAAGTCCTTTCTCCTCTTTCCCTCAGGAAGGCAGATCTGGGAGAGTCCAGCTCCTTTGTCTCCTGTGTATTTATTGTTGTAAGGTGCCATCGAGTCGGTACCGATTCATAGCAATCCTATGCACAGCAGAATGAAACACTGCCCACTCCTGGGCCAACCTCACTACTGTTGTCACGCTTGAGTCCATCAATGCTACCACTTGGCCAATCCATCTCACTGGGAGACTTCCTCTTTTTCTCTGACCCTCCACTTTACCAAACATGATATCATTCTCCAGTGACAGGTCCCTCCTGACAATGTCTGAAGTATGAGAGACGAAGTTTGGCCATCCTGGCCAAACACAGATCTATTGGTACTTTTGGCAGCCCATGGCACTTTCAATATTCTCCTTCAACACCATAACTCAAAAGCATCAATTCGTCTATGGTCTTCTTTATTCACTGTCCAGCTTTCACATGCATATGAGGTTACTGAAAATACCATGGCTTGGGTCAGGCGTACCTGTGTATTAGAACAGAGTAAATGTTTTGTCCTTTTCTCTGAGCCCTGCTTCTAAGTGTTGGCCATGTTAGCGGCAAGTGATTTTAAAAAACTTTTTTGCAGTAACAGTACACAATAATAATGTAATAACAATAGCAATAAACATTCATTGAGTACTTACTGTGTGTCAGGCTCAAGATCAAATATTGGAAATATGTTCTGCCATGTCAATAGCCCAACTCCACTTAGGAGCTGAGACATTGAAGAGTAAGAAGCTAAAGTAATTTGCCCAAAATAGATACAACCAATAAGTAGCAAAACTGAGATTGGAACTTTTTTTTAAGTCTTAAGTATTAGATCATTCCTCTCGGGAAATATCCCACCAGACTGAAATTCTCAGGGCCTAGGCCTGTGGATATCCTGACCCCTGCCTCAGACACATTGTGGGAACTTAACTAAACAAAAAGGGGTAGAACATGGGCTTGGGAGACAGACAGAAACTTGGTTCTACCTTTAGGAAACCTCATGAGTTTGTTGTAATGATAAAAGAAGATGTATGGAAAAGAAGAGCCACACAGAATTTTAATCCCTGCCACTCTCACCTTGCACTACTTTGTAAACTGACTTTGTTGGCTCGCTTATCTCTGACTGACCCACTCTATGTCCTGCTATACCAATTTCTATTGAACTGACTCCAACTTATGGTGCCCTCATGTGCCAGAGTAGAACAGTGCTCATAGGCTATTCAATGACTGATAAGAAGTGGATTACCAGGCCTTTGTTTCAAGGCACCTCTATATAGACTTAAACCTCCAACCTATATGATTTTCTGCCCCACTTCCCCTTCCCCCCGGCTAGAGTCATGGTCTTGGTGAAGATGCACATTTAGGCTCCATTCATATCAACATAGCTTTCTCTTTTCTAGTACTTAGCATATTGGCAAGACCAGTGAGAATTTTCTTGGTGGTATATAAGAAGGGGAGGGGAGAGCAAGAAGGAAAACTCCTTGTGGGAAAGAAGAGATAAAATTTAAGGGTGTTTGTGGGATGAGAGGAAACCAAGGAGAGATTGGTGCCCAATTTCTATTACAGACCATATCAAGTTGAACAGAACAGTGCAAAGAAGGAGTGTTTGTTAATATCTTGTTGTTAAGTGACATCAAGTTGGTTTCAACTCATAGTGAAACCAACCTGACCTGTGGTTCAAACCAACATTGCAGTCCAGTGCATTAACCTACAATGCCACACCAAGATTCTTATTAGTATCTAGTGGACACATAAGGTGAAATTGTCATTAAATGGAGTGTTCTGGAGAGTTCCTGAGTTAATTACTGTTTTGACTTTGTTATCAGCATTGCTACATCATGAGTGGTGTCCTGGTGTGGCACGGTGGGCTAATGCACTGGACTGCAAAGTCGGTTTGAACCGCAAGGTCGGTGGTTCAAGTTCACCAGCCACTCCTTGGAAACCCTATTAACAGGGTTGCTATGGGTCAGAACCAACTTGATGGCATTTAAAAACAACAGCAACATCTTTAACTGCTGTGGACAGTTGGAATTTGACCCTACCTGTGGGACTGTGCCCGCAACCTGTATGTTTATGCCAAACCAACTGCCATCAAGGTGATTCTGATTCACGGCAACTCCATGGGTGCCAGAACTGTGCTCCATAGAGTCTATGTCCCATAGGGTCTGTGTCTCACAGGGTCTGTGCTCCATAGGGTTTGTGCTCCATGGGGTCTGTGCTCCATAGGGTCTGTGTTCCATAGGGTTTGTGCTCCATGGGGTCTGTGCTCCATAGGGTCTGTGCTCCATAGGGTCTGTGTTCCATAGGGTTTGTGCTCCATAGGGTTTTCAGTGGTGAGTTTTTGAAGGCCACTCATCAAGCATTCTTTCTTCCCAAGTACCTGTGGATGGACTCAAACTTTCAACCTGTCAGCAGCTGAGTGGCACTAGGTATGTTCAAACTGTCAGCTTTATGATTAATAGTGGAGTCCAGGAGTGGTGCTGTGAGTTATGCGCTGAACTGCAAAATCGACTTGAACTGAAAGGTCAACAGTTCTGGCTTACCAGCCGCTCCTCAGAAACCCTACACGGGGTCACTATGGGTCAGCACTGCCTTGACGACACTTAACAACAACAACCAGACATTTACAATACATGGGGATGCTAGCTCAGGTCAAATCACTATTCACTTGCCTTTTTAAATCAAGAGACAGTGACAGTATCATTCATCGAGCATGCAGAATTCCAGGAGGTGACAACAATGAGTCAAACTAGAATGGGCCATTTTGTGTCTGTTGTACAATTGCCTGCCTTCTCCTAGCATCACGTTGCACTGAAAAACAGGATCCATATTAAACATACTTTGAAATAGTCTTATGTACTACATTCTGCTTCATAATTTCACTAAGTCTTGGCTGAGCTTTGTGGTGACTAAAAATTAACATTTTCCTACACTCTCTGCAGCTACCTACCTCTGCTACCAATGCTAGTTCTGAGAATACAACAGAAGCTTTGTGTGGGCTATAACTGCAATGAGAACTGGAATATAAGGCCATAGATTTCATCATTGTATGAAAACCAAATTCTACTGAAATATCACTTCTTATCGAGAGACTTCAGATCCTCTAAAGGGATTATTTGGGGTAAATGGAGATGTAATTGGAGTAACCCAATGAGTCACCAGTGACAGGAATGAAGAGCCTTCACTGAATGGGAGACACTTGGTTTCATGCTAAGCACAGCTTCTCTTATTCCAGGTTGCCTGAAATCCAACACTTGTCAGAAAATTCATTCTGAATTCCCTCTGTGAATTCCAGTTTAATTTCCTGTCAACATTTGGCAAAATAATCTTATTTCACATCATGAATAAAAAGATTCATTTCTGAATTCCCTTTTTGTTTCTGTGGAACGTGTTATTAATGACCAAATATGAACACTGACAGACACCCTGAAGTGGGTATTATTAAGAGTGTTGGTGTTAGCAGTTAAGGTGAATGTTAACTTAGATGAATTCATCCTAGGTATTTGGAACAGTGAAAGCCATAGTGAAAACTTGCCTTTGACACTGCTCCCTCCCTGCCCTGATTATTTTCAGAACCCATTCTTTTTTT
>NW_006408531.1:12460139-12462068 GCF_000296735.1 Chrysochloris asiatica
TTTTCTTCTTCACTATATTACTATTTTAATATTGTTGTAGTTGTAAAGTACTGTGGAGTTGGTTTGAACTCACAGTGACCCGGCCCAGGGTTTCCGAGGCTGTAAATCTTTACGAGGCAGAAAATCTCATCTTTCTCCCACGGAACCACTGGCAGTGTGAACAGTTGACCTTGAGGTTGGAAGCTCGACTCGTAACCACTACGCTACCAGAGCTCATTTTAATATTACTATACTAATATTTCTCTGCTATTCATAAGGTTTTCAGTGTCTAAATATTCGGAAGTAGTTTGTCATTCTTTCTTCCTAGTCTGTCTTTCTCTGGAAGCTCATCTGAAACCTGTCCACCATGGGTGACCCTGCTCTTATTTAAATACTTGTGGCATAGCTTTCAGAATCACAGCAACTCACAAGCCACCAGAGTATGACAAACTGATAGACGAGTGGTGGCCTTTTGGTTTTCAGTGGAAACTGTCACTTTAAATTTTGAGGAGATCTGCGTACATGCACAGTAGAACCCTCCAGGGGTGGGGGTGGGGGGTCCATTAGCTCAGGCATTCACTCTAGTCACCAGAATGGCGGTGTACAGACAGCAAGAGACCAATGAACAGATAAAAAAAAAAAAAAAAGACAATCCACACCTGTATCTCCATGGTTCTGTCAGGTGTTCATGGCTATTCTGACCCTTTCCCCACTTGGTCTTTCCCAAGACAGTGACTCTGGGAGCAGCTGAGCATCTTCAATTAGAAAGCAATGGATTTCTTGATTCTGCTACAAATTGTCCTAGCTGTAAGCCTTCCAAGCTTTGAAATATTCCTTTATATGTGGTTCAGAGTTCTAGCACCATCCCCTGAGACTACTTGGTACGGTATTCTGTGTTGTTGCTGATGGAGCTCCTCACTGCATGTCTACCCGATCTGCCATCTTGTTGGTGTTTCAATAGGTAGCTTGTGATCAAGAACCAATGATACTGAAGGAGGAGGTACATTGAAGGAATTGGCAAAGAACAAGGCACCAGGAATTGATAGAATGAAAATTGAAATCTTTCAAGAAAGTGAGGTGGCACAGGAGGCACTCACTCATCTCTGCCAAGACATTTGGAAGACAAATATCTGGCTGACTGATTGGAAGAGATCCATATTTGTGCCCATTCCAAAGAGAGGTGACCCAATGGAATGTGGAAATCATCAGGCAATCTCTTCAATATTCCATGCGAGTAAAGTTTTGCTAAAGGTAATACAGAAATGGCTACAAGCATACATTGACACAGAACTTCCAGAGGTTCAAGCCGGGTTCAGAAGAGGCCGTGGAATGAGGGAAATCATTGCTGGTGTCCAATGGATCTTGGCTGAAATCAGAGACTATCAGAAAGATGTTTACCTGTGCTTTATTGACTATGCAAAGGCTTTCGATTGTGTGGATCATGACAAGCTATGAACAACATTGCAAAGTATGAGTATTCCAGAACACTTAATTGTGCTCATGAGGAATCTGTACATGAGCCAAGAGGCAGTTGTTTGAACAGAACATGGGAACACTGAATGGTTTAAAATTAAGAAAGGTGTACTGACAGGGTTGTATTCTTTCACCATATGTATTCAACTTGTATGCTGAGCAAATAATCCAAGAAGCTGGGTTCCATGAAGAAAAACATGGCATCAGGATTGGAGGAAGACTTATTAACAACCTGCGATATGCAGATGATACAACCTAGCTTGCTGAAAGTGAAGAGGACTTAAAACATTTACTGGTGAAGACCAAAGAGTACAGCCTTCAGTATGAATTACATCTCAATGTAAAGAAAACAAAAATCTTCACCACTGTACCAATAAACAACATTATTATCAATGGAGAAATGATTGAAGCTGTCAGGGACTTCATTCTTCTTGGATCAATTATCGATACTCATGGAAGCAGCAGTCAAGAAATCAA
>NW_006408531.1:12462946-12465112 GCF_000296735.1 Chrysochloris asiatica
AAGCTGAATTATATGAAGAAAAACATTGCATCAGGAATTAAGGAAGACTAATTAATTAACAGTCTGCAATATGCAGATAATACAATATTGCTTGCTGTAAGTGAAGAGGACTTAAAATACTTACTGATGAAGATCAAAGACCACAGCCTTTGGTATAGGTTGCACCTCAAAGTGAATAAAACAAAAATCCTCATCACTGGACCAATAAACAACATTTATATAAATGGAGAAAAGACTGAAGTTGTCAAAGACTTCAGTTTGCTCAGATCAACCATCAACACACATGGAAGCTGCAGTCAAGAAATCAAATGATGTACTCTATTAGGCAAACTGCTGCACAAGACCTCTTTAAGGTATTGAAAAGCAAAGATGTCAGCCTGAAGACTAAGGTGTGCCTGACCCAAGTCATGGTATTTTCAATAACCTCATATGCATGTGAAAGCTGGATAGTGAATAAGGAAGATCAGAGAAGAGTTGATGCATTTGATTTATGGTATTGGAGGAGAATACTGAAAGTACCATGGACAGCCAAAAGAACAAACAGATCTGTGTTAGAAGAAGTACAGCCAGAGTGCTCCTTAGAAGCCAGGATGGCCAAACTTCATCTCTCATACTTCGGATATATTGTCAGGAGAGCCCAGTACCTGGAGAAGCATATCATGTCTGGTAAAATGCAGGGTTAGAGAAAAGGATAAAGACCCCTCCAACGAGATGGATTGGCACAATGGTGGCAGCAATGGGCTTAGGCATAGCAACAATTGTGAGGTTGGCCCAGAAATGGGCACTGTTTCATTCTGTTGTGCATAGATTCTCTATGAGTCAGTCCTGACTCAATGACACCTAGCAACAGCAACAATATGTAGGTTACACAAACTTTCTTACTTGAAGTGAAAAGGACTTGAATCACATACTGAAAAATAAAAAAAAAAAAAAAAAAAAAAAACCCAAAACTGCAGCCTTCAGTATGGGTTATGCTTCACCATAACAAAAATCAAATTCCTGACAACACAACCAATAAAAAAAATCATGATACATGGAGAAAGATTAAAGCTGTCAAGGATTTCATTTAACTTGAATCCACAATCAAGTGGAAGCATCAGTCAGTCAGCAGAAACTCCATGGAGCAGGAAATCAAAGGACATATTGCTGCCAAGGACCTCTTGAAAGTGTCAAAAAGCAAAGATAACACTTTGAGGACTAAGGTATGCCTGATCGAATTCACGGTGTTTTCAAGCAACTCATGTGCGTGTAAAATCTGGACAGTGAATAAGGAAGAGCAAAGAACTGATGCATTTGAATTACGGTGTTGGTAAAAAATATTGACAGTACCATGGATCATTAGTCATTGTTGCTGTTGTTAAATGCCATCAAATCAGTTCATCACATAGCGACTCTGTATAGGTTTCCAAGGAGTGACTGATGGTGGGCTGGGACCATCAACCTTATTGTTAGCAGTTTAGTGTATATCTTGCTGCACCACACCAGGTCATTGTTGTTGTTGTTGTTAAGTGCCATTGAGTCAGTTCTGACCCATAGCAACCCTGTATAGAGTTTCCAAGGAGCAGCTGGCGAGCTTGAACCGCCAATTTTGCAGCTCAAACTGCCTTTGCAGTCCAGGGCATTAACCTACAGCATTAACCTACCACACCAGGCCATTAGAGAACAGCAAATCAAAACAATGAGATATATTATCTCATCCTGGCATTAATAGCAGAGTTTAAAACACACACACACACACACACACACACACACACACACACACACACACACAAAGAAAACAAGAAATACTGGTGAGGGTGTGGAGGACTCTACATTGCAGGTGGAACTGTAAAATTGTGCAACCACTGTGGTAAATGGTATGGCACTTCCTCAAAAAGCTGGAAATAGCAATACTGTATGACCGAGCAATCTCTCTACTTGGCATATATCCACAAGACTTAAGAGCCATGACACAAGTAGGTATATGCAAACTCATGTTCATTGCAGGACTATTTACAATAGCAAAAAGCTGGAAATAGCCTAAATGCCCATCAGTGAAAGAATGGATAGAAACATTTTGGTACCTGCACACAATGTAATAATATGCAACATTGAAGAACAAAGATGAAATCTTCTAAACACCTCATAACATGGATAAACCAGGAGGATATTATGCTGAGCGAAATT
>NW_006408531.1:12466942-12468796 GCF_000296735.1 Chrysochloris asiatica
GAGGAGCAGCTGGTGAGCTTGAACTGCTGACCTTGCAGTTCAAACAGCTTTGCAGTCTGGTGCATTAACCCACAGCGCCACACCAGGACTCCGTACATGGGACCATGAATCAAATCTGATTCTATGGCACCTGACAACAAGAAGTCTTTAATAGAAGAAACCCTGGTGGCATAATGGTTAAGCTCTAGGCTGCTATCTGAAAGAATTGAGTTAAACCCTCCGGCCACCACTCATCTGTCAGTTTTGCTGTATTGTGGTGGCTTGCATGTTGCTGTGATGCTGGAAACTATGCAAGTATTTTAAATACCAGCAGGCCAGGTTTCAGCTGAGCTTCCAGACTATGACAGAGTAGGAAGAAAGAGAGTCAGATTATTTCTGGAAGTTTACCCACTAAACACCTTATGAATGGCCATGGGACACTGTCAGATAGCATTAAAATATTGAATATTAAAGTATTATGAATAGCACCCAAATATTGTCAGATATAGTGCAAGATGATCCCCCTCAGGTTGGAAGTCACTCAAAATGCAACTGGGTAAGAGCTGTCTTCTCAAATCAGGGTTGACCATGATGCAAATGGAGTAAAGCTTTCAGTACCTTAATTTGCTAATGGGACACAAGTGAAAAGGAGGAGCAAGAGCTATAAACATCCATTAATAATCAGAACATGAAATGTATGAAGTAAGAATCTAGGAAAATTGCAAGTTATCAAAAACAAAATAGAACGCATAACGACTGATAACCTAGACATTAGTGAGCTGAAATGTATTGGTCTTTTGAATCTGACAATCATATAGTTTACTATGCCAGAATGACAAATTGAAGAGGAATGGCATCATACTCATCATCAAAAAGAACATTTCAAGCTCTATCTTGAAATACAATGCTGTCTGTGATAGGATAATATTCATATGCCTACCCGGAAGGCCAGTTAATACCACCATTACTCCAATTTATGTACCAACCACTAACACCAGTAAGGATGAAATGAAAAATTCTACCAACTTCTTCAGTTCTTACATCAATCAAACATGTAATCAAGATGTGTTGATAATTACTGGTGATTGGAATGCAAAAACTGGATTTAAAGAGGAAGGATCAGTCATTGGAAAATATGGTCTTGGTAATAGAAACGATGCTAGAGATAACATGATAGAATTTTGCAAGACCGATGACTTGTTCATCGCAATTAGCTTTTTTAAACAACATGGGACTCACCAAATGGAATATACAGAAATCAAACTGACTACATCTGTGGGAAGAGATGGAGATGGTGGAAAATACCATATCATCAGCTAAAATCAGGCCAGGAGCAGACTGTGGAACAGACCATCAATTGCTCATACGCAAGTTCAGACTGAAGCTGAAGAAAAATAAAACAAGTGCATGAGAACTAAAATATCACCTTAAACATATCCCACCTGAATTTAGAGATCAACTCAAGAACAGATCTGATGCATTTGACACTAACAACTGAAAACCAGAAAATCTGTGGGATACCATCAAGAATATCATACAGGAAGAAAGCAAAAGGTCATTAAGAAGACAAGAAGGAAGGAAAAAAAAAATGTTAGAAGAGATTGTGAAACTTTCTCTCCCACACAGAGATGCTAAAGCAAACGGAAGGAATGAGGAGGCAAAATAACTGAATATAAAATTTCAAAGGGCAGTTCAAGAAGACAAAGTCAGTATGACAATGAAATGTGCAAAGACCTGGTGTTAAAATATCAGAATGGAAGAAGATACTCAACATTTCTTTTCTTTTTTTTTAACCACTGTCATTTTGCTTTTTTTTTTTTTTTAAGGTTTTTATTGTGGATTGAGTGAAAGTTTACAGGGCACATCATCAGTTTT
>NW_006408531.1:12473131-12475413 GCF_000296735.1 Chrysochloris asiatica
CTTAATACTTAGATGGGTGTGTATTTTGGTATTTTTTATGCTTTCTGATTGCCTCCAGGTAGATGTGATCAGGAGATGGGCTTACCTTTTCACTCTTCTTCTTGAGAAATTTCAAGATGCCACTGTTGGTCATTATGACTTAACTCAGGATTGAATTTTCCTTTTTAGTCTGCTTGTCTCACTCCACAACCCCTGTTCAGGCATTTTTCCTAGTGATAAACAGTTTAGGGCCAGCTATGGCTGTTTTGCTCTGCTGTTTAGATTTAAGTGTAAACTGTCCCTTTAAATTTTGAGGAGATCTGTGTGCATGCATAGTAAAACCCTCCAGGGGGTGGGGGTGGGATGTCCACTCACTCAGGCACCCCTCTAGTCACCAGAATGGAGGTGCATAGCAAGTGAGAGACCAATGAACAGATACACACACAAAAAAGAATGTCCAGATTTTTATCTCCATAGTTGTCAGGCATCCGTGGCTGCTCTGATCCTTCCCCCACTCAATCTTGCCCAAGATGGTGGCTCCAGGAGCAGCTAAGTGTCTTGGATTAGAAAGCACTGGATTTCTTGCTTCTGCTACAAATTCCCCTGGCTATAAGCCTTCCAACCTTCTAAATATTCCTTTCTATGTGGTTCAGAGTTCTGAGACCATCCCCTGAGCCTGCTTGGTCTGGTATTCTGTGTTGTTGCTGATGGAGCTCCTCACTGCACTTCTACCTGATCCACCATTTCGTTTGTTCCCCTCAGCATTTCTTAAGTTAAAAGAACTCAAGAGAAAATTGAAGCCTTGACTTGAAATAGTGAAGGATTCTATGGGCAAAATATTGAGTGATGCAGAAAGCTTCAAAAGAAGATGGAAGGAATCCCCAGTCACTGTACCAAAAATAAATGCTTTTTTCCCCCATCATTTCAAGAGGTAGCATATGAACAAGAGCGAATGGCACTGAAGGAAGAAGTTCAAGGTGCACTGAGAGCATTGACAAAGAACAAGACTCTGGGAGTTGATAGAATACAAATGGAAATCTTTCAAAAAACTGATGCAGCATTGGAGGCACTCACACATCTATGCCAAGAAATTTGGAAGACAACTACTTAGCCAGAGATCCATCATACTAGTGCCCATTCCAAACAGAGGAGCTATAATGGTACATTGACAGGGAACTGCCAGAGGTTTAAAAAGGATTCAGATAAGGATGTGGAACAAGGAATAACATTGCTGATGTAAGACGGATCTTGGCTGAAAGCCGAAAATATCAGAAGAATATTTACCTGTGCTATACGTAACATAATGGTTACAAATTGGGCTGCGAACTGTCAGATCAGCAGTTCAAAACTGCCAGCTGTTCCATGAAAGAAAGATGAGGCGTTCTGCTCCTGTAAAGATTTATAGCCTTGGAAACCCTGTGCAGGGTCACTATGAGTCAGAACTGACTCCACGACACACAGCCAACGTATTGACTAAGCAAAGACTTTTGATTGTGTGGATCATGAAAAGTTATGGACAAATATTGCGTAGAATGGGTGTTCCAGGACATTGAATTGTGCTTATGAGGAACCTGTACACAGACCAAGAGGAAGTTGTTCAAACAGAACAAAGGATCACTGAATGGTTTAAAATTAGGAAAGGTGTGTGGCAGGATTGTGTTCTCTCATCATAGTTATTCAATCTGTATGCCAAGCAAATAGCCTTAGAAACTGAATTATATGAATAAAAATGTGGCATCAGGATTGGAGGAAGATTCATTAACAACCTGTGATATTCAGAAGATACAACCTTGCTTGCTGAAAGTGAAGAGGACTTAAAATACTTACTGATGAAGATCAGAGACCATAGTCTTCAGTGTGGGTTGCACCTCAATGTAAAAAAAAAGCAAAAATCTGTATTACTGGACCAATAAATAACATCATGACAAATGTAGAAAAGATTGAAGTTGTCAAAGACTTCATTTTGCTTGGCTCCATTATCAACACTTATGGAAGCAACAGTCAAGAAATGAAATGACATAGTGCATTAGGTAAATCTGCACAAGACCTCTTTAAAGTGTTGAAGAGCAAAGACGTCAGTTTGAGCACTAGAGTGTGCCTGACCCATGGTATTTTCAATAACCTCACATGCACGTGGAAGTTGGATAATGAATAAAGAAGACCTAAAAAGATTTTTTTTGAGTCCTCGTATGGTGCTGTGGGTTAATGCACCAGACTGCAAAGCTGTTTGAATTACAAGGTTGCCAGTTCAAGTTCACCAGATGCTCCTTGGAAACCCTATACAGGATTGTTATATGTTGGAA
>NW_006408531.1:12475763-12518977 GCF_000296735.1 Chrysochloris asiatica
ATTCTGTTGTTCATAAGGTCACTGTGAGTCAGAACCAACTTGATGGCACCTAACAAGAACAACAGCCACTATGCAGGGAAAAAAAAAGTGGCAGTCTGTCTCCTTAAAGATTACAATGTGGGAAAATCAATGGTTTAATTTCACTCGGTCCTATAAGGAGTCCTGTTGTGGCACTGTTGGTTAATGCACCAGATTGCACAGTGGTTTGAACTATAAGGTCAGTGGTTCAAGCTCACCAGTTTCTCCTTGGAAACCCTATACAGGGTTGCTATGGTTCGGAACTGACTTGATGAGACTTAACGACAACAACATCGGGTAGTTTTGAGTCAGAATCATTTTGATGGCTTACAATATTTTATATAATACGGTTCTTGATAAGAATTTATCTGATTTAACACAAATATCCTCATTTACAGATGAAAACACTGTGCTGAATTAGGTGAGCTGATATGCCCAGGGACACAAATCTTGTTAATAAAAATTATAAAATTTAGGTTTTCAGACTGCTGCATAGCCCATATTCTACACTGTATTACCATGGAAACTATAAAACCGATAAAGTAAAAATAAACTAACAAACAATAACAATAAAAAATACAGAGCAATTCTAGGAAATACCAAGGCTATTTTGTGAAACAGTGTTTCTTCTACTTGATAAAAACACTGAAATCTAAATGAATAAACTAGATTAAGAGATTGAATAAGATGCCAAAGTTTGGACCTTTACATTGTTTTGTAAATTCATGGAACTTAATCTCATTTAACTTCCCATCCATTAAAAAAAAAATTACCTTTTTAGCAAACATTTCAAGGGTCAAGTAATTCATATGTGTCAATTATCATGGGATTCAGGGATAAAAAAATTCCCTGCAGTTCTAAGCAAACATTATAATTTGAGGCTTCCTGGCAGTTTTTGCAAGAAATAAATACTAACATTTCTTTTCTGGGCCAAATGCCAAGTTCAGTAATTACCCTTTGCCCACTTTCTTTTCCAAAGTTGTTTTAATTAGATAAGAATTCTGCCTTTATTTCCTTTCCTAAACTGAATTGTGAAGTTGCCACATGCCACAAACCTTTCAACAACTGATAATGTTCTAGTTTGCTGAGTGCATCACCCTTCAAAATGGAAAAGGTCTTACCAGGATAAGTGCCCGACTTTTCTTTAGAGTATAAAATACTAGAGGGGACTGAGGAGGAGAAGGAGTAAATTTTCCATGTTTTCTGATACCAGATCTCCTAGCTTCAAGTAGAGTTCCTAGTTCTAGGAAGAAATCAACAAGCCATAGTTCCCCTACTTGTCCTGGAAGTCTCTAACAAGATGTGCAGGGGAGAAATACAATAAATTGGTCAATAAACAGTTGTTAAATATAGTAGTTTTGTATTCCTTATATGTACACCAACCCCTGCTCCTTGAAAAGCGATCCAAAGAAACAATGATTCACACAACCATGAAAAAACATGTACACTTATCAAGAAGCTGTCCATTGACTTTCAGCAGCTTAATTACAAAATGATTTTTTCATAGCAGAAAAACAGTAGTGCTCAGTAAGAACAGAACTTGTAAAACTGACTAAGTTCCACTATTCTCGTTTCTCACGGACATTCGGGCTGTAATTTTTCCAACACAGATTTGTTCTTCTGGCAGTTCGTGTTATTTTCAATATTCTTCTCCAACATCATAATTCAAATGCATTGATTCTTCTATGGTCTTCCTTATTCATTGTCCAACTTCTAAACGCATATGAGGCAAATGAAAACACCATGGCTTGAGTCAAGTGTGTCTTAGTCCTCAAAGTGGCATCTTTGCTTTTCAACATTTAAAAAAAGATTTTGTGCAGTGGATTTGCCTAATGCAATATGTTGTTTGATTTCTTGACTGCTGCTTCCATGAGTGTAGATGGTGGATCCAAGAAAAAATGGACATTTAGCCTCCTTCCAATCTTTTACTCTCAGAGGCAATGTTGCACTGTGTGTGGGTCATTTCACACACATGAACATGTCTCTGTCAGATATAGTTTTATAAGTGGAACTGTGGGGTAAAAAGATCTGTGTGTTTGAAAGTTGGGTAGTGTAAGGACACACACAAATAAAAAATAAGAGGCTTAATTCTACCTGTTGAAAATAACGGAAGAGAATCCCTTCATCTCCCAACAATAACCAGTCGCCATCAAGTTGATTCTGGCTCATGAATCGTTTTATTCAAGAACATGATGGGGAAGGCAGGGTTTGCTGGCATATAGGGTAGAAGTGCAGTAAGGATCTCTGTCAGCAATAACACAGAATACTTGATGAAGCAGGTTCAGGGGACAGTTCCAAAACTCTGAACCACATATATAGGAATATTTTTAAAGTCTGAAGGCTTATAACCAGTGGAATTTGTAGTGGAAGCAAGAAATCTCATACTTTCAAAAGTGTTGGGCTCAGAGGCCCGGAGCTGCCATCTTGGTTGAGACCAAGCAGCAGGACCAACGGGAAGAAAGATAAGAGCGGCCATGGATTGACACCTGCCAGAACCATGGAGCTAAAGATGTGGACATTCCTGTTTTTATTTTGTTTCTGTTTATTTTCAATATTCTTTGGCCTCTTGCTGTCTGCGAACCTCCATTCTGGTGATTAGAGGGAATGGACTGCCCACTCCCCCACTCCCAGAGGGTTCTACTATGCATGCACACAGATCTTCTTACAATTTAAAGGGACAGATTCCACTTAAAACCAAACAACAGTGCAAAACAGCCACAGCAGGCCCTGAACAGTTTATCACTAGGAAAAAGTCCAGAATAGGGCTTGTGGAGTGGGAGAGACACAGACTAAAAATGAAACAAGCTGAAAAGTAAATCCTGAGTTACATTGTAACAACCAACAGTGGCATCTTGAAATTTCTCAGGCAAAAAGCTGAAAGAAGATATTAAAGTCATATATTCATATTAGGCTATACATTTTTTTTCTCTCTTGTTTCTGTGATTATAGACTACAGTATCCCATCTGGTGTTTTTGGTTGTTTATTTATTTATTTTTTGCTATTGCTGTTTTGTTTTTTGGTCCCCTCTTTACCTTTAGGGGGCTCTTTCTTTATCTATATTACTCGAGAGGAGAGCAATTTGTGTCATACAGTCAAGCTACAATCACCCTATAAAACCCCACAATCAAGGCAAGAACCAATACCAACTGCCATACATCAAATAGGCAGACAACAACTGTGACAGTTACTCTGAGTTGAGTAATAAGAAGAGTGAAAAGGGAAGCCCATCTCCTGATCACATCTACCTGGAGGCAATCAGAAAATATAAAAAATACCAAAACACACACTCAGTTAAGTATTAAGGCCATAGTTAACTACTAAACATGCCCAAGAACCAAAAGCAGATGACCGTATCAGCACATGTCCAGAAACAAGATAAAGTGACTGACAGAAATGATCTGGAGGCATTTCTACACTTCATATTGGAAGGAGGGCAGACCTTGGAAATGCCTGAGAGGGAATTCAGAAAAATGATTATAAAATGTATTAAAACACTTCACAATGGAGCTGAGAAAAATAAGGAAGAAGTCAGGAAAGCACTATAGGAACCATCAAATAAGATAGATACAGCATTGGAAACAATTCAAAACCTACACAAGGAGGCCCAAATGATTAATAATAGAATATCAGAAATGGACAATACACTGAAAGGGCAAAGGAGTAGAACTGAAGAGATGGAAACCACAATTAGTGAGCTGGAAGACAAATCTATCAATACTACTAAGATAGAATTCAGCCTGTATGCTGAGCAAATAATCCAAGAAGCTGGGTTCTATGAAAAAAAACAACAAAAAACGTGGCATCAGGATTGGAGGAAGACTCATTAACAACCTGCGATATGATGATACGATATACACATGATACAACCTTGCTTGCTGAAAGTGAAGAGGACTTAAAACATTTACTGATGAAGATCAAAGAACACAGCCTTCGGTATGGATTACATCTCAATGTCAAGAAAACAAAAATCCTCACCACTGGACCAATAAACACCATTCTTATCAATGGAGAAAAGATTGAAGTTGTCAAGGACTTCATTTTTCTTGGATCAACTATCAACACTCATGGAAGCAGCAGTCAAGAGATCAGATGACGTGTTGCATTGGGCAAATCTGCTGCACAGGAACTTTTTAAATTGTTGAAGAGCAAAGATGTCAGCTTTAGGAGTAAGGTGTGCCTGAAGTGAGGTTGGCCCAGGATCGGACATTGTTTCGTTCTGCTGTGCATGGGGTCACTATGAGTCGGTTCCGACTTGATGGCACCTAACAACAACAAAAGATAGAAGAGCAAGCAGAAAAAAAAGGATTCATGTTGAATAACATGAAAAGAAATAACTTAGGAATTATTGGCATTCTGGAACAGGAAGAATCACACAAGTCCACAGAAGAGACTGTTGAAGAACTGCTGGAAGAAAATTTCCCTAACATCCTGAAAAGTGAAAAGATACGAATTCAAGAAGCTCAATGAACCCCAGGAAGGATAGACCTTAAAAGACAATCACCAAGACACAAAATAATCAAGCTCTCCAAAATTAAAGATAAGGACAGAATCCTGAAAACAGCTAGGGAAAAAAGAAGTATAGCATACAAAAGCAATCACATCAGATTAAGCGCAGATCTCTCAACAGAAACCATGCAGTCAAGAAGGTAATGGAGAGACATACATAAAACCCTGAAAGAAAAAAAACTGCCAACCAAGAATCCTTTATCTAGCAAAGCTGTCAATCGAATACAAAGGTATAATCAAGAATATGATGGGTATTTCCATTTAAACATTTTCTGTGTATGTCCTTCATCCTTCAGTAGTATTTTGAAGCTTTCCACCTATAAATATCATAATGTGAAGATAATATGGAGCAGGTAATAATGGTACTAAACTAATAAAGTGGAGGGTCAGTGAAAAAAAGGAAGACCCTCAACAAAATGATTGGCACAGTGGCCGCAACAATGGGCTCAAACGTAACAATTGTGAGAATGAAGCAAGAGAGAGAAGACTTTCTGTTTAACAGTTGCTATGAGTGAGATCTGATTGGATGGCACCTGTCAACAACAGTTGTTGTAAGGATTAAATGAAGATCATACACAATACCTGGCCCTTAACATATTCCCAATAAATGTAATGTATTACAAATGCACATTTATTTGCCAAATCATGGCATAAATCCCAAATCATTGCTGATTAGTCAACTCTGCCTCACAGTGACCATGCGTAGAGTTTCTGCGGCTAAATCTTTACCACAGCAGAATGTCTCATCTTTCTCTTGAGGGCTGACTAGTGGGTAATTCGATAAAATAAATCCCTCAGTCAGTAATCCCAAATTTTTAAGGTTGTGACTCACACTTGGCTCAACCCTTGAAGCAGAAACAATATATTCTTATCTATGCCACTTTCACATTTATTTACCGTATCCTGGAAAATGTGTGACTAATTCAGTAAGATAACTAAATTTCTTAATAATTTTGAATTTCAATACTCGTGACTAACACTTGAAATGGGAATGGCGTTTTCTCACCTAGGCCACTCTCACCTTTGTCTCACTCACCTCTGTGTTAGGTTTATCCAAGTCTTATGGAGGTAACCACGGATACCCATGTTGGAAGAAGAGTTAAATAAGTTTTGTTAGTATGGTGGTTATGAATTGGGCTGCTAATCTCAAGGTCGCAGTTCGAAACTACCAGTGGTTCTGTGAAAGAACGAGGAGACTTTCTGTTCCTGTATAGAATTACAGCCTCAGAAACCCTATTCAGGGTCACCATGAGTCAGAACCGACTTCATACCACATAACCACCACCAACACCATCTGAGGGAGATACCTGTAGCATCCAGGAAGAAGTGGTAGGACTCACAGATTCAGGATGGGTTGTTGTTTAGTGTCGTTGACTTTGTTCTGACTCATAATGAGCCTACATAGGGTTTCCAAGGAGCAGCTGGTGGGTTTGAACTGTTTACCTTGTGGTTTGAGGTCCAGTGCTGATCTTACAGTGCCACACCAAGATGGGTATTCCTTCATAAATGCATAACAGTTTTCTTTCCAAGAGTTGACATCTGTCTCGACAATTGTGGACAGAATGAGAAAATATTGCCAGAAATTGTCAAAGTACTTTATTTCTGATTGTATGCTAGAGACTCGCCCTCCAAATGATAGATATCAGGGTATTTGATGAAGCTTGCTCAACTGTCAACAACATGAAGCCATCTGAATTTCACCTCCTAACACTCAATGCCATCTCTTTACATATTTTATGCACCTGCTTTCTCACTGTTTCCCATTTAGACCCTGAAGTAGGTTATCATTATTCCATTTTACAGACAAAACAGCAGAGGCTCAAGGAGATTAAATAACTTGTTCAAGGTCATAGAGCTAGAAACAGGCAAACCGGTGCTTTGCTGGTCTCCAAGAGCTGTGCTACTCACCACGATGCTGAATTTAGCAGATCTGGAATAAGTTAAACAGAAATCACTGTAAAATAAATTGAAAAAGGACTTGACCACATTTTTGAAAGCATGTTCCTTCAGAACAGAAGCATTATTACACTGGGTAGTATTCATGTATTGTTTTTATTAATAAATTCATACCTTGACTGAGGGTTCCAATTCCTGCTGCTAGTTAAAAATCAGCCTGAAAATGTCCTACAGAATTTAACTATCCTGTCAGCATCTTTCATTTCAGATGATATGATTTACATTTTCACATGATCTGAAAATACCATAGCAACAACACCCAAGGAATACTGTGCTCCAATTATTTGCCTACATTTTCAAAAGCCTTCAGTTGACAGAAAACTTATTTGTGTCATAACTGCATGTGATGTTTCCCAGGTAATCTATCCAAACGCCTGAAAAATTGCATAGCTTCTTCCAGCAAATATGAAAGATGGTCCAGTGAGTTACTTATTCCCCAAGAGGAAAAGCATGTGGCCCGTGAATCAGAGGAAATTGTCAGGAGAGAGCATTGCATGATTCACCAAACATAAGGATCATCACATGATTAAAAAAGGTTAATGAACAAAGCCAGAATGCCTTTGACAGTTTCCATTGATACGTTTAGCATGGGCATGTAGCCACACAGATGACAGGCCTTTCATAGTCAGAACTGAAGTCACAGAAACACCTGGAGGGGTGCTCTGTCAGAAAGGAGGCTGCCACACTTGTGGAGGGCCTGGGGCCTAACACTGGATGAATGGGCCAATGTCTATGAGATTCAATGGGAGAAACCAACTGAAGTTGGGATCTTCAATATTAGAAACTAACCCAGGTTGTTTCCAGAGCTGGTAGGACACTTGGACAAACTTAGTCACAGGATCATGCAGTCACCTGAACAAACCTAGCACAGAGGTGAGTGGAGCATAAGAAAGAAAATATTGTTTCCATTTCAAGGGTAAAGTCAAATATGAGTCATCATTGTGGAAATTTGGGATTAATGAGAGATGGGTTTTTCTATTGAATTAGTCACACATATGCCAGGATATGGCAAATGAATGTGCATTTGTCATACATTATACTTATTGAGGATATATTAAGGGCTGGGCTTTGTATTATACTGGATTCGACGTCAAACAATGTCACTGGGGAGAGCAGGTCTGGGATCCAGACTTGGAGAAAGTAGACTGTTGGATATTCTAGCAAAGCAGATACTTAGGGCAAAAGAACTTACTCATTGGGATACAACAGGAGGCCTTGTCTGTCTGTCTTATGGCTATCTGGCCTTCAAAAAGTCCTCTCAATTAAGTAGCTATTAATTGAATAAGTGAAGTACAAGGCAGGCACGTGGTGTCTGAGAGTAGGACACTTGAGGAGAGCAGGCCACTGGGTGGGTTCATTTATTGCAGAGTCACCTGAACTATGACTAAGGACTTGGTTATCCCAGAGCCTGGGTGGGGCTGAACCTGCAGGTGGCGGTCAAGGGTGCAGGTGGGAAAACTAGGAGGAGGGGCAGGCATGCCGCGCTCATTCTTTGACAGGTTTACATTATTACTGGGTAGAAAGGGCTTCACTTTCTTTACTTTCTTTTTTTTTTTTTAATTTTGATTTTGAATTGAGTGCTAGCTTACATGGGAGAACATCAGTTTTACATTCCTCCTATCATGTTTCATTTCCTTGCAATGATTACAATCCTCTCCATGCATCATCAAACACCAGTATTTGCTTCTATTCCCTCTGCTTTTTTTATGTTTTCCCTCTGCTTTTTTTGCATTTTGTTTTTTTTTTTGATGTACACCAAAACACTCAGGGATATACAATCAACACACTAAAAATGTTTTGCCAGCTTCCTCAGTTTCCATGCAGCCAGGCTGGTAGATTCTTATTAGGATAATCATGTGCCCTGAGGCCCAGGGGCCTCAGTCTTGAGAGTTACCATTCAGTTTCAATTTATTAAATAGATATTGACCGAATTCTACCTCATCCCCCCCCCCATTATCATTGCCTTATTATAATCAGTATCCTTATAATTCTAGTCTTTCTCATTGGAAGTTGGCATCAGTATGTTTACATAAGCAAATTGTCCATGGCAACACCGTAGACAGCTTACGGAGGAGTTCTGATACAACAATTACTCAGAGGGTTGCCAACTGAAAGGCTGACAGTTTGAATCGACCCAGCAACTCCCCAAGAGAAAGAGCTGATGATCTGCTCCTGTAAAGATACATCCAAGAAATCCCTAGGGAGCAGTTCTACCCTGTCACATGGAGTTGCTCTGAGTTGAAATTGACTCCATGGTACCCAACAACAAACGTATGGCTAGCACTAAGACAGATACATCATCGACGGGATCTTTCTTCCTCTAAGTAACCTTTAAAGGCTGATGAGATTGAAACTACTTTTGACAGATGAACAAGCTGAGGATAAAGTTCAGTGACATGTCCAAGGTTACATGAATAAGAAATGTGGCAGAGTGTCAGGGCCAGATTCTACCATCTTTCTTCAAATCTCCCATGACATGATCCTCTGCTTATAACAGCACTTCTCGAACTTTAATGTGCCTATGAGTCACCTGGGGATCTTTTAAAATGCAAGTCTGGTTCATTAGGTCTGAGACAGGACCTGAGTGCTTTCCTAAAAAGCCCCCAGGTAATGTCAATGCTGCTGTTCTCTGAACCACACATTGGAAAGCATGAGCCTGAAGCAGGGGTTGCCAGAGAGAAAGTACTTTCAGCTTTATGGGAAGCTGAAGATGGTCTCTGTCACCTGTAATGCCTGCTTTACAACGGCTTCTGTTGAGATGACTCTGTAGTAAATTGGTTCTGACATACCTCATTACCCCCCTTATTACTACTGCCTTTTACTATCAGTATTCTTATAAATCTAATCTTTATTTGTCTTTGGGAGTTGGCATGAATATGTGACATTAACAAATAAAACATGCAGCATATGTACTATATATTACTAATGATTGTTGTTGTTGTTGTTAGGTGCCATTAAGTTGGAACCAACTGATAGCGACCCTATGCAAAATAGAATGAAACACTGCCTGGACCTGGACTAACCTCACAATTGTTGCCATACTTGAGCCCATTGATACTGCCATTTGGCCAATCCATCTCACTGGTGGTCTTCCTCTTTTTCTCTGACCCACCACCTTACCAAACATGATATGCTTCTCCAGCAACTGCTCCCTCTTGACAATATGTCCGAAGTATGAGAGATGAAGTTTGGCCATCCTGGCCTCCAAGAAGCACTCTGGCTGCACTTCTTCCAACACAGACCTGTTTGTTCTTTTGGCAGCCCATAGCACTTTCAATATTCTCCTCCAGCACCATAACTCAAATGCATCAATTTTTCTCTGGTCTTTTTTATGCACTGTCCAGGTTTTGCATGCATATGAGGCTACTGAAAATACCTTGGGTATCTTCATATAAATGGCTTGGGTCAGGCGTTCCTTAGTCCTTAAGCTGACATCTTTGCTCTTCAACACTTTAAAAAGGTCTTGTGCAGCTGATTTGTCTAATGCAATATGTTGTTTGATCTCTTGACTGCTGCTTCCATGAGTGTTGATAGTTGATCCAAGAAGAATGAAGTCCTTGACAACTTCAATCTTTTCTCCTTTGATAAGAATGTAGTTTATTGGTCCAGTGGTGAGGATTTTTGTTTTCTTGACATTGAGATGTAATCCATATCAAAGGCTGTGCTCTTTGATCTTCATCAGTAAATGTTTTAAGTCCTCTTCAGTTTCAGCAAGCAAGGTTGTATCATCTGCATATCGCAGGTTGTTAATGAGTCTTCCTCCAATCCTAATGCCACGTTTTTGTTTTTGTTTTTTTTTGTAGAACCCAGCTTCTTGGATTATTTGCTCAGCATATAGGTTGAATAAATATGGTGAAAGAATATAACCCTGTCGCACACTAATTTTAAACCATTCAGTGTTTCCATGTTCTGTTCGAACAACTGCCTCTTGGTCCACGTGCAGATTCCTCATGAGCACAATTAAGTGTTCAGGAATACTCATACTTCGCAATGTTCTCCATAGCTTGTCATGATCCACAAAATCGAAAACATTTGCATAGTCAATAAAGCACAGATAAACATCTTTGTGGTATTCTCTGCTTTCATCCAAGATTCATCAGACATCAGCAGTGATATCCCTCATTCCATGTCTTCTTGTGAATCTGGCTTGAACCTCTGGAAGTTCTCTGTCAATATATGCTTGCAGCCATTTTTGTATTACCTTTAGTAAAACTTTATTCGCATGTGATATCAAAGAGATTGTCTGATGATTTCCGCATTCCATTGGATCACCTCTCTTTGTAATGGGCACAAATATGGATCTCTTCCCATCATTTGACCAGATAGTTGTCTTCCAAATTTCATGGCATAGATGAGTGAATGCCTCCTGTGCCACCTCATTTTCTTGAAAGATTTCAATTTTTATTCCATCAATAAAATTGAAGGAGCCTTGTTCTTTGCCAGTTCCTTCAATGCACCTTGGATGTCTTCCTTCAGTATCTTGATCATAGGCTACCTTTTGAAACAGTTGAGTATCAACCATTACCTTATGGTACAGTGACTGAGTATTCCTTCCATCTTCTTTTGATGCTTTCTGCATCATTCAGTAATTTGCCCTGAAAATCCTTTAATAACGAAAGTCGAGTCTTGAATGTTTTCTTCAGTTCCCTCAAGCTTGAGAAATGCTGAGTGTGTTCTGTCTTTGGGTTTTCTAGCTCCAGATCTTTGCACATTTTGTTATAATATTTGACTTTGTCTTCTCGATCTGACCTTTGAAATTTTCTGTTCATTTCTTGTACCTCCTCATTTCTTCCATTTCTTCCATCTCTATGCTGGAGAGCAAGTTTCAGTGCCTCTTCTGACATTCATTTTGAACTTTTCCTTCTTTCTTGTTTTCTTAATGACATTTTGTTTTCTTCCTGTATGATGTTCTTGATTGTCATCCTACAAATCTTTTGGTCTCCGGTCTTTAGTGTCTAATGTATCAAATCTATTCTTCAGATGATCTCTAAATTCAGGGGGATATATTCAAGGTCATATTTTGGCTCTTGTGGATTTGTTTTCATTTTCTTCAGCTTCATTCTGAATTTGCATATGAGTAATTGATGGTCTGTTCCACAGTGTACCCCTGGCCTTGCTTTGGCTGATGATATGGAGCTGTTCTACCATCTCTTTTAATGATTACATGTCAAAAAACAAAAACAAAAACAAGAAATGGAGATTGTACATTCAACTTGTCATAACTCAAATACATTATAGTCCTTTAGTAGGGAATACCTATACTCAACTTTGCCACTGTAGAGAAAAAGCAGCCACCACCACCAACAAAAAATATTGGCTGTGTTACAATAAATATTTGTGGTGGTGGTGGTGATGTGCCGTGGAGTTGGCTCTGACTCATAGCAACCCTCTATAGGTTTTCAAGGCTGTAAATATTTATTGGATCAGAAAGTCTCATCTTTTCCCTTTGGAGTGCCTGGTAGATTCAAGCCACTGACCCTACAATTAGAAGTCCAATTTATATCCCATTACTTTATCAGAGGTCTTTTAGTCTTTATTAAGGATACTGAAATTTGCAATTCAATTTATCACAAAATGTTTTCCTTTTTATTTGTTTTCAACAACTTAAAAATGTGTACAACATGATTAATCTGTGGGTGGTAGAAAGGCAGCTGTTTCCTAGCACTGGTCTAAAGAATTCAGTCTCCCTGATATCTCTGGGTTGAAAGGTTCCCACAGACAATAGCCACAAGTGTGAGATATTGTGAGATCACCAAAACCCTCAACAGCTGGTACTCCGGTGGCTGAGAGAGAAGCGTTGGAGCCTTGGAGTCAGGTCGGTTTGACACTTGTAGCAGGGTGACATGGGAAAGCTTTCCTTAGTGCTTTAGCTTCATTTAGTGCAAAGATGTATAAGAATAGCAACAAGTTGTAGGGGTGTTGTGAAGAGGAAATGAAGTGAGATAAAGTACATAAGTTTTTTGTAGTACCAGGCAGAGATGGTGTACAATGTCAGAACAGCATCAGTGACTGAAACAGGTTGTGTGTGAGTACACACAAGAGCCTGCCTGGGAGTGGGTTTCCGCAGAGGCTCACATTGCAGGTACAAACAATCATCCCGTCTTGAGGAAAACACTTAGAGGAAGCGAGTACTAAGTACAGCTAGATTGAAGTATAAGTCAGGTCAATGCAGAGTCATTAGGAAGATGTCTGTTTAGGACAAGCCACAAAAAACACTGAGCAAGACACAATGGTTAGTTGTTGTTCTTAAGTGCTATCAAGTTGGTTTCGTCTCATAGTGACCCTGTATAGGGTTTATGAGGAGTGGCTGGTGAATTTGAACTGCCAGCCCTATGGTTCAAGTGCTTTATTCCACAGTGCCACATCAGGAGTCCTCAGTGGTTAGTATTAACTTATTAATAACAATGAAAGGCACTGTAAGATAAGCACTGGACTGCTAGTTACATGGTTGGTAGTTCAAACCTACGAGCTACTCCTTGGAAGTCCTATACAAGATGATTGAGTCAGAACCGGCTTGATAGTACTTACCAAGTACTTTACAATGAGTGAAATTGTGAGCTTGGCCCAGGATTGGGCAGTGTTTTGTTCTGTTTTACAGAGGGTTGCTATGAGTCAGTACCAACTCGATGGCACCTAACAACAACAACATTTACAGATTTAACTAAGAATCTTCACAATAACTGTATAGACTAGGCACTATTTAATTCCCATTTAACTGATGAGAAAGCTGTGGCAAAGAAAAGGTAAGTAACATGCCCAAGGCTGCTGTTTCTTTAAATGACAGCATAGTGAGTCTCCAGAGTCCTTGTTCTTATTCAACATGCTGGAAGCTTCTGCTTCACACTCTAGGTGTATAGACAGCGGAGTGGGGAGTTTTCTCCCAGTGGACAAATGGGCTTCTTGGGATGTGTCATTCTTTTATGCTGCTGTGTTCAGACAGACAACAAATGTGATTCATATGGAAATGGAAACAGCTTTTTTTGTCTTTGTATTTCATATTTACTAACCAGCAAGCCAGAGTCCTTCACCAGTCATACAGCATACAATACAAGTTCAGACAGCGGGTGCATTTGGTCATAGATTCATTTTCAGAAGCAGGTGGGGGTGGCACACATTTCTGTCTCTTTTCTGCATGGGTGATGGCCGTGGCCTCATACGTGGACTGAGCATAGGCAACATGAAACAGAAAGATGCTCATTATGGAACATAAGGAAATGCCGCTTAAATCAGGGCTCCTGAGATGAGTGCCTCTGATTACTTGGATTCTATGAATCTGTAGAAAAGTTTGGGTGTTTCCCCACATCATGACTATTGTTTTTTTCCCATCAGTTACCTTTTAACAATTAAGCAGATCCTTTTTGTTCAACTTGGAAAAATAATTCGTAACAAGGGCATTCCCAACTTGAGATATTTCAGAGGGCTGGCACTATGTGTGTCCTTATTTGGTAGCTTCCTTGAGGGTGAGATCAGATTTCCTGGATATTCCAGAGTTGCCTTTACTGTGTCTTTTTGTTTTTTTCCCTTTCGAGAGGAGCGCTGAACCTAGAAATGCCCCGTTACTTTTTCTCAAAGGATAAAGGATTATATACGAACTGCCTAGTTTTATGGTATATATAAAACTACTCATAAACTTTGAGCTATAATCAGTGTCATTTTTCCTAGTTCAACAAAACCACCTCAAACTCTCTAAATTCTCAAGGAATCATTCCTGCTAGCTAGTGGCTTTGTGCCTCTGTGTTATTTCCAAAGGAGTGAAAGTTATGTTGTGGATCCTGATCTTGCATATAATGAATATTTTAGTAAAATAATAATAGCAAACATTTAACCACACAGACATAATTGGCTAGCATATGGGACACAGATTTCCTTTCAGTTTTCTTGTCTTAAAATTGATTTAATATTTAGAGATTTTCTAATCAAACCCCTTTGCGCTTTATAAGAAATATAAGTTCCTTCAGCTATTTTAAAAAGGAGAGCTTGCTTAACTTTTGTGGCATTTGCAACCAAGAGTATCAATGGAAATTAATGAACTGAGAGTCATAGTAAAAGTCCAGAATTGCCTTTAACATGCTTTTAAGCAATCTCTTAATATGTTAGGAGAATCAGAGCAATCAGTTAGAAAAACATGTGGGACATGAGGAATTCTTAACCCAAGTTCAGCCTCCCTCATGAATTTAGTTACATGCTACACTTAGTAACTGCCTTAAGATAGATTTTTCTGGCAGTAAAATGTCAATTTTATGTTCTCAAAAGGGATTGTTCATAGTTCAGCCTAAAAATACCCATTACTAACATTTGCTCAGACAAGTCTATAAGAAACAGCAAAAGGTTTGTTAAATTATCTATTTTCTCAAGCTTTTTAAAATTAGAAGGAAATTCTTGATCTAAAAGGATTGCTAATGGTGTTTGAAGGAGCCCTGATGGCATGGGGGCTACGCATTCAACTGCTAATTACAAGGTTGGTTGTTCAATCCCATCAGCCACTCCACGGAAGAAAGATGAAGCTGTGTGTTCCTGTAAAGATCGACAGACTCTGATCACTTAAGGAGCAGTTCCACTCTATCCTATCGGTCGCCATGAATTGGAATCAACTCAACAGCAGTGGTTTAAATCTGTTTAGAAGTTTAATAAACAACCCAACCAATGTAAGAGTCTAGGGGTATACCAACATAATTTAGGTTCTTTGCAGCTTTGGTTCCTCTTGGTTAAATGAGAAATTTCTTTTCTGAGATATATATAACTCCAAAGATCTCTGCTGAGTGATCCAGGACCACATATAAGAAGGGCTGCCTTGTGGTTCAGATGACCAACTGTGATAGGACTTCAAAGGAGAATAGCGGCCTGGACTTAAAGCTTCAGGAAGGAACTGAGAGTTGAGCTAGGTCTTGAATGACAGGAACAACATCAGACAGGTTCTCGAGAAGGCGAGGGTCTTCCAGGAGAGGGGAGTTATATGAATCAAATCACTGGGAAACAGGATGAAAAAGGCTCATGGTAAAGTCAAGAAAGTAGAATGAATGGAGCAGAAATAAACAGCTTGGTAATGTTGTGGAGATCACCAAAAGTCAGAATAGGTAAAAAAAAAAAAGTAGCTATGACAAACTTAAGCATGGAAGAACATGATGAAAATGCTGCTTCAAAATGATTGCTTTGGCAATGAGGTACTCTCAGAGGAACCGAGAGACAGTCCTTTGTATAGGAGCTTCTTCAGTTTTCTATATTCACACTGCAGTTACTTAATTTGGGAGAAGGACTGTTTTGCCATCCACTGAACCATTTACTTTCATATTCACACAAACTTTTTATCTAATATTTTAAATTTATTTAATGTGATATTGTTTTACTAGCATACACTTATATTGTGGCACTGTCAGATAAGCACAGGACTGCTAAGCCCAAGGTCGGTGGTTCAAATCCACCAGTCACTCCTTGGAAACCCTATACAGTGCCACTATGAGTTGGAAGCGACTCCACTGCAATTAACAATAACTTCCAATCCTTTTGGGTCAAGGACATGTAAAAATAAAAAAGTGAAAACTTTATAAAGGATAAAGTTGTATTGGTACACGAGGCAGATATGGTCTCTGTCTTCCAAAATTATATCTGCTGAGAGACTAGCTGTAAACAATTCATTATAAAAATATTTAAAGTTGTGGTTCATGCTACAAAGAAGAACTAGGCAATTTGGGGAAATCTAACCAATGATTCTAACTCAAACTTAGAGCCTAGGATTTAGGGAAAGTCTCTTAAGGAAGTAACATTCAAACTGAGATGTGATTGGAATGAAAGGAGACAGAGTAGAACCTGAAGAAGAGGAAATTGCACTTGTGAGGACCCTGAGGTGACTTGGAGTCCAGAATGTTCAAGGAACTGAAAGATGGCCAGCTGGGCTGAACTGTAGGCCAGGAGGATTAGTGAGGAGCCAGGTGGTATCAAGTCTTACAGACCGCAGTGAGGGCTGCCATGATCCTCCTTCATTTTCCTCAAAGTGTGCCTTCCCCCTGCCTGTGAGTCAAAATGACATCAATATTCATGTTTATTCTCTTCTTACTTCAAAATGTATCATCTTCATGTAAATAACCTACTGCTTGAGTTGCCACACCTCAGAATTCAAGGTCTACTGAACTCCACCTCAATTATTCTAAATACTGAAATTCTCTGTTCTGACTACAGCCGCTTATTCCTTACCTGACACTGACCCTGCTGTGTGAACTCAAAGCATCTTCTGTGCCCCTCCCTGTTCCCAATTTCCTAGTTCTCTAGCCTTTTTCTGGTTCCTCATGTACCCTTGTGTGCAGCTCAAGCTCTGTGGGACATTTTTACATGCACCCTTAATAATGTCTGATCATTTCTTTCTGTTTGGTCTACTGCCCTTCTCACATCCCCGTGCCTTACTCCAGGGTGGAGCTAAATCTACTTTTCTTGCTCCTCCCTTGAACTCTGCTTGAAAATCAAGACATGGCCAGCTGCTTTTACTGTTTTTACTACTAATTTCAGCTTAACCTTCATGCCACTTGGTAAGCATTCCATTTATTTATGGTCGATTGCTTAGTTTATTCCTCCTAACCAATTTCAAATCTTCTCATCTTAAATTTGAGCTCACCCCCTTACATTTGCTTCCTAGCTCAGTAGAGGGCACCCCATCTTTGAGTTACCCATTCAGGTCTCCTTTCTCATTCCCATACTCAGACAGTTGCCAAATCTCACTGATTGTACGAACTGAACCTCTTTCTGTTTCATTCTTCCTATCCCCGTAGTTGTTTACCAAATTCAGATTTGCCTTAATTCATTTTTTTGCCTCTAATCTGGCATTCTTCCAGTTCCTTCTCCATATGGTCTCAGACATGAAATCTTACCCTGTCACAATTTGGTTTTAACCCTTCAATGACTCCCATCGCCTGAAGTAGAAAGTTCAAACTTATACTTTTATAGAAAATCAAAGTCTCTGTGCACTGGCCCTTGCCTACCTCTCTGACACTCTGTTCAGGTGGGCCACTTCCCTCTCCTCTCCTCGCAACCTTGAACCTTATATGCTAGCCATTCAAACTTGCCCTTCAGCTTCTAAGCCACGTGGACAGCATGCCCCTAAACAGGATGCTCCCTCTGTCTAGCGGTGTCTTCCCCCACCCAACTTGTTCCCTTGATACTTGAGATTTCTTGAGACTCAGCTCACAAGTTACAGGAAGCCTTTAGTGATGCTGTTTTCCCTCCCTGATGGGTGTTCTGATCTTTCCTCTGTCCAAGTTCTCACTCCACCCAGTGTGTATTTTTAGCAGAGAGTTTATTTTACTTACTTGCAATAATTTGTTTTTAGCTCTCTCGCTCCTTGAAGACAGGGGCCATGTATTACTTGACTGTTTCCACTCTCTTCTGTTCCCACTCTCTGTTACTTATATGCTTAGTTGTACTTATCACAGTGCTATTATTTGAGTTTTCTGTTAGCTCATCTTTGTCCCCATTAGAATATAAGCTCCTTGTGGATAGAGACTGTTTCCCAGTGTCTGGTACTGTGTCTTATGCAGAGACAAAACACCCAAGCCATTCCCACTGCTATCAAGTCAGCTTTGACTCAAAGAGAGCTAGTATAGGGTTTCTGAGGTTGTAAATCTTTCCAGGAGCAGAAGGTCTCATCTTTCTCCTGCAGAATGGTTAGTTGGTTTGAAATACAACCCTGTGATTAGCAGTCGAGTGCATATCCTATAGCATCACCATGGCTCCAAGGCAGTCAAAAATTATCTGCTAAATTAATTAATGCATGACTAAATGAACTTGCTGTCTCTCTTCATTGAAAAGTCCCCTTAAATTCTAAACTTCCCAACCCATTCAGGTCTCTAACCCATTGCTCTACTGAAATTTCACTTTCAAAGTTTACCAGTAGTCTCTTTATTACCAAACCCAATGACCACGATATTTCTATGACACTTGATAAAATTTTCTTGAAAGCCTTTGTATTACTTTCTTGGAGACCATAATAACTTGTTTTTGTTTTGCTTATAGGAGGGAACTTCGAAAAGTTTGTGGAAAATTTCATTATCTTTTAAATCCATTTTCCCCACAAACTTTTTGAAGCCCCTTCAGATTTTTGGCAATTCCTTTTCCATTTCTTTCACTGGCTTGTCTTCCTCCACTCAATTTCTAAATTGTTTTCAATGGAGAAGTATTTTCTAACAACAAACAACCCATTACATTGCAACCATCCTGGAGCATTGGACTGTGAAGACCAAGTGAAGGAGCTATAAACTTGCATCTTTGAACCCTTCCAGAACTTCAGGCTAAACTGCTAAACATTTCCAAATGAAGGCCCACCTGTGTGCCGCTGAGTTGGTTCTGACTCATAGCAACCCTGTTTAGGGTTTCCAAGGAGTGGCTGGTAGATTTGAACTGCCAACCTTGTGGTTGGTAGTCTAGTGTTGATCTTACAGTGCCACATCAGGACTCCTGAGGGTGGTCCACATTGTTGTTGTTAAGTGCAAATGAGTTGATTCTGACTCATAGAGACCCTGTATAGGGAGGGTTTCTGAGGAATGGCTGATGAGTTTGAACCACCGACCTTGCAATTCAAACTGACCTTGGGTCCAATGCTTATCCTACAGAGCCACACCAGAACTCGGAAGGTCCATTTGACAATCTCAAATTCACCGTGACTCAAAAACAAACCTAGAAATTTCCCTCTTTCTCAATTCCATTATTTTAGCCAATGAGAACATAGTCTGTCCATTCACATAGACTTCAATCCTTAGAATCAACTCTGTCCATTCTCTATGGTGTCTACCTTTAATCAGTCACAGTCAAGCTGTGTCAATTCTCCTGTTACAGAATCTCTGTCTTTAGCCTCCATTCTTGCTTTTCCTTTGCAATCTAACCTTGACATTACCCCTAAAGCAATCTTCCTACATTTATGACCACCACAACCTTCTGCTCAAAAACCAGTGATTGTATAGAAAACTTTTGGAAGGATCAATAAAAAGCATACTCTTTGAGTTTTGGACCATTCCCATGACTTTTTAATAACTTTATAAAAATTTGGTTTAAGTTACCTTTTTGTTGTTGTTAAGTGCTGTTGAGTCAATTCTGATTCATAGCAACCCTGTATAGGGTTTCTAGGGAGCGGGTGGCGAGTTTGATGGCTGAACTTGTGGTTCAAGTGAACTTACGGTCCAGTGCTATCCTACAATGCCACACCTGGACTCCAAAATACATTTTATTGCTGAACAAATGAATTTGTTCCCAAACTCTTCCACTATAGGACTCAGGTCCATTCACAAGAGAATCCCAATGGAATTTTTCCACCTTTATTATTCATTTACTCTATGAATTAGTGAAACTGAATATTCATTGCTCAAATATGTATATTTTCCTTTCTGATTAACCTGGTTTAGGAAGAAATTTGTGAAATAAAGAGATGTCTTTCAATTTAATTATCTTAAAGTTTTGGTCATCAGTGAAGCATATTTACACATATACAACTCAGAAAAATAATCTAGAAGTACGTATCTGTGGATGATATCTGTGTTATAAACATTAAATTTGCAACGATCTCAAAGCAAAACTCAAGTTCAAGGGAAAGCTAGGAACTTCCTTCCATTCCGCTCCTCAGCCTGCAGGGGTACCATTCTTCAGATGCCTGGGAGCAGTCATAGTGGTGATTCTTGCATTCTTGTCGAGTTGATTTGCTGTTGAGCTCCTTTTAAAAAACCAGTGTATTTCTGAGTTGAGGGCCTAGAATATGGGAGACACTTTTCAGTTATTCCTAGGTACCAAATCTCAGGCAAGCAGAACAATGGCTTCTTGGGCCAGCCAACCAAGTAGAGCTGTTCACTTGCTTTCTGTTTTCTCTTCCCAGTCTGCTGTATAAACCCAGATCCAAACCCATTGCCACTGAATCAGCTTTGGCTGCTCCCTTGGGCTTTCGTGGTGTACTCTTTACAGAAGCAGCTTGTCAAGCCTTTCTTCTGTGATGTTGCTGGGTGGGCTTGAACTGCCAGTCTTAAGGTTAAGTGCATAATGTTTGTGCCACCAGGATGCCCTGTTGTCTCAAGGTCTTAGTCTTCCCAGCCTCCCGGAAGAAACCTAGAGCCATATGTGCTCATATTTGTTCCTATCACAGGGAGAACAGACTAGAAAACTGAGCTGTGTTTGCTGCTCTCTTCCACTTTAGCAGCCCATTCCTATGATAAGCACATGATTGAAAACCACAAGATCAATGGTTTGAGCCCATCAGCTGCTCCACAGGAGAAAGATTAGGCTTTCTGCTCCTGTAAAAAATTTTAAAACAACAACAACAACAAAACCCTTGGAAACCCCATAGAGGGTTATTATAAATCTGCACTGATTCAAGGGCACTTAACAACAACTCCCCAATGATCAAAGGGAACTATAGCTGTACATCTATGTATCTTGTTGATGTTCCTCAGAGATGTGCATTTGGAATACATTTAAAAAATATTTTTAGTCTCTATATTGCTTTGTTTTCTATCAGAGAAATTTATTACAAAGCAATGCATTTTCCTAATTACCACACAATTATCTTATTACTGTATAACTATAATATAATGTTATTAAGTATCTTGGAGTTAGTTCCAACTCATTGCCACCTTGTATAGGGTTTCTGATAAGTGGCTGATTGGTTTGAACTGCCTACCTTGTAGATTGCAGTCCAGTATTTAGCTTACAGAGCCACACCAGGACTTCAATAATAGGGTACTATTGGAGTCATGGTGTGGTGCTGTAGGTTAATTTGCTGAACTGCAAGGTCAGTCAGAACTGTAAGGTCAAAGGTTCAAACCCACCAGCTGCTCCTTGAAAACCCTATACAGGGTCCCTATGGGTCTGGACTGACTTGAGGGCACTTAACAACAATAACAAAAATTTAGCCCTGGTGGGAGCACAGTGGCTCCATACAATAAACACTGCACTGTGAACCACGACTTTTGTGGTTCAAGCCCACCAGCCACTCTGTGGGAGGAAGATCAGACTTTCTGCTCCTGTGAAGATTTAAAGCCTTGGAAACCATATACAGGGTTGCTATGAGTTAGAATTAACTTGATGGAACTTAACAACAACATAACAACATGTACCATAATGGGTTATTGATGAGACACCACAGCATGGCAAATGGACAGACTAGTGGTGGATTCTTGTTGTTAGGTGCCATCAAGTCATTACCTACTCATAGCGACCCTATGTACAACAAGGCAAAACAAAACACTGCCCATTCCCGCATCAACCTCACAATCACTGCTACATTTGAGTCCATTGCTACTGTCACTGTGCCAGTCCATCTCATTGGGGGTCTTCCTTTTTTTCTCTGACCCTCCACTTTACTGAACATGATATCCTTCTCCAGGGACTGATTCCTCCTTATATATTTGAAGTATGAGAGATGAAGTCTGGCCATCCTGACTTCCAAGGAATGTTCTATTCTGGCTGTTCTTCCAATACAGATTTGTTTGTTCTTCTGGCAGTCCATGATGCTTCTAATATTCTCCTCCAACACCATAACTTAAATGCATCAGTTCTTTTATGGTCTTCCTTATTAACTGTCCAACTTTCACATGCATATGAGGTTATTGAAAATACCACGGCTTCAGTCAGGCATACCTTAGTCCTCATCCTGACATCTTTGCTTTTCAACACCTTAAAGAGGTCTTATACAGCAGACTTGCCTAATGCAATATATCATTTGATTTCTTGACTGCTGCTTTCATGAGTGTTGATTATTGATCTGAGCAAAATGAAGTCTTTGACAACCAATATTTTTCCATTTACATGGATGTTGTTTACTGGTCCAGTGGTGAGGATTTTTGTTTTCTTTACACTGAGGTGCAACCCATACTGAAGGCTGTATAGTCTTTGATCTTCATCAGTAAGAATTTTAAGTCCACTTCATTTTCATCAAGCAAGGTTGTATCATCTACATATCACAGGTTGTTAATGAGTCTTCCTCCAATCCTGATGCCAAGTTTTTTATTATATAACCCAGCATCTTGGATTAGTTGCTCAGCATACAGACTGAATAAGTCTGGTGAAAGAATACAACCCTGACACATACCTTTGCTAATTTTAAATCATTCAGTGTTCCCTTGTTCTGTTCGAACAACTGTTTCTTGATCTATGTTCAGGTTCCTCATGAGCACAATTAAGTGTTCCAGAATACTCATTCTCTACAATGTTGTCCATAGCTTGATATAATCCATACAACTGAAAGCCTTTGTGTAGTGGAATGTTGTTGTTGTTGTTATGTGCCGTGGAGTTGGTTCCAACTCATAGCGACCCTCTACAGGGTTTCCAAGGCTATAAATCTTTACGGGACAAGAAAGCCTCATCTTTTTCCCACCGAACAGCTGGTAGTTTCAAACTTCTGACCCTGATGTTAGCAGCCTGATTCATAACCACTATGCTACCAGAGCTCCTTAGTGGAGTCTTAGCAATAGATTTTTAAAAAAGTGTCGTCTCCTCCTATCTGATGTATAATTTTCTCTGTTATCACAGCATGTTTCATATATATATCATGCTTGGTAAACTACAGGCAAAAAAGTAGAAGACACTCAACAAGCTGGACAATCACATTGACTACAACAATGGACTCAAGTATTAACAACAATTGTGAGAATGCTGCAGTACTTTGTTCTGTTGTACACAGAGTCAGGTTGACTTGGAGTCAACTTGAAGGCACCGAACAATAACAAATATGCATATTTGTAGATATAGATGTATATATAGAGATAGATATCTTAATATTCCCATTATGATAAAATGTATAATTATTTGCTTATATGCCTATTTTTTCAATTAGTTGTGAGCTCCTTGAGGATTAGCTCTTGGTTGTCTCTGTATATTAAGCTCATAACATACCATGTGGCACAAAATAGGCAGTTAGTAAACTGTTGCTGAATAAATTAAAACTTAATGATTAGGTAAATTTCTTCATGTGGTTTCCACACTCGTAGGAGTAACACATTCATATACCTTTTCAGTTATGATCAAAATACATGAATATCATATCTACAAACTTTGATCTGAAAACTATGATCAAAGTAGAACATAACGTTCTTTTAAGTTGGAATGTGCAAATAATTGATAAATGATCTGCAGGAAGTGTGAACAAGATAGTTGGGAGCTTGTTTCTTAGCCTAGTCTCTCACTTCAGCCCTTGGATACTTTCAGTTCCCCAAGTTGTTTGTTTTTATTTTTTCCTGAGGCCCATTTTGCTGATAAAATCAATTCCTCTCTCCATATAAAAGTTCTTGAACTGGATACACATGACTCTAGTCACTAGAATTCGAATGGAAGGTTCACCAAAGACTACTCCAAGTGGGAGTGGACTGGAGTTTCCAGCAAAGAGTACAGATTGGAATCCAAGTTTCATCATCATTATTTAAGGCTGTAGGTGAGACTCTAAGAGGAAAATGTAGGGAAGCTGGAGATGAGGACTGAAGATGAGATCATTGGGAAGGCAGACAAATTTAGAATCTATTGAATTGATTCATGGCAATTTCTTAATGTTGACTTTAGGATGTATAGATCTATATATCCTCACACCTGACTCCCCATATGACAGTTTGATATAGGATGAACTGAGTATACTACATAACTACACAATTACAAAGTTTTGTGTGCATGTGTCTTTTGTGTTTAAACATTTATTAGATAAAGTTGAATAATGAAACTGAGTCTGTTAACCACTTAAAAATTTCCTGTGATCACTTTTCCACTTGAGAATTTGGAAGTTGAAAAGTTCAGTATTTGCACAACCCCCTACACTATTTTCACTCTATAAATCCAATGTATTACACTAACATAACATCAAAGACATGTTTGGCTTGATTTTACAATTACTTCAGCCTCTGCTGAGTTTTTTGGCTAGCACCCTTTTAATTTTTAGATAGGCTTCTCTTTGATAATAATTAGTCTTTTACTTTGGAGAATTGGGTTGCTGGGTTGAAAATGAGTATTTGGCATTTTCCAGGATGCACTATTATTAATACAGGACGTATTATTAATACACCTGATGTATTTTGTTAGGTGCCATCGAGTCGGTACCAACCCATAGCAACCTTCTGCACAGCAGCATGGAATACTACCTGATCCTGGGCCAACCTCACTACTGTTGCCACACTTGAGTCCATCGATGCTGCCACTTGGCTAATCCATCTCGATGGGGGTCTGCCTCTTTTTATCTGACCCTCCACCTTACCAAACATGATATCCTTCTCCAGCGACTGGTCCCTCCTGACAATATGTCCAAAGTATGAGAGATGAAGTTTGGCCATCCTGGCCTCCAAGGAGCACTGTTTTGCATTAGGCAACTCTGCTGCCCAAGACCTTTTTAAAGTGGTGAAGAGGAAAGATGTCAGCTTGAGGACTAAGGTGTGCCTGACCCAAGCCATGGTATTTTCAATAATCTCATATGCATGTGAAAGCTGGACAATGAATAAGGAAGACTGTAGAAAAATTGATGATTTGGAGTTACGGTGTTGGAGAATATTGAAAGTGCCATGGGCTGCCAAAAGAACCAATAGATCCGTTTAATACACCTACTCCCTACTTATTGGCTATCTCATTATCTGACAATTCACATTTATGACAATTGTAAAAAATGTGTTGTTGTTATTAGGTGCTGGCAAGTTGATTGTGACTCTTAGCAACATTATGTATGACAGAACGAAACACAGCCTGGTCCTGTGCCATCCCCACAATTGTTTAGATTGAGCCCATTGCTACTGCTGCTGCGCTAGCCCATCTTGTTGGGGGCCTTCCTCGTTTACACTGACCTTACACTTGACCTAGCATGAAGTCCTTCTCCAGGGACTGGTACTTCCTTACAATATGTCAGAAGTATGAGAGATGAAGTATCACCATCCTGGCTTCCAAGGAGCATTCTGGTTTTACTTCTTCCAACAGAGATTTGTTTGTTCTCCTAGTAACCCACGGTACTTTTAATGTTCATCTCTGACACTATTAACTCAAATGCATCAATTCTTCTATGATCTTTCTTATTCACTGTCCAACTTTCACATGCATATGAGGCTATTGAAAATATAGTTTGGGACAGTCGTCAAACTGATATCTTTATTCTTGAACACTTTACAGAGGTCTTGTGCATCAGATTTGCTTTATGCAGGGGCAGGGAGCATTTGTTCTTCCAACGACCATTTGGACATTTATAACACCATTAACAGGCCATCAAAAATTACCAACTTAAAAAATTAGCCTGCTATATGTGGATGGCTGGAACTACACTTGCCTTTGGCTGGATCATATCAAATGATTCTGTGGGCCTTAAATGGCCCACAGGCTAGATGTTCCCCACCCCTGACCTAATGCAACTCATTGTTTGATTTCTTGACTCTGAAACTTGCTCTCTAGCTTAGAGATGCTAAAGCAAACGGAAGAAATGAGGAGGCAAAAGAGCTACTATCTGACTCTTTAGCACATTGATGACATACATTTGGCAGTAACAAATGCCAACATGAAAAGCAAGACTAATGTTGGCTGAGATGGTTAAGGTTATTTGATGTCAACTTGACTGAGCAATGATTCTCAGGGATCTGGCAATTATGTAATGATGTGGTCTTCCTCCATTTTGTGATCTGATGTGGTCATCCTCCATTTTTGCATAACACCAATGTTTACATAATGACCTGGCTTTGGAACTTAACCATGTCAATTATAAGAATTGGGTGTAAATGAATCTAAGTCTCCACTTGAATACTCTGAAAATAAATATAAAACCATAAATGGAGCCCATGTCCCTGGGTCCTGTCATTAACTCATTCTGAGAACAAAGCACAGCACTTAACAGTGCATAATAAGTTTTTAATAAGTATCAAAAGGGTTTTCAATAGAGTATGAACTCCACTCAATGGTGAGCTTCTTGAAGAGAAAGACTGCCTTACTAACTGCTTTGTCCCTCAGTGCCTGTGAACACAGGGTGGCCCTTAATAAGTGTAGTGATGGTGTGCTGCAGAGTTGGTTCTGACTCCTAGCAACCCTGCATGTGTTTAATAAGTGTTGTTGTTTTTGTTGTTGTTAAGTGCCATTGAGTCGGTTCCGACCCATAGCGACCCTGTACAGGGTTTCCAAGGGTGTAAATCTTTACGGGAGTAGAAAGCCTCATCTTTCTCCCGCGGAGCGGCTGGTAGTTTCAAACTGCTGACCTTAAGGTTCGCAGCCCGATTCGTAACCACTACGCTACCAGAGCTCCTTAGTGTAGTTTGTGTAAATGTTTATCAAACTTAGATTTTCTTAAAGAATGATAGATTTCTCTGTATAAAGGAAAAAAACAAAAACAAAAACAAAAACCCAAACAGTGGGGCAACAGTCTTTGTGTACAGTGTTGGTCAGTCTGTTTTGTTTCCACTCTAACGTATTTTATTGGTGAAAAGCAGTAATACCGAAGGTCATTTGGGTAGAAAGCATTTTATCAAATTCAGCGTATGTTTTGTAAAGCTTTTTTTCTGTTTCTTGTGTATTCTTTCCCTAATGTGGTAAGTCATACATTTCAGAGAGTTTTCTTGACCTGGTTTTACTATGAGTTAATACTTCTAAAATGTCCCATTTTCACTATCAGAAGTGGCTACTTTCTTGTTGGAAGCTGGGTTTATTGAGGAAGGGGGAGTTCCTTTACAATGGGAAATACTTTGGAATCCCCAGGGATGGTCAATGACAAAAGAGATTAGAACTCTAAAGTGACACCCTTCAAACCACAGCTAGTCAGTCTATCTTCTGACTCATAGTCACCAACCAGGTCAGTCTGAACATAAAAAAGGGAAAAGGAAAGAAATTCTCACAAAAGTACAGTGTACCAAGTAGAAAATTATTCAGAAATGTTTTAAAATTGTGAGATCAGGCAAAATGTTTTTATACTTAAAATTCCAACAAGGCTGCCATCTCACATATCTGACATAAACTTCCCACACACTATATTAAATGTTTGCTTATATATATTTTGGTAAACATGTATTCTTTAAGCTGTTTCATAACATCTTTCTGCAGGTTTTTCTTCTAAAGGGACTTTTGCTAACATCTCACGCTTTAAATGAAGGCATTTTTTAAAGCAGTCTCTAAATATATAATCTAATAAAAATTGAATTTATCTGAAAAAACCTAAGTCACCAAAGCATTTGTTACAGACTGTGTCTGTGCATGATTTATCCTCAGTGGCATGTAGATCACACTCCTAGAAACTCATCACTATTTCAGAAAGGGATCGCGACTGATAGTGGAGAGCAATTAAAACCAAGGAGGTACTCACATTAAATCATTTTCCTTTCACAAGTAGATTAGTAATTGTATGTGACCGTGTTTCAGTTCCAACTCATAGCAACGCTGTATAAGGTTTCTGAGAGTGGCTGGTGGTTTTGAACTGTGGGCCTTGTGGTTATCAGTCCAGTGCTTAGCCTACAGAGCCTGAGGTGCCTTACTGGTGTATACAGTTAAGTTATTGGCTACGAATACAAAGGCTGATGATATGAGTCTACCCAGAGTTACCACAGAAGGCATGGTAACCTACTTCCAAAAGATCACAACCATTTAAAAAACAAAACAAAACCCAAGTGTAAAATAATTGAGTAATTCTGACCGCTAACCCAGCAGGTCCTAGTCTCTCCATTCTATGTTTCTATGTTGTGGTTCAGTCTATTGCTGTCATTGCTACCTGCCGTCAACTCAGCTCAGTTTTCGGTCTCATCTCTGGATCTATAAGCAAAAATCCTTAGCATGTAAGGATTGCTGTTGTTGTTATATGCTACTGAGTTGGTTCCAACTCATAGTGACTCTGTACAGGGTTTCCAAGGTAGCATGTGAGGATTACAGTGTAATAAATAGAATAGAATGCCAACTCTGCAGCTTCCTATCATGGTGATTGGGGCAATTTACTTGACAGATGGTGTTCTTGGGCATTATAAACAGCTAGAGAGCTTGGCTGTTAACCAAAAGGTGGGATATTTGAGTCTGCATAGAAGTGCTTCAGAAGAAACACGTGGTGACCTGTTTCTGAAAAATCAGCCATTGGAAACCCTATGGAGCCCAGTTCTACTCTAACACATGGAGTCGCCAGCAGTTGCAGGTGACTCCACTGCAACTGGTTTACATAACAGTTCCTTTGTCCCATCCATCACCTCACAAAGTCATCTGTCTTTGTTTGTCTCTGAGAGTACTGGGAAGGGTAGATGAGAAATATGTTAAATTCCTAGCATAAAGTGGGTATATAATAAACCAATAAATGTTAATGCTCTTCAGCAGATAAAGGAAACCTAGAGGTACAGCAGTTGAGTGCTCAGCTGCTGCAGTTTGAACCTACCAGCTACTCTCAGGAAAAAAGATGTGGCAGTTTACTTCCTAAATATTCATAAAAATACGCAGCCTTGGAAACCCTCTGGAGTTCTATTCTGCTCTACGGAGTCTCTATGAGTTGGAATCAACTCGATGGCAATAGGATTTTTTTCAGTAGAAAATGTGGCATGGGAGGCGAAGCAGAGGAAGATGCCCAGGAGCCAAGTTCCAGCGCTAGCTCTGGCACTTACTAGACACACAATCTTAAGAATTCTCCTAAACTATCTCAGCCTCAATTTCTTATTTGTAAAATGGACAGATTATTCACTTATCTACCTCACTAGGTTATGTGGCTTAAGTGAAGTAGTTTTTTGTGTGAAACTGCTTGATAAAAGCATAAGACAGTAAAATATTATTAAATACATCTTGTGAAATGAATTCCTTTATGTGGCCTTTTGTGTTGGTTCTTTGAAAAAACAGCTTGAGAGATCCCCCTCTATAGCCAGAGGCATTACCTTTGCCCTTGTTTCCTACCCCAGAGAGCTTGTAGCTTTTTTCTAGGTTGATTGTCATTTCCTGGGTAAGTTGTCAACAACTTGGTTTGATACCTTTTGTCTGGTCCTGAGCTACAGCCTGTCTTGTGATTATTATGAATGTTGCAGGGATTGATCATGAGGCTATGCAAATAAGGTGAGTTGTAGCCTGCAGAGAAGATTGGTCAGTTTGTGACCCCCATTAGGGAGGGACCATGCCTTGAAAATGACAATGAGTTGTGTGTATGCATATATATATATATATACATATATATATATGTACACACACAAGGTAATTAAAAAATATTCTACTAGGATCCCATTTCATACATGCACAGGTTTATTTCATACAAAATATTTGTAAACATGTCTCTATGATCTGTGGATGACTGCGGACAAGTTCTTTCAGTAATACACTTGTTTTAATCTTCTTTATTGTTGTTGTTGTTAAGTGCCATCCAGTCAGTTCTGACCCATAGCAACCCTATATAGGATTCTGAGGAGTGACTGGGGAGCTTGAACTGCTGACCTTGAAGCTCAAACGGCTTTGCAGTCTGGCACATTAACCTACAGCAGCACACCGGGACTCCTTTGTTAAGTGCCTGGAGTTGGTTCAGACTCATAGCGACCCTGTACAGGGTTTCCAAGGCTGTAAATCTTTACAGGAGCAGAAAGCATCATATTTCTCCTGTGGAGCAGCTGGTAGTTTGGAACTGCTGACCCTTTTTGTAACCACTACAATTCGTAACCACTACGCTACCTAGGTGCCCTAAAAAAAGAAGTCCAATCAAAACAATGGCTTCTTCCAAGGAGATCTGCTGGGCTAGTTCAATTCAAGGAAGAGAGATCCGATCAGAAGTTTATGCAGACTTTTTGTGGGCCCAAAAAGTTAATATCGAGAGATTTTTCTCAAAGGACACAGTATGATCATGTGACCTTTTAGGAAGAAATTTTAAGAAAATTGAAAACTGCACTGGTGAGAAAAAAGGCCAGGACAGTTGTACCTAGGAATTGTTTTTATTTTAGCAATGTACCTGCTCACTCAAAAGTTTGTCCTACGAGAATTTTGTTGGGAAACCTTACCTCATCCACCCTACAACACTTATCGTGTTCCTTCAGATTTCTTTCTGTTTCTAAAACTCAGAGAACATTTAAGAGGAACATGATTTGAATCACTGCTGTTAAGTGCTGTCAAGCTGGTCCCAATTTGTAGTGTCCCTGTACCCCAGAAAGCTCTTAACTTTTTTCTGAGGAGTGGTTGGTGGGTCTGAACCTTGAGGTCAGCAGTCCAGTCCTTCTCCTACAGTGCCACACCAGGATGATGCCAAACCTGTTCTTTTAATGTGGTGCAAATCACAGAATACAGAATTCTTACGTTAACAGAGAGATGGAAATACTGCCTTCAGAAGTATATAGACCTGGATCAGGGGTGAGGAATCTTTTTCTGCCAAAATTTATGACATTATTTGCAGGCCATACAAAAGTATGAATTTAAATGAGCCTAATGAGGAGCTCTGGTAGCGTAGTGGTTACGAATCGGGCTGCGAACCATAAGGTCAGCAGTTCGAAACTACCAGCCGCTCCGCTGGAGAAAGATGAGGCTTTCTACTCCCGTAAGGATTTACACCCTAGGAAACCCTGTACAGGGTCGCTATGGGTCGGAACCGACTCAAAGGCACTTAAGAACAACAACAACAATGAGGGCAAACATTTCATTAATTTACCCCTAATGTGATGGCTGGAATTGGAGTTGTCATGGGAGGGCCAGACCAAATGATTTCACAGGCCTTATACTGCCCGCTTGCTGGATACTCCCCACCCCTGACCCAGATGGAAGGTAAGTCAAGAGATAAATTGCTGCACATTCTGATATTTTTGTTTAATAAAGATTGATATTATTTTGTAGTAATATTTTTTTGACTAACCCTCACATTTAGAAAGTCCTGCATTTGTTTATTTGTTTGTTTTTTTAAAATATATATACCCAAAGAAGCAAAGGGAGAATAAAGAGAAAGAAGAATCAGAGGCAGGAGGCAAGGACCCTCCTAAAAAAAAGTTGTAGCATTTGTCAAGAGCTGTAACACTGAAGACAAGAGGCCCAGAGGGGTCCAATGGCAGAGGCAGCTGCAACAAGCTGAAGAGACCCGAAGGGGGCCTGAGAGGAGTTTGTCCTCAGGGACTGAAAGGAGAGAGCTGTTCTTCACCGAAGGGAGATTTTGCATGTATGCTTCTTGATCCTCAATAAAGTACACAATTGTAAGTATGGTCCATGAATTCTATGTGGCAATGACAATGAGTGATCAATTCTAGAAGAGAAGTCAGAGAGTGTCATGGGAGGACAATTGGTGTCAGAATTGGTGAAAAGGCTGGTGAGTGGAGGGATGCTGAGCTCCACCTTGTAGGGATCAGCTATGTGGAATGCTGGTCATTATTTCCCCTGAATCTAGACAGGTTCTCATTCTACTAGTATTACTATTATTATTATTGGTAGGTGCTATCAAGTTGGTTCCGACTCATCCCAACCCTATGCACAACAGAATGACAGCCTCACAATTGTTGCTGTGTTTGAAGCCACTGTTGTAGCTGCTATGCCAATCCATCTCATTGGGGGTCTTCCTGTCTTTCATTAGCCCTCTCCTTTACCAAGTATGATATCCTTCTCCAGCATCTGGTCCCTCCTGGTAACATGTCCAAACTATGTGAGAAAAGGTTTGCCATCCTCCGTTCTAAGGATCATTCTGGCGGTACTTCTTCCAAATCAGATTTGTTTGATCTTCTGGCAGCCCAAGGTACTTCCAATATTCTTTGGCAATACCACAATTCAAATGCATCATTACAAGTTCTTCTCCAGACTTCCTTATTCACTTCTAAGTGCATATGAGGCAAGTGCAGATATCATGGCGTAGGTCAGATACACTTTAGTCCTCAAGGTGACATTTTTGCCCTTTAACACTGTAAAGAGGCATTTTGCAGTAGATTTGTCCAATGAAAATTATTGGATTTCCATGGGCACTGACTGTGGAGCCAAGTAAAATAAAATCCTTGACAACGTCAATCTTTTTTCCATTTATGATGATGTTGCTTATTGGTTCCGTTGTAATTTTTGTTTTGTCTACATTGAGTTGTAATGCAAACTGAAGGCCGTAATCTTTGATCTTCATCAGTGAGTGTTTCAAATCTTTGCTTTCAGTAAGCGAGGTTATCTCATCTGCATATTGCAGGTTGTTAATGAGCCTTTCTCTATTTATTAGTGCTTCCCCTATTTTAAAAAACAATTACACAATGTTCTGAAGTCAACTTTATTCCTGGTGGGAATAGTATTGTGGCTAACTGAATTTCAATGGCTCCCCTTCTTGAAGGTCAAAGCACATTTTTTCCCCCTGTATTGACACTTGTTATGAGTTACCTTGTAACTTTCTTCCGTGGAGTGGCTGATTGGTTTGAACTGCTGACCTTGCTGTTAGTAGTCCAGTGCTTATCCTAATAGCACCACCAGACTTCATTAGCTGGCATATTTTTTTCTGTCACCACAACTCTGTTCTAAACTTTTCAAGAAAAAGAACCCAATTTTTTAAAACTTTTGGCACTGCAGTGCTCATAGCTGACAACAAAGACTGAAGGGGAATCCCCATGGGGCACTGCATCTAAGGTGGGAAGAGCCTAAGCCTTAGACTGAAGCAGGGATAGTCTTCTGAGGCAAGGAAGAAAAACAAGAACCTTGGCAATAGTTGAAGAAGAGAACATTGATGGACTAGTCATGGACTTGCTCTGATCTTGGTTAGGAAGGAGCAGACCGTAAATTGAGAGAATGAGAGTGGGCAGAGTTAGGATCTTAAGAGATAATGTAGCAAAACGTTATGTCAACTCTAAAGCAGACCATACTGCTTTCTCTTTGTGTGATTGTCTTAGTTCTCTAGTGTGGTGACAACAGAAATACCACGAATGGGTGTCTTCAACAAACAAATGTATCTTCTCACAGGTTAGGAAGCTAGAAGTTTGATTTTAGGGTGCTGGTCCTAGGGGAAGGTTTTCTCTCTCTTAACTTTGGAGAAAGGTCCTTGTCTCTTTCAGCTTCTGCTCCTTGGTGATCTTCATGTGACTTGGCATCTTTCTTCCCCCAGTTCTGCTTGATAATTTCCATTTAATCTCTTTTATATCTCAAGAGCCATTGACTCAAAATATGCCCTCAACTAATTGTGTCTCATGCATGCGAAAGCTGGACAGTGAATAAGGAAGACCATAGAAGAATCGATGCTTTTGAGTTATGGTGTTGGAGGAAAATATTGAAAGTGCCACGGGGCTGCCAAAAGAACAAACAGATCTGTGTTGGAAGAAGTGAAGCCATAGTGTTCCTTGGAGGCCAGGATAGCCAAACTTTATCTATCATACTTCAGACATGTTGTCAGGAGGGACCAGTTGCTGGAGAAGGATTTGGTAAGGTGGAGGATCAGAGAAAAAGAGGAAGACCCTCAGTGAGATAGATTGGCAAAGAGGCAGCATCAGTGGGCTCAAGCATGGCAACAATTGTGAGGTTGGCCCAGGACCGGGCACTGTTTCGTTCTGTTGTGCATAGGAGTGCTATGAGTCAGTACCAACTCAATAACACCTAACAACAACAACAATCATGTCTCATTAACAAAGACAACTATTCCCAAATAGGATTATAACCACATGTATTTGTTGTTGTTAAGTGCCCTAGAGTTGGTGAACTTGTATTAAGTTTCCAAGGAGTGGCTCGTGAGTTTGAATCTTTCGGACAGTAATTCAGTGTTATCCTAAAGTGACACATCAGAATTCCAGTCATAGTTAAATGCTGTCCAGTAGATTCTAACTCATAGCGGCCATGTATAAGATTTCAGAAGAGCAGCTAGTGGGTTTGAACCACCCACCTCGCAGTTAGCAGCCCAGTCCTTATCTTACAGAGTCACACCAGGACTGTAGTCATAGGTATAGAGGTTAAGCTTTACAACTCAAATTCTGAGTTCTGTGTTTCATTTTTTAAAGCATTCTAATGCCTATCACAATAATTTGGAGTCCTGGTGGAACACTGTTGGATAAACACTGGGTCAAAAGGTCAGTTTGAGCCACAAGGTTAGTAGTTCAAACCCACCAGCTGCTCCTTAGAAACCCAATGGAGGGTTGCTATGAGTCAGACTCCACTCAACTGTACTTAACAACACCACAATAACTGGCATATAAACTCACTGCCATCAGGTTAATTCTGGCTAATGGTGACCCTAGATGTGGTTTTGGGAGCTGTAATATAGCAGAAAGTCTCATCTTTCTTCTGTGGAGTGGCTGGCAGGTTTGAGCTGCCACCTTTGCAATTACTAGTCCAGTGCTTACCCTACAGCACTACCATGGGTCCTTAATTGGCATATATTTGACACTAAAATTTTTTTCTTCACTGAAATGAGTAGAAGATAGTTGATTATATTACTATTTTTATTTTATTTGCTGTGATGTCACATACCATAAAGGTAACAGCATTTATCAGATATGTAAGATGTCATGTGCTTAGAACATTGTGCCCATTATCTCCTTTAGTATTCAGATATGCTTACTAAATTGGTTCTGTGATTGTCTGCATTTTGTTGTTAAGTTGGTTTCTACCCTGTATAAGCTTTCCTAGAAGCAGCTGGTGAGTTTGAATCACCAACCTTGTGGTTCAAACTGACCTTGAGGTGGAGTGCTTATCCTACAGGGCCACATCAGGACTGCATTTTAAAGAGAAGAAAACTGAAGTTTGGGGAAGAGGTTCAGAATGTTGCTACGGGGAGACAGTAGTGAATTGACTAAGAAAAAAAAAAAAAAAGATTATAGGATAGCATTGAGGAATGAATTCAGGATAGACCACATGTGTTTGAGATGAAATTCTCAGCACACCATCACCCTGTTTACAGCAGCAGTGTCTGCAGCCAGAGAGCAGTTGGGTGAATTTCCCTAGACTTAGAAACCAGCAGTTATGTGAACATGGTCTCTTTTGAGCTCTGTCGAATTTCATAACAATGAAAATCATGTAATAAAGAAATCAATTGCTCTAGCATCAGGAACAAACTTTTTCATGGAGATGCTAAGTGTGGTCTCTTGATTCTGACCCATAGTGACCCATATAGGGTTTCTAAGGAGCGTCTGGTGCAAACTTTGTTCTTCAGCCTAGTGGAGACAATTGTCCCTGACAGTTGAGTACTAGACTTGTGCTGGTTGTGCTGCATACCACCCTGTTTAGTTAACATCTTGGCTCCTGGCCCAGTCTTAACTTCATTCAGGAAATACTGGTTAAAAGGATTCCGGAGGGGCCCTATAGAGGCTGGTGAACTTAACAACCTATGCATCCTGCTTTTTGCACAACCCAGCTATTTGCTTACTAATTGGTGTAGGGGGTAGAGGAGGCGAGAGAGAAACCCTCAGCAAAGAAAGTGGGCCGTTTGGGTGGAGTTGCTTGGAGCATTCATCAGAAATGATCACACTGCCTTCCTCTCAGATAGCCAGAACAGGACAAATCATGTAGCTGTGAAAGCAAAGACTGCTCCTTCCTACCAAGGCCAAGTCTGCTTAGAGAAATGTAGGGAGCGCCAGGATAGGAGCTGCTTGAGTTATGAAGGGATTTAAAACAAGCAAACCTGTTGCTCTCTTGTCAATGTTGAGTCATGGCCATCTCATGTAGTAAAAGGTTTTCTTGGCTGTAACCTGATGGAAGCAGATAGTCAGATCTGTCCTCTAAAGCACCATTGAGTAGATTTGAACCACCAACCTTTAGTTTATTTGTTGTTGTTGTTTTTAAGTGCCGTGGAGTTGGTTCCGACTCATAGCAATCCTGTACAGGGTTTCCAAGGAGCAGCTGGTGAGCTTGAACCGCTGACCTTACGGTTCCAATTGACTGCAGTCTAGCACATTAACCCACAGCACCACACAAGATTAGTCATCTAGTGCAAACTATTTGCGTTGGGACTTTTATGACACAGTAAAAAACTGTTGCCACTGATTCTAATTCACAGTGACCCTATGTTGTTCTTGTTAAGTGCCATCGAGTCAGTTCCAACTCATAGTGACCCTGTATAGGTGGGTTTGAACTGCTGACCTGGTGGTTTGCAGCCCAGAACTGATTGTACAGCACCACACCAGGAGTCCTATAGTGACCCTATAGGACAGTGTAAAACTTCCCCATAGAGTATCCAAGGCTGTTATCTTTATTGAAGCTGGCTGTTACATCGGTCTCCTGTGGAGTTGGTGGGTTTGAACCACTGAGTTTTACATTTAGCAGCTGAATGCTTAATTACTGTGCCACCAGATGTCACTAATTTTAATACCTAGAGAAAAAAAAGGACTTATAATTATCACATTCTGTCTGTCTTAGGCTGGGCTTTCTAGAGAAGCAAAACCAGTGAAACATATATACGTATCTTAACAATTGTAGAGTCCTAGGTCCCTAGCAGAAGAGAGAGAGCACCCCCCATGTGTCCAATATATTGTGAGCAGGCCACACCCCCAAGGAAGGATCCCTTCAATTGACTGGCTACTCAGAATCACTCATCATAGCGCTAACTATGCCTGTATTAGGTTTCATCACCATGGGAATAAGCATATCCCAACTGCTAAACCTCTGGAAATCCTAGCCTAGTCAAGTTGACACAAAATCCTAACCATTACACTGTCTAAAGAAGTTCTTAAAGAAGTTCTTAAGTTCTTAAGTTCTTAAGTGCCGTCGGGTTGGTTCCTACCCATAGCAACCCTGTATAGGGTTTCTGAGGCGCTGCTGATGAGTTCGAACTGCCGACCTTGCAGTCCAGTGCGTTACCCTACAGCCCCACAGAAGTAGTTAGTGAAAACTGTGCTTTTAGCAATGAAGCAATCACAGAAGAAAGAAGACAGGAGGGATAGAAAGAGCAAAACATCATCACTGAAGGAATAAGGACGAGAGGTGTCCAGGTTTGCCTGAAGGAGAAAGAGCTCACCGCATGGAACTCTCAGTCTGGTCTGCATTATTCCTTCATCTGAAGAGCTGGCACAAGTTCTGATACCTGGACCCACCAGTAGAGATACTGATGTAATTGATTTGGGTATCAGGACTTTTAATTACACACCAGGGTTTTTTAATGCTCCTCAGCTGATTCTAATGCAGAGCTGAGAACCATGGTTGGGGGTGTGTTCTGAGTTATAAAATGAGAAGAACCTTCTGGTCAGAAAGGGTCTAGATTCATTCTTTTAAGTGCCAAGAAAACTAATACCAGTGATAGGAAGTAATTGAGAGGTAGCTATGGGCTCAAAATGAAGAATATTGTAGAGTTTTGAGCTATACTGAAAATGAAAGTAATAGGGGGTAAAGAAGTTTGGAACCCTGGAGACGGTCAAGGTGAAGCTAACCAATAAAGTGACTGGTGTCTTAGTTATCTAGTGTTGCTATAATAGGAATGCCACAGGTGGTTACTTCTAACAAACAGAAATTTAATTCTCTCACCAGAGTCCAAAATTCAGAGTGCCAGTTCTAGAGGGGAAAGGCCTTCTCGTTGTCAGCTCTGGAGAAAGGATCTTGTTTCCTTTTAGCATCTGTAGGCCCAGTCATCCTTGAAGATTTCCATGCATCTTGGTATAAATTTCCTCTGGATCTTGGAGCTTCACAGTTCAGGGAGCACAGGCCCAAAGGATGTACTCCACTCCTGGTTCTTCTTTCTTCTCTGCTCACATCTCTCTCCCTTTATCTCTTTTAAGATAAAAGGTGTTCTAGGCCACACCCCTGGGAAACTGCTTTATTAGGGTTGTGATGGGATGAAGGATATTGCCGCCCACCATGAATCCTCTTACTGGTTTATCCCATCAGATGACATCTTGGGGAATCATGTGGCTGCCACATTACAGCATCCCATGACTGCCAAACCACTGAGAATTATGACCCAGCCAAGATGACACTTATATGGGAGAGGTAGGGGAGACACAATTTGTTCTATGACAACTGGGAATGGTGAATTAAACCTGTGATTGTCAAATCCTGTTAGGAGGACCAGAAACATCCTCAAGACCCCTCAGAGATGTGCTGCCTTTTTCTTATTTTTTTTTTCAATTTTGGGTTTTCCCATAAGAATTCCTTTGAAGAAAGAGTTCTTCTTCTTTTTTTTAACTCTTAAAACCACTTAACTAATTGACCTTTATAGCTATAACCAACTTTGGAATTCTTTATTATTAAATCCTGTTTGATGTTTTCTAAGAAACAGGCTGCTGATAGATCCATTCTTAGTCTGCGGGCAAAGGAAGAATCACAGAAAGTGTGAGTAGAAAAGGAGGGACTATTCTTGGCTCAATCCTATCTAGGCTTAGAATTAACAAAACCTCTCCCAAACCAATGAAATCAGAGTCTTTGGGGTAGTGCCAGGGTATCGGTATTTGTAAAATGCAGGTTAAGAATCATTGACTTCATGGGTGGACAAAGAGAAGTGTTCTCTTGTATATATTGAGATTGAATGCATTAGACAGCCTTTAACACAGTGGTTCTTAAACTTAGGTGCATCACCATCACCTGGAACATGTGTCCATACAGACTGTGAGACTCCACCCCCAGAATTTGATTCAGCAGGTCTGTGATAGGTTAAGAATTGGCATTACTAGCAAGTTTCCAGCTGGTGGGGATGCTATTGATCTGGGGACCACAGCTGAGAACCACTGCCCTATCAGAAGGGATTTAGTCTAGACATTACAAAGAACCTTCTAACAGTGTAAGGCAAATTAATAGTATGTGGTTCTATATGATAAGCATTGGACTCTGAACCACAAGGTCTGCAATTTGAGCCTACAAGTCACTGCATAGGGGACTATCTGCTCCCATGAAGATTTTAAGCCTTGGAACCCCTATACAGGGTTGTTATTGGTCAACCGACTTGGTGGTGGCACATAACAATTTTTAATATGACATCATGATAATGGCACTTTAATGCTGTGGTCTTGCTCTCCAAACATATTACCTCAGTCTACTCTTGAGTAAAGCCTCAAACAATTCCCATTTGAGGGGTATTGCACAATTTATGAGACCAGTATGGACTCCTGGTGTGATGTTGTAGCATCAGCAATGGACTATAAACCACAAGGCTGGCAGTTCAAACCTATTGATTGCGCCTGGGACACCCTATACAGGATTGCTATGAGTTGGAACTGACACAATGGCATTCCACAACAACCTGATCAATAATATTCAAAACTTTCAAGGCGATCAAAAGCAAAGAAAGTCTGAGAAATTGTCAAACCAAGAGAAGACTATTGTTGCATTATTGAGTGGATTGCTATCGAGTGGATTCTGACTCATAATGACCTTGTGTAGGGTTTCTGAAGAGCAGCTGGTGAGCTTGAACCACTGACCTTGCAGTTCAAACTGACATTATGGTCCAAAGTTTATCCTACAGCACCATACTAGGACTCTAGGAGGAGAATTGTTGCTGTTGTTGTTGTTAAGTGCCTTCGAGTTGATCCCGACCCATAGAGGACTAGTAAATGGAATTCTGGAACAGAGAAAGGATCTCAGAGAAAAACAGAATCTGAATAACTGTGGACTTTAATCAATTACAATGTGTCAGTGTTGACTCCTTAACTGTGATGAATGTACCTTCTTAATATAAGATATGAATGATAAGGTATACAGGAATTTTTTGTATTACTGTCACAACATAAAGTATCATCTTGCTGTTAAAACACAAATCATTCTTTGCTATTAAAATGCAATCATAGAGTGGTGCACTATGGATTAAATATTGGGCTGTTAATCACAAGGTTAACAGTTCAAACTCACCAACTACTCTGTCAGAGAAAGATGAGGCTGTCTGCTCCCGTAAAGATCTATAGTCTTGGAAACCCTATATAGGGTTACTAGCTCTGGTAGTATAGTGGTTACGAATCAGGCTGCAAACTGCAAGATCAGGAGTTCGAAACTACCAACTGTTCTGTGGAAGAAAGATAAGGCTTTCAGCTCCCGTAAAGATTTACAGCCTTGGAAACCCTGTACAGGGTCACTATGAGTTGGAACCAACTCCATGGCACAAAGCCAAGCCATTATTATTATGCATCAGAATCACCTTGATAGCACAGGGTTTTTTAAATTTGTATTTGAAGTGCTTTAAGGAAAAACAATAATTATCTTTCTAGTTAGAAAAAGAAGGCTTATCTTGATAAAGGAGGATGAATTATATTATGTTGTTGTTGTTGTTAAGTGCCGTCGAGTCGGTTCCGACCCATAGCGACCCTGTACAGGGTTTCCGAGGGTGTAAATCCTTACAGGAGCAGAAAGCCTCATCTTTCTCCCGCGGAGCGGCTGGTAGTTTCCAACTGCTGAACTTAAGGTTCGCAGCCCGATTCGTAACCACTACGCTACCAGAGCTCCTTGAATTATATTATAACCATCCTTAATTTGTGTGTGTGTGTGTGGTTGTGTGACTTTAAAATGATTTGTAAGCCTCTCTCTGTGTGTATACAACTCTAGTTAAGAAAGATGTGCATCACTGTAATGATAAAACTCTTAGTAAAAGAGTTTCCAACTTTTTTTTTTAAGTAGAACATTTTTGAAACTCTCAGCAAGTTGATCAATTTTCGTTCTCCCTATTTATCTTTTCGCTTCTTTTTTATTGTCCCAAAAGAATCTGCTTAGCAAGGAGGAAGGAGAGAGAGAGTCCTTTGCTGCTAGTTTGTGTTTAGGATTACCTTGTTCTACTGGACAGAGTGTATGTCATCAAATTCCCCATGTGCTCATTTAAGCTTTGAATGCATCATTTGTACTAGGCATGCTCACAGTGGAAGAAAAGAAAGTCCCAACAACTGTCTCTGTGGCTGTGTGTATGTTAATCAAACAAGATTCAAGTTATCTCCTCGACTTGCGTTTAGATCTCCCTTCAGCCTTTTAGGTGTTTATTACTTTTACAACCATGTTACCTGGTAAGGTTCAGGATAAGGAACAGCAATCTTATGCTTTAAAGGAAATGATAATGATTCACAGGCAAAATAAAGACCCCATATACAGTTACAGTAGATTGGTTTGGACCATTTGTCTTTTCTTTTGAAGTGACCTAACTATACATTTGTAGAAGACAAGCTGAGAAATCAGCAGCACTTCTGGAGATTAAAGTAGTCTAACAGCCAGGTTTTTGTTTTCCATTCAACAGAGTTTGCTTCTATTGTTTTTTTGTTTGTTTGTTTTTGGTAGAGGGGATGTACACAAAAACACTCAGGAATATATAATCATTTAAACAACCAAAGGACACATTCTGCAAGCCTACCTCCTGGTCACCAGCACCTGGCTGCCAGCACACAGCCTCTCCTTTTCCTTGAGTCTAGAGTCCTCCGTTTCTCTCTCTCTCCATGCCCTCATCTCTGTCTCCTTCTTTGGTGTTGATGCTTCTCTGGATAGGGTTCCACATTCCCTAATGGCCAGTTTTGAGAGGAAAGCTGAATTCCCTCCCTTCCATTTAGGAGATCTCAGGGGATAAGACTTTAAGGCTTAATAGGACGATCAAAAAATTGGCTTTGAAGCAAAAAATGTCACATCAGTTGGATTTTTCTCAAACTGAGTAGCAACAGTGCTGGGAAAAGCAACAACTAAACTTGAAAGCACTTCTCTGGGTTATTAGGTACTGTTCTAATGAACTCACTCATCCTCAGAATGAGTTTGTATAGTAGTAGAAGTATGTTTTTACAGATAGGAAACTGAGGCTGTGAGTTGTATGTGCTTGGGTAAATCAGAGAAGGTAAGTGACTTGCCAAGCACATACAGCACATGGTGGAGCTAGGATTCTAATCTGGGCCATCTGGTCATCTTATCTCATGTTCTAAACCATTAGGTTCTTCAGTCTCTTAGGACACCAGGAGGAAGTTTCAGAGCCTTGACTAGACTAGTTAGATGACCTTTCCCAGGATGGGACTAAAACGTCCTAGAGAGCTCTACAATTGTCTAAGGTCTAGAAGTGTGAAGTCCTATGATTTAGCTAACCTTTGCCCATTCAGCTGTCTTCCAACTAATACCAGTTACCATTGAAATTGACTCCCACTTATGGTGATCCTATGTGTGTCCATAGGGTTTTCACTGTCTGGAGTTTTAGGAAGTAGATCGCGCGGACTTTCTTTCAAGGAAGCCTCTGGAAGGATTCAGAACTTTAATCTTTGTTAGTAGCTGAGTGTGTAAGCCATTTACATTAACCAGGGACTCCAATAATGGTCATTGGCTACTGGTAAATATTGATTGAGTTTCTGCTCTATGCCAGGCACTGTATATACAAAGATGAAAAATATACTACAATTCTGTCCTCAGGGAACTATGGAGGAGATAGAGACCTAAACAAATAAGCCAACAAAGTGCCTAAAGAGCTCTAGTAAAAACCACAAGAAAGGGTTTTGGGGCTTCAGGTAGGCAGGGACCCACCTTGACTCCTTGCCCCCTTAATTAATTTTCTTCCTGTTATGTCCCTGATTTCTCCTCCTTATAACTTGTGACAATGGTGCCACATGTGGCCCATGTTTCATTCTACATAGGGTTTCTGTGTGTCAGAACCAACTTGAGGGTACCTGACAACAAAACTACATAACTGACCAGACTAAATGGCAGACCTTTCAAGTTCTTTGTAGAAAGTGTTGAGATATTCAGAAGATATGTTCATCTGATAAATAAGTTGCAGATACATCGATGCCCCAATTCAGTATTGCTCGACCTGCCTCTTTTCTCCAGATATCCTGAACATTAACATTTCAAGGGATGAATCTTCCATCTCATACGTAAGCTGTTTTGGCAGCCTGTTCTCTCACTGTATCTTTGTTGTTGTACGGTGAATTTACTTAATATGAGTCTTCTATCCTTAGTCTTCTATCCTTAACTCCCAGCAACTTATTGGGTGGATTCATGCAAATAGGGTATATGGAATTGGCTAATTTTGCCATCCTACTAAGTTTAAGTTTTGGAAGAA
>NW_006408531.1:12519107-12549836 GCF_000296735.1 Chrysochloris asiatica
CGATGGCACCTAACAACAACAACAACAACATGTATTATTGTTACATGAATCAATGCCGCATGTGGTACAGTCAAAATAATGTGATTGCTACCTTCTCTAGTGATTCAATTGCCTATAAAAGCCATTCTTTATGGATGGGTAATTCATATTAATGGCTTGTGAATGACTCTGATTCCTCAGGCAATGTCTCTAATTGTTTCGTTCTGCTGTGCATGGGGTCGCTATGAGTATGTTCCGACTCGATGGCACCTGACAACAACAACTAGGTTTAAGGAGCTCTGGTAGCATAGTGGTTATGAATAGGGCTGTGAACCTTAAGGTCAGCAGTTCAAAACTACCAGGTGTTCCACAGGAGAAAGATGAGGCTTTCTGCTCCTGTAAAGATTTATAGCCTCAGAAACCCTGTACAGGGTCTCTGTGAGTCAGAACAGACTCCATGGCACATAACCACCACCACCACCACCACTAGGTTTTAAAGGACCCATCTCAGAAGAAGTAACAGAAGTTCCCATGATCATCAAGAAAGAAGAACCATGAGCAGAGCATGTCCCTTGGACCTTGAGATTCCTGCCCAGGGAAGTAGCAGGGCAGAGGTAGAAGCAGAGGCACTGGCACAGAAACCCACTGTAGTGGACTTCCCAGCCCATGGATGAGGCAGAGGCCGAGAATGAGAGAACTATGCCTGGGGTACACATAAAATAATAATAATAATAATAATAATAATAATAATAATAATAATAATAATAAAAGGAGTCCTAACCAGACACCTGCTAGATCCTTAGTTGTTTCTGAATTCAAATTGCATCCTGGTAACTTCTGTAACTAACTCCCCAAATTGTGAGCCTAGTCTGTGAGTTCTGTGTGGTCATTACAACAGATTACTGAACCCAGCAGAGAAAGCAGCATGCTGTGGGAGGGATGGTTGGTGTCAGAATAGGTAGAGAAGGGTGGAGGGTGGAGGTATGTTTGACCTCTGCCTCATAGGATTCAGCCTTGGTCTGGATGTGGAATTCAATTCTCCTTCCCTCTTGTGACATCAGAGAAGGTCAGATATGGCCCCTGTACCATTTTTCACTGGTAGGTCAGAACCAACTTGAAGGCACTTAACAACAACACTACAATAACAAACAGTTGTTGCTTAGATAATGTTACTGACTTGCCAACTTTCAAAACTCCCTCTAGTCACAGGATAAGCCTCTTCCAGATGATGGGCCATCATCATCTGTCCAGATAAATGGCCCTATTGCCATGGAGACCCGATGGGATCAGGTGTGTTTTTTTCATCTGCATCATTTCAGTGGTGAGCAGTTGTCTGGGTGCGACAAAGGCCCTTCTGTTCGTCATGTGTGGCTGCCCTGCGGTAGGCCTCGGTCAGGTTCTTCCTGTGGGTAAAACCTAATCAACTCATCAGCAGTAGATATTATCAGGCCCTGTGTTTGATACGTTAATTGTGACAGAACATGCTTCCACAATTAATAACATGATGTTTTTTTGACAATAAAGTTGTTTTGGTGGAAGAAAAGACTCTAGTCACCAGACTTGGAATGAGAGGGTTTGTATTCACATAAACACAGCTTCACGTCACTGCTGATCACCACAAACGGTTTTGTTCTTGAACACCATCTTTGTACTCTGTCTCTGATCTTGATTTCCTACATAACAACCTTCTCAGTTTATATGCCTTTTGGCAAGTGCAGTGAGCACAATTTCCTGTTTCTAAACTTGTAGACAACCATCCATACATCTCACTGTTGTCAGTTTTAGCCAGATAACAGCAGTCTCTTGTTGCTGTTTTCTGTTTAGTTTAGGATAAGAGGATCCTAGAAGACAAGGTGTAGGTTTCTTTGATAGAGTATTTTTAATTGATTTGGCTAAATTTTCATGTGACAAGTGATCTCAAAAAGAAAGTAAGTAGAAATGCGTGTTTACATTCCTAAGGCTATAAAAATGAAAAGATAAAAAAAAAAAAAAAAAAAAAACTCCAAAAAAACTGGAAGCAACAGTAAAGGAATGAAGAAGTTTAGAAACAGGTCTTTCTTTTGTTATTGTTCAGTTTGCTTGTGTGTTGGCAGAAGATGATTCACTACATCAGTGTGGCTTTACCTGGCAGACTGATACACAGAGCCTACAAGATATGAAAGTATCAATAATGCAGACATGCATTGATCAGAACCAATGGGCTTATGCACATTTTATAGGTCAAAACATTTAAATAATTCTAACAATTTAATAATACGCTTGTTAATAAAGTTATGAACTGGATTTTGTCAGACACTGTTCATGTAGTACTAATACATGCTGTAGCATACATGTAGCACACTAACATATACTATGTGTATGCTGTTGCTGTTTTTTAGTGCCGTTCAGTCGATACTGACTCACAATGACTCTGTATTGGATTTCTGAAGACTTGCTGGTGAGTTTGAACTACTGACTTGTGGTTCAAACTGACCTTGAGGTCCAGTGCATTATCCTGTAATGCCACACTTGTTGTTGTTGTTAAGTGCCATCGAGTCGGTTCCAACTCACCTGAGTAAGGTTTCCAAGAAGCAGCTGATGAGTTTGAACCACCGACCTAGTGGTTCAAACCAACCTTGCAGGCCAGTGCTTATCCAACACCACATTCTTGGAGCCCCAAATCCAAACCCAGTGCCATCTAGTCATTTAGGACTCACAGTGACCCTGTGTAGGGTTTCAGATGCTGTAAGTCTTTATGGGAGCAGAAACCTCATCTTTCTCCCTCGGAGTACCTGGTGGGTTTGAAATGCCAACCTTCTGTTTAGCAGTCCAGTGCTTATCCTACAGCACCACCAGGGCTCTCTGTTAGGAGTCCCAGGACAGTGCAAATGGTCAATTACTAACCAAAAGGTTTGCAGTTCAAATCCAACCAGAGGTGCCTCAGAAGAATAGGCCTGGTGATAACTTCCGAAAAGTATTAACAGCCTTGAAACCATCAGGAAGCAGTTCTTCTCTGATGCACAGGTGATCATTACGAGTCAAACTTGACTCAGTGACAACTGGTTTAGTTTTGGGTTACTGTGTGCTAGACAATGGACTACGTTTATTGTTTTCTTAAAATCTTAAAATTCTAAAAATATTGACATGTATAATAAACATTTATAAAAGTGTGATAATATGCTTATCGAGCAATTTGGAAAGTGCATTAAAGTATAAAGAAGCAGAAAAAAATATTTCTATAATGTCATCAAGAGATACCCACCATGAACACTGAGGAGTATACCCTTACCCTCTGTCTGTATATATATATGTGTGTGTGTTTAAGCAAAGCTGAGAACTGTTTATGACATTTTCCATTTGCTTTCTTTTGCTTAATTTTATATCCTAACCACTTTCCAATTCCATTGCAAAGTCTTCATGTGCTTATTAGCAATTGTATAAGATTTCATTTATTTGTAGCAAATACCACCTATTTCCATGATTATGCTATACAGTTGTTGGTAAGTGCCATCGAGTTGGTTCTGACTCATCGTCACTCCGGATGGGGCTTCTGAGGCTATCAACCTTGGCAGGAGCTGACAGGCTCATCTCTCTTCTGCAGAACGGCTGATGGGCTTGGACCTCTGACCTTGTGGCTTGCAGTCCAGTGCTTGTAGTACAGAGCCAATGGTCTCCCTGAATATGCTCTATGAACTGCATATTTATTTTTGTTAAATCAAAACTCTGTCTTGGCCCCACTAACCAAGGATTTTTGAAAAATAGTTTACCTCACTTATATTTTTGGATGGCTCTTGGAGATACAAATACACCACACACGCACACACATACATATGGGCCTGTTATGAAGTAAAACTGTGGGTGTGGGCTTCTGGTCTCCAGTCCAATGCAACTGCCATTCCCTGTGCTTCTTGCCCATAATTTTGGGTAAGGCATTCCAAGGTAAGGGAGTTTCCTGCTGATGGGCCAGGCTTTCACATCTTTGCTGATGAGTTCAAGACTACAAGTGAAAGGTGAGGCTTTCTGCTCCCATAAAGATTTACAGCCTTGGAAACCCTGTACAGGGTCGCTATGAGACGGAACCACCTTCACGGCACATAACCACCACACCATTTACTACTAAAGTAGTAAAATCTGTAAAAACTGGAAGCTGTGTGAAGCAGAAACCTGTCAGAGAGGGAAAACTCATATTTTCCACTAACATGTGCCATAGAGAAGTGTTAAAGCCACACCCTGTCGGAGGTGGAACACTGCAAAACTTAGAAAAACAATGCAGTCCTGTCAACTTCTGGCTCTCATAGGTTCACTCTATTTCTCCCCTCTCAGCACCTCACATAGCATTCTCTCAAGAAACCTCTTCTCCCCGATGGTGGGCCACTTCCTAGCTTCCCTCCACATTTCCAGGAAAGCAACTATAATATAGTTCCTGTTGTTGATGCTATCTGCCATCCAGTCAACCCCTGAATCAGGGCAACTGTGCACAATGGAACAAAACCTTGCCCATGATTGGCTGAAGGTTGTTGTGATCCACAGGATTTTCACTGGCTGGTTTTCAGAAGCAGACAGTCTGGCCTTTCTTCTTAGATCATCTTAGTGCCTGAAAACTCTGCTGAAACCTATTCAACATCACTGCAACATGCAAGCCTTCACTGCGAGTTGGGTGGTGGCTGTCCATGAGGTATGTTCATTGGGAATCAATCTGGTCTTGCCCAAGGAGGGGAGACTTCTACCCCTGAACCACTGCTGCCCCAGATAGTGTTCCCAATAGATCTTTATCTTTCAAATAAGATCTTGCACTGTCTCTTAGAAACACAAAGATGCTCTTAATGGGGATGGGGAGGATAAGCATTAAGAGAAGTTGGAAACAAAGACTGGATTTGGAGGTTTCAATGTCCTTGAGGAAGTGGAGGGGGAAATGGCCTTTAAGTCTTTTGAGTCTCTCCATATGTCCCATGGATCTTGGTTGAAAGCAGAGAATATCAGAAAGATGTTTACCTGTGCTTTGTTCACTATGCAAAGGCTTTCGATTGTGTGGATGATGACAAGCTATGGACAACATTAGGAAGTATGAGTATTCCAGAACACTTAATTGTGCTCATGAGAAATCTGTACCTGAACCAAGAGGCAGTTGTTTGAACAGAACATGGAAACACTGGATGGTTTAAAATTAATAAAGATGTGCGACAGGGTTGTATTCTTTCACCATACTTACTCAACCTGTATGCTGAGCAAATAATCCGAGAAGCTGGGTTCTGTGAAGAAAAACGTGGCATCAGGATTGGAGGAAGATTCATTAACTACCTGTGATATGCAGATGATACAACCTTGCTTGCTGAAAGTGAAGAGGACTTAAAACATTTACTGATGAAGATCAAAGAGCACAGCCTTTGGTATGAATTGCATCTCAATGTCAAGAAAACAAAAATCCTCACCATTGGACCAATAAACAACATTCTTATCAATGGAGAAAAGATTGAAGTTGTCAAGGACTTCATTCATCTTGGATCAACTGTCAACACTCATGGAAGCAGCAGTCAAGAAACCAAACAACGTATTGCATTAGGCAAATCTGCTACACAAGACCTTTTTAAAAAAGTGTTGAAGAGCAAAGACGTCAGCTTAAGAAGCAAGGTGCGCCTGACCCAAGCCATGGTATTTTCAATAACCTCATATGCATGCAAAAGCTGGACAGTGAATAAAGAAGACTGTAGAAGAATTGATGCTTTTGAGTTATGGTGTTAGAAGAGAATACTGAAAGTGCCATGGGCTGCCAAAAGAACAAACAGATCTGTGTTGGAAGAAATGCAGCCAGACTGTTCCTTGGAGGCCAGGATGGCCAAACTTCATCTCTCATATTTTGGACATATTGTCAGGAGGGACCAGTCACTGGAGAAGGATATCATGTTTGGTAAAGTGGAGGGTCAGAGAAAAAGAGGAAGACCCCAGCAAGATGGATTGGCCAAGTGGCAGCATCAATGGACTTGAGTGTGGCAACAATAGTGATTTGGCCCAGGATCGGGCAATGTTTCATTCTGTTGTGCATAGTGTCGCTATGAGTTGGTACCTACTCGATGGCACCTAACAACAACAACAACAACTGCAGCTATTAGTCAGTCCATTTCACAAGGGTCCTCTTTTTTGCTAATCTTTTACCAAGCATGATGTCCTTCTTTACGGACTGGTCTCTACCAATAACATGTTCGAAGTACATGAGACTGAGTCTTGCTATTCTCCCATTCAGGAAGCATTCTGACTATACTTATTCCAAGACTGATTCATCCCTTCTTCTTGTTGTCTGTGATATATTCAATATTCTTTGCCAATACAATGATTCAAAGACATTAATTCTTCTTCAGCTTTCACATACATATGCAGTAGCCAAAAAAGACTATTGCTTTAGTCAGGCCCACCATAGTCCTGAAAATGATATCTTTGCTTTTGTCCAATGCAATGCTTCTTTTGATTTCCTGACTACTGCTTCTATGGGCATTGATTGTGGATCCAAGTAAAATTAAGTCCTTGACAAAATCTCTATTTATCATAATGTTGCTTATTGGTCCTGTTGTAAGGATTTTTGTTTTATGTTGAGGTATAATCCATACTGAAGGCTGTAGTCTTTGATCTTCAAGCCCTCATGGGCTTTCACCAAGCAAGGTTGTATCATACCTTCCTTCATATGGCAGGTTGTTGATGAGTCCTTCTCCAACCCAGATGCCACATTCTTATTCAGACAGTTCAGCTTCTTGGATTAATTGCTCAACATAAAGACTAGATATACTGAAAAACATGATCTTGCACACTTTTCTTGATATTACTCCATACACAATATCCCCTTATTCGGTTCAAATGACTGCCAGTTAGTCTACGTACTGGTTCTGCATGAGCACTATTAAGTGTTCTGGAATTCTCAGTCTTTGTAATGTTATACATAGTTTGTTACAATCCACATAGTGGAATGCTTTGCATAGTTAATAAATCGCAGGTAGACATCTTTCTGGTATTCTCTGCTTTTAGCTAAGATCCATCTGACACCAGCAATGATAACTGTCAGTCCATATCCCTTCTGAATCCAGTTTGAGTTTCTGGCTGTTTTCTTTTGATGTACTGCTAAATCACTTTTGAATTTTCTTCAGCAAACTTTTATTGGAAAGTAATATTAAAGATATTATTTGACCATTTCTGGATTTTATTGGATCATCTTTCTATGGAAGAAACACAGATACGAATCTCTTTCAGTTGGTCGGTCAGATAGCTGTCTTCTAAATTTCTTGGTATCGATGAGTGAAAGTTTCCAGTATTGTATCAGTTTGTTGAAACATCTCAAGTTGTATTCCATCAATTCCTGGAGCCTTGTTTTTCACAAATGCTTTCAGAGCTGCTTGGACCTCTTCCTTCAATAATTATTGTTTTTTGACTATATGCTGCCTCCTGAAATGGTTTAATTGTGAACCAATTTTTTTTTTGGCATAGTGTCTCTGTATGTTCCCTCTGTCTTCTGTTGATGCTTCCTGTGATGTTCAATATTTTGCCCATATAATCCATCAATATTCCAACTCGAGGCTTGAATTTTTTCTTTAGTTCTTTTAGCTTGGATAATGCCAAGTATGTTCTTCCCTTTGGTTTTGTAACTCCAGTTCTTTGTCCATTTCATTACAATATTTTACTTTGTCTTCATCAGCTACCCCTTGCAATCTTCTTTTCAGTTCTTTTACTTCATCATTTCTTCCATTCCCTTTACCTACTACATCAAGATCAAGTTTTAGAATCTCTTCCAACATTCATTTTGGTATTTCTTGTCCTTTAAATATCACATTGCTTTCTTTATGTGGGATGCTCTTATTGTCATCCAACAACTCCTCTGGGCTTCTTTCTTTAATTCAGTGAATAAATCTATTCTTCAGTAGCTAGATGAAGAGTTTTCTTCTATTTTTTGTTCCCTTTTGCTTATTTGTTCTGTTATGAATTATCATATGTTCTTTTCTTATTTTTAGCCTGCAACTTTCATGATCAATTTTTATAAGTTGTTTATATTAAAAAAATATTTAATTATCATATGTTATAGATTTTACTCTCTTTTTCATGTTTGCACTTTAATTTTATGAGTTTCTTAATGTTCAGAAGTTTCACAATTGTTTTGATTAGCTCTGTCTTCATTTTATTTAACTTTTCATGCATCACCCTAAAACTTAGAGTACTCTTCATCTACATCACCTGTGATAAATAAATATGCAGCTATTCTTTCTTTTCACATATATAATTTTATTTCCTTGCTCTATTGGTATGTATATGTATGCATGTTCCTGAAAGAATATTTGGGTCTCATCTGTGTGGAATTTAATTTAGTGTCTGACATACAGAGAAGGACTTCTTTTGCCAAATGAGCTGACCAATTGTCTCAGCATGACTTGTTGAATTATCATTCCTTTCCCAGTGATTAAAGGTGTTTATTTTCACTAATTTAAAAAAAACAGTACTGCTATTATAGTGTCAATATATCCTCTTGGAGTGGTCCATGTCCTTATTCATTATTCTAGGATTTTAAAAACCAGTTGCCATGGGGTCAATCTTGATTCATGTTGATTTCATGTGTGTCAGAGTAGAACTGTGCTCCATAGGTTACCAATGGCTGATATTTTGGAAGTAGATCACCAGAAATTTCTTCTGAGACACCTCTGGATGGACTCAAACCTCAATTTTTTTAGGGCAGTTTGGACCTCCAAGCTTTCAGTTAGCATTTGAGGGCATCAACTATTTGTGCCACCTAGTGACTCCATCCCAATTGCCTTTGGGAGAACATTTTAAGGAGTAGAGTACTTACTACATTCTTCTCCCCTGGCTCAGCCTCTTTACAATGGCAGTTAAGTTTCACCAAAGCTCTGGGGCAACCATTGCAAGTTGGAAGCAAAATCTGAAACTGGTAAGGGCATGATACATGCACGAAAACAGATTAGGCTAATTTAGCCAGTCTTATAAGTGTGTCCTTTTGGAATTATTACAACAAAGCTTTAGTTTGTCTGGCATTAGTCCTAAAAACACAATTTGCAAATATGACCACTAAGAAGTAAATGCTAAGAAACAAGCAAGAAATAGATTATGTGTGGTCATTCTTACCGTTCTAGAGATCTGGGTCTCCATGGTGATGGTTTCTTCTTTTTCACAATATTGTACAGTTGTCCAAAGGGGGGAATGCCAGTCTTAACTAAGTCAAGAGTCAATAAAATGTTTCCTTTACAGGAAGCCACTAGCCACGTCCTCAGAAAGGTGGGTGGGAACTGGGAACAGACATCTCTAATTAAGTTCATGTCTGTCTGTCTGTCTTTTCCCTCTTTCTTTCTTCATTCTTTTCTTCCTTTTCTTCCTTTCAAATAATAGATAGCACTTTCTTTCTTGCTTCCTTTATTCCTTTCTTTCTTTCTTTCCTTTCTTTCATTCATTTCTTGCCTCTTTTCTTCTTCCTCTCTCCCCACTTCCTCTTTTCTTTTTCATTCCTGCCCCCCCTCTTCTTTCTCTATTTCTTTTCTGTTTACTGATTTGCTTTTGATAGAGCTACACATCATAGATTTTGCAAGTTGATCCCTGGGAAAATTAGTGTCACAGAATTTGTCATCTCAAGTCATGAAGCATTGTTAATATTAAATGTTAATTTACTACATTTACCACAAATCAATATTGGAAACAGAAATAAATGATTATTTTTATATTTCAAGAAGCAGAAATAATGAGGAGAAAAGTATCTTACTGCTTCTGAATAGCATCATAATGATTTATACAGATTTAAAGGGGAGTGTTTTAAGAGTTCCTCAACTTCCTGCCCCCAAAGGTGAATTTTTGTTTTTATTTTTTACCTTTTTATTGTGAATGAAGTAAAACTTTACAAGAAGATCATCAGTTTTACATCCAAAAAATGAATTTGTATTTTTAAATGGAATTATTCAATCTTTATTCTGAGCTCAGATATAGCCTTTTCTCTCCTAAAAACTAGACAAATCTAGTTAACATTTCCCTTGCATATTGATAATCTCTTTGATTTTAAATCTACTGTTACTAAGTGCCATCAAGGCAGGCCTGACTCATAGTGAACCAATTTTACAAGGAACGGCTGGTGAGTTTGAACTGCTGACCTTGAGGTTAAAGTCAAACTTGTGGTCCAGTGCTTATCCTACAGTGTCACAAAGTACTTAAAATCTTGTAAGATTTCATTGATCTGGTAGTGTAGTGGTTACGAATCGGATTGTTAATGTCAGGGTCAGCAGTTCGAAGCTACCAGCTATTCCGTGGGAGAAAGATGAGGCTATCTGCTCTTGTAAAGATTTACAGCCTTGGAAACCCTGTACAGGGTCGCTATGAGTTGGTCGCAACTCCACAGCACATAACCACCATTAACAAACAACAACAGTACTAGAAAGTTGACTCTTAGCAACTTAAGTACTAAAGAGATCTGCAGCTATCTCTAGCTTCCACTATTCCATTCTCCATTCCCCTTACTCTGTTGTTCTTTTCCTTTTTCCACAGCATGCTTGATGAAAACCCTTACTGAGCTAGTTTGACACAACAGCTTTAACAATGGCTCAAGCACATCAAAGATTATGGAGATGGTACAGTATCAGGCAGCGTTTTGTTCTGTTATACTTAAGGTCACCATTAGTCAGAACTGACTCAATGGAAACTAACAATATGCTCTTATGTTAGTTGTTATATTTAGTGTCTATTGTCCATGTCCTTTTCCATGAGGGTAGGGAAATACTTGCCTATAGTATACACTAATGTATTCTTAAAACAGTTGCTAGCATGTAAGTAGGAACTCAATAAATATCTATTGAACTGAATTTAGTCAACTCATGTTCTTGAAAAGTTCAGGCTGGATTCTGGTAAGGTGGGGTCCATTTTCTCAATGATATCATTCAAGGCCTAGCTCTTATCTTTTCTTTAACATTCTTGGTATTGACTTGATCCTAAGCACCATTGCTCTTGCTCCTGGGTTTCTTATTCAGATGTAGCAGGAGTTGCAGCGAGACTTGATCTTGCAATCTCAACTAAAATACTGATTTTCATACTGAAGGAACTGGCTTAGGTCAGTCACTATGGCCTAGGTGAGAAAAGGTATTGATGATTTAGCCCAGGTCACAAGTCCATCCTTGCAACTAGGTTGGAATTAGCCTCTAGGAATCACATGGATTACAAAATAGATATTGAGGGTCATCTTGGAGAATGGATGCCCATGATTCTTAAAAAAAGCAAGATAAAATGATCAATAATACTTTACCATTCCAAGAAAACAGAATTTGGGACACCCCATCTTGATTTTCCCTAACTGTGACTAGAGCAAACTTTGACCATTTATTGTTACACTCAGTTAATTTGTTGTTTTTCCTTTTACATTTTACAAATTTCAGATTTCCTAACAGTTGTAGGAACCCTCAAAATGGATTCAGGAGAGCAAACAAACAAAAATCCTGCTTTAAGAATTAAATGTATTGTTGCCTCTTCCCTTTTTCAGTTGACATGATGAATAATTTACCTGATTTATAAGAAAAGCAAAGTTACTATGGTTCATTTTATTATTATCCAACTCCGGGCACATTATTCACTGACTTCTTTATCTTTAGGGACTCACTGTCCCAGTTAGGTAGCTCTGAGTTGGAGCTATGACCATGAACAAGAGTGGTTACTAGAGCTGTTCCTATAAGAAAGAAAACAGATCCCATCTGTAGAGAACCAACTGGTTGTGATAACTGGTTGTTTCCCTTACCCTTCCTCACCCCTATAATTGGTATTCACCGCCATATAATGTATTCTATCATTTGGCCATACACTGTTGAATAATATAGGAGATATATTGCTACAGGTAAGCACTGAGAAATGTTACAATTTCCTAAGTTATATATCAACTCAATGTATGTACCAGAAAGCAAAATTCAATCTCCAGCACTTTAATCTCCCTCCATATTCCCAACATAGGCAAAGCACTCACATTTTTTCTAATGACTCAACATTATAATTACAGTATAATTTATAATTATTTTCATGATTACAGTTGGCTTCTAAATATAATACTGTTCTTTTCGAACTGTTATTGTTGTTGTTGAGTGCCATCAATCTGGTTCCAAATTATAGCAACCTTGTACAGGGTTTCCAAAGAGCTAGTGGGTTTAAACTGCTGACCTTATGGTTTACAGTCCAGTGTGATTCTTGGGATCAGTCCTCTTTTGGAGTAGTAGTAATTGATTTTGAATTCTTCTCTCTGTCTCTCTCTCGTTATCCATAAACAAAATTTCCTTTGGAGACACAAAGGAACAGAGATTGAGATCAGAAAATCCTTTGTTTGATAATTTCCAACATAAGAAATGCTTTTCTTGTTATCAGGAAGCCCTTCCCTGTACTTACACTTTATATATATCCAGTTTCCAGGTCAGAGAATTAAGCTTCAATTGGTTTCATGCATATCAACATAATCATGAATTTTCTATCATTGAAAGTTCTACCTTATTCAGGGAAGTGAACCTACATGCCATCATTTAAAAAAATGATCTCAAGTTATCCTATAATTTCCAGTGAGTGTCAACGGATTCTGAGCACTTTGTGCATTACCCTGTTGACCTATTTCCTTTTTGTCTGGGAAGGTGGGAGAAAACTCTAAACTTTGAAATGGAAGAATTGATTTTGAGGCCCAGTTCTTCTATTTGACAACTTAATTCCCCTGATTTTCTGTGTCTCAGCTTTTTGAACATCTCAATTTCTGAATTTGTAAGTAGGGACAGTGATTTGTCATACACTTACTGTGAATTTTAAATAAAATAATGTAAGCGCTGTGTTTTAGAAAATGTCAACTCACCATTCAATCTAATGCTAGCACTGTGACATCTTCCTCCAAAATATACCACTTACCTATGTATCTCCTTCTTCATTGCAATTGCTTACTTCTCTTCTGAGACAATGACCACTGATGCATATATGGGTGCAGTGGTGATTAAGTAGTGAAATTCTTGCCCTCCACATGCAAGACTTGGGTTTAATTCCTGGCCAATACATTTCATGTGTAGCTATCACCCACCTAAGTGGAGGCTTATCTGTTGCTGTGATGTTGACAAGGTTTCAGCAGAGCTTCCAGACTAAGAGTGACTAGGAAGAAAAAACTAGTGATGTATTTCTGAAAATCAGTCAATGAAAACTCCGTGGTCACAACTGTCCAATACACAACTAATCATAGTGATGGCACAGGACTGGGTAATGTTTTGTTTCGTTGAGTATGGGGTCTTTATGAGTCATGAGCTGTCATGAGTCTGGGTTGATGTAACAGCAGCTAACAACAATAAATCTATAATGCTCTAGACAAAACAGCATTGCTGGGAAAATGTCTCTCAGTACAGCACTCGCTGGGTTTGTACAAGGCAACAAGAGGAGGAAGATATACCTATTGCTTAAAAGAAAATGCCATATATATGGATATATTCAGATTTCTAGGGCCTCAGCTACAGAAGCAGATGAAAGTGCCAAGCGGCAGACACCAATGGCCAGAAAATGTCTGGGAGAAACTGTACACCAGCTTGATAGTCATCTAATTCACCAGCACATGGGAGATACCTTCTAGGAACCTCCAGAAATACTAAAAAAATACTATTCAGGGGATTGAAGATTCATTGTCCCAAGGCTCTGGAAAGAACCAGGGAAACTTTAGCTAGTGTTGTTCCTGTTATCTAAAGTCTGGTAAAGCCTGGGGAAACTTGAATTTCAGCATGAGCATGATCCTAGCCAGGACTCGTCCCCAAGTGAAGAGTTCTGAGAGAGACGCAATCTAGCAGAGATCTTTAACTGGTGTGCTGCTAGAGGAAACAGCACAACTGTGTCAGTGTTCTTGGTCATCATCAACGTAGCCTCAAGGGTGGGCTATGGCTTTACCAGACTACAAAAAATCTTGGTAGGGAAAATAGGATATTTCCTATCCTATGGAACCATTTTTAAGAAGTCATATTTCCAGTATTAGCTAACAGTAAAGGGTGTCGTGTCAATATGTTTGTTTTACATTTTCTGGACAGCTAGGGAAAGGGAAAGCTAGAAACATATTTAGAAAGCTGGGAAACCTTTTATGCTAACATGCTGTAATAGAAAGGACAATAACTTGAGAACCAGGAAGTCACAGCTATGTGCACTCTCCCCACCCCCACCCCTTATACTTTTACTGTTCTAAAAACTCAGGACAAACATATATAAAGCAAATGTGATCAGGATGTACTCTGTCCATTGCTCTGCCAGCCCTATTCATTATAGATATATTGGCTCCCTCTTTCCATATATAGATGTCGAGTCCTGGTGTGGTGCTGTAGGATAAAGACAGGACCATTAACCACAAAGCTGGTGATTCAAACCCACTAGTCACCTTTGGAAATTCAGGGTCACTATGAGTCAGAACCAACTCAATGGCACTTAACAACAACAGCAACAATATATAGATGCATTACATGTCCCTCTCCATACTATGATTAATTGTATGTGTCAGCCTGACTAGGCTATGGTTCTCAATGATTTAGCCAAACACTACTTGCAGTTTCTAATATAATAGAATGCAATATAACCAATCAATCATTTGAAAGAGGAGTTTCCTTAGGACACGTTCTTCCTTTAAACTACAAATAGATACTTTGGCAGAACTTGCTCTTTCTCTTTATTCTGTGGTCTTCTCATCTCCTAACCTATGAATCTTGGGATCAGACCTACAGAAGTCTCTAGATTTCTGCCAGACCTACAGGTTTTGGACTTGCCATCACTCCACCATTCCATAAGCCAGCAGGAGTCTCCAGTCTGTCTCCTGATTTACAGCTTTTTGACTTGCCAGTCCCCATAATCATGAGAACAAATCCCTTAAAGTAAACTTCTCTCTCTCTATTGTTGTTGTTATGTTGTTAAGTGCTGTCAATTCTGTTCTGACCCATAGCGACCCTGTATCTATAATGTCCCTGGTTCCATTGCTCAATAGAACCCTGGCTAAGACACCCCCTTAACACACATATACTCATAAGGATTATTTTAACAGAATCATATTTTGATCCTCTCTCTCTGGTGCACGGTTTGCCTACCTCCTCCTGTGGCTAGAGCGTACTCTGTGTTTATATGACCATCTTATTGAGGTTGTTTTCAAAATGCTTGCTTGCGGTCAGTGCTATGGTGAATATTGTTGTATGTCAAGGGCCAGGATTCGGACTGCACTTCCACTTGTGATTACTGACAGACATGTCAGTTCCTTTGAACTCTGATTGACCATATAATCTTTAAAATTCCTTCCAACTCTAACATCTTTTAACTCTAAGATTCTCAGGCTTCTCTGGATGGTGGTTGCTTTAGGTGGGTTTTATGTTGCAATTTGGAGGATGATTCTCTACTTAGAAAGAAGTCAGAGAGAGAAGACTGATTCAAAGCAATGAAGCTGGAAATTAGCATGTATTTTCTATAAATATTAAGGAAAGATCAAATTAGACCAAGGTATACTATATATTTTTGGAGCTCTGGTAGCATAATGGTTACAAACTGGGCTGCTAATCCTACAGTTAGCAGTTCAAAATTACCAGCTGTTCCATGGGAGAAGGATGAGGTGTTCTACTCTTGTAAAGATTTACAGCCTCGGAAACCTAATGCAGGGTCACTATGAGTCGAAACTGACTCCACAGCACATAGCAACAACAACAACATACTATATATTTGCTATAGTGAAAGGGCACCACTAACTATGGTGACTTTTTCAGGAGTAGACAATACAAGTGACCACTATTTAGAAGTGTATCTTGATATTTAAGAGACTAGAGTTCTCTACACTGAATACAGGGCATAGTACTAGGTTTGGCACTTGCCCAACCCATAACCTTTGAGCCCTAGCTCTTGTGGCTGTGTCATCAGTAAGTTTCATAATAGAACATGGTTAAACCTGCCCAATCCTCGACTGGGGATCCTTTCAGGAAAACCCAGGGTACTGTAGGTGACTCAGGTATTGGAATTCTGACTTTGAGTCAGGACAGAATTAAACTTTTTGGTCTAGTTTAGGGGTTTAGTCTCTGAAGCTAGTTTTCTAAGTTCACATTTAAGTACTTACATGCACAAAAATTTCTATGGAATCTGTGATCCTGGAAAGCTGATGTCATTTTAACTGAAAGATTTATAAGCTATGTCCTTAAGATTCCACTTGGAGTTTAGTTGAAGATGTCGTTATTAATTTCCGCCACCATGTTTTCATCAGTAATTCAGAAACTACGAAGATGTCCAACTCTATGACAAATATCTTTGGGTCATCCTAAAAGATAAACCAGCGCTTTCCAATTTCATTGAATAGTACAAGATCCCCAATTTACTTTACGGAAATGTATTGACTTTTATTGAATGAACATTTGAGGAGTACCCATATGTTATAGAGTCCTGGCATGGCACTGTAGGATAAGCATTCGACTGCAAGTTCGGTTTGAACTTTGGTGGTTTGAACCAAGATCAGTTTGAACCACAAGGTTGGTGGTTAAAACTCACCAGTTGCTCCTTGGAAACCCTATATAAGGTCACTATGGGTTGGATCTGACTCAACAGGACTTGACAGCAGCAACAACATACATTATGAGGCCTTGTGGAAAGGAATAGAGAAAACTGAAATCTTTTATTTGAACAAGATGTATATGTCTACAGATAAGTGCAAATCACAATCTCTCCATAACTGAATGCTGGAAAAAACCTCAATGAATGCTGTAGAGATAAACCCCTGACCTATACACACCTCTGTTTAGGGCTTAAAGTTGCTGATCTAAAATGTATCTCCATATGACCGCAAACCATTAGGCTGGCTGTTCAAATCCACCAATGGCTCCACAGGAGAAATTGTGGCTTTCTGCTCTTGCAAAGATTGAAAGCCTCAGAAACCCTATATAGGGTTGCTATGAGTCGGGGCCAACTTGAAGGCGCTCAACAACAACAACAATTAGGTATTGTTGTTATTGTTAAATACCGTCAAGTTGGTTCTGACCCACAGTGACCCTGTATAGGGCTTATGATGAGCAACTGGTGAGCTTGAACTGCCAACCTTGTGGTTCAAACTGACTTTGAAGTCCAGTGAATTAACCGACAGCATAATTCACATAATATTATATTCACAAAATATACACATAATATTTTAGAACTAATGCGCACACTGTCTAAAATCCTTGAATACCTAGTAAATTAATACACTGAGTATGAATTGATTTTCAGTTCTCAACCATATTTCTATCCACATTCTGATGACTTATTAGCACATTAAGTGTATTGAGCTCCTTTGAGTGACAGTTCATATTCTTTGGTTCTGTGGCTGAGATAGGAAATCATTCTCCAAAATCTAATGTTCCTTTTTCCTCAGTGATGGATTTTAGTTGGGCCATGGCTCTCCAGGGATGAAATTGCATTTCTTAGTCTTTTTTACAGTCTAAGTGATGGACTTCCAACTAACAGGATAGAAGAGGATGTGTCATGTGGTAGCTTTTGAGAATGTTCCTGAACAGACCAATGGCATGTAAACGTAGGCCTTTTTCTTCCCGTCTTTTGTCTTTTGTCTTGCTACTTGCAATGTGGCTGGATAGTATAAGCTCCTTCTTCTACTAGTAATAGTAGAATCATCATTTTTGACAACAGAAAAGAAAGCTAAAAGGAGCATTTGTCCCTGACAATTTTAGAAGGTAGAACTGCATGCGAGCCCCACGTCTGTACCTCCAGACTTTCATATAAGAAAAATAAACTTCTATTTAAAAAACAAACAAACAAACATGGTTAATTTGAGTCTCTGATACTTATAGCATCATTTGGAGAATATTTGCCAGATTTTCCTTGAAAAAAAGCCTGGTACAGATTTTTTTCCTGAAATAGACACCCAGTTATATACTCAAATGCATGGTCCAGCTAATAGACAAGGATGTTTCAAATTGAGATTGCATTTAACAATTCAAATGTAAGCTTGCCACTTCTTATAATACATATATGACAATAGTTAGGGCTAGGAGTGTTTTCTTTAAGGATGTTATGTGCAATAACATCATTAGTGATAATAGAGAAATATGTGGACTGCTGATGCAGAATTCTAATGTGAGAGACCAATAGACCTTTCCTAAACTGCACTGTTAGGACAATGACTCTTATTTAAGCCTCAAAGAACTTAGGCTGACCAGCCTTCTCCCTTCTCTTTTATACCTTTATACTTGTTTAAGCTGCTTTGGAGCAGGCCCTAACGCATGGTGACCCTATGCACAATGGGTTTGGACCATTGAGATCCATGGGATTCTCATTGCCTGACTTTTTGGAAATAGATTGCCAGACCTATCTTCCTAGTCTCTATGTCTTGCAGCTCTGTTGAAACCTACTTAGTCACACAAGCCTTCACTTACAGATAATTGGTAGTTGTGCATGAGGTTCATCGACTGGGAATTGAATCTGGGTCTCCTGCCTGGAAGGTAAAAATTCTATGACTGAACTACCTCTGATCCTATACTTCCTGTTAAAATCTGTAAATGAGAATATTTTACCTATTTCCTCCCCACCCACAATATATATATATTTCATTTCCAAACAGAAAATGAGGCATTATGCTGGCACTGCTAACAAGCCGTAATGCACTGCTAATCATTTCAGGATAAATCAGAGGTGATGACAGCCTAACAGAACCACCCATGCCACTGACCTAATTTGGAGAAAAAGTTATTTACGTTTGCAGAATGCATCACAATAATATTTTTTTGGTACTTCCCAAATGCATTGGATAAAGATAGGTTAGTGGTACAGCTTCCTTATTTTTATTTAATAAAAAGACTTTAAACTTCCACGTAGTTAAATAGTTGGCAAAATATTTGCAGAAGGCAGAAGTGGTCTCTAAACACTTCTAGCTTCCTACTGGTTTCTTATTCTAGAGCCCCTCAACTTCCCTACGATTTTGTTCCAATGACTTCCCCAATCTAGGAAATGTCCTTATTTGTATTTCAAACTTACCCTATCTACCCTCATAACTCCTTTTCTGTGATTTTGAAATTCCTCTGAGGCTCTCCTTACATAATATTGAATCCCAGAAGTAACTAGCAATGAGGCAAATAGTGGGTCATTACTATTTGCCTCATTGAAGACATCCCCAAATGCGGTTCAAAGGAAGGACCCCGAAGGGGAAGGGATTACCCAGAGAAATGATTCATTGACTACAAAGATGGAGTTTTTCAAGTGTCATTTTCTTTCTGGAATTTAGGAAACTGCTTTTCCTGTCTTTTGAAGCATCAGCACAAAGGCTGAAGCTGGAAAGCAAAGTTTTTAACAGTGAGTTTTTAAATGAATAAGACACCAGAAGTGAGGTCTGATCATTCCCTGTTTTCCTGCTCTCTCCCAGCTCTCCTGTAGGCCTTTAGGCAGAAGCAGCCTCTCTAACAACTTCAATGTGACTCACAGTTCAGCTGACAGGACAGGAAGTAACCTCAAGCTACACTGACAGACGGGAAAGTCCAGAGTCTTGAATGCAGTTTTTAAGTAAAGGAAATAAAGCAAGCACTTTGCAGCTACTGGGCTGTGTGTCACAAGGTTAGAAAGCCCAATTCTGTGAGAGTTCTGTGCAAGGAGTTCGGTTAGGAATATGCATTCATCTGTATATAAAGTCATTACTTTAATATTTATAAAGCTACTCAATGATGTAAGGATCCCTGGTGGCTCAGCTGCTAACTGAAAGGTTGGTGGGTGATTTGAACCAAGGGAGAAAGATCTGGTGATTTGCTCCCATTAAGATTACAGTGTAGGAAACTATATTTACAGCCCAGGAAACTGTATGGGACAGTTCTAATCTAGTCTATAGAGTAACTATGAACTCAGATATGCTTTGCTCATTAAATATAAAGAAAAACATTCTTGTTTGGAAGAATGAAATGACACACTCTTCATGGGCTGGATGAAATAATATATTAATACTGAGGTGCTGGCACACATGGTCACAGGAGAATTGTGAAGCAAAACAGATTCTTTTCAATGTGGCTTCTGCAATTTGGAGTTCTTCCCTTGCCCCAGTGTTCCAGGGGTCCCATAAGATCCTTTTTCTTTTGTCAAAGAGGAACTGAACAGTTTTATGAGAACCTGTCATGTGTCACGTAAATGGTTTGCACTTGGCTATTAAATAAAAGGTTGCTATTCAAATCTACCCAGTGATGCTGAAGAAGAAAGTCCTGGTATTTACTTCTGAAAGAGCACAGCCATTGAAAACAGTATAGATCAGAGTTCTACACTGATGCACATGACGTGGCGTTATCATGATGGATGGCACGTTATCAACTGGATGGCAACAAATTTTCTGTTTGTTTGGTGTGTAAGTATTCTGCAAGGAGCTATGGAAATATTGGATAGGAAAAAATCTTTGGGAAGCTGCACCTAGTTGGGGACACCAAGTCAGATCATCCTTAGGATGAACAGTAGTAGAGAAGTTGTTTCCAGTGAGTGTGCTAGGTCACCAAATAATGATATCAAGAGAGCATGTGTTGATGTCTAGAGGAAGGCAAGGTCACTGTGGGCAAGGCTGATCCCAGAAGTCTTTATGGAAACAAGGTTTTAAGGCAGAGAGAGACTGAATATATGGCAAGGATCAAACCAGTTATCTAGGAATGGCAGGAATGGTGAGTAAATTGGTGTAGGTACAAGAGTCAGAATACTGGATTCGTCCTGGTTTGCAAAAAATATTGAACAGAGAAGTCTTTATTTCCACATCTGTAGCATGGATATAATTAATGCCTGTCTTAGTGACCCATAGGAGAAACATGAGGCTTTTTGCTCCGGTAAAGATTTACAGCCTTGGAAAGTCCATACAGGGTAGCTATGAGTCAGAACTGACTCGATGGCATGCACTAACGGCAGCAATTTAGTTACCTAGTGCTGCTGTAATACAAAGACTACAAGTGGGTGGATTTAAAAGGTGGAACTTTATTTTCATGTAGTTCTGGAGACTGAAAGTCCAAATCAGGGTCTCAGTTGTGTCCATTCCTTCGGTGTCAGTAGCCCCAGGCATTCATTGACAACTTGGTGTTCCTTGGCTTATAGCTGATCCTCAGATGATGTCTAGTTTCTCCAGTGTGCATGTGTGTGTGTGTGTCTGTGACTGTATGTGTCATTTTAGAACTCAGAAGTTATTCAATTTAGGATCAACTCTGCAGTGGTATGATCTTATTAATGTAATACAAAAAAACAAGAATCCTATTTCCAAATAGGATCGTACCTACAGATACAAAGGTCACTTGGTGGTGGTGGGGATACAATTCAATTCACAGCAATGCCCTATTGGCCATTCCGATGAGATGAAATCATGTAACTCCCAGAATAAATGTAAGTTATCATTCATGGCATTGTATCATAGTTTTAGAACTATAATGTTTTATGTAGAGATACTAGGAAGCGTGGTGACTCTAGAGGATAAGCACTAGACTGCAAACAACAAGGTTGATAGTTCAAGGCCAGCAGCTGCTCTGTGAGAGAAAGATGAGGCTTTTTGCTCCCACAAAGATTAATAGCCTCAGAAACCTTATACAGCGGCACTATCAGTTGGAACTGACTCAACAGCACTTCACACAACATAGAGATACTGCTTAACTTTGAAGACTAAAGTACTATATTAGACAAACATATGGAGCTCTGGTAGCGTAGTGGTTACGAATCAGGCTGCGAACCATAAGGTCAGCGGTTCGAAACTACCAGCCGCTCCGTGGGAGAAAGAGGAGGCTTTCTACTCCCGTAAAGATTTATACCCTCGGAAACCCTGTACAGGGTCGCTGTGGGTCGGAACCGACTCGATGGCACTTAACAACAACAGTAAGTTTTGAGGAAGAATTGAAGGTGGAGGTTATTGCTGTTATTGTTAAGTGTCATGGAGTAGGTTCTGACCCATAGCGACCCTGTTTCCGAGGAGTGGCAGGTAAGCTTGAACGGCTGACCTGTGGTTCAAACTAATTTTGTATCCCACTGAATTCAGCCACAGTGCCACCCCAGGACTCCTGAAGGTGGAGGAGCTAACTCTAAATATTAAATCACAACCAATAGGCGTGTGCACAACTGGCCTGGGTTCTTGTTAGAAGCTGACTGAGGACATTTGATTTTGAACATTATAACTAATATAGGTATCATCTTTTGAACTGTCAGCGAGGCAAGTTTGTTCTCAATGTCCTAAGTGGACATTCCTGTTTTAATGTGGACTTACTGAGTTTGCTTCATACATAGTAGGAACCCAGTGTACATTGAATGAGGTGTTTTCAACTTTCAAATGCGGTCTGGTAATCTATTACTTCTAATTAGAGGAGTGTGAAGCTTTCTGTTTTTTCTGTATCTCTCTCTTAACTTAAATGGAAAAGTATCTTATATATTTCAAATGACTCCAAAATTCACATCCTATGAATCAGATGTACATTAGTAAAATTGAAGAATTATATCTTCTCTTATTTTCCTTCACAGATCTTGTCCAGAGCCTTTGTTGCTACACATGACAGGATGGGAGACTTTTCCTAGCCATTTTTCATTCTCTCTAAGTTAGGAACTTTCTTGGGGGATAAGTATTCCATCAACCCACTTTCACAGTAGTTTGTCGTCTCTCAAGGATCCCTGTTAATGCAGTGGGTAAGCACTTGGCTGTGAACCAAAAGGTGAATGGTTTGAAGCCATCAACCACTTTGTGGGAAAACAATGAGGTAGTCTGCTTCTGTAACAATTCCCAGCCTTGGAAACCCTACGGGGCATTTCTACACTCTCCTAGAGGATCATCATGAATCAGACGCGCCTCCTTGACAAGGAGTTTGATTTGGTTTTCTCCTTTTTCAAGAGATTCCCCTTCTACTCCTCTTATCCTAGCTAGACCAGAGGATGAGTTGTGGGTAGAAGGGGAGGGTCTCTGGGCCCCAGGCTGCCCTCAGCTTAGGAGGCCTGTCCCTGGGTCGTGCCATTCACAGGGGATGGCTGATCCCATGCACCCTCGGATACTGTGCTGGTGGAACCTGCTCACACTGTCTCCATGTGTCTGTAGTTTCTGTGCAACTCAGATGGGCCTCTTGGCACTTGAAGTGCCACCTTCTTCCCCCCACTCCCACTCTTTCCTACCATCTCCATACCATGCCACAGTGTGTGTGACCCTGGGGGCACTGCCCCACGCTGGTTCACTCAGCTCAAGATTGCTGGAAATCTATGAGAAGCTAGCTGTTTTCCTGGCCACACTTTGTTTACAAATTCTCCCACATCTCTCAGGCTGTCCCTTGGAGGCCTGACCCTGGCCTTCTCTCTCACTCAGCCCAGACAAGCCGTTATATAGTGAAGAGTCTCTCATCTCTATGTTTTGCCCTCTGGCTGGTTGGTCCTCCAAACTCTAGCTCATCAGACCACTTGCATTTGTTTTGAATCTTTTCTTTCAGCTAAGCTTGGCTTTAGCAAAGGAGAAGTATTTGTTTCCAGACTTGTGTCTAACCATGATATTTTGGCCAGTATTGGTGGTTCATTGGCAGAGTTTTCTCACTTGTCATGTAGGAGACCCGGGTTTGATTCCAAGCCAGTATACCTCGTGCACACTCAACACCCATTTGTCAGTGGAAGCTTGTATGCTGCTATGATGCTGAACAGGTCTCCGTGGAATTTTCAGACTAACATGGATTAGAAAGAAAGGCTTGTCCATATACTTCCAAGAAAAACAACCAATTAAAATGCCTATGGATCACAACATCTCTATCTACAACCATCTGTGGAGGATGATAAGACCAGGCGGCATTTTGTCCCATAGTGCAAGTGGTTGTCATGAATCAGGAAATCTTCTTTTAGTAAAGTGTATCATATTTAAAGAAAATGCATCAATGGCTCTCATTCTTTCAGAATTGTGCCCATCAAGACTGTAGGGCAATCATTGTTGTTGATTAAGTGCCGTTGAGTTGATTCCGACCCATAGAAACCCTGTATGGGTTTCCAAGAAGCAGCTGGTGAGATACCACTGACCTTGCAGTTTAAATGACTTTGTAGCCCACAGTGCTACACACCAGGTAGGACAATTAGGGAAGAGTATTTCCAGGGACAAAAAGATAATGAGCTGTGGAGTTCTTGGGTTGTACACATAGATAGGTTCTAGACTACTAGCAGAAAGTCTGGCTTTTCCTTTCCATCTACAAGTACCTCAGAATATAGACTTGGTCATCTGTTTCCAAAAGTTCAGAGTGGGAAACCCTATAGAGCAGCTCAGCTCTACACACATGGGGTTGCCATGAGTGGGAATTGACTCAGTGGCAAGAAAAAAAAAAGAGAGATTGACTTAATGTCTCAAAAATGTTATCCCTGTTATAAATGTTTAAAATATTTTGGTATGTGTGACAGTAGTATAAAGTGGCTAATGGTGACATCAATTCCCTATTAGGGAGAGGCATAACTGAATTGTTCCCAGGTTATGAGTCATTCACCAACTATTAATTCAGCAACTGCTTCATTCCACACAGGGAAGAAGTAAAACCATGTTTTTACAACTGGTGGTTAAACATGCTTCAGGTAAACCACCCAGTGATAAAGAGACTGGGATAATGGTAGAATTTTACAGACTTCAGACAGTGGAAAACCTTGGAAAAGAGTGAAATATAAGGTCTTGTAAGAGCAGTGCACCACAGTTTGAAGCCAAAGAAGGACACTCAGAGAACCAGAGAGAAAAGGACTTTCTACCAACAGGGACACAAACAGGTCTTAACAGGGTCTGGGCAGCAACAAAGCAGAAAGTGTGATAATACACACTTTAAAAAGGAGTTCCTGGCTGGTGCAAAAAGTTAAGCACTTGGCTACCAAGTGAAAGGTTGGGAGTTCAAACCCACCCAGGGGAGCCTCAGAAGGTAGGCCTGGAGCTCTGCTTCTAAAGGTTATAGTCTTGAAAACCCTGTGGAGCTGAGCTACTCTGTACACATGGGTCACCATGAGGCACAATCGACTGGGTGGCATGGCTGGAAGCAGAGCAATGAGGGACATAGGACTAACTAGCCCGAAAGCAGTGCCAGCCCTTACCTACCTTGAATAAGAAGATTTTGTTGATTTAAAAAATCTATTTTTCTATTGTCTAAAGAAGGTATTTGAAATAAACAAATCATTTGTCTTGCAGAAATCTATCATTTGTTCTCCAGCATCATTTCTATCACCAAGTCCAAGTTTTCCAACTACTGGTCCTTCCTCTTTGCTCCCTACTTTTGCATTCCAATCACCAGTAATGAGCAATACATCTTGATTGCATGTTTGACCGATTTCAGATTGAAGAAGTTGGTAGAATTCTTCTATTTCATCTTCACTGGCTTTAGTAGTTGGTGCATAAATTTGAATAATAGTGGTATTAACTGGGCTTCCCTGTAGGCGCATGGATATTATCCTATCACTTACAGCATTGTACCTCATGACTGATCTGGATATGTTCTTTTTGACAATGAATGCAACACCATTCTGCTGTGCATGGGGTCGCTATGAGTCGGTTCCAACTTGATGGCACCTGACAACAACAACAACAACAACAATTTGTCTGCTGACTTAACTTTTAATACTCTTGTTGTTGTGTTTTGTTTTTGCCTACTTTTGTTTCTATAAGCTTGAAGTTACTGGTGCCTATTCAAGCAGAAATAGGAGTCTCTAAGCCTTTAGCTTATTCCTGGTGACCATTCTTAAAGATTCCAGGGAGATTTGGGTAGAAAGAGGCAAAAACTCTATGCAGGTTAGCGTTATAATTTGATATTGGAAGACAAGATTACCCTTCCCACTTGGGTAACCTCTTATGAGTTACTCTAATAAAAATCATACTGATGTGGCATGAAATATCTATATTTTCTTACCTAGAAAGAACAATGCTTCAACAGCCTATCAGAAGCATTCAGCGACTTTCTACCAGACCTGTATTAGTTGCTGTTGTTGTTAAGTGCTGCTGAGTCAATTCTAATTCATAGTGACCCTTCATAGGGTTTCTATGGAACAACCTGGTGGGTTTGAACCACTGACCTTGTAGTTAGCAACCCAGTGCCTATCCTATAGCGTCACAAGAGTAGACACTAATAATTTCATGTGGACAAAATGAAACAGATGTTAAAATTTAGTTACCCTTCAGGACAAACCCATCTCCAAGACCAAAACGCAAAGGGAATGCATGAACTGTCATGTAAGTTTGCTGGTGACCACGTTGGTCTACATGTGTGTGGAAGTGGGGGAAAGGCCATAATGAAGATATGGGCGGAGTCTGATCACATTCCATAGACTAATGTCAACCTTGAGATTAGAGACAGAAGTGGAAGGGCTGGTTGTCCCGAAGTTTGGGGAGACTTGAGAACTCCTGAGCCCATGCACACTGACCTAACCATGGAGGGCTAGAACAGAGGGTGAAGCATCCAGCTAATACAAGGTGCGGGGAGATGCACAAGAATATCCAAACTTGCAGATAGTACCCATTTGACCTAGCTTTGATGGCTGGATAATCCTTACTCGACTAGAGGATGATAAAGAAATTTAATAAAGGAAGCAAGTATAACTTGCTACAATTTGATGAACTTGACCTATATATATGGATGCAGTTAACTGAAAATACCAAGAGGGAAGGAATCTTCAAATCAAGAATCAAGCCTATCCCTTCTGTACACAGGATTGATAGGGGTGGGCAACTTAGACATTGGCTATCTAAAATGGGGGAAGGGGATGGCTATAAAGGCATGAAGTGGCTGACTTACAAGTTTTCAAGAGAGAGTTTAGTTTGAGTGTGCGGGGTCTAGAATCTCCACTGTATAGTTATCATCTTGTCTAGATGGTTCTGATGAAAGGAGATGGGGATAGGATTCTTTGGATTCAATAGTGAATGATTGCTATCATGACTAATAGCGGTTGTCACAACTGTAAAGGTTGAAGTCTTGTAACATAAAGGGTGGAGTAGTTAATCTTAAATTCCAGGAACAGAGGGCCCTAGGACTATCAAGTTAAAAGAGAATGAGAGGAACATGGGACTATAACCAGAGAAGCAGTGACACCAGAGATGGAGGCAGAGGTGATGACACAGAGAGATAGAGAAGCTGAGGACTCTAGACTCAGCATGAAAAGAGAAAGACTTTGTGCTGGTGGCCAGGAGGCTGGCTTGAAGAATGTGCCCTTTGGTTGTTTAAATGATTATATATTCCTGTGTATTTTTATGTACGTAAACAACAACAACCCAGAAGGAATGGAAGCAAATACTATAAACTGATGAAGCATGGAGGGGATTGTAATCATTTCAATGAAACAAAATACGATAGGTTGACTGCTAAACTGATGTTCTCTCATGTAAACTATCACTCAACTAATAATAAAAGTTTTTAAAAAATATAGTTGTTGTTGTTAGGTGCCATTGAGTCGGTAATGACTCAAAGTGACCCTATGCATAGCAGAACGAAACACTGCCAGATCCTGGGCCAGGCTTGAGTCCATAGATGGCTAATCCATCTTGTTGGAGGTCTTCCTCTTTTTCTCTGACCCTCCACCTTACCAAACATGATACCCTTCTCCAGTGACTGGTCCCTCCTGACAATATGTCCAGAGTATGAGAGATGAAGTTTGTCCATCCTTGGTCTCCAAGGAGCACTCTATAGACCTGTCCAATATGGTAGCCACTGGTCACCTGTAACTATTTGAATTTTTAATTTAAATTAAGTTTCAAATTCAGTTAATCAGTCATCTAGTCCCATTTGACCAATGGCTGCTGTAGTGGGCAGTGCAGATGTAAAACATTTTTGTCACTACAGAAAGTTCTATTGGAAAGTGTCCTTTTGTGCAATAAATAATATGGCTAAAAGGGGTGGCGTCAGGGAGACAATGGTTCCAGGCTTTTCTGATGTTGTTATTTTAAAAAAGTATTTTAAGAATGGACTGATAACTCAAAAAGGACAGAAACATCATCATCTTTCCCAGAAATAGAACACAGCTGTTGTTGTTGAATGCTGTCGAGTCAGTTCCAACCCATGGTGACTCTGTATGTAGGATTTACAAGTAGGGACTGGTGAGGTTGAACCTCTGACATTGTGGTTCAAACGAATTTGCTGTTCAGTGCACTAACCCATAGTAGCCACCTTCAATTCAGTTTAAATTATGCTGAGTGATTCTGTGAAGTTGGAAACCAAAAATGAAACTTGGAGTAATCAGCTAAGTAAAAACATTAGCAGCCACAAACTGGCTTTTTAGAGTTTTAAGATGTAGCCTTTGCCACAGCTTGATTTTTGCAGCTTCTCCCACCTGAATTATAGCCCAATTACACACTTTACTATCTGTACTATTGTGACAAGTTATTGGCTCACTTTGACCTTTGGTTGTAATATCTCTAAAGGAAAGGTTGTAATGCCTATGTTTAAGTATTGTGAGCTAGAGTAGATAAAATATTTGGCATGTGGGAAGGAGTCAATAAAAATTTGTTTCCAATTTAGAAATTTAACTCAAAGTTTTCTGTTGTTGTTGTTGTTAGGTGCCATCTAGTCAGTACCGACCCATAGTGACCTTATGCACAGCAGAACGAAGCACTGCCCGATCCTGGGCCAACCTCACTACTGTTGTCACGCTTGATTCCATCGATGATGCCACTTGGCCAATATATCTCGTTGGGGGTCCTCCTCTTTTTCTCTGACCCTCCACCTTACCAAACATGATATCCTTCTCCAGTGAATCTATTGGTTCTTTTGGCAGCCCATGGCACTTTCAATATTCTCCTCCAACACCATAACTCAAAAGCATCAATTCTTCTACAGTCTTCCTTATTCACTGTCCAGCTTTTGCATGCATATGAGGTTACTGAAAATACAAAATGTAGCACTAACATACAAGAAAACAAATGCTTTGATTAAGAGTACTCTTAATCACCATGAACTAAAATTTAGTAATATTCAAGCTGTAGCTCCCTTTCCCTGCTGTCCCTGATAACCACTAATAAATGTTGGCTTATTTGCCTGCTCTTGTCTTTTTATGCAACTGAGCCCATACAATATTTGTCTTTTTGTGATTGACTTACTTCACTCAGCATGAACTCTTCAAGCTTTATCCACAGTGTGGCATTATTCAGATTATTCCTGGCTGAGTAATATGTTCTTGTATATTAGTGCTACATTTTATTTATCTATTCACCTGTTGGTCAACATTTAGGCTGTTTTCACCTTTTGGCTATTGTGAATAATGTGACAATGAACATTGATGTACAAGTGTCTGAGTCTGCTTTTAAGTCTTTGGGGTGCATACCCAGGTGTGGAATTGATAACATCACATGGTAGTTGAATTTTTAGTTTTTTTTTAATAACTGCTACACTACTTTGAGGAGAATATTGAAAGTGCCATGGGCTGCCAAAAGAACCAATAGATGCGTTTTGGAGGAAATGCAGTCAGAGTGCTCCTTAGAGGCCAAGACAGCCAAACTTCGTCTCTCATACTTCAGACATATTGTCAAGAGGGACCAGTTGCTGGAGATGGATATCATGTTTGGTAAAGTGGAGGGTCAGAGAAAAAGAGGAAGACCCCCAATGAAATGGATTGGCCAAGTGGCAGCATCGATGGACTCAAGCATGGCAACAGCTAGTGAGGTTGGCCCAGGATCGGGCAGTGTTTTGTTCTGCTGTTCATAAGGTCGCTATGAGTTAGTACCAACCCGATGACACCTAACAACAACAACAACAACAACAACACTACTTTTAATAACTTTTAAAATAACTTTCCCACAATAGCTATACCATTTTGCATTTCCATCAGTAATGGGTAAGGGTTCTTATTTCCATACATCTTTACCATCACTTGTTATTTTTTTGTATATTTTTTATCACGGCCATCCTATTGTTGTTATTAAGTGCAACTGAGTCTGTTCTAACTCATAGTGGCCCTGCATAGAGTTTCTGAGGAGTGACTGGAGGGTTTGAACCATTGACCCACAGTTAGCTGTCCAGTTCTTATCCTACTGTGCCATACCAGGACCCATCCTAGTGCGAGTGAAATGGTATCTCATTGTGGCTTTGATTTGCATCTCTCTGATGGTTAATATGTTCAGCATATTTCTGATGGTTAATGATGTTGAACAATTTGATGGTCCTTTTTGGTGAAATGTTTATTTAAATCCTGTGTCCAACTTATGATTGGGTTATTTGTATTTTTGTTTGTCAAAATTTTATATCTGGGATAAGTCAAAAGTATTGCTCCTACAGTTCTAGTTTATACATGTACATGCTTATTCCAAACAAAACATGTCTCTGTGATCAATGAATGACTGTAGACAAGTTCACTCAATAATGTTGCTGTTTTTGTTAAGTGCCATAGAGTTGATTTTGACACATAGTGACCCTGTATAGGCTTTCCAAGGAGTGGGTGGTGGGTTTGAACTGCTGCCTTTTTGGAATTCAGTGCTTATCTTAATCTTGTTATGGTACCTTCAAAAAAGATCTAATCAAAACAATGATCTCAAAGTAGAGTTGACTGTGATGATATGAATGGAGTAAAGCTTTCAGCATCTTTATTTGCTGATAGGATAAAACTCAAAATGAGACAAAACTGCTGTAAACATCCATTAGTAATCAGAACATGGAATGCACCAAGTATGAATCTCAGAAAATTATAAGTTGTCAAAAATGACATGGAACACATAAAAATCAATATCCTAGAAATTAGTGAATTGAAATGAACTGGTATTGATCATTTTGGATCTTACACATAGTTTAATATGCCAGGAATTACAAATTGAAGAGGAATGGTGTCTCTTTCATGATAAAAAAGAACATGTCAAGGTCTATCTTGAAATACAGTGCTGTCCATCACAGG
>NW_006408531.1:12550049-12551237 GCF_000296735.1 Chrysochloris asiatica
TGGAAACAAAGAGGAAGGTTCAGTAGTTGGAAAATATGGCCTTGGTTGTAGAAAGCAACATTCGAGATTATATGATAAAATTTTGCAAGACTAATGACTTGTTCATTGCAATTGCCTTTAAAAAAAACAAAAACAAAAACAAAAAACAACCACATACATAAAAGATGACTATACACAGGTACCTCTCCAGATGAGATACACAGAAATCAAATTGAATACATCTGTGGAAAAATGTATAAAAGTTCCATATCATCAGCTCAAACAAAGCAAGGGTCAGACTGTGGGACCATATCAATTACTCATATGCAAGTTCAGGCTAAAGCTGAAAAAAGCTTAAAAAACCTTATGAGACCCAAAATATTACTTTGAACATATCCTATCTGAATTAAGTTATTATCTCATTAAACACTAATGGCCTAAGACCAGAAGAATTGTGGGATGGCATCAAGAACATGATACAGGAAGAAAACACAAGGTCATTAAGGAAACATGAAAGAAGAAAAAGACCAAAACAGATGTCAGAAGAGAATCTGAAACTTGCTTGTCAGTGTAGAGATGCTACAACAAATGGAAGAAATGAGCAGGTAAAAGAGATGAATTGAAGATTTCAAAGGGTGGCACAAGAAGGCAAAGCCAAATATTATAAGAAAATATGCAAAATTTGGAGTTAGAAAACCAAAATGGAAAAACGCTCAGCAGTTCTTATGCTGAGGAAACAGAAGAAAAAAATCAAGCATCGACTTGCAATATTGCTATGGGCAAAATATTGAATGGTGTTGAAAGCATCAAAACAAGGCGAAAGGGATGCGTAAGTTCACGGTACTAAAAAGAAATGGGTGATGGTCAACCATTTCAAGAAATAACATATGATCAACAGCCAATGATATTGAAGAAAGAAGTCCAAAGTGCACTGAAGGCATAGGCAAAGAACAAGGCTATGAGAATAATGGAATACAAATTGAAATCTTGCACACACCAATACGCAGCACTGGACGCACATACTCATCTCTGCCATGAAATTTAGAAAACAGTTACCCTGCTAACTGATTGGAAGAGATGCATATTTTTTTACTCAACAGAATGTGTAAAGCATCAGACAACATCATTAATATCACATGCAAGATAATTAAAAAATGGCTGCAACAGTGCATTGATAGTGAATTGCCAGAGGTTCAAGCCAGATTTAGA
>NW_006408531.1:12552462-12586647 GCF_000296735.1 Chrysochloris asiatica
CAGCAAGGGACTTAATTGTAGCAACAGTTGTGGAATTCATGCTGGACTGGGCAGTGTTTTATTCTCTCATTCATAAGGTTGCTCAGAGCTGGGACTGACTTGACAACACAGATCCTAAATCTTTCTGTCCTGGAGGAGTAGAGTTTCAGCTAAGAGAGGAGATGGCATGTGGGCTCTTTTCTGTAAGGAGAAGTGTGGGAAGGAGAAGGCTTATGGAGGGTTTCTATTTCCCTGACACTGGTCAATCTTTTCAGGCAGAACTGTGGAGATGGGTGTGAGGTATTCTGGTAGAAACTTCCAGAATACAGGTACAGAGAAAATGGAGAACAGCAGTGCTAACAGTGAGCTCCGCACCATGTCCACCATGTTAGCTTTGCCTTGCTTGATACACTGGCCTAGGCAAGTGGACTTCACGTGGTGTCTCTGATTGCTGACAGCTTGTTTGTGGTGTTCAGAGATTGAACATTGAAAAGGGATGCTGAGAGGGCTAGTGCATATGAATCCTCTTAGTTGGGAGTCAGGAACAAATGACCAGGACCATGGTCTTCTCTCATAGGTGGTGATATGATGCAGTCAATTGGGCTGGAGTACAGGACTAAGGGATTAGGACATCTAAAGATAACCTCTAAAGATTATAAAATGCTTAACAAATTGCTTGGGACACAGTTCATGTTAATTATTATTATTATAGCAACAATAAAGGGAAGAATAAAATGTTCACAAATAATTTTTATCTTATGTAAAAATTGGCATAGTGTGTATCTTTAACATTAAATATGTACAAGAAGAAATATAAAAAAATAAGATTATATTTATGGTTTATCTGATTGGAAATCCTGCTTTTCTTACAGCAAATGAAAAGATCAATCATATTTATGTTGTTGTTGTTGTTAAATGCCTTTGAGTTGGTTCTGACTCAGTGACCCTGTATAGGGTCTCCAAGGAGCAGCTGGTGAGCTTGAACTACATACTTTGAGGTTCAAACCAACCTTGCAGTCCAGTACATTGACCTGTAGCGCTACACCAAGACTTCAGTCATATTTATAGCGTAGTGGTTACGAATCAGACTGCGAACCACAAGGTTACCAGTTCAAAACTACCAGCTGCTCCGCGGGACAAAGATGAGGCTTTCTGCTCCCATAAAGATTTACAGCCTCGGAAACCCTGTATAGGGTCGCTATGGGTCGGAACCAACTCGACAGCACTTAACAACAACAACAACAATCATATTTTATTATCAATGAAACCTATTCAATTCAATTAATTTCCAGTTCATCTGTCCATGCAATATTTCTTCCTCTGACCTTAACTACCTGAGCTAGGTCAGATTGCACAAATTAAAGGGCACACTCCTCCAGACTGCCAAGAATTCCCAAGACTTCAGACACCTGTTGTAAGCTGTGATATTTTCATGACACTCTCAGTTCAGGGGTTCCTTCTACCCACTCAGGATGCTAGCTGTAAAGTCTGAAGTCTACAAGTCCACCTCACTTCTGACCTGCTGGCTTTCACTACTCTCTTGGATTAAATAATTTTCTAGAATGAATCATAGAACTCAAGAAAGTGCTATGGTTATGATTGCAATTTTATTATAACCAAAAAGGATACACGTGTAGAGATCTGGGTGAGGTCTGGAAGGCTTTCCAACACAGAGCTTCCATGTTCCCACAAAGAACGTCCTGCCCTACCACATATGCCAACATCTAACAACAATAAAGAAACCTGTGGAGCTTCCACATCCAGAGTTTTATTGGAATATCATTCATGTCAATTGAACTCAATCCCCTCCCCTGTGGAGAGGCTGATATCACAGGGTAGGTCTTTCTGGCCTAGTCAGCCCCTACCCCATATGAGTCATAAACCCTGAGGTGTGGTCAAAAATCCTCAAAGACACTTCAATCATTGGGGCAAGTCCAAGACATAGAGGTTATCTTTCAGAAATCAAGGAAGAAGACCAAATTTTGTATTTTGTAATAAAGAGCTCTGGTAGCGTAGTGGTTATGAATTGGGCTGCGGGCCGCAAGGTCAGCAGTTCAAAACTACTAGCTGTTCCGCGGGAAAAAATGAGGCTTTCTGCTCCCATAAAGATTTACAGCGTCGGAAACCCTGTACAGGGTCGCTGTGAGTCGGAACCAACTCCACGGCACATAACAACAAGTAAAGAATTCTAAGTGGTGAAATTATTCTAGTATTTTTGTGAATCTACTAAAATTTATTCATTCATTTTACTATTGATGCAATTTGGGTTGCTTTCAGTTTGAGACTATTATGCATAATGTTGCTATGAACATTCTAGTCTATGTCTTTTGATTGAAAAGAAGTGGAATTTCTGGGTCCTGTGTATGTTTAGCTACTTTAGTGGTGGTGGTATAGCAACAACTGTGAGATTGGTCTAGGACCAGGCAGTGTTTTGTTCTGCAGTATACAGGATCAATATGAGTCAATACCGGCTCGATGGCACCTATCAACAGTAACAACAAAGTCGTTTTATTTATTTATATTTTTGATCAATTGTTGTTGTTGCTAAGTGCTGCTGAGTCAGTTTCAACCCATAGCAATCCTGTATAGGTTTTTGAGGAGTGGCTGATGAGCTTGAACAGCTGAATTTATGGTTCAAACTGATTTTGCAGTCCAGTGAATTAACCCACAGTGCCACACCAATAGGAGGGAGATTTATTGAGAGTGACTCTTTGGGGAAAATGTAATAAGCAAGGGAAAGTATAAAAGAATTGCTACGAGGGTTCCAGTATTTCAAATGAAATGTATTTAAGTATGTCTTTTTCATCAGTGGATGACTGCAAACAAGTTCTTTCAGTATTACATTTGTCGTGATTGTGTTGTTAAGTGCTGTTGAGTTGGTTCCGGTTCCTAGAGACCCTGTGTAGAGTTTCCAAGGAGTTGGATGAGTTTCAGCTGCTGACCAGTGCAGTGCTGATCTTGTTAGGGAGCCTTCAAAATGAAAGGTGCAATCAAAACAGTGGCTTCCAAGGGATTCTACTGGGCCAATTAAATTTGAGGCAGAGAAGTCAGCTCAGAAGGTTAGGACAACTGTTTTCTGGGGTTTCCAAAGGAGTAATCTTTTTTTTTTTTCTTTTTTTAAACTTTTTATTGTGAATTGAGTGAAGGCTAACAGACAAGATCATCAGTTTTACATTCAACAAATTATACTCTTTGTCTTATCTCAATGATTACAATTCTCTTCCCTCTCAGTCATTTTAATTGTAGCCATTTGTGTTTCTGCTGTTGTTAAGTGCTATGGACTCATAGTGACCCTGTGTAAGGTTTTGAAGGAGTGACTGGTGGGTTGGACTCGATAACCTTGTGGTTGTAGTCCAGTGCTGATCTGACAGCATGTGTACTAATAGCTAAGGAGCCCTGTTGATGCTGTGGGTGAGGTGCTGGACTGCTGACAGCAAGGTTGGTGGTTCAAACACACCCAGTCACAATTTGGGAGAAAGATGAGTCTGTGATCTCAAGATTTACAATCTTGGAAACCCTATGTAGATAAGGTCGATATAAGTTGAAATTGGTGCTATGGCAGTGGGTTTGGTGTTTTGGTTAGTACTAGTATCTCGTAGCGTAGTGGTTACGAATCGGGCTGCGAACCTTAAGGTCAGCAGTTCGAAACTACCAGCCGCTCCGCGGGAGAAAGATGAGGCTTTCTACTCCCGTAAAGATTTACACCCTCGGAAACCCTGTACAGGGTCGCTATGGGTCGGACCCGACTCGATGGCACTTAACAACAACAACAACAGTATCTCGTTGGAGTCCTGGTGTGGTGTTGAGGATTAATTCACTAGACTGCAAAGTCGGTTTGAACTGCAAGGTTCAAGCCTACCATTCGCTCCTCAGAAACCCTATGCAGAGTCACTATGGGTCGGAACTGACTTGGCAGCACTTAACAACAACAACAACAACAATATCTCTTTAAGGAGCTCTGGTAATGTAAAAGTTAGAGTAGGACCACTAACCTCAAGGTCAGCAGTTGGAAACTACCAGCCATTTTGCAGGAGAAAGATGAGGATTTCTGCTCTCATAAAGATTTACAGCCTCAGAAATCTTATGCAAGGTCTCTATGAGTCAGAACCGACTCCATGACACACCACCACCACCAATATCTCACTGGAGTCCTTGTGGCACTGTGGGTTAATGTGCTGGACTGCAAAGTTAGTTTGAACTGAAAGGTCAGCACTTGAAGTTCATCAGCCTCTCCTTGGATACTCTGTACAGGGTTGCTATGAGTCAGAAACAACTTGATGACACTTAACAACAACAATGACAAATATCTCATTGGAATCCTGGTGTGGTTTTGTAGGATACAGGGTCACTATGAGTTGGAACTGATTTGATGGCATGTTTATTGTTGTTGTTAAGTGCCTTAGAGTTGGTTCTGACTCATAGCAACCCTGTATAGGGTTTCTGAGCAGTGGCTGGTGGATTTGAACTGTTAAATTTTTGGGTTGCTGTCCAATGTTTCACCTACAGAGCCACACCAGGACTCATATCTCATTGTAGTTACTTACATTTCTTTATTGATTAATGAGGATAAGACCATTTTTACATGTTGATTGGCCATTTGTAAGGCACTGATCCTCAGGGTATGCTTTAAAAATGAGATTGGTGAGACTTCATCTCATATACTTTGGACATGCTATCAGGAGGGACAATTTCTGGAGAAGGACATCATACTTGGTAAATCAAACCCGTTGCCATTGAGGCGATTGTAAGTCACAGCAACACTATTGGATAGAATAGAAGCACCTCATAGGATTTCCAAGGTGATTATCTTCACAGAAACACCTGCCACAAATTTCTCCCATGGTACTGATAGGCTCCACCTGCCATACTTTGGATTTGCAGCCTAGCACTTTAGCCACTACTCCTCTAAGGCTTCTTGGGTAAAGTAATGGATCAACAAATACAAGGAAGATCCTCAACAACACACAGTGCCTTCCACAATGGGCTCAAACATTCTTACTATTATGAGGATGGTACAGGACCAAGCAACATTTTGTTCTGTTATGTGTAATATTGCTAAGAGTCAGAAACAACTTGATGGCAACTAACAATACCAAGATGTGCCTGTGAAAGTCTCTCATAATTTTTCCTTTATTACTTTTACAATCATTACGATTATTATTTAAACAAATAAGCAAAATGAATAAATCACTTTCCACCCTTCCTATAATCTCATTTATATAAGCAATCTGACTGATTGGTAGTATCCTAACTGGCTCTCTAAAAATGAACTAAAAAGTTTAAATATTGTTGTTGTTAGCTGTTGTTAAGTTCAACCCCACTCATACTGACGCCACACGCAATGAAAGTGGACCATTGTGATCCACAAGTTTTCATTGGCTAATTTTTGGAAGTCATATTTTAAAGTCAAGATTTTGTAGTCCATTTTAGTCTGGAAGTTTTGTAGAAATCTGTTCAGCATCATAGCAACATGCAAGCCATCACTGATGGTTGGGTGGTGGCTTCTGATGAGGTACTTTTACTGGAAATCAAACTCTAGTCTTCCTATGGAAGATGAGAATTCTACTACTGAATCACCAATGCCTCATGCTTTTTTCAGGTGTAGACTAGGTGTTTGGCTGCTATTGCAAATTTGGATATTCAAAACCACCCAGCCACTGTGTGGAGGAAAGATGAGGCTCGCTGCAGGTATTTTACCAGACTATTAGCTCTCAAAAGGTGACATCTTGTCTGATTTGCCTTTGTATTACCCAACATACCTAGCACTGTATGATACACGCAACAAGGAATTCATGCCCTTGCATAGCACTTTATAGAATGTAAGTATTGCAATACAAAATTCTAATAAGCTAGTCTGCCTTCTTTTCAAGGGTTGTTATTGTTGTTAAGTGCCATTGAGTCAGTTCTAACCCATAGCGACCCTATATAGAGTTTCCAAGGAGGAGCTGGTGAACTTGAACCACTGACCTTGCTGTTCAAATGGCTTTGCAGTCTGGCATGTTAACCCACAGTGCCACAATACAAAATTCTAATAAACTAGTCTGCCTTCTCTTCAAGGGTAAGGAAATTGAAATAAGTGATCTCAGTTAGAGAGCAAATGGGCAATGAAATAGGTAAGTACCTTCATTCCTAGCCCATTCTTGTTTCCCTTACAACCCACAGTCTTCTCAGAAAGAAGAAAATAAATAGAGTTATAAGTGTAACTACTTCCAAATTTAACACCGCAAAAATTGTCTCTGTTGAATAATGTTTAACTTATATAGAATAAAAATATTTCAAAAAGAAGTGTCAACTTGTTGTTGTTGTTAGGTGTCATCGAGTTGGTACTGACTCATAGTGACCCTATGCACAGCAGAACGAAACACTACCCGATCCTGGGCCAACCTTACTACTGTTGCCACACTTGAGTCCATGGATGCTGCCACTTTGCCAATCTATATCATTGGGGGTCTTCCTCTTTTTTTCTGACCCTCCACCGTACCAAACATGCTATCTTTCTCCAGCAACTAGTCCCTCTGACAATATGTCCAGAGTATGAGAGACGAAGTTTGGCCATCTTGGCCTCCAAGGAGCACTCTGGCTGCACTTCTTCCAACACAGATCTATTGGTTCTTTTGGCAGCCCTGGTACTTTAAATATTCTCCTCCAACACCATAACTCAAAAGTATCAATCCTTCTATGGCCTTCCTTATTCATTGTCCAGCTTTCACATGCATATGAGATTATTGAAAATAACCATGGCTTGGGTCAGGCACACCTTAATCCTCAAGCTGACATCTTTGCTCTTCAACACTTTAAAAAGGTCTTGTGCAGCAGATTAGCCTAATGCAATATGTCGTTTGATTTCTTGACTGCTGCTTCCATGAGTGTTGATAGTTGATCCAAAAAGAATGAAATCCTTGACAACTTCAATCTTTTCTCCATTGATAAGAATGTTGTTTATTGGTCCAGTGGTGAGGATTTTTGTTTTCTTTACATTGAGATGTAATCCATACAGAAGGCTGTGCTCTTTGATCTTCATCATTAAATGTTTTAAGTCCTCTTCACTTTCAGCAAGCAAGGTTGTATCGTGTGCATATCGCAGGTTGTTAATGAGTCTTCCTCCAATCCTGATGCCACATTTTTCTTCATATAGCCCAGCTTCTCGGATATTTGCTCAGCATACAGGTTGAATAAGTATGGTGAAAGAATAAAACCCTGTCAGCACACCTTTCTTAATTTTAAACCATTTATTGTTCCCGTGTTCTGTTCGAACCACTGCCTCTTGGTCCAGGTACAGATTCCTCATGAGCACAATTAAGTGTTCCGGAATACTCATACTTTGCAATGTTGTCCATAGTTTGTCATGATCCACACAATCGAAAGCCTTTGCATAGTCAGTAAAGCATAGGTAAACATCTTTCTGATATTCTCTGCTTTCAGCCAAGATCCATCAGACATCAACAATGACAGCCCTCATTCCACATCCTCTTCTGAATCCAGCTTGAACATCTGGAATTTCTCTGTCAATGTATGCTTGCAACCATTTCTGTATTACCTTTAGTAAAATTTTACTTGCATGGAATATCAAAGAGATTGTCCAATGAGGCTGCATCAAAAGATGGTATTGGTTGTTGTTCACAGTCAGTATTGGCTCCACCTTTCTTGTATTTAGGGTGAGGTTAGGTTGCAAAGATGTTTTGTATCATTATCTTAAAAGAAATGTGTAATTATGTTAAATCTGTAAGTACATATAATACATTTAAATTGATGAAAATGGGAACCATTAAAGAGCAAATTGGATGACTTGCTGGACATTGGAAACTACTCTAAAAGACAAAGAATGAATCATGCACCAAAGTAATATACCCATGCATTCCTCAATAATCAGAAATAGAGTTGTTGTTGTTAAATACCGCCAAGTAGGTTCCAACTCACAGCAACCCTGTATAGGGTTTCTGAGGAGCAACTTGTGAGCTTGAACCACCGACCTTGTGGTTAAAACCAACCACTAGGATTCCTGAGAGAATAAAGTAAGGCATAGCAAATGGAAGGGCTAGTAGTACTCTTGAGTGTATGCCTACTATCCATGCCATTTCCCTTACTAAGATATAGCAAGTGAAGCCAAAAGTGGAGAACATCACAGTCACCCCCAGAAAGGAGCTCAAGAATGTCATGATAGCCATGCTAGCTTTTGCTAAGCTTGCCTCCTGCCTGAGGAGAAAAATGGAAGACACAACAGAAGCTTTGTGAAACCCATATGATGCCCTCTCAGAGCTTGGGTTTTGAAAGGTTCAGAAGCCAGATCAGCCTCTCATATTAACTTCTGTGATGTCATATATTCAATTCAGCAGGGATTTTCCCAAGGTTAGAAGGCTCCCATGATCTCTGTCTTGGAGACTTTGATACTAGCCTTTGACCTTGGCAGACACATAGTGGAAAGTACTGGAAGGACCAGTGTCAGGCTTTGCATTACACTATGGTAGCAGAAATAAAGCACAGCCCAACAGGCCACCCAGCCAGGCAGGAATGCCAGATACACAGTTGTTGTTGTTAAGTGCCATAGAGTCAGTTCCAACTCATAGTGACCCTGTATTGTGTTTTCAAGGAAGGGCTGGTAGGTTTGAATTGCTGACCTTATAGTTAGCAGTCTAGTGCTTATCATACAGCATCATGCCAGGACTCCAGATATACAATTGTTCTTGTTGTTAAGTGCCATTGAGTTGGTTCTGACCCATAGAGACCCCATATAGGGTTTCAGAGGAGCATCTGGTGAACTTGAACTGCCGACCTTACAGTTCAAAAGGCTTTGCAGTCTGATGCATTAGCCCACAGCTCCTCACCAGGACTCCAGATATACAATTGTTGTTGTTGTTGTTAAGTGCCATCGAGTCGGTTCCGACCCATAGCGACCCTGTACAGGGTTTCCGAGGGTGTAAATCTTTACGGGAGTAGAAAGCCTCATCTTTCTCCCGCGGAGTGGCTGGTAGTTTCGAACCACTGACCTTAAGGTTCGCAGCCCGAGTCGTAACCACTACGCTACCAGATCTCCTATGATTAATTCAGGAGACATCTAGAGTATAGGATTAATAACTTCAAGGTTAAATATAGAAAAATATGACTGGTGTTTACACATGTCCATTTCCAAATGGAGTTCTGATAACAGCAAAAGGTAGTTGCTGAAACTTTCAGGAAGATGGTGGACTAGATACGATAGATGATATGATATGATATATGAAAACCCTGGAACCTTGAACTTCAGAAGAAAGGTTAGAGAAGTGGATTAAGTGTTTGCTGGGAGGAGAAGCTGAACAGGGACAGCAAGAGAGAAAAACTGCCTAGTGAACAGCTGGACAAACGCAGTGTGACCATCTTGAACTTATGTGAGTAGCTCTGGAAACAGAAGATGGCCTGGCAGAGAAGATGCACACAGGCGATGGGAACGGTTTGATGTCGTCTTGTTCCTCATACTCACCTGGTGACCAGATGTAGCCAATTCTGAGCCGTGTTGTTGTGAGCCATGCCAGTGTGGCAGGGGCCAACTGTGCCACTTTGTTGCCTGGATTCAGGCAGGCTCTGCTCCAGACCTACAGAACCTACAGAGCCACCAGATCAACATTAATCTAGCAGAAACTCTCATAGCCAGAAACCTCACCTCAGCTGCTCTGTGGTCCTAACAGACCCTGAAATAAGCTCCATCAATTGCCTCCACAAACTATTTCTGGACTGAGTGTCCTGAACATACATAAGACCTATGCCTATAGGAACTTCATCTAGGGCCAAGAAGTCTTCCGTTATATCCCTCCTGTACCCCAGAATTTTCTCCTCTCCTGGTACAACATCTGCATTTCTTTTTCAATTTTTATTTTTATTGTTTCCTTTTTCTGTTTCAGTGGTTTTATTGTTTATTCTTCTCTGTCTGATCCCTTGAATTTTATCCTATCTCTGCCTTTGTGTTTCCTTTCTTCTGTTTCTTATTTCCACTATGTGGATTTTCAAGTTGTTTTTTTAAAATTTTCCTTTTCTTTTTCTCTTCTATAACTCCATTTTCATGTCCTTTATTTTTCTTTTTGGTTATTATATTCCTTTGCTGCTTGTTTTTATTTCCTTTTTCCACTACATTATTATTTTTTTTTTCATAGTTAGTTGCTTGCTTTTTGTTGAATCGTTTTTCTTTCTTGTGTGAGTGTGTGAGGGGTTTCTCCTTTTTCCCACCTGACAGGGGACAGCAATTATGCCCATATAGCTGAGCCACAACTGTCCTCTCTGCAGCTCCATCCACTGGACAAGAGTCAATACCAGCCCCTTGGCCACATGATCACTGATCGCAGTCAGCACCAGTCAAAGCCACCCTAAACTGAGATGAGAGAACAATGAATAGAGAATTGTGCACAAGCTTTCCATTCTCTAAATACACCCCCAAGAAACAGTTTGTGAGAGCCTAAGAACACATCATCATGAAATCATCAATTAAATACAAATATGGTGCCACAACAACATCCCAGAGACAATTTTAGATCACATGAAGAAACAAGAGATAATGACCTAAATGAATGACCAAGATCCATAGCTAGAAAACATTTCTGAGTAAAAAAAGGTAATGGAACCAACTGAAAGAGAATTCAAAAGAATGATATTTAGTTACTGTTGCATTCACTGTCCTGTGCAAACACCGAGTGGAAGAATACACTACTCAAAACATATAAATAAGAGAATTATGGGAGAGGAGCTCTCTGACTTAGAAAACTCCTCCCAACTTATTCTTTCTCTTCATATTTATTAGACTTTATCCAAGCAGAAAGTCCAAAAGAATTTTGCAAGCTTTAGGAAAACTGAGGTCGCAGCATAAATTCTTAGATAAGACTGGGCACAGAGAAATGACTGGGGATGTTCTGATTTCAAACACTCATAGCTAGGTCTTTCTAGTTATACAGACATCCTTGACAGGCACACTGGACTCAAGTCTTCTCAGGTCAGCATGCTCTCTCACACACACTATCAGGGCAGACTATTCCAAGAAGTTACATTCTTTTAACCCATATTGTGCCAAACTTAGTGAAATCAATCCCCAAAAAGTACCTTCAAAGGATTGATAGAAAGATCAAGGAAAGCAAGGATAGCACAGAAAAAACTATAGAAGAATTCAGGAAAACACTTTCAGAACAAGCAGTCAAAATAAATGCAAATTTTGATATAATACAAAGATCTACAATTAGAAATTTAGAAGATGAATACAAAGATTTTTAGAAATGGACACTACTTTGAAAGGGCAAAGGAGTATATTTGAAGCAATGGAAACCCGAACGAATGAACTTGTAGATAAATCTCTCGATATTAGTATTCTAGAAGAACAATCAGAAAAAGGAATGAAAAAATTGAAGAAAGTCAAGAATTATGTGGGACACCATGAAACAATAACTTATAGGTGATTTCCCAGAATAGGAAGAGACAATAAAAAGAACAGAGAAAGTATTCAAAGAGTTGTTAGAAGAAAATTTCCATAATATCATTCATGCTGGAAAGATAAGCATACTAGAAGCTGAACGAACCCCAAACAAGATAGATCCCAAATGAAAAGCCAAGACACATCATGATCAGTCTTTCCAAAACCAAAGACAAGGAAAGAATCCTGAAAGTGGCTCAGGAAAAACGGACAGTTACCTATAGAGGAGAACCACTTAGACTAAGCGCTGATTTCTCAGTAGAATTCATGCAGGCAAGAAGGTAATGGGATGACATGCACAAAACACTGAAAGAAAAAATGGCCAACCAAGAATTATAAACAAAGCTGTCCCTCAAATATGATGGCAAAATTAGGACATTTTCAGGTAAGCAAAAATTAAAGGAATTTATAATAACAGACCACCTTTACAGAAAATACTAAAGGGTGTTCTGTGAACTGAGAACCAACAACAACAGACAACAACCTAGGATTAACACACATGATAGCACTACACAGAACTCAATCCAGATATAGAAATCTTTAAAGTAAAGCAAACCTATAAGACTGAAAATAGGGAACCAGAGATATCCATGTATAATGAAGTCAGCTACAAAGCAAAAAAGGGGAAAAGCATAGATACAGAACTTCCAAATGGCGAGGAAGTCAAGTAGATTTCAAGATAAAGCAGACTGTTTTAAAAGGGGGGTATAATAAATTACAGGGTGACTTCAAAGAAAATTAATACACCTACACATCAAAAACAAACAAAGAAAACTAGAAAGATTTAGTAAACATTATCACAACAGAAATTAAAATGAAAAGAAAGCTTAGAAACAAAATAAAACCAGGGAGGAAAATTATATGGAACAAAGAAACCAGCAATACCACACACACACACACACACACACACACACACACACACAAACATAGCAAACTGACAGCATTCAATTCACACCTATTGATAATTATACTGAATATAAATGGATTAAATGCACTAGTCAAGAGATAGAGAGTAGCAGAATAGGAAAGAAAACAGGATCCTTCAATATGCTATCTATAAGAGACACATCAAAAAGGTGGAGACAACCTAAATATCCATCAACAGAAGAATGTTTAAACAAAGTTTGGTATATATACACAATGGAATATACACAATGTTGAAGCATAACAATGGACCTGCAAAGTACCTCACAGCATGGATGAACCTGGAGGACATTATGCTAAGTGAAATTAGTTTATCATAGAAGGACAAATATTGTATGAGACCACTGGTATAAAAAGTTGAGAAAAAAGGTTTTCTTAATAAAAGAAACATTCTATGATGGTTATGGGGGGTGAAGAGGGAAAATTATTCATGGGCTGGATGATAGACACAAAAGTTAACATGGGTGATGGCAGTCAACATACAAGACGGACTTTGGCCGAAGAAAGACAAATGTGGTGGGATTCCCAGGGAAGAATGCAAAAGGTGACGTGAATAGAGGTAGATACTGATACATGGAGCGGATTGCAATTATGTAATGAAAGAAAGTGTATGATTTATTGAATGCAAAACTGATGATCTACTCTGTAAACTTTCACTCAATTCACAATAAAAAGTTTTGAAATAAGAAAAATAGTTGCTAAGAAATTTCATATAACCTGCAAAATACCATCAAATGAAAGATTATCTTCCTTAGTAGATCTTCATTTAGTTGGTGCTGGTTTATTCTAGGAAAAATAAAAAAAAGTTTGATATCTAAGAAGAGAATTTAGGACACTGAATTCTAAAGAATAAGAAAAAGTCACTCATTCTCTAAGAAGAGAATTTAGGATACTGAATTCTAAAGAATAATAATAAAAATCACCCACACATCAAGGAACAAAACAAAAGTAAACACCTTGTGGTTTCTTTTTACTTGTAATTGAAAGCATTGATGAACAGACTTTTGTAACTTGATCTGTTATTAAGTAGAAGAGTTCTGAGACAGAAAAGTTTGCAAATGATTCCCCGGCTCAAGTATAAAATCAGTTTCTCAGAACAGTGACCCTGTTTGAGAGTGGAGAGACTGGGTCTTGTGATTCTGTTCTTCAAGTGCTAGAGAGATAACAAATCTTGGAGACATTGCTGTGTGCTGACTTTGTAAAAGAAATTGTCCTTCACACAGCTTGGAAGGAAATGACCACAGAACACAGACAGTGTGGGTTCTTAAGGCTACTTAAAGTACAGAATGTTCAAACTAAGGATGAAAGTACATTGACTTGGTTTGTAGTTCATGAATGATCTAGTTCCAAAAGAGAATTTTGCAAGGTGACGTCACCTTCATATTATGATGTGCAGCTGTATAATGTTTGAAGTGCAGCCTTTGAGCAAACTCAGTGCTTTTTCCAGATATGCTTCAAGAGGTTTAACTTATTTTTAAATTCCACTAATAATAGGGAAATACAGTACAAACTTGGTGGTGGTGGTGGTTATGTGCCGTGGAGTCGGTTCCAACTCATAGCGACCCTGTATAGGGTTTCTGAGGCTGTAAATCTTTGCTGGAGCAGAAAGCCTCATCTTTCTTCTGCAGAACAGCTGGTAGTTTTGAACTGCTGATCTTGCGGGTAGCAGCCCTATTCATAACTACTTCACTACCAGAGCTCCTTGTGCAGTCAAATCGGTTCCAACTCATAATGACTTTATGTAGGGTTTCTGGGGAGCAGTTGGTAGGTTTGAACCACCAACCATGTGGTTAGCAGTCCAGTGTTAACACAATCCAGGACTCCACAGTATAAACTAGAAGAGTTCAAATGTTTGGTAAAGAGACTTTTATATTATAATCTGATTTTCTCATCCATTTAACTTCTTTAATTCAACTAGAAAAGGAACAAGATGTAACAGATAAGATGAGACTATAGCTAGCCCAACCCTATCTCTTCTTGTTTCTGAAAAAGCAAGATTTTTGAAGACAACAGTCTCAACTAGTAGATCATGGAGCAGCCATTTCCTTAATTATAATTTCAATTCTCTTGAACCTTCCCTTCTCCCTGCTAAGGAAGTGGTGTGCATATATGTGTACGTGTTCCTTACTTCTTCCACTAACCTGCAGTGATTTTGCCACCAGGGAACATCTGATAATGTCTGCTGCCATGGTGATTGCACTACTGCTTCTAGTGGCTAGGGGACTGGAATGCTTCTCAACATTCTACCCTGCACAAACCAGCCCTCCAAACAAAACTTACTTAAAGTTGAGAAATGTTGGTCTAAAATATTAGATGTGGCAGGCTCATTGGTCATAGAAATATGTATGCAAAAATGTGTATTCTTCAGGTAAAGAAAAATTAGAAACGTCAAGATAGTTTTGTTAAAACAACAGTAAAATAGCAAGATGGGTAGGCACATGAGCTTCAGAGCCAATGACCTGAGCTCCCTATGTGGGCTCTGTCACTCAGTAACAAGACGTACTTGGCAAATTATGTACCTTCTCTACACCTCAAGTTACTTGTGTATAAACTGAGGAGGAGGATAATAGTAGCTACTTCCTAGAGCTGTTGTAAGTATCATATGCGTAAATACATGTGTAGTGTGTAAACCACTCAATAAAACCAAATCAAACCAATTCCCATTGGGTCCATTTTGACTCACGACAAGCTTGTTTATGTGTATAAAGGCAGTATTGTGCCCAATGAGCATTTCAGTGGTTGATTTTTCAGAGGTAGATCATCAAGGCCCTTCTTTTGAACCCTTCAGTTAGTATCTTAGGACTCAGTAAGTATTCACTGCTTTCAGGCATTGTGATCAGCAGACATTTAGATGGCCCTAAGATTCCTATTTCTGGTGTACACACCTTGTATACGGAATTCCTCCCATTGTGTGTGAGATGAATCTGAGAACATGAGTAGATGTCACTCTTGTGATGAGTTTACTCAGCTGTTGACTTTGAGTTTATTAAAAGGGAGATTCTCCAAGTAAGCCTGACCCAATCACATGAGTTATTTAAATCTCTATCTAAACATCAGAGATCGAAGAAGTCAAATAAACTCAAAGCATTTGGAGTTGGCAGAGGTGCTTAGGGAGGGGGCCACATGGCAATGAGACAAGGAACTGTGTGCAGTCTGTATAAACTTATACAGTGACCCTGGTCAATAACCAGCAAGAGAACAAGACCCCAGTCCTACAACCCTAAGGACTTAAATTCTGCCAACAACCAAAGGAACAGTGACCATCCCACACCTTCATTTCAGCTTTGTGAGACACTCATCGGAAGGCCTCACTCCTGTGTCTGGATTCTGATTTACAGAAATACTGCGATAACAAATGAGGGTTTTTTTCAGACACCGAAGTTGTGATAATCTGTTACAGGGATTAGGAAACAAATACAGGCTTCAAAAAAGGATGGAATTTCAACTTTATGGGACCAGGTAAGTTTCACATTGCAAACACTTGGCTCAGTGTCAACTCTGTCACAATCTAGCTGCAAGAAACACCTAAAGTGCTTTTGGAGCTGGAAAGCATATCAAGAAATACCTTCAACAAATGAACTGCATGTGTGATTGGGCAAGTCCCCTTAGCTCAAGTTCCCATCTGTCAAATTAGTAAACCTAACCAGGCTGAAATAGGTTTCTCTGTTTCCTACAATTCTGAACTCTCTTAAGATGCCAAATAGTGAGTACAGAATGAGCACAGTGCTTTTGTAACAGAGACCATTTCAAGCCTGAGCAAACTGGACTGAACATTTTAGTTCACCTTTGATATACACGCTTTGGGTGTTCCTGAGAACGTAGACAGGGATTCATGTTAGGCAAACCTCCAAACATTTAGTGGGTTTGGCTCAAAAATACCTTATTTATAGATACCTTTTTCTCTTAGAAGTTTAAATCACTTGAAACACATGTAATTAATCTTTGATTCATCCTAAAAGAATAAAGAGGGGCTTTACCTGAGGGTTTGAGGAGGATATTGAAGTGTCCGTGAACACATTCTCAGGGGCTAGTAACTCACAACTGAGGTAGGCCTCATTTAGAAGTACTTTTGCTTCAGTGACCTTATGGACTTGCTCAGGATCATGTTAAAATGAAGATTCCTGGATCACCACTATTCTCTTACACACATGATTCCGAAGGTCCTGGGATGGACCCAGGACTTTGCATTTTCAGCAAGCACCTGTGACAATTCTGAAAGCAGGTGGTCTGTGGGCTGACAAATGAAAAACTCAAGGAAGGAAGTACTGGAAATAGTAGCTTGTAGATTACGTTAAGTATTGGGAAGGAAGTTTCCAGTGGGAAGCAGAATCCAACTCAGATGATAGAGGATATTATAATGAAATCACAGGAGTGTGGGCACATTCAAGGAAGACAATAGGAGATGTTTAAGCACAGACTTTCAATTGTGTGGATCATGACAAACTATGGACACCATTGTGAAGTATGAGTATTCTGGAACACTTAATTGTGCTCATGAGGAATCTGTACCTGGACCAAGAGACAGTTGTTTGAACAGAACATGGCAACACTGAATGGTTTAAAATGAACAAAGGTGTACGACAGGGTTGTATTCTTTCACCATACTTATTCAACCTGTATGCTGAGCAAATAATCCAAGAAGCTGGGTTATATGAAGAAAAATGTGTCATCAAGATTGGAGGAAGACTCATTAGCAACTGCGATATGCACATAATACAACCTTGCTTGCTGAAAGTGAAGAGGACTTAAAATATTTACTGATGAAGATCAAAGAGCACAGTCTTTGGTATGGATTACATCTCAATGTCAAGAAAACAAAAATCTTCACCACTGGACCAATAAACAACATTCTTATCAGCAGAGAAAAGATTAAAGTTATTAAGGACTTCATTCTTCTTGGATCAACTATCAACACTCACGGAAGCAGCAGTCAAGAAATCAAATGACATATTGCATTAAGCAAATCTGCTGCACAAGACCTTTTTAAAGTGTTGAAGAGCAAAAATATCATCTTGAGGACTAAGGTGCTCCTGACCCAAGACATGGTACTTTCAATAACCTCAAATGCATGTGAAAGCTGGAGAGTGAATAAGGAAGATCATAGAAGAATTGATGCGTTTGAGTTATGGAGTTGGAGGAGAATATTGAAAGTGCCATGGGCTGCCAAAAGAACCAACAGATCTGTGTTGGAAGAAGTGCAGCCAGAGTGCTCCTTGGAGGCCAGGATGGCCAAACTTCATCTCTCATGCTTCGGACATATTGTCAGGAAGGACCAGTCGGTGGAAGAGATGTCATGTTTGGTTAGGTGGAGGGTCAGAGAAAAAGAGGAAGACACCAAACAAGATGGATTGGCCAAGTGGCAGCATTGATGGACTCAAGCGTGGCAACAGTAGTGAGGTTGACCCAGGATGGGACAGTGTTTTGTTCTGCTGTACATAGGATCACTATGAGTTGGTTCTGACTCGATGGCACCTAACAACAACAAAAATCACAGATAGCTGGCAAAAGCTATCACCATCCACAGGCTTAAAGGAACAAGAAGTGTATGATAGTATTATTAAAGCCAATGGGCAGGATGATGAATACAATCCCCAGCAGAGTTTGTAGCCAAGGAGGATATCAACAAATACCAGAGACTCTGAAAATAGAGGAGGGGGAAGATATACTTTGATCTCTTCTTTCTCCCATCTTTGTATTTCCTGCTGATATCTTCCAACTGGATACCACTCAGCAAGAGAGCCACCTAGCATTCCCCAAAGGTCAGTTTCTTGGGGAACAGAACAGGGAAGAGGAGGCCAGTAAATGGATGGACGGTTGAGGGGCAATTAATAATGGAAAATTATCAACACATTCTAAAATTTAGACCAAAAAACAAAACAAAACAACAACAACAAAAAAAAACCATGAAGACTGGCTGTACCATTAATATAATGAGTACAGCAGAAAAGAAGCAACAAGCAATGGCTACACTCAAGGGAAGTGCTTACACGAGACATTCCAGGCCAGGATGGGAAGTGTGGAGGTATTTGAATGAATGAAAAGGAAGATGGTAAGGCAAGGCTCTGGTCCTAGTGTAACTCACAGATTAGCCCTTTTGTGATCAGCTTTGAAAACAGTGGGAAACATCTGAATGTACTATAGTATCCTTTCAAAGATGTTCAGACAAGTTGCACCCACTAACCTGAGCACCAGTCCATTGGAGCTGCAGGAAAATTATGGCAAAAACACAATGTTTTTGCTAATGAGGTTGCCAAAAGCTCACTGCTGCCCTCTGGGTAAAACAAATCAATATAAGTAACACTAAGAGCACATATCATAAACTGCCTTGTCATTACAACTAATCATGAAGCATTTATTTTCTTCACTAAGTTATGACCACCATTAAGATAATTATTTTTAAAAAAACAAAACAAAATGATTTTTTGTGTATAGCTAAGCCACATAATTCAACTCAGATGTACAGAGAAAAAGTGATTTATTTCATTTGTCTTTATTTTCTATTGGCCCTCTTCCCAATCCTCCACCCATCAGTGGGGAAAAAGCTAACTGTGTAATCTAGTTTAAAGCTTAAAATGTCCAATCTATCTTAAAGTTTAGAGTTCCAGTAATTTACTAGTCCCTTAGGCTATGTGAAATCACTATTGGATAAAGTTGCATATTTGCTCAGTTACCTTGACTTTCCCCCCTGCTTTTCAACCTCAGATAGTGCTGGATATGATGTAGATATGGGAAAAAGTATGGCTTATTAATTTCCTATTGTGTTGGTGAGAGATGAACAGACTCCTAGCCTTGTGAGGATACATGAACTCCACTGGTGGAACATCTGTACATCTCCAGAGGGTTGCCCTTTGTCCTTGTTACTGCATATTCTGTTGGCATTCAGGGTTGAAGTCTGCAGCTGTTGAAATCATGGTGAACTCATGATTTAACCTTCTGACTTCTGCAACATTCAAAAGAACGGTCCATTTGTTTCCTGCTCTTGAACTCTATAGTAAACTCCTCAGTTTCTGTTGTATCCCCTCCAACTCTTTGGCCTGGTTATTGATCGGCAGACTTGGCTGTGGGATCACTTTGCTTTGTCACAGTAGGCCCTGAGCAAAGTCTTCTGGCTTTCACTTAGCATCTTGTGAGGATAAGTGAACCAAGGAATATTCCGGACTGCTATCTAAAATATTCATCTGTCTGTTCATGTACTTCCACATTCAAGCACCTAGGGAGTTTATTGACTTGGCTCCTTCTGTATTGCAATCTTCTTTCTAAGATACGAATGGGCATTTTGAACGAATCCTTTCCCAATGACTCCTCAATATATCTGTTACATATATTCCCACTCCAGACCCCAAACCAGAAAGGGCCAAAGGAAGCACTCATCTGACCATCTTGGCTCTCCTATTTACCTTTTTCCTTTCCTTTTGCTTCCCACTTCTCTGGGGTCTGGAAGAGACCATCCTTCTTTTCCTATTGTCAACCCCATCACACACACACACACACACACACACACACACACACACACACACACACACACGTCCCCTGGCCTCCTCTTATCCATTTTCTTTCATTTATCTATCTAATGTATAACTCAGTGATCTAGTTGGTCAGGCAGGCTCATTGAGAAGATCAAAAGAAAGATAAAGGCATATCCATGACAGCTGAGTCACTTCTGACTCATGGTGATCCAGTGGGTTGCAGAGCAGAACTGAACTCTGAGCTCCATTGAGTGTTCTTGCCTGTAGTCTTTACAGAAGCAACTCATCAGGCTTATCTTCTGTTGTGCCATTGGGTGGGGTGGAACCATCCACATTTTGGTTAGTTGTTGTTAAGTGCTTTCGAGCCAATTCTGACCCATAGAGACTCGGGGCAGGATTTCTTAGGAGCAGCCTGTGGGTTTGAATCACCGACCTTGTGATTCAAAGTCCAGTGCTTATACTACAGCATCACAACAGGAGTCTGTAGTTGAGCACAAACCATTTGTGCCACCCAGGAACCTGATAAAGATGTTTAACGATCTTTTGTCAAGGCAAATGTGCAAGACTAATGTTAGACTACAAAGTTCTATTATGCAATGTCAGAAGGTGATTTCTCTTTGAATCCCATCTTCCACAATATTCCTAATTGCTATACCTCCTCCCTGCCAAGTGCCCCTCCTCACTTCTACATGGATACTTTAGGCCAGTGTAGGAAAATTCATATAATGGCAAGGGAAAAGGAGCCAAATTCACTAATCATTTGTAACACATTGCCCTCATTTTGCCTGAAAACCTTGTAGAGTGAAATTTTGTACCTTAAATATGCTATGTGCTCAGCAATAGACAGAACCAAGTCAGAAGCTGTCAAATAAGACCTGTGATGTGGTCACCATACCTCCAAACTATGAGCATTAATTTATATCTTTTCCCTTCATCCTTCAATGATCACACCTTAGCTATCCTTTAACCTTTAAGAAAAAAAGCCCCACAAATATACATTCACCTTTTCTATCCCACCATATTGCACTGCCCAAGAGTTACTAGCTCTCAGGGAAGCTCACAAATTTTGATTAAAAATTGTCATATTTTTACACAATGTAGTTGGCATTTGTGGATGTAACCTCTAACGACTTGAAATATAACTCTGTTAGTTAAACTAAGAAATCAGCACACCAGACCAGAGCACAGCCATAGATAGTAATCCTATGGAATGACTATTTGTTTGATAAACTTAAGGAAAAACAGAAACATGTTGTTGTTAGGTGCCATTGCATTGGTTCTGACTCATAGAAACTCTGTGTACGACAAAATGACACACTAGCAGGTCCTGAATCATTCTGACAATCATTGTTACACATGACCCGTTGTTGTTGCCCCTGTGCCAACCCATCTCATTGGGAGTTTTCCTCTTACCTGGCCAAGCATGATGTCCTTCGTTAGGAACTGGTCCATCCTGATAATATGTCTGAAGTATGAGAGATAAAGTCTCTCCTGCTTCTAAAGAGCATTCTGTTTTTACTTCCTCCAACACAGATTTCTTTGCTCTGGCAGTCCATGGTACTTTTAATATTCTTCTCCAAAACCATAACTCAAATGCATCAGTTCTTTTATGGTCTTTCTTATCCATTATCTAACTTTCACATGTATATGAGGTAACTGAAAATACCATGGTTTATGTGAGGTGTTATTGAACATTTGTAAGGGGTTTTGTGCAGTTGATTGGCTGAATGAAATATGTCATTTGATTTCTTGACTGCTGCTTCCATGAGTGTTGTTGTGGATCCAGGAAAAATGTAGTCTTTAACAACTTCAATCTGGTCTCCATTTAGCAATAAATGATGTTTTTTATTGGTCCAGTGGTGAGGATTTATATTTTCTTTACATTTAGATAAAACCCATGCTGATGGCTGTGATCTTTGATATTCATCAATAACTTTTTAGTTCACTCCATTTTCAGCAAGCATATCACCTGCACATCACAGGCGGTTAATTAATCTTCCTACAATCCTGATGATACATTCTTTTTCATATAATCCAGTTTCTCTGATTATTTACTCAGTGTACAAATTGAATAGGTATGGTGAAATAATACAACTCTGGTGCACAGCTTTCATGATTTTAAACCATTCAATATTCCTTTTGTTCTGGTAACAAAACAAAACAAGACAAAAACACTGCCTCTTGGTCTATGTGCAGTTTCCTCATGAGTACAATTAAGTATTTTGGAATACCTATACTTTGTAATGTTATCCATAACTTGTCATAATCCACAGTCAAAAGCCTTTGCTTACTCAATAAAGCACAGGTGGGCACAACTTAAAATGAAGAGAAACAGCTGTAAACATCCATTGAAAATCAGAACATGGAATGTACGAAGTATGAATCTGGGAAAATTGGAAGTTGTAAAAAGTGAAATTGAATGCATAAACATCTATATCTTAGGCATTAGTGAGCTGAAATGGACGTGTATTTGCCATTTTGAATCTGACTACCACATGGTTTACTATACTGGGAATGACAAATTGAAGAGGAATAGTGTTGCAATCATCATCAAAAAGAACATATCCAGATCAGTCATGAGGTACAATGTGGTCTGTGATAGGATAATATCCATGTGCCTACAGAGAAGCACAGTTAATACCACTATTATTCAAATTTACGCACAAACCACTAAAGCCAGTGAGTATGAAATAGAAGAATTCTACCAAATTCTTCAATCTGAAATTAATCAAACATGCGATCAAGATGTATTGATCATTACTGGTGATTGGAATGCAAAGGTTGGGAGCAAAGAGGAAGGATCAGTAGTTGGAAAATATGGCTTTGGTGATAGAAATGATGCTGGAGAATGCATGAAAGAATTCTGCAAAATCAATTATTTGATCATTTCAAATACCTTCTTTAGACAGCATAAGAGACAACTATACACATGGACCTCGCCAGATGGAATACATAGAAATCAAATTGACTACATCGGCAGAAAGATACAATGGAAAAGCTCCATATCATCAGTGAAAACAAGGCCAGGGACAGACTGTAGAACAGACCATCAATTACTCATATGCAAATTCAAACTGAAGCTGAAGAAAATAAAAACAAGTCCATGAGAGCCAAAATATGACCTTGACTATATCCCACCTGAATTTAGAGATCATCTGAAGAATAGATTTGATACATTAAACACTAAAGACTGAAGACTAGAAGAGTTGTGGATTACACCAAGAACATCATGCGTGAAGAAAGCAAAAAATCATTAAGAAGACAAGAAAGAAGGAAAAGGTCAAAATAGGTATCAGAGAAGACACTGAAACTTGGTCTCCAACATAGAGATGCTAAAGCAAATGGAAGAAATGAGGAAGTACAAAAGCTGACCAGAAAATTTCCAAGATCAGATCGAGAAGATAAAGCCAAATATTACAATAAAATATGCAAAGATCTGGAATCAGAAAACCAAAAAGGAAGAACATGCTCAGCATTTCTCAAGCTGGGGGAACTGAAGAAAAAATTCAAGCCTCGATTCTTGTTATTGAAGGGTTTTCTGGGCAAATTATTGAATGATGCAGAAAGCATCAAGAGCAGATGGAAGGAATACACAGAGTCACTGTTCCAAAAAGAAATGGTTAATGTTCAACCATTTCAAGAAGTAGCATATGATCAAGGCCAATGATACCGAAGGAGAAAGTCCAAGGTGCATTGAAAGAATTGGCAAAGAACAAGGCACCAGGAATTAATTGAATAAAAACTGAAATCTTTCAAGAAAGTGAGGCGGCACAGGAGGCACTCACTCATTTCTGCAAAGAAATTTGGAAGACAACTATCTGGCCAACTGATTGGAAGAGATCTGTATTTGTGCCCATTCCAAAGAGAAGTGACCCAATGGAATGCGGAAATCATCGGACAATCTCTTTGATATCCCCAAGCAAGTCAAGTTATACTAAAGGTAATACAGAAACGGCTACAAGCATACATTGACAGAGAACTTCCAGAGTTTCAAGCCAGATTCAGAAGAGGCCGTGGAACATGGGATATCATTACTGATGTGCGATGGATGTTGGCTGAAAGCAGAGAATATCAGAAAGATGTTTACTGTGCTTTACTGAATACTCAAAGGCTTTCGGTTGTGTGGATCATGACAAGCTATGGACAACATTGCAAAGTATGAGTATTCTGGAACACTTAATTGTGCTCATGAGGAATCTGTATATGGATCAAGAGGCAGTTGTTTGAACAGAATATGGGAACACTGTGTGGTTTAATATTAAGAAAGGTGTGCGACAAGGTTGTATTCTTTCACCATACTTATTCAACCTGTATGCTGAGCAAATAATCCGAGAAACTGGGTTATATGAAGGAAAATGTGGCAGCAGGATTGGAGGAAGGCTCATTAGCAACTGTGATATGCAGATGATACAACCTTGCTTACTGAAAGTGAAGAGGACTTAAAACATTTACTGATGAAGATCAAAGAACACAGCCTTTGGTATGGATTACATCTCAATGTAAAGAAAACAAAAATCCTCACCATTGGACCAATAAACAACATTCTTATCAATGGAGAAAAGATTGAAGTTGTCAAGGATTTCATTCTTCTTGGACCATCTATCAACACTCACGGAAACCCAGTCAAGAAATCAAACGATGTATTGCATTAGGCAAATGTGCTGCACAAGACCATTTTAAAGTGTTGAAGAGCAAAGATGTCAGTATGAGGATAAAGTGTGCCTGACTCAAGCCTTGGTATTTTCAATAACCTTATAAGCATGCGAAAGCTGGACAGTGAATAAGGAAGACCGTAAAAGAATTGATGCTTTTGAGTTATGATGTTGAAGGAGAATATTGAAAATGTCATGGACTGCCAAAAGAACCAACAGATGTGTTTTGGAAGAAGTACAGCCAGAGTGCTCCTTGGTGGCCAAGATGGCCAAACTTCGTCTCTCATACTTCAGACATATTGTAAGGAGAGACCAATTGCTGGAGAAGGATATCATGTTTGGCAAGGTGGAGGGTCAGAGAAAAATAGGAAGACCCCCAGCTAGATGGATTGGCCAAGTGGCAGCGTCGATGGACTCAAGCATGGCAACAATAGTGAGGTTGGCCCAGAATTGGACAGTGTTTCATTCTGATGAGGCTAAGGTCGCTATGAGTTGGTACTGACTCAATGGCACCTAACAATAGCAACAAACACCTTTCTGGTATTCTTTGCTTTCAGCCAAGATCCATCTGACATCAACAGTGATATCCTTTATTCCATGTCCTTGTCTGAATCTGGCGTAAACTTTTGGATGTTGTTGTTGAGTGCAGTCAAGTCAATTCCAACTCATAGCAACCCTGTATAGGATTTTCAAGGAACAGCTGGTGAGCTTGAACCACCAACTTTGCAGTTCAAATGGCTTTGAACTTCTGGTAGTTCCCTGTTAATGTACTGTTGCAGTCGTGTTTTAATTATCTTTAGCAAATTTTACTTGCATGTGTTATTAATGATATTGCCCTGCAACTTCTGCATTCCATTAGGGCACCTCTCTTTGAAATGGGCACAAATATGGATCTTTTCCATTCGATTGGCCAGGTAGCTATCTTCCAAATTTCTTGGCATAAATAAGTGAGTGCCTCCAGGGCTTAATCAGTTCATTGAAAGGTTTCAGTTTGTAGTCCATGAATTCCTGGAGCCTCGTTCTTTGCCTCTGCCTTCAGTGTACCTTTGACTTCTTCTTTCAGTATCATTGGCTCTTGATTATATGCTCCCTTTTGAAATAGTTGAATATTGATCATTTCTTTTTGGTACAGTGACTCTGTTTATTCCTTCCATCTTCCTTAGAAGTTTATGCATCATTCAGTATTATGACCGTAGAATCCTTCAATAGTGCAAATTAAGGCTTTAATTTTTACCTCAGTTCCTTCAGTTTGAAAAATGCTGACCATGTTCTTTCCTTTGGATTTTTAAACTCCAGGTCTTTGCACATTTCATTTTATACTTGACTTTGTCTTCTTGCTCGCCCTTTGAGATTTTCCATTCAACTCTTTTATCACCTCATTTCTTCCCTTTGCTTTAGTCTCTTCTGACATCCATTTTGATCTTTCCATTCTTTTTGTCTTCTTAATGACCTTTTGCTTTCTTCCTGTATGATGTTCTTGATGTCACCCCACAACTCCTCTGGTCTTTGGTCATTAGTGTCTAGTATATCAAATATGTTCTTGAGATGATCTCTAAATTCAGGTGGGGTATGTTCAAGATAATATTTTGACTCTTATGGACTTCTTTTAATTTTCCTCAGCTTCAGCCTGAACTTGTATGTGAGCAATTGATGGTCTGGTCCACAGATTGCCCCTGGCCTTGTTTTGGCTGATATATGAAACTTTTCTACTATTCATTCCCACAGATGTAGTCAGTTATATTTTTCTGTAGTCCATCTGGTGATATCTGAGTATGTTATTATTGTTAGGTGCCATCAAGTTGGTAAGGACCCATAGAGACCCTATGCACAACAGAATGAACCACTGCCCAGTCCTGGGCCCACCTCACAATTGTTACCATGCTTGAGCCCATTGATGCTGCTACTTTGCCAACAGATCTTGCTGAGAGTCTTCCTCTATTTCTCTGACCCTCCATTTTACTAAATATGATATCCTTCTCCAGTTACTGGTCCCTCCTGACAATATGTCTGAATTATGAGAGATTAATTGTTTGGCCATCCTGACCTCCAAGGAGCACTCAGAATGCACTTCTTCCAACACATCTGTTTGTTCTTTTGGCAGCCCATGATACTTTCAATATTCTCCTCCAACACCATATCTCAAATGCATCAATTCTTCTACCATCTTCCTTATTCACTGTTCAACGTTCACATGTGTATCAGGCTATTGAAAATACCATGGCTTGGGTCAGGTGCACCTTAGTCCTCAAGCTGACATCTTTGCTCTTCGACACTTTAAAAAGGTCTTGTGCAGCAGATTTGCCTAATGCAGTACATCATTTGCTTTCTTGATTGCTGCTTCCATGGGTGTTGATGGGTGATCCAATAAGAATGAAATCCTTGACAACTCCAATCTCTTCTCCATTGATAAGAATGTTGTAATTGGTCCAGTGGTGAGGATTTTTGTTTTCTTGACATTGAGATGCAATTCATACTGGAAGCTGTGCTCTTTGTTCTTAATCAGTAAATGTTTTAAGTCCTCTTCACTTTCAGAAAGCAAGGTTATGTCATCTGCATATTGCAGGTTGTTAATGAGTCTTCTACCAATCCTGATGCCATTTTTTCTTCATATAACCTAACGTCTTAGATTATTTGCTCAGCATACAGGTTGAGTAAGTATGGTGAAAGAATACAGCCATTAGTATAGTTGTCTTTTATGTTGCTCAAAAATGTATTAGCAGTGAATAAGCCATTGGTCTTACAAAATTGTATCATGCCATCTCCAGCATCATTTATGTCATCAAGGGCATAATTTCTAACTAGTGACACTTTCTCTTTGTTTCTAACCTTTGCATCCTGATCACCAGTTGTTGTTGTTGTCAGGTGTCATTGAGTCGGAACTGACTCATAGCAACCCCATGCACAGCAGAATGAAACAATGTCCGATCTTGGGCCAACCTCACTACTGCTGCCACACTTGACACCATCAATGATACCACCTGGCTGATCCATCTCATTGGGGGTCCTCCTCTCTTGCTCTGACCCTCCATCGTACTCAGCATGATATCCTTCTTTAACAACTGTTCCCTCCTGACAATATGTCCAAAGTATGAGAGATGAAGTTTAGCCATCTTGGCCTCCAAGGAGCACTCTGGCTGCACCTCTTCCAAAACAGATCTATTGGTTCTTTTGGCAGCCCATGGCACTTTTAGTATTCTCCTCCAACACCACAATTCAAAGGCATCAATTCTTCTACGATCTTCCTTATTCACTGTCCAGCTTTCGTATCCATATGAGGTTATTGAAAATACCATGGCTTGGGTCAGGTGCACTTTAGTCCTCAAGCTGACATCTTTGCTCTTCAATACTTGAAAAAGGTCTTGTGCAGCAGATTTACCTAAAGCAATATGTCATTTGATTTCTTGACTGCTGATTCCGTGACTGTTGATAGTTGATCCAAGAAGAATGACGTCCTTGACAACTTCAATCTTTTCTCCGTTGATAAAAAAATGTTGTTTATTGGTTCAGTGGTGAGGATTTTTGTTTTCTTTACATTGAGATGCAATCCATACCGAAGGCTGTGTTCTTTGATCTTCATCAGTAAATGTTTCAAGTCCTATTCACTTTCAGCAAGCAAGGTTGTATCATCTGAATATCGCAGGTTGTTAATGAGTCTTCCTCCAATCCTGACACCACGTTTTTCTTCATAGAACCCTGATTTCATGTTTGATCAATTTCATATTGAAGAAGTTGGTTGTTATTGCTGTTATTAAGTGTTGTTGAATGGATTCTGACCCATAGTAACCCTGTATAGGGTTTCCAAGGAGAAGCCTGTGAGCTTGAACCATCAACCTTGCAGTTCAAATGACTTTGTAGTCTTCGCACTAGCCCATAGCGCCACACCAGGACTCGAAGTTGGCAAAGTTGGTAAAATTCTTCAATATCATCAATACTGGTTTAAGTAATTGGTGCATAAATTTGAGTAATAGTGATATTAACTGATCTTCCTGTAGGTATATAGATATCATCCTATCACATACAGTGCTGTAATTCAATTTACTTTTTGACGTGGTCCTTTTGATGATGAATGTGATGTCATTCCTCTTGATTGGTCATTCTTGGCATAGTAAACCATGTCAGAGTCAAAATAGTTGATACCTGTCTTTTTCAGCTCAGTAATGCCTTGGATATCAATCTTTATGCATTCCATTTTGACAACTTCCAATTTTCCTAGATTTATACTTGATACATTCCATGTTCCAGCTATTAATAGATGTTTGCAGCTATTTTCTTTCGTTTGAGTTGTGCTCCATCAGCAAATGATGGTACCAAAAGCTTAACTCCATTCATGTCACCATGGTCAATTCTACTTTGAAGTTGCAGCTCTTCCACTGATGTATTTTGAGAACTTTCTGACCTATGGGGTTCATCTTCTGACAGCTTATCTGACAATATTATGGTGTTATTCATAATGCTTTTATTTTCTGGTACTATATCTTACAATGTTCTGTTGCTGTTCATAAGCTTTTCAGTGGCTAAACATTCAGAAGTAGTCTGTCTCTCCTTCCTAGTCTTCCATAGTCTGGAAGCTCAGCTGAAACCTGTTCACCATGGATGACCTTGCTGGTATTTAAAATGCCAGCATCACAGCAACACACAGCCATCACAGTAAGACAAACAGATAGACAAGTGGTAAAAACAGTGCACAGTTAAAGAAAAAAGAAGCATCAACTGGAAGGTATTAATCACCAGTGGATGCAGAGTAAAAGGTTAACAAAAGCATGGGTCTGAAAATAGGGCACACTGTAAGTGTCTGTGCATTCAGTCTGTCTGACAAGTCTGTCTTAATATGAAGATGGACACATAGGCCATCGGAGTCCAGTACCATTGTACTTTGATTACATTTATTGTTATGTCATGACAATTTCATGACCATGTAACTTGCCTAAAAAGAGTTAATAATCTGTTCAAGCCACTAAGAATATAAAATTCTAAGTCAGAATTCTAGTGTTATATATCATTTCTTGTGGGATTTGTTTGAAGGGAGTCAGCATGTAATTTCAATTCAACCATAAAACACTTATTTACAAGATCAATTCTATACCTACAAGATTCTGGGCCAGAATCTAGGGAGTAGTAAATGCCGATGTGTGGAGTCTGTCTGGGACCACTTCTCCAGCCTACTGAACCCTGTTTGGGCTAACCAATGGGTCTTAGGAAATGTGTGAGAGAGTGATATTTCCTTCACTAGATGATGACATTGCTTCTCATTACTAGTCTGGCTGGAAATACCCGAGAGCCTTGTTATCCCACAGTACGGGACACTTCTGCTTCTGGTGAAAGAAAGCTCTCAAAAGGAGTGTTTGTAAGACAGAGCCGATTTAAGAAAAATTACCAATGTTTTTACAACTGCAGGAAAAAGTTTCAGGGGAATGTGGGTTTAAGAGGAATCTTATATCTCTCTGACCTCCAGTCAGTTTCCCTATCAAGATCAAAAAGGTTGTTGCATGCACTTAGATGTGCCGGGTTTCTTTTCTAAGTTTTGTCATACTGACTACATTAAAAAGAAGTGGTTGCATTCAGTGAAAGGAGTGGGTTGATGATGTTCCATCCAGAGACTTGGCTGAAGCTACCAATCCTACCATCAAATACACCTTGGAAATGAGCTTAAAATATGCTCAAGATCTTGGTTGACTGTCTTGACCATTTTCTAGCAACTTCTCTTCATTTCTGGACTGGTACAAGTGGCATGCCTGTGTATTTTGCTCCAGTTATACAAGGACACGTAGAGAACACCCTGACTGTTTTAATTCCTGAATGAATAACAGTGTATAATAGCACATGTGTGATGAATGTTAACCTCTCATATCTCAAATAGGATTTGTTTCAGATGTGATTTTTGATCCTATAACAGCATTATTCCTATGGTGTTGTTTTATTTGTTATATGACTTACATCAGCCTTATTCTTGATAATGGGGGATCTAGCTGAGAAGGATATCATCTTTGATAAGGTGGAGGGTCAGAGAAAAAGAGGAAGACCCCCAGAGAGATGGATTGGCAAAGTGGCAGCATCCATGGACTCAAACCTGACAACAATAGTGAGGTTGGCCCAGGATCAGGCAGTGTTTCGTTCTGCTGTGCATAAGGTCGCTATGAGTTGGTACTGACTTGATGACACCTAACAACAACAACAACAACAAGCTGACACAGTCAACCATCCTCCATAGAGATTCTGCTTGCTTTATTTCTTCTTTTACACTAGAAGTTAGGATGCTGCTACTTGCGTTTCCTTCTATGACCTAGGTGAACTAATATTCAACTCCATGAAAGTTTTGAAGATCTGGCAAATGTTAGATCTTATCTTACCTGCCTATCACCAACATATATTTTTGTAAAAAAAAAAGGGGGGGGATATTTTTGTAAAAAAAAAAGGGGGGGGAGAGGGGCTTTTTCAAAAATATCATATGACAATTTGTAGGTTGGAAATTTAACATTGTCTGGAACCATTTTAATAATCGATACTTAATGTACTAAAACAGATATTTCTATGAGCCAATCACTAGCTTATGGTTAATTAAGTTTTTCCTTGTCAATCTTTTAGCCACCTAAATGAGTAAATTGGCATATAGTACAACTTCTTTTTCTTCTGGACTGATTTTCTGTGAGTACTCATATCTGAAATTATCAAAGAGTTCATTTTACTTGGATCTACAATCAATGTCCATGGAAGCAGCAGTCAGGAAATCAAATGGCATAGTGCACTGGGCAAATCTGCTGCAAATGACCTGTAAAAAGTATTAAAGAGCAACAACTACCTTTAGAACTAAGTTGTGCCGGTCCGTAGCCATGCTATAGGAAGACAGAAGAAAAATTGATGTTTTTGAGTTATGATGTCAGTAAAGAATACTGAAAGTAGTATGGACTGCCAAGAGAACAAATAAATCTGTCTTAGAGGAAATATAGCCAGAATGCGTCTTAGAAGGGAGGATGGCTAGCTTGTCTCACATACTTTATGCATGTTATGAGAAGGAGTCAGTCTCTGAAGAAAGACAGCATTCTTGGTAAAGTAGAGGGTGAGCAAAACAGAGGAAGACATTCAACGAGATGAATTAGCACAGTGGCCACAACAACAGACTCAAACGTAACAATGATTGTGAGGATCATGCAGGACTGGGTGGTATTTCATTCTGTTGCATATTGAGTCATTATGAGTCACAGCCATCTTGGTGACACCTTACAACAGTCCTATCTCATATTTCAAGTAAGTTCAGCAGGTACACCAAAGATGAGGTTATCCGTGCTTTATTTCTTCTCTGCATCCTCTTCCTCTATGCATATCAGTTACTCCAGTGTGAAATCAAGCAGAGCTCACTGTCAGGATAATGGTAGAGAATTCTTGTACTGAAATTAGTGGTGATATCAATGACTATCTTAGTCTGAAGAAACATCATTGAGGAAAACATAACTGACAAAATTCCCATTATGTTGCGTTCAGAGCTGTTGGCACCTACAGTACCATTAATGCTCTGTCTGATCATTTACCAGGGCAAGGAAGCCTTCCTGTAATGTATCTAATGAACTATGCAAAGTGGAAATCCTTCCTGTCTTATGAAATATGGTATTTATTTACTCTTACTTCATTTCACAATAAAAATTATTCTTTTTTAAAAATAGGTTTTTGTTTTTTAAGTTTTTATTTATTTATTTATTTATTTATTTATTTATTTATTTAAGGCTTTTATAATCAATTGAATGATAGTCTGCATTGGAGAACATCAGTTTTACACTCAGCCAATTGTATTTCATTTCATTGCAATGATTACAGTCCCCTCCATGCATCATCATTCAACAACAGCATTTGCTTCTATTCCCTTTTCTTTCTTTCTTTCTTTGGAGTGTACACAAAAACACTCAGGGATATATAATCATTTAAACAACCAAAGGGCACATTCGACAAGACTGCCTTCTGGCCGCCAGCACACAGCTTTTCTCTTTCCATGAGTCTAGAGTCCTCAGCTGCTCGATTTCTGCATGTGATCATCTCTGCCTCTATATCTGGTGTCACTGTTTCTCTGAACAGCGTCCCACATTCCGCTCATGCTCTTCTCCCTTGATGATCCTAGGGTCCTCTGTTACTGGAATGTAAGATTAACTACTCCCCCACTTTTGTTACAAAACTTCTACCTTTACAGTTGTGACAATCACAATTAATCATGATAACAATTACTCACTATTGAATCATAAGACTCTTATCCCCATCTGCTTTCACCAGAACCATCTAGACAAGATGAAAACTATTCAGTGAGGATTCTACCTTCTCCTGCACATGCTGAAACTAAACTCCTTCTTGAAAATTTGTAAGCCAGTCATTTCATGACTTTATTGCTCCCTCTCCCCTAATTTAGGCAGCCAATCTCTAATTGTCCTTCCCCATCAATCCTTTTTCAACATCTTTTCTGACATCCATTATGACCTTTTCTTTCTTTCTTGTCTTCTCAATGACTTTTTGCTTTCTTCATGTATAATGTTCTTGATGTCATCACAGTGTAGGGATGCTAAAGCAAATGGAAGAAATGAAGAGGTCAAGAGCTGAACAGAAATTTTCAAAGATCAGCTCAATAAGACAAAGCCAAATATTACAAAAAAATGTGCAAAGATATGGAATCAGAAAACCAAAAAGGAAGAACACGCTTAGCATTTCTCACGCTGAGGGAACTGAAGAAAAAATTCAAGCCTCGACTTTCATTATTGAAAGATTCTCTGGGAAAATTATTGAATGATGCAGAAAGCACCAAGAGAAAATGGAAGAAATACACAGAGTCACTGTACCAAAAGGAAATGGTTAATGTTCAACCATTTCAAGAGATTGCATATGATCAAGAGCCAATGATACTGAAGGAGGAAGTCCAAGGTGCATTGAAGTAATTAGCAAAGAACAAGGCACCAAGAATTGATGGAATACAACTTGAAATCTTTCAAGAAAGTGAGGCAACATAGGAGGCACTCACTCATCTCTGCCAAGAAATTTGAAAGACAAATATCTGGCCTACTGATTGGAAGAGATCCGTATTTGTGCCCATTCCAAAGAGAGGTGACCCAATGGAATGCGGAAATCATCGGACTATCTCTTTGATATCTCATGTGAGTAAAGTTTTCCTAAAGGTAATACAGAAATGGCTACAATCATACATTGACAGAGAACTTCCAGAGGTTCAAGGTGGATTCAGAAGAGGCCATGGAATGAGAGATATCATTGCTGATGTCCGATGGATCTTGGCCGAAAGCAGAGAATAACAGAAAGATGTTTACCTGTGCCTTATTGACTATGCAAACGCTTTCAATTGTGTGGATCATGACAATCTATGGACAACATTGCAGAGTATGAGTATTCCGGAACATTTAATTGTTCTCATGAGGAATCTGTACATGGACCAAGAGGCAGTTGTTTGAACAGAACATGGAAACACTGAATGTTTTAAAATTTAAAAAGGTGTGTGACAAGGTTGTATTCTTTCACCATACTTATTCAACCTACTTGCTGAGCAAATAATCTGAGAAGCTTGGTTATATGAAGAAAAACGTGGCATCAGGATTGGAGGAGAACTCATTAACAACCTGTGATATGCAAATGATACAACCTTGCTTGCTCAAAGTGAAGAGGACTTACAACATTTACTGATGAAGATCAAAGAGCACAGCCTTCGGTATGGATTGCATCTCAATGTAAAGAAAACAAAAAATCCTCACCACTGAACCAATAA
>NW_006408531.1:12594002-12595373 GCF_000296735.1 Chrysochloris asiatica
CAAAGAGGAAGGATCAGTAGTTGGAAAATATGGCCTTGGTGATAGAAATGATGCTGGAGATCGCATGATAGAATTCTGCAAAATCAATGATTTGTTCATTTCAAATACCTTCTTTAGCAGCATAAGAGACAACTATACACATGGACATCACTAGATGGAATACATAGAAATCAAATTGACTACGTCTGCAGAAAGAGACTATGGAAAATCTCCATATTATCAGTGAAAACAAGGCCAGGGGCAGACTGTGGAACAGACCATCAATTACTCATATGCAAATTCAGACTGAAGCTGAAGAAAATGAAAACAAATCCATGAGAGCCAAAATATGACCTTGAATGTATCCCACCTGAATTTAGAGATCATCTGAAGAACAGATTTTATACATTAAATACGAAAGACAGAAGACCAGAAGAGTTGTGGGATGACATCAGGAACATCACACAGAAAGAAAGCAAAAAGTCATTGAAAGGACAAGAAAGAAGGAAAAGGTCAAAATAGATGTCAGAAGAGACACTGAAACTTGCTCTCCAGTGTAGAGATGCTAAAGCAAATGGAAGATGTGAGGAGGTCCAAGAGATGAACAGAAAATTTCAGAGATCAGCTGAAGAAGATAAAGCCAAATAATACAAAAAATGTACAAAGATCTGGAATCAGGAAACCAAAAAGGAAGAACATGCTCAGCATTTCTCAAGCTGGGGGAAACTGAAGAAAAAATTAAATCCTCAACTTTTGTTGTTGAAGGATTTTCTGGGCAAATTATTGAATGATGATGAAAGCATCAAGAGAAGATGGAAGGAATACACAGAGTCACTGTACCAAAATGATATGGTTAATGTTCAACCATTTCAAGAGGCTCTTTATAAGATCAAGAGCCAATGATACTGAAGGAGGAAGTCCAAGGTGCATTGAAAGAATTGGCAAAGAACAAGGCACCAGGAATTGATGGAATACGACTTGAAATCTTTCAAGAAAGTGAGACAGTACAGGAGGCACTCGCTCATCTCTGCCAAGAAATTTGGAAGACAACTATCTGGCCAACTGATAGGAAGAGATCCGTATTTGTGTCTATTCCAAAGAGAGGTGACTCAACAGAATGTGGAAATCATCAGACAATCTCTTTGATATCCCATGCTAGTAAAATTTTACTATAGATAATACAGAAACAGCTACAATCATACAATGACAGAGAACTTCCAGAGGTTCAAAGCGGTTTCAGAAGAGGCCGTGGAACGAGGGATATCATTGCTGATATGTGATGGATCTTGGCTGAAAGCAGAGAATATCAGAAACATGTTTACCTATGCTTTATTGACTATGCAAAGGCTTTCAATTGTGTGGATCATGAAAAGCTATGGACAACACTGCGAA
>NW_006408531.1:12595473-12611259 GCF_000296735.1 Chrysochloris asiatica
TACATTTTGGAAGAAGTGCAGCTAGAGTGCTCCTTGGAGGCCAAGATGGCCAAACTTCGTCTCTCATACTTCGGACATATTGTCAGGAGGGACCAGTCTCTGGAGAAGAATATCATGTTTGGTAAGGTGGAGAGTCAGAGAAAAAGAGAATGATCCCCAATGAGATGGATTTGCCAAGTGGAAGCATCAATGAACTCAACAGTAGTGAGGTTGGCCCAGGATCTGGCAGTGTTTCGTTCTGCTGTGCATTGAGTTAGTACTGACTCAATGGCACCTAACAACAGCAACATCAATCCTATATACAGAGGGGATAGGATTGAACCTTGGTGTGAAGACTCCTTCCAAGTTGGTATTGAGCTACTACCATTGATGGTAGTTTATCTTTATGAAAGGTGTTGTTGGATGTTGACTACCTTCAAGTCCACTATGACTATGGAGACCCATGCATGCATAGTAGAATTGCTCCATAGGATTTTCAAGGTTGTGACTTCTCAGTAGCAGATCACCAGACATCTTTAGATGTGCCTACTGATGGGTTAGAAACACCAACCTTTCAGTTATTAGTTGAGTACTTTACTGTTCATGACACCCAAGGGGTCTTATTATGAAAGAGGGCACCAGTTTATAAAAAGTAGGAAACAACTCTTGGTTTACATTACAAATTGTTGTTTTCCTTGTTTGGCCCATCAAGTTGTTTCTGACTCATATGTACAACAGACTGAAACTCTATGTACAATAGAATGAAATGCTGCATGGTCCTTTGCCTTTTTCACAATTATTACCATATGGCCCTTTGTTGTAGCCACAGTGTCAATCCATCTCACTAAGGTTCTTCTGCTTTTATACTGATCCTCTAATAAGCATGGACTTCTTAGTTACCAGGGACTTGTTCCTCCTCATAACATGTCCAAAGTATAGGAGATGAAGTCTTACCACCTTTCTTTCTAAGGAGTATTCTGGTTGTACTTGTTCCAAGACAGATTTATTTGTTCTTCTGGCAGTCCAGGGTACATTCCATATATTTCACCAATACCATAATTCAAAAGCATCAATTCTTTTCTGATCTTCCTTATTTATAATCCAGATTTCACATACTTGTTAGGTGATTGAAAATATCGTGACTTAGATCAAGCCATATTTTAGCTCTCTACCACTTTCAAGAGTTCTTTTGCAGTATATCTGCCCATTGCAATACATTATGTTGTTTACTGGATTCTACTCCCATGAGCATCAATTATAGATCCAAGTAAATGAAATCCTTGACAACTTCAATCTTTTCTCCATTAATCATGATGTTGCTTATTGGCCTAATTGTGAGAAATTTTGTTTTATGTATGTTAATGGATGATCCATACCAAAGGCCATAGTCATTGACATTAATCAATAAATGTTTCAAGTCCTCTTCACTTTCAGTAAGCAAGATCGTTTCATTTGCATGTTACAGATTGTTAGTCTTCTTCCAATCCTAATGCTGTATTCTTCTTCATATTCTCAGATTATTTTCGCCACATAAAGATTAGATTAGTATTATAAAAGGATACAACCTTGACATGCACCATTCCTGATTTTAAACTATGCAGTCTTCCTTTATTTTGGTTGAATGACTGCCTCCTGGTCTATATACAGCTTCTACATGAACATAGAGGAGTTCTGGTAGCGTAGTGGCTACGAATTGGGTTGCGAACTGCAAGGTCATTAGTTTGAAACTACCAGCTGTTCCGCGGGAGAAAGAGGAGGCTTTCTGCTCCTGTAAAGATCTACAGCCTCAGAAACCCTGTACAGGGTCGCTGTGAGTTGGAACTGACTCCACGGCACATAACAACATTCTGACCATAATTAAGTATTTTGGAATTCCCATTCCCAACCTTCCCAATGCCATATAGTTTGTTATGATCCACACAGTCCAATATCTTGTCATAGTCAAAAAACCACAGATAAACATCTTTCTGGTATTGTCTCCATTCAGTCAAGATCCATCTGATATCAGTAATAATACCTCTTGTCCTACCTTCTCTTCTGGATCCATATTGAATTTCTGCAGTTCCCTGTCGCTGTACTGATGTGACCATTTTAAAATGTTTTAGAGCAAAAGTTTACTTGCATGTGATACTAATGATATTGTTTGATAATTTCTGCATTCTGTTGGATTTTTTTTTTTTTTTTTTTTTATGATCACAAATATGGATCTCTTTCAGTTGGTTGGTCAGGTAACTGTCCCAAATTGGCATAGACTAGTGAGTGTTTCCAGTGCTGCATCTGCATCTATTTTTTGAAACATTTCAAAGGATATGCCTTCACTTTCTGGATCTTTGTTTTTAACTTATGCCTTCATGCACCTTGGACTTCTTCCTTCAGTTCTTGATCATGTGTTACCTGCTGAAATAGTTGAGCATCCACCAGTTCTTTTGGATAAAGTGACTCTATGTATTCCTTTCATCTTCTTTTCATGCTTCCTACAAGATGCAATATTTTGCCTGTGGAATCTTTCAACATTACAGCTAGAGGCTTGAATGTTTTTCTTCAGTTATTTCAACTTCAGAAATATTGAGTGTGTTCTTCCCTTTTGGTTTTCTAACTCTGAGACTTTGCACATTTCATTATACTGCTATACTTTGTCTTCTTGAACAGCCTTTTGAAATCTTCTGTTCAGCATTTTTACTTTATTGTTTGCTCCTCTTGCTTTCATGTTTCTGTGTTCAAGGGCACCTTTTAGTCTCTTCTGACATCTATTTGGTCTTTGTTTTTCTCTACTGCCTTTTTAATGTTCTTTTGCTTTCTTTATGTATGATGTCTTTGATGTCGTTCTACAACCCCTCTGGTCATTAATATTCAGTGTGTCAAATCTGTTCTTGAGATGGTCTCTAAATCCTAGTGCAATATATTCAAGGTATTTTGTCTCTCATTGACTTCTTTTCATTTTCTTCAATTTCAATTTGAGATTGCATAAGAACAATGGATGGGTCTGTTCTACAGTGAGCCCCTGACCTAGTTCTGACTGATGATATTGATCTCTTTCCACTGATGTAGTCAATTTGATTCCTATGTATTCTGTCTGGTCAGGTTCAGATATAGAATCACCATTTATGTTGTTTAAAAATGGTTTTTTTAGTGATTAAGTTATTGATCTTACAAAATTCAAGGGTTCCATAACCAGATACCTCCTAAGGGTTAACTATTTTCATGCTTTATTAATTTCAGTACAGTGAATAATTTAATGTACTTTAGTCTTTGTCTTTGTAAACTTTCACCAAATGACTTTTTCCTGATGGTCTGGGTAAGAGAAGATGGGGGAAGATGCTGATGGATTATATTAGTCAGTTGTGAGTGATTTTTAGTAGGGTAAATTGTGAAAACTTGGAACTCTATTATGGATGTAAAATGAGCTATCTTACTACCAAACCAGGAAGAGCCAGGAGGGGAGCGTATCCTTTAGATCCCAAGATCACTGAACATTGAACATCCTTGACCCAGGGACCGAGTGCTATGATACCAAAGAAGCAGTAGAGGATCTGTATCAGCAGAACCAAGAGCCAGAGCACAAGACAGAGCAAAGAACCCTACAGCCTGTGGAATAAGTCAAGCTGAGTGCCTTTGGGCAGGGGGCTTGCTTACAGAATGGGGGGTTTGCAAACATTTAGTTGGTTAGTTAGGTTAGCTGATTCATGGGGCTAGAGTTGAATATCTTCAGGCTGACATTTATGGTAGATTGGTGTGCCCAGTGACCTACAAGAACTTTTTATCATTGCTGTAATTGGACAGGCCAAGGTGCTGAGGGATAGAGAGAGGCCTGCCTGTGGGTACAGCAGCGGAGAGGTTGTCCTGACTGGTTAGAGCCTTTCTGATCCTAAATTGCAATCGGTTAACTTCCTTAATAAATGTCACAACTATGAGTCTGGTGCCTAAGCTTTGTGTGGCCACTGCAATGAATTACTGCACTCAGATGCAAAGCAGAGGGTGTTGTGGGAGGGATGGAGGGTGTTAGTTTTTACATTTATATATATTTAAAACTTTATAAGGAGAACAAATAATTTTTAGCAGTTGCATATGCATATTTGCAAAACACACATAACTTTCACCCAGTATGTGTCCCACAAATGAAACAAGTTTCATATATTCCAAGTTGAAGAGCTAACCAATGATATAAGTGAAAAAGTCAGTATAAAATATATTCTGTGCCAAATAAATGAAAAACATTTGTTTCTAACTTTGGACCAGTTTTAAAATTGCATTAACTTCTCTTGGTCAGCATTTCTTCCCAGAAAATAAACACTTCTACAACGATAAACAAAGCAAACCAAAAACAATCGATAGAACTGAAATCTTAGATTCTATTTCATGTTCTTCAGTATTTAGTCATAATGTTTGTTACGTTGGTCTACCTTTCTACACTAGTCCCAACAAGGACACAAAGAAGAAATTTGAATTGATTTAACTGTACTTGTTTTGGCTAGGAAGCTAGAGGTTTCAAGGATCAAGTTCAAATCCCCAATAAAAAGCTGTGGACAGGCATGGCCTGTTAATCCTGCAGCTCCCTATTGTGTGTCTGTCTACATGAGGGGCACGCTGCACACCCTAGAATCAGCCTCAGGAGCCCTCCTTTCATTCATGTGGGGAAAGACATGTCTTAAACAGATACACTTGTATCCCAAAGCCTGAATTTGTAAATAAAATAATCATGAATATTGAAAATAGTGATGACTTTTTTGAGTACCTGATGTTGGGAGTTAGCCATTTGAATGCTAAAACTGAATGGATCAAAGGAAGGAGGGCACAAGCTTGTCCTTGTCTCGTACTTAATCTTTGTGTCAATGGCAGTTTAAGAAAGCAAGTTCTGTGACTTCTACCAAGCTAAATGATTTGCAGCACCCAACAAGAAGGAGCCTGCAAATTTAACCCTGGAATTCCATATGTGACTTCAAAGAAGTGATTAGTAAAGATGGTGATTAACAAGAGAAGGAAGGTGGCTTTGGGGCTCTTCAAGTGGTGCTCCATGGAAGAGTAAACAAACAGAAATGGCATTTGTGAGACCGCTCCCAGCAGTTTCCACAAGTTGCACATGTCTGCCGCAGCACTGAGCATAAACACACATCATGTCCTGGGAAGTAACCCAGCACAGATCTTGCCTTTGGACAGACACTGCCCACCAGAGCTAATCTGGTCCACTGCTAAACAATGGTTTATTGAACAAGAGGTTTAGGACTCAGAGGGATGGTCAATGAAATGTAATAAAGTTGCTATTGTTTGCTCTGGGGCCAAGACTCAAAGAAAACAGTGCCTTATTTCATGTGGGGAACTGTTTGGGCACCCTGTGGAGCAGTCTGTGAGGCCTACTCTGCCTTGCATTCTGGCTTCTGGTTTCTAGTAGCAACCCCACATCCTCTCAGACCGCAGGCTGTGGAGAAACTGCCAAACACCTTAACTAGTTCAGACTGGGTCTGAATTCCCCCAGGAAGTACAGGCGTGTGTGTGTGTGTGTGTGTGTGTGTGTGTGTGTGTCAGGGGAGGGATGGGAAGGAGACAAATATCACCCATCAACATGCTTGAAACATCCAGTTCCCTGAAAAAAAAAAAAAATCCCTGAGGAAGTAGGTGGCTTGTGTTTTGGAATCTGAAAAGACAAACACTCTGTAGTAAAGCATGAGGCTTAATTATGTATGAGCTGGACTGTGCCTTCCTTCAGCTCACGTATTTGTGTGTACATTTACTGTCCAGAAGGTCTCAGAAGACTGTGTGTTTGAAATTAGTCATGCTGACAGGATTTCTGTGTAGTAGATACGTGTATGAGCAGGGAAATAAGGAGTCCTGGTGTGGGCTGGAGGATAAACACTGGACCACAAGATGGGTCTGAACTGCAAGGTTGGCAGCTCAAGCTCATGAGCTGTTCCTCAGAAACCCTATACAGGATCACTATGGGTCAGAACTGACAGGACAGCACTTAACAACAGTAACAAGAAATTGATACAGTCCTCAGTGGAAGTACCCTCTCTTTTTCTTTGCTTTCACTATATTTTTTGTTATCTTTTCTTTTGTATTTATTTTCCATGTTGTTGTTGTTAAGTGCTATCTAATCGGTTCCAACTCACAGTGGCTGGTGAGCTTGAATCACTGACCTTGTATTTCAAAGTGATTTTGCAGTCCAGCACATTAATCTACAGCGCCACACCAGATGTTGTAACAAAATGTCCCAAACTGAGGGACTAGAAGAACAGTTATTTATTGTCTCAAAGTTCTAGAGGCTAAAAGTCCAAATCAACCTGTCCCTGGGCCATGGGTCTCTGAAGGTTCTTGAGATAACTCTTAGCACTTTCTCCAACTTCTGTTGGAGCCAAGCATTGCTTGGCTTTACAACTGCTGCTATATCCAAATGCACATCTGATGTCATGTGCCTATCTGTCTTTGCTCTGTTTATCTCATTATTTTAAAGACTGTCAGCCATATGAAGGAACTCTGATAGTGTAGTGGTTATAAGTCGGGCTGCTAGCCTCAAGATCAGCAGTTTGATACTACCAGCTGTTCCGTGGGAGAAACATGAGGCTTGCTGCTCCCATAAAGATTTATATCCTCAGAAACACTATGCAGGATTAGAACCGGGTCAGAACTGACTCCACAACACACCACTACCAGCATCAGTCACATTGGATTAGGACACACTCTACATATATGATCTCATGTTATGTTGCTAGTAGCATCTGCAAAGATCCTGTATCCAGTCAGTTTCACATGTACAGCTGCTGGGGGTTAAGACTTCAACATACCTTTAGGGGGATGACAATTCAATCTGTAATAGGGACAAAATGGTGGGAGGTAAAAAAATTAAAACACTATCACTATATGGAGTTCTGGTGAGGCGCTGTAGGATAAACACTGGACTGTTAACCCCAAGGTTGGTGGTTCAAAGAAAGCAGACACTCCTCAGAAACTCTATACAAGGTCACTATGAGTCAGATATGACCTGACAACATTTAACACCACCACCACCATTGTAACTATGACCTTCCCCATACTTACATGCACACATACAAATATCTACCTTCCCTATACCATCTCTGGGGTAACAAAGATCCAGAGTTATATAAATAGATCTTTCCAACTCTCATTTTCGTATTCCTCGTGATTATCATGTATTGTATTTATGATAAAATGCATACACGCCTAGTGTACCATTAGCTGATATTTGACAAATATCAAGGAGTTTCAAGAAGTTTGCAGAAAAATTCCAAAATCTTTGAATTCCCTTTTCCATGAACTTTTGAAGCCCTCTCATATAAACACCCAAGTAAACATCATAAAAATAAAATTATAAAACATTTCCATTGTGCTAAGAGTTTCCTTGTGCCCCTTTTTAGAGTCAATCTTCCAACCTCACCCCAGACACCAGGCAGCTAGTCATCTATTTTCAGTCAGTATAGATTTGTTTTGTGTTCTTTTAATTTCTTCCTGATGCTATAACAGAATTACCACAAGTTGGAGGCTTTACTAAACAGAAATGTATTTTCTCACAGTTTAGGAGACTGTGAGTTCAAATTCAGGGCATTGGCTCTAAGGGAAGGATTCCTCACTCTGTCAGTTTTGGGGAAATGTCCTTGTTTCTTTCTTCCCTGGTCATCTTCATGTGATATGGTATCTGTTTTACCACATCTCAGCTTACTTTTCTGGGTCTAAGCTGCTCTGTTTATATCTCAAAGTGATTGGCTTAAAACACACCCTACACTGATTGGGCCTCTTAACATAACAAAGAAAATCTATTCCTCAATGCTGTTTATAGCCACAGGCATACCTGGTATGACATCATAGGATAGGTACTGGCCTGCTAACTACAAAGTCAGTGGTTCAAACCCACCAGCTGCTTTTTGGAAACCCTATGCAGGGTCACTATTATTTGGAACCAACTTGAAAGCACTTCACAACAGCAGCAAATAGCTATATTATTTGCTGTCAAATTAATTCTGACTCAAAGCAACCCCATAGGACTTAGAACTGCGCCATAGGATGTCTGAGGCTGTGAGTCTTTATGGAAGCAGATTGTCATCTCTGTCTCTCACGGAGAGGCTCGTCAATTTGAATTGCTGACTTTTGGATTAACAATCTAGCACTTAACCACTGCATCACTAGGACTGCTTAACCACAGGTGTGCTGTTTCTGTTGTTAAGTGCTGTGGAGTCCATTCCCACTCATAGTGACCTTGTACAGAGTTTCTGAGGAGCAGATGGTGGGTTTGAACCACCAATCTTACAGTAAACCCTCTAGTACTTAGCCTGCAGCGCCACTCCAGAACCCACAGGTATAGACGTTAGGATTTACAAAACAAATTTTGGGGACAAAATAAATATCAAATCTAATATATATGCTCTAAAATTTCTTATAAATAGAATTATAAAGTATATATAATTTTCTGTCTGGCTTCTTTAACACAAGATGATACTGTTGAAATGCTAAAATCTACATTGTTGCATAGACTAAGAATTAATTTCTTTTTATTGGGACTCATAGTATAGCACTGTAGGATAAGCACTGAACCACTAACCTCAAGGAAACCCAAAGCAGGGTCATTATCAGTCAGAACCAACTCAAAAACACTTAACAACAACAAAAATATTGCATTGAGTAGATAGACCATAATTTATCCATTTGCCTCTTGATGGGTATTTGTGTTGTTTTGAGTTTAGGGCTATTGTGATGAAAATTTCTAGGAAATTGAACCCACCAATCTTTGTGTAGGTCTATGTTTTCATTTGTCCTAGGTAAATTTCTAGTGATCTTGTTAGCCACCCTTCTGTCAGTTTGTTTTCCTGCGGTGACTTACATGTTTCTATGATGTTAGAAGCTATGCCATTAGTATTTAAAATGTGGACAAGTTTCAATGGAGCTTCCAGGCTGAAATACAGTAAAAAGAATGGGTTGATAATCTACTTTTGAAAATTAGCCAGTGAAAACCTATGGTCCACAAGAGAATACTGTCCTATATTAACAAACTCTGATATACATATGATACAACCTTGCTTGCTGAAAGTGAAGAGGACTACAAATACTGATGAAGATCAATGACCACACCCTTTAGTATGGATTTCATCTCAATGTAAAGAAAACAAAAATCCTCACCAGTGTACCAATGAACAACATCCATATAAATGGAGAAAATATTGAAGTTGTCAAAGAGTTCATTTTGCTCATATCAACCATCAACACTCAAGGAAGCAACAATCAAGAAATTAAATTACATATTGCATTAGACAAGTTTGCTTTTCAAGACCTCTTTAAAGTGTTCAAGGGCAAAGATGTCAGTTTGAGAACTAAGGTGTACCTGACCCAAGCCATGATATTTTCAATAACATGCATGTGAAAGTTGGACAATAAATAAGGAAGACCATAGATGAATTGATACATTTAAGTTATGGTGTTGGAGGAGAATATTAAAAATACCATGGACTACCAAAAGAACAAAGCAGTTGGAAGAAGTATAGCCAAAATGCTCCTTGAAAGTCAGGATGGCCATACCTCATCTCTCAAACTTTAGACATATTGTCAGGAGGGGCCAGTCTCTGGAGAAGAATATCGTGTTTGGTAAAGAGGAGGGTCAGAGAAGAAGAGGAAGACCCCAAACGACATGGATTAGCACAGTGATGGCAGCAATGGGCTCAGGCTTAGCAATGATTGTGAGGTTGGCATGGGACCAGGCAGTGTTTCGTTCCATTGTGCATAGAATCGCTATGTGTCTGTGCTGACACGATGGCAACTAACAACAACAAAGATGAGATCTATAGGTTGGGAGGCACCAGACAATATCTGCAACAATGGACTTAAACATGCCAATGATTATGAAGATGGCAAAGAGTCAGGCATCATTTCATTATATAGCACATAGAGTTGTCAAGAGTTTGAACCAACTCAGCAGTGACTAAACCCAAGTCTTGCTAGGTCATTTAGTTTCATTGATTTTAACTGTTTCTATGCATTTTTTTTTTTCCATTGCACTGATGTCTACTCTTTACTACTTAATGTCTTCTACTTACTCTGAGTTCAGTTTGCTCAGATCATTGACTTTAGAACTTTCTTCTTTCTGAACGTAAACATTTAAAGCTGTAAATTTCCCTCTAAGCACTGCTTTGACTATACCCCAAATATTTTTATATACAGTCAGTCCAAGCTTTGCATGGCACTGAAGGAACATGTGAATGTACAAAATGCAATGGTACACATTGTCCTTAGAAATCAATGGGAAAAATTATAACTATTCTGTAACCTTTAAAAGTTTTGGTCAAAACATTAAAATTTCTTACTGTCTATCATAAATGCATGTTGATGTTGTTGTTAGGTGCTGTCAAGTAGGTTCTGACTCATAGCAACCCTGTATAGGGTTTCAGAGGCTGGTAGGCATGAAGGCTGACCTTGCGGTTGGCAGCCTAACATTTATCCTACAACGCCACACCAGGACTCCAACACATGCATTGTTAAGTGCTGTTGAGTTGGTTCTGATTCATAGTAACTCTGTATAGAATTTCTGAGAAGCAGCTGATGGATTTGAACCACTGGCCTTGTATTGCAAACTGACCTTGCGGCCCAGTGCATTATCTTGTAATAGAAACTAATATGTGTTGTACTATCATTTTAAACATCAGAAGTATTGAAAATTAGTGTTTTGCCCATTTATTTAAAAACTTTCCTCACTGATTTACGATGCCCCACTATCATATTGCTGTTAAGTGCTATTGAGTTGGTTCTGACTCATAGTGACCTTGTATAGGGTTTTCTAGGAGTGGCTGATGATTTTGAACTATTGACCATGTAGTTTAAACCAACCTTGTGGTCTAGTGCTTATCCTCAGCCCACTATGATATAGCAAATGCTTTTAAGTGTTTGAATCTGTTTGGGGTTCTCTTTTGTCATTGTTGTTGTTAAGTGCCATCAAGTTGTTTATGAGTCATAGGGTTTCCAAGGAGCAGTTGGTGGGTTTGAACCATCAATCTTGCAGTTCAAACTGACCTTGCAGTCCAGTGCTCTTTTAGTGATCTATTTATAAACCCGTGTACCAATTCACACAGCTTTGATGGATTTAGAAAAAATACTGAGATCTGGAAGGACAAATATGCTTAACTGCTCTTTTTCTAGGGATGTCTTGGTGTTTTAAATGTAATCAAACTGATTCTAATGGATTTTTTACAGTCAGTTTATCATTTTGTGCCCAATTCTTGATGGAATTTCATTGACTCTACAAATTAATTTGGGAGATAATTGCCATTATTATCTAAATTTCTATCTTGAATGGGGATTGAATTTTTCAAATGATTTTTCTTTACCTGTTCGGATGGTAATATGATGTTGTTGTTGTTGTTATGTGCTGTGGAGTGGGTTCCGACTCATAGCGACCCTGTACAGGATTTCCGAGGCTATAAATCTTTACGGGAGCAGAAAGTCTCTTCTTTCTCCCGTGGAACAGCTGGTAGTTTCAAACTGCTGACCTTGCGGCTCGCAGCCCAATTCATAACCAGTACGCTACCAGAGCTCCTTACCTGTCATTTATTTTGCTATTATTTCTAGTTTCTCATTTATTCCTTACTTTACTTTGTAATTGAATATAAAACTAATTTATGTATTTTTTAAATAAATGCATTTAGACTTTTCATTTTCTCATTAAATACTTCCTTAGCTACAAAAAAAAAAAAAAGAGAAAAGAAAATGAGTGTTATGTTTTTTGTTAATGAATGTCACTGAATTGTGCATGTAGAAACTGTTGAATTGTTGTATGTTCTCAGCAACAATGACAAAATTAATAAAAATGTAAACATTATCAGGAGTGATTTGAATAATGCTTGTTGCTTTCTTCTTGTTGTACAACTCAGGATATAAGTTCTATGGGTTCTTTGCCCATCACTTGTCTGTCAGTTTGTTTACTACGGTGGCTTGTGTGTCACTGAAAGTTATATCACTGCTATTTTAAATACCAGCAGGATCACCCATGGTGTTTTTTTATGTACTTTTATCCTTTTGGGTCAATTTCTTGTCTGTGTGAACTGGCAATCAGTGTACCAAAACAAATGATCAATGTTCAACCATTTCAGAAGGTAACATATGATCCTATGATCTTTTGAATGATCAAAACTTTACTTACCTTGTGATATGGATGATATATATTTTTAAACTTATGGTTGCTTTTGGATAACCTTTCTTTGGAATGGATACAGATATGGATCTCTTCAAGTAAGTTGGCTAGGTATCTGTCTTCCAAGTTTCTTGGCATGGTGAGTGATACTACTGAAGGAAATAGTCCAAGTTGCTCTGGCAAAAAGGATGAAAAACAAGGCTGCAGGAGTTGATGGAACACCAATTGACATGTCTCAACAAATGGATGCCATACTGGTAGTACTCACTTGTCAAAGGGAAGCAATTTGGGAGACAACTGCCTTGTTAACCTACTGGAAGAGATCCATATCTGTGCCCATTCCAAAGAAAGGTGATCCAACAATGTGGAAATTATCAAACTATATCATTAATATCACAATGTAAGTAGAACTTTGATAATTAAAAAAAACACACCACATATTAATATTGGTGATGGAGCAAGCAATATACAACAAGAGACAAGTTAGCAGAGAGAAAAGATGAAGGTAGCAGGAGACATGGAGGAATGAATACTTAGAGTGAATAGAGGTAAATGCTGTTAATTATTGGTGCATGGAAGGATTGCAACCATTGTAATGAAGGAAAGTGTATGATTTTTTTAATGTAAAACTGATGATATTCTCTGTAAACCTTCCCTCAATTCACTAGCTTTCAAAAAATAAAATTAATTAAAAAAAAAAAAGATGGTTAAAAGATTCTTGCAGCAGTATATCAGCAGGAATTGCCAGAAATGCAAGTCAAATTCAGAAGAGAATATGGACTGAGGGATATCACTGATGATGTCAGATGGATCTTAGCTAAAAACAGAGAATACCAGAAATACATTTACTTGTGTTTTATTAACTATGCAAAGATATTTGTATGGATCATAAAAAATTATGGGTAACACTGTGAAGGATGGGAATTCCAGAACACTTAATTGTGATCATGAGGAACCTATACATAGATGAAGAGGCAGTCTTTCAAAATAGCAAGAGGACACTTTGTTGTTGTTATGTGCTGCTGAATAATTTCTGACTCACAGTGACCCGTGCACAACGGAACAAAACACTACCCAGTCCTGTGGCATCATAACAATCGTTATGCTTGAGATCATTGATGCTGTCACTGTATCAATCCATCTCATTAGGGTCCTCCTCTTTCTCACTGACAAGTCACTTTTCTAAGAATGATTATCTTTGTCCAGGGAATAGTCTCTCCTGATTCCTTCTCCAGGGACTGGTCCTTCCTGATAATATGTCCAAAGTGCAAGTCTTGTCATCTTCGCTTCTAAGGAGAACTCTGGCTATATTTCTTTCAAGACAGATTTGTTTGTCATCTGGTAGTCCATGGTAATTTCAATATTATTTGACTATAAAGGAGCTCTGGTAGTGTAGTGGTTACGAATCGGGCTGCGAACCTTAAGGTCAGCGGTTCGAAACTACCAGCCGCTCTGCGGGAGAAAAATGAGGCTTTCTACTTCCGTAAAGATTTACACCCTCGGAAACCCTGTACAGGGTCGCTATGGGTCGGACCCGATTCGATGGTACTTAACAACAACAACATACTGTAAGTCAAATGGGTTGATTCTTCTAAAGTCTTTCTTATTCATTGTCCAATTTTACATACATATGAGGCTATTGAAAATACCATGTCTTCAGTAAGGTGTACCTTAATCCTCAAACTGATCCCTTAGCTCTTGAACAGTTTAAAGAGGTCTTGTGCAGCAGATTTGTCTAATTTTTTGACTAATTACATGAGTGTTGATTGTACATTCAAGCAACATGAAGTCTTTGACAACGTCAAACTTTTCTACATTTCTCATGATGTTACTTATCGGTTTATTTGTGAAGGTATTTGTTTTCTTTATAGTGAGGTGCAATTCATACTGTAGGCTATAATTTTTAAAGTTTATAAGTAATCATTTTAAGTAAGCATTTTAAGTCATAAAAGTAAGTAAGCATTTTAAGTCTCCTTTGCTTCCAGCAAGCAGGTACTATGTGGTTTAAAATCAAGATCGTAGTTGTATCCTTTTACCATAGTTATTTAATTTGTATGCTGAACAAATAATCCAAGAAAGTGGACTATGTGAAGAAGAATACAGCATCAAGACTGGAGGAAGAATCATTAACAACCTGCAGTATGCAGATGACACAACCTTGCCAGCTGAAAGGGAAGAAGGTTTGAATCACTTGCTGACAAAGATCAATGAATACAGCCTTCAGTATGGATTGTACTCAACATAAAGAAAGCAAAAATCCTTGCAACTAGACCAATAAGCAGTGTAACAATAAATGGGGGAGAATACTGAAGTTGTCAAGAATTTCATTGTCTATGGAATCAGCAGTCAAAAATCAAATAGTATATTTATTGGGAAAATTTACAGCGTATGATGGCGGATCAGGTAGACATGCAGTGAAGAGCTCTATCAGCAACAACACAGAACACTGGACCAAGCGGGCTCAGGGGATGGTGCTAAAACTCTGAACCACATATAAAGAAAAATTTTTAAAGTTTAGAAGGCTTACAGCTAGGGGAATTTGTAGCAGAATCAAGAAATCCATTGCTTACTAATTCAAGATGCTCAGCTGCTCCTGGAGCTGTCATCTTGGGAAAAACCAAGTGAGGGAAGGATCAGAAGAGCCACGAGCGCCTGAAAGAACTGCAGAGATACAGATGTGGACATTCTTTTTTTCAGTATCAGTTCACTGGTCTCTTGCTGTCTGCGCACCTCCATTCTGGTGACTACAGGGGCTGCCTGAGAGAATGGACACCCCACCCCCATCCCTGATGGTTCTATTATGAATGTGCACAGACCTCCTCAAAATTTAAAGTGGCAGTTTCCACTTAAAACCAAATGGCCACAACTCGTCTATCAGTTTGTCATACTGTGGTGGCTTGTAAATTGATGTGATTCTGAAAACTATGCCACCCATATTTAAAATACCAGCAAGGTCACCCGTGGTGGACAGGATTCAGATGAGCTTCCAGACAAAGACAGACTAGGAAGAAAGAGTGACAAACTACTTCTGAATATTTAGTCACTGAAAACCTTATAAATAGCAGAGAAACACTGTCAGATATAGTGCTGGGAAAATGAGCCCCTTGGGTTGGAAAGCACTCAACATGCAACTGGAGAAGAGCTGCCTCAACAAAATAGAGTTGACTGTGATGACGCAAATGGAGTAAAGCTCATGGGAGAAAAGCCATCGGGACCTTCATTTTATGATGGGACACAACTCAAAATGAAGAGAAACAGCTGTAAACATCCATTGAAAATTGGAATATGGAATGTACGAAGTATGAATCTGGGAAAATTGGAAGTTGTCAAAAGTGAAATGGAACACATAAACATTGATATCTTAGTCATTTTGAATCTGACAACCACATGGTTAACTATGCAAGGAATGACAAATTGAAGAGGAATGGTGTTACATTCATTGTCAAAAACAACATATCCAGATCAGTCATGAAGTACAACCTCATGTTGATAATATCCATGTGCCTATAGGGAAGCCCAGTTAATACCACTAATATTCAAATTTACACACTAACCACTAAAACCAGTAAGGAGGACATGGAATTCTACCCAAGTTCTTCAATCTGAAATTGATCAAACATGCAATCAAGATGTATTGATCATTACTGGTGATTGGAATGCAAAGGTTGGGAACAAAGAGGAAGGATCAG
>NW_006408531.1:12612729-12652217 GCF_000296735.1 Chrysochloris asiatica
GGAGGAAGACTCATTAACAACCTGTGATATGCAGATGATACAACCTTGCTTGCTGAAAGTGAAGAGGACTTGAAACATTTACTGATGACGATCAAAGAGTACGGCCTTCGGTATGGATTACATTTCAATGTAAAGAAAACAAAAATCCTCACCACTGGACCAATAAACAACATTCTTATCAATGGAGAACTATTGAAGTTGTCAAAGACTTCATTCTTCTTGGATCAACTATAAACACTCATGGAAGCAGCAGTCAAGAAATCAAACGATGTATTGCATTAGACAAATCTGCTGCACAAGATCTTTTTAAAGTGTTGAAGAACAAAAATGTCAGCTTGAGGACTAAGGTGCACCTGACACAAGCCATGGTATTTTCAATAACCTGATTTGCATGCAAAAGCTGGCCAGTGAATAAGGAAGACCATAGAAGAATTGATGCTTTTGAGTTGTGGTGTTGGAGGAGAGTATTGAAGGTGTCATGGGCTGTCAAAAGAACAAATAGATTCATTTTGAAAGAAGTGCAGTCGGAGTGCTCTTTGGTGGCCAAGATGGCCAAACTTTGTCTCTCATACTTCAGACACATTGTCAAGAGGGAACAGTCACTGGAGAAGGATATCATGTTTGGTATCATGGAGGGTCAGAGACCCCGAAAGAGGAAGACCCTGAATGAGATGGATTGCTCAAGCATCGATGGACTCAAGCGTGGCAACAATAGTGAGGTTGGCCCAGGATTGGGCAGTGCTTCGTTCTGCTGTGCATAAGGTCACTATGGGTCAGTACCAACTCGATGGCACCTAGCAACTACAGTAACAAAGTGCTAAAAGCAAAGCTATTACTTTGAGAACTAGGGTGCACCTAACTCAAACCATGGTATTTTCAATAACTTCTTATGTATATAAAACTTACACATTGAATAAGGAAGACTAAAGAAGAATTGTTGTTATGTGCTGTTGAGTCGATGCCAACTCATAGTGACCCTCTATAGTGTTTCCAAGAACAGATAGTGGATTTAAGCTACTGGCCTTGTGGTTAGCTGTCCAGTGCTTATCTTATAATATGTTGGCAAAGAATATTGAATGGACTGCCAGAAGAATGAACAAATCTGTCTTGGAAGAAGTACAACCAGAATGCTCCTTAGAAGCCAGGATGGTGAGACTTTGTCACATGTACTTTGGACATGTTACAGGAGGAACTAGTCCCTGACAAAGGACATCATGCTTGTTAAAGTAAAGCATCAGTAAAAAGAGGAGATGGATGGATACTGTGGCTCCAACAATGGGCTCAACCATATCAACCATTGTGAGGAAGGCATAGGATAGGCCAGTGTTTCATTTTGTTGGGTCACTGTAAGTCAGAACTAACTGCAAGGCACCTAACAATAACAACATGAACTGAGTCACGATGTGCAGTGATCAGTCACCAATAGACTTTGAAAGAAGTGATGTGCTTGTTCACTAATCAGGATGCTCTTGATCAAAGCACACATCTATTATTTACACTGAAGTTCATGGACTGAGGGCTAACAATGAAGTTTATATTTGATATAATTATTTATGGACAACATACCATGGGGGGAGAGTCATGACTTCGTACTATAAGCAATGGACTGCGAACCACAAGATCTGTGGTTTGAGCCTGCCAGCTGCTCTGCAGAGAAAGATGAGACTTTCTGCTCCCATGATTTAAAAGTCTCAGAAACCCTATACAGGGTCACTAGGAGTCGGAACTGACTTGTGGCACGCAACCACCACCATCTTCTTCTAGGAGCTTGTCATGGGGCCTAAAAGACTTCCACCTAAGACCCTTCATTGGATCAAAATGTAAACTTCCTTTAACTATTCCAATTTTAGCATGTAGTACCTCATCATCAATGAGCTCAGCTGGATGTAGCTGGAAAGCAAGATACTACAGGAGGAGGGCCAAGAGGGAATGGAACTGGGGGGGGGGAGGGGGACAGGACACTATAGGAATCATAGTGCCCCCACAGGAGAATCCAGGCTGAGGTTTCTAGCCAGATTAAGGCAATGTGAGGACACTGAGTCTGTTGGTGAGGCACTATAGGATAAGCCCTGGACTACTAACAAAAAGATCAATGGTTCAAACCCACCAGTTGCTCCTTGGAAACTCTATACTAAGTTGCCATCAGTTGGAACCAACCTGAGGCACTTACCAACAAATGTAGTCACACAGGGTTCTGCACTTAGAAACATCCTGCTTCATTTGATTCTCTATTGTTACCATCATGAAATTCTTGATAAATTTGGAACAAAGGATCTCACATTTTCTTTTTGATCTGAGCCTCACAGGTGTTGAGGGACAGAAAAATGAAAGGAAAAGGCACAAAGGAAGACACAAGACTTTTTTTTCCCTTCATTTTCATGGTTTTGGATTAGGCTCTATGGTCAAGCCAACAGAAAAGCCTCATAGTGGCAACAGTTAATGTCTCCTGAGTCTTATCATAACTTTGCCTTTAGAGCTGGTCTTCTGTGACATCAGGATCCATGGGACTTTGAAATTCTCATTTGCTTTTTCACCACAAATTTTGCAGCCTCCTTTGCTGTAGCATTTCAATAATGCCATGCACTACTGATGGCACAGGCTTCCATCCTTTGAAGCAAATGGCCAAGAGTTGGTGTCTTTTGCCAATGTCATATCATTGACTTTTAACATAATAATACTTTTGGAGGTAGCCAGGGAACAAGGGTGATAATAGCTGTGTTGTACATGCAGAAATCATTGCAAAAGAGATGTTAGAGATCAAACATTGAATTAATCATGTACTTAAGCATCTTTTAAAAAATGTCGGTGGTTACAGTCTGCTGGGAAACTTTCCTAATCATTAATATCATATCTGAGAACCTGTAAAATACCCTCATGGTTGACACACTATGGTTAGACATGTCACCTAATCCTTTCTGCATGATTTGAAACAAAAGATGACAATCTACTTTATTGAATGCATTTCCTCAATGAATTCATCATTAGTATTGTCATCTTCCTTTACAGATAAGAGTTCTTCACATGCAACTAGTCAAACATTTATGTCTTTATGTATATTCTTTTCCTGCATTGCAAAATAGGATGGGAACTGATTGAACACTTTGTTCTACATCTACAACTAGAATAAGGTTGGAAATTGACAACTATTTTGTGAATGAAAATCCCATCTTTGTCATTTTTATAAACATCTTTATGAGCATTTAGTGTATTGGCTCTGTGCTAGACTTAAAGCAAATCTAAAATGAATCCTTGTGTTCAGGGAAGTCATATCACATCTAGAACATGTAGAAGAACACACTGCCAGAGAGGAGCCATGAAGAGCAGATAATGAAGATTACCACCAATAAATGGTATGCAGATATAAAAATAATACATTAAAGGTTGAAGAATAATTTAATTTTAAACAGTATAACAGAGACTGGGATTTTGCTAATCCTCAAATTAAACAGCAGGATTTCCCCAAAACAATGTAAGTAAAAACAATCCAGCACTGGTGGCCAAAGAGAACTTCTGGTAATTGTTTATTAACTTTTTGTTGATTCCATTGTCAAATTTTCTCCTTCCACATGAGAGACTGGGATTCGATTCCCAGTGCAGCTCATGTGCAGCTGCCACCTGTCAGTGGAAGCTTGAGTTATGCTATGATGCTGAGACTGATACTAGAAGGAAAGGCCTGGTGATCTACTTCTGGAAATCAGCCCCCGAAACTCCTATGGACCACAATGGTCCAATCCCTAACCAATCACGGGGAGGAGCAGTGTTTTGTTCTGTTATGCATGAAGTCCCCATAGGCAGCTATTTCCACAATAGCTGGCAACATTTATGTTTATGTGCTGTTGTGGGCTTTGTCCTTTTCAGACAGCCAGTACTTTGGTCTTCACTGGATACTTCACATTTGCAAGCACTGAATAAATATTTGTTTAATAATAATACATATGAATCTAAATCATGTGCTAGGATGGGCAAAGAACAAAGACCTGGAGGTCTACTTCTGAAAAATCAGCCAGTGGAAACCCTATGAAGAACAATGGTCCCATCGTCAACTAATCATGGTCATGATGATGGTGTAAGATCAGGTAGTGCTTTGTTTCATTGTTCATGGTGTTGCTTGATGGCAACTAGTATACCCTGGACTCCAAGGGTCCTTGGATGGAGAATAAGGATGGAAAGGAAGAAAGAAGTAACTGCAGAGATTGACCTCCTTTCTCTGGTTTCAGGTGGCTCTTCACTGACCCCATCTATAACTGGAAATATAGATGATTAGAAGCCATATCATTTGTTATCTTCCAATCAAGAAGATGAATGACCTTTTAGGTTTGACTTGAACAGTCATAGTAAAAGAAAGTTCAGCATTTCCTGGAAAAGGCTACTGAATTCTTGAAAAAAAAATAAGAACAATATCCTATATATTGAATTAAACATGTCTCTCTTTAATTCTAAGGAGCTCTGGTAGCGTAGTGGTTACGAATCGGGCTGCGAACCGGAAGGTCAGCAGTTCGAAACTACCAGCTGCTCCGCGGGAGAAAGATGAGGCAATCTGCTCCCGTAAAGATGTACAGCCTCGGAAACCCTGTACAGGGTCGCTATGGGTCGAAACCGACTCGACGACACTTAACAACAACAACAACTCTTTAATTCTGATACTCAACTTTGAACTTTTGAAGGGCATACTATCACCTTTATATCTCCAGCCTTACCACTGACTTGATAAAGAATAATGGTATAACAATGGGAATCTGGAAAGGTACCAGGCTGTAAATAATCTGTGAAGTTGGGATACTATATGGATCCCAAAGATGGTGCTTGGAATAAGAGGAGCAGGTTCTGAAGGAGACTGACAAGTTTGGGTTAACATATAAAAGTCCAGTAGACAATCTAGAGTAGAGGAAGAAAGTGATAAACACTAAGTAACAGATGAAATACTCACGAAGAGTACAGTGAAGAAGAGAAGAATGCAATCATGATAGCCCAAAACAGTTATGTTGATAAAGCTATCAGTAGGTTAATAGGATTATGACATTATAATATTAGTTATAATGAATTAAAGGGTAGTGTGGCGCTGTGGGTTAATGCGCCAGAATGTACAGCCATTTGAACTGCAAGGTCAGCAGTTCAAGCTCACCAGCTGCTCTCCGGAAACCCTATACAGGATTGCTATGGGTCAGTTCGACTCGATGGCACTTAACAACAACAACAACAACAACAACAACAACAATTATGCAAATATACCAATAAGAATGAACCGAAATATAAAATTTGCATGAATGACTGATGTAGAAATAAAATAGAAATGTAAGTAGGAGGGAGAGAGTTTACTGTCAATTGGCTTGAACCTGAGACAGCCACATAATTGAAATAGAGAACTAAAGGATTTCACACCCAATGACTGACCTTTGTCAAATGTACCCCTCATTATTATGACAATCTTATGAAGTGGTGGGAATTAACATCTCAATATTTCACAGACGGAAATAATTTGCCTGAAGACAGAAAGCTAATAAATTTGGGTTTCTTTGACCTTGCTGCTTTCCAAAGACATGCTACTTCCTTGGGTCAGGAGGCAGAACTCTCTGGAGTTTTGTATTATCTCTTCCTCTCATTGATTTTGGAAAGGTACCAGTTGTTAAGATATTTAGGCTTGTGATAAGCCTCAATTAGTGCCTGACCTGGTACGCATGTTGGAAGACTGAATGAATGGATGGCTAAGTGAATGAAATAATGTCACAAACAGGAGACTTTCAAGATTGTCAAAGAAAGAAATTGTAGGTGTAATCATCATTTCATATTACTCAGATGATCTTTTGGGCATGATTCTCAAGATATTAAGTCCTAGTGTAAGAGATGTTCCAAGTAAAATAGAAAAGGCATTTTAGATGTTGTTGGTTGAGGAACATGATTTTTGGATCCCTTCAGATGAACAACATTGGAACTCTGGTTAGATAGAAGTATTTTCACTTCATCAGAGACTAGACCCCAGTAACTCTGGCTTTGAAGTCCCCTGCCTACTAACACTTCATGTTCTGAAAGCTTATGGCTCGGTGCATCACCTTCAGTTCTGCAGTGCACTGATGAGTGATAATGCAGATGGATGTAGAAGTAGAGGGTGATCCTAGAAAGTGACATCACAGAGAGTTGTAGGGTGTATTTCTTACTTCTAAAATATGCAAAGAAATTGTATTACTTCAAAAATATAGAAAGAAATAATAACTTCATTTTCTAGAATTGATTTCAGCTTCTGCTAGGGTCCCCTCCGGTTGATAGCAAGTATCAGGAAAAATTATCAATAACTTTGAAGTCAGCAAAAAAAGATTACTGTCTTATCTAAGATACACTTCTGGATTATCTTGGCCTCTTATTGATTTTTAGCTATTTTACAGCCCTATAAATTGTAGAATTCTTTGAATACACTGTGGACCACCAAAAGAACAAACAAATTAGTCTTAGAAGAAACTCAACCAGAATATTTTTTAGAATAGTGTTTGGTGAGGCTTCGACTCACTTCCTTTGGACACATCATCAGGATAGACCAATCACTAGAAAAGAATATCAAGTTTGATCGAGTAGAGGGAAATGAACATGAAACAAACCCTCAATGAGTTGCAACAATGGACTCACACTTGCTACTAATGATTATGAAGGTGGTATAGGATTGGGTAACATTTTAGTCACCATGAGTCAGAGGTGACTCCATGGCAAAATAACAAGAATACTAGTTAGAGTATAAATGATTCATGGCCATAAAAAAGCGAGTTGTCGTTGATGGAGATGGAGTTAAGTATACTACTGTATATATGTGTACAAGGAGCTCTGGTAGCGCAGTGGTTATGAATCGTGCTGTGAACCACAAGGTCAGCAGTTCGAAACTACCAGCTGTTCCACAGAAGAAAGATGAGGCTTTCTGCTCCTGTAAAGATTTACAGCCTTGAAAACCCTGTACAGGGTCACTATGAGTCGGAACCAACTTCTCGGCACATAACAACAACAACATCATACATGTGTACCTTGTATTCATATCAGTCTTCCTGAACATACATGTGTGTGTTTTCAATTCCCCTTTGGACTGTTTATAACATTTTATTGGTTTCCCCATAAATTGTTGAGATAATAAAATATTTGGCACATGAGCATACAATTTTACCCTTTAAAAAATTATTGTTCAATGCAAGAGAAAACTAACTTTAAGCTTGACAATTTAGGGGATCTCTGTTGATTTAAGTAGTTGACTCCAGATAACTGCTGTGTTTTTTGTTTTGTTTTGTTTGTTTTTTCCTTCACCCTTCTCCTACTTCATTTTTCCAAGGTGGCATCTTGATGTAAGTGGACTCATGTGACTTGTGTGGTAGAGAGAAAAGATCTATCTGTTCTATCTGGTCATTTGGCCATCACTGTGGTACTATCATATGAGACTGTGGACTTAGGCTACACCATGTCTTCATCTTCACCACAGAATTCTGTTCCCATAAACATGGCACATGGAAACTTCTAGTTATATTGCATGTTCTGTGTAGGGCATGGGAAGTTTGGAATGCAGTCTCAGCTGCATCTATTTAGACCCTGCTCTCCACCAATGATGTGTTATGGTTCCCTGTCCATTTGGACATGGTTGCCCACAGGGCTTCTACTAGACTGTCAGTATTTCCAGCTCCCTCAGGCCTGTCATCAGGCCCAGAATGATCTTAGTCTTTGATATACCATATGAATATATCTGCCATTAAAGTGATGCCTGAGATGGAGGCAGAGACGATGACATGGAGAGATGGAGCAGTTGGGGACTTTGGCCACAGAGAGGGAGAGGGGCTGTGTGCTGAAGACCGGGGGCCAGGCTTGTAGTGTATACCCTTTGGTTGGTTTATGATGCATGGAGGGGATTGTAACCATGGCAATTAAATTATATACGATGGGATGAATGTAAAACTACTGTTCTCCCATTTAAACTATCCCATAATTCACAATAAAACATTTTTTAAAAATGATATCAAGTAAGTCTGAATCCTTTGCCCTCTTTCTGCTTCTCTTCTCTATCCCATCACCCACTAACACCAAATGGACAGGAATGATAGACTCTTCCTCTACAGTGTACATTATGCCCTTCTGAAGACACTTTCATGTTCTCCCTTTTTTCTTGGGTTATATGGGAGAATAGCAATTAGGAAATATATGGGAAAGGGAAATGAAAAACCCATTGACGTAATAGTTTCAAAACACTGTCAATATTTTACAGAGTACTGCAAATCTTGAACATAGACAGCACCAGAGGAAGGCAGAGTCACGGGTTGTCGCTGTTACTAGGGCTGTTGAGTCGGTTCCGACACATAGAAACCCTGTGTAAGGTTTCCAAGGAGTAGCTTGTGGGTTTGAACGGCCTACTTTTCAATAACGACAGCTGACAGACCCCATAGAACATCCATTGTGAGTTTGAATAATGTAGTATCTTCATGAATATATCTCCTGCATAAAAAGAACCGTACTGAAACAACATCAAGAAGTCTATTCAGTAATAGATTATTTTGGAATTTTATGTTTCAAAAAACTCATATTGATCAGTAGGGATAAATTCAGTCTTTTTATACACTCCCAAGACATATACTTAATAGTAGGTTTAGAAAATTTTCCAATAATAAATATCAGCTCACTATAGAACTTCCTAGGAAATTCTAAACAAGGTCGCTATGGGTCAGAATCGACTCAACAGCACTTCACAACAACATAGAACTTAGTTTCTAGTTTCCCCTTCTTTAAAAAGGGCAAATAAACATTTCATTATTTTTAGTTTTCCTGAAATTTCCCTATTGCCCTCCTAATGCTAGAAAATAAAAGTTATTCTAATATTGTGTTTTGTTGTTGTTGTTAGGTGCCATTGAGACGATGCCAACTCATAGCGACCTTATGCACAACAGAATGAAACACTGCCCGATCCTGGGCCAACCTCACTGTTGTTGCCATGCTTGAGCCTATTGATATTGCCACTTGCCCAATCCATCTTGCTAGGGTGTCTTCCTCTTTTTCTCTGACCCTCCAACTTACCAAACAAGATATCCTTCTCCAGCAACTGGTCTCTTCTGACAATATATCCAAAGTATGAGAGACGAAGTTTGTCCATCTTGGCCTCCAAGGAGCACTCTGGTTGCACTTCTTCCAACACAGACCTGTTGGTTCTATGGGCAGCCCATGGCACTTTCAATATTCTCCTCCAACACCATAACTCAAAAGCATCAATTCTTCTACAGTCTTCCTTATTCACTGTCCAGCTTTTGCATGCATATGAAGTTATTGAAAATACCATGACTTGGGTCAGGTGCACCTTAGTCCTCAAGATGACATCTTTGCTTTTCAACAGTTTAAAAAGGTCTTGTGCAGCAGATTTGCCTAATGCAATACATCATTTGATTTCTTGACAGCTGCTTCCATGAGTGCTGATAGTTGATCCAAGAAGAATGAAGTCCTTGACAACTTCAATCTTTTCTCCGTTGATAAGAATGTTGTTTATTAGTTCAGTGGTGAGGATTTTTGTTTTCTTTACATTGAGATGCAATCCATACCAAAGGCCATACTCTTTGATCTTTATCAGTAAATGTTTCAAGTCCTCTTCACTTTGAGCAAGCAAGGTTGTATCATCTGTATATCACAGGTTGTTAATGAGTCTTCCTCTAATCCTAATGCCACATTTTTCTTCATATAACCCAGCTTCTCAGATTATTTGCTCAGCATACAGGTTGAATAAGTATGGTGAAAGAACACAACCCTGTTGTATACCTTTCTTAATTTTAAATCACTCAGTGTTCCCATGTTCTGTTCGAACAACTGCTTCTTGGTCCAGGTTTATGAGACCTTATGAGCACAATTAAGTGTTCTGGAATACTCATACTTTGTAATGTTGTCCATAGCTTGTCATAGTCCACACAATTGAAAGCCTTTGCATAATCAATAAAGCACAGGTAAACATTTTTCTGATATTCTGTGCTTTCAGCCAAGATCTATCGGACATCAGCAATGATATCCCTCATTCCATGGCCTCTTCTGAATTTGGCTTGAACCTCTGGAAGTTCTCTGTCAATGTATGATTGTAGCCATTTCTGTATTACCTTTAGTAAAACTACTCACATGGCATTTCAAAGAGATTTTCCGATGATTTCTGCATTCTGTTGGGTCACCTCTCTTTGAAATGGGCACAAATATGGATCTCTTCCAATCAGTCAGCCAGATAGTTGTCTTCCAAATTTCTTGGCATAGCTGAGTGAGTGCCTCCTGTGCCGCCTCACTTTCTTGAAATATTTCAATGTTTTTTCCATTAATTCCTGGTGCCATAGTCTTCAGTAAAATAATCTCAGAAGGTATGAGTTTTCATCAAGTTTAAACTATGCAGTTGATGTTAAATTTGAATTCAAATGCATTGTATCAGGAAAGCCCTCAAGTTCTGGAAGCCATCTTTGTCTTTTTCTCTCAAAGGAGAGCAGCCATTGTGATCCTCACATAGGCATTCTTGGCTCTGTGTTGTTGTTGTTGTTGTTAGGTACCATCAAGTGAGTACTGACTCATAGTGACCCTATGCACAACAGAATGAACCACTGTCCAGTCCTGGGCCAACCTCAAAATGGTTGCCACACTTGATCCCATTGAGCTGTCACTTTGCCAATCCATCTCACTAGGGGGTCTTCCTCTTGTTTTCTGATCCTCCTGGTATGGCGCTGTGGGTTAATGCACCAGACTGCAAAGCCGTTTGAACTGCAAGGTGGGCAGTTCAAGCTCACCAGTCTCTCTTCGGAAACCTTATACAGGGTCGCTATGGGTCAGAACCGACTTGACGGCACGTAACAACAACAACAACACCTTACTAAACATGATATCCTTCTCCAATAACTGCTCCCTCCTAACAATATGTTCGAAATATGAGAGACAAAGTTTGGTCATCCTGGTGTCCAAGGAGTACTCTGGCTGCACTTTTTCCAACACGGATCTGTTTTGTTCTTGTGGCAGCCCATGGCACTTTGAATATTCTTCTCCAACACCATAACTCAAAAACATCAGTTCTTCTGCAGTCTGCCTTATTCACTGTCCAACTTCCACATGCATATGAGGTTATTAAAAATATTGGGGCTTAGGTTGGGCACACCTTAGTCCTCAAGCTGACATCTTTGCTCTTCAACACTTTAAAAAGGTCTTGTGCAACAGATTTAACTAATGCAATAAATACGTTGTTTGATTTCTTGACTGCTGCTTCCATGAGTTTGATGGTTGATCCAAGAAGAATGAAGTCCTTGACAGCTTCAACGTTTTCTTCATTATTAAGAATGTTGTTTATTGGTCTAGCGGCAACGATTTGTGTTTTCTTTACATTGAGATGTAATCCATACTGAAGGCTGTGCTCTTTGATCTTCACCAGTAAGTATTTTAAGTGCTCTTCACTTTCAGCAAGCAAGGTTGTATCATCTGCATATTGCAGGTTGTTAATGAGTCTTCCTTCAATCCTGATGCCATGTTTTTCTTCATATAAACCAGCTTCTTGGATTATTTGCTTAGCATACAAGTTGAATAACTATGGTGAAAGAATACAATCCTGTTGCACACCTTTCCTAATTTTAAACCATTCAGTGTTCCCATGTTCTGTTCAAACAACTGTTTCTTGGTCCATGTACAGGTTCCTCATGAGCACAATTGAGTGTTTCAGAATACTCATACTTTGCAGTGTTGTCCATAGTTTATCATAATCCACATAATTTAAAGCCTTTGTGTAGTCAATAAAGCACAGGTAAACATCTTTCTGGTATTCTGTACTTTCAGCCAAGATCATCGGGCATCAGCAATGATATCCCTCATTCCATGGCCTCTTCTGAATCTGGCTTAAACCTCTGGAAGTTCTCTGTCAATATATGCTTGCAGCCATGTCTGTATTGTCTTTAGTAAAACTTTACTCGCATGGGATATCAAAGAGATTGTCTGATGATTTCCATATTCCGTTGGGTCACCTCTCTTGGAATGGGCACAAATATGGATCTCTTCCAATCAGTTGGCCAGATAGTTATGTTCCAAATTTCCTGGCAAAGATGGCTGAGTGCCTCCAGTGCTGGCTCACTTTCTTGAAAAACTTCAATTTTTATTCCATCAATTCCTGGAGCTTTGTTCTTTGCCAATTCCTTCAATACACCTTGGACTTCTTCCTTCAGTACCATCGGCTCTTAATCATATGCTACATCTTGAAAAGACTGAACATCAACCATTTCCTTTTGGTAAAATGGCTCTGTGTATTCCTTTCATATTCTTTGGCTCTGTGTTGTTGTTGTTGTTGTTATGTGCCGTGGAGTTGGTTCCAACTCATAACAACCTTGCATAGGGTTTCTGAGGTTGTATATCTTTATGGGATCAAAAGCCTCACATTTCTCCTATAGAACAGCTGGTCGTTTCAAATTGCTGACTGTGAGATTAGCAGCCTGATTCGTAACCACTACGCTACCAGAGCTCATAGTAGCTAAATAGAATGTGGCGCTGCGGGTAAATATGCTGGACTGCAAAGTCAGTTTGAACTGCAAGGTTGGCAGTTCAATTTCACCAGTCGTTTCTTGGACACCCTATACAGGGTGCCTATGGGCAGAACCGATTCAACGGTACTTAACAACAACAAGTAACTCTATATGCCAATTTTTCTCTAGACAGTTTCATTCAGTGTGTGTATGTTAAACAGCTCCTAATATAATTCCTCATAAAACAATGGTATTTTAATAGTGTTACATAATTTAAATAGTGAATTATTTTTCAGTGTTGAATAATCAGCATTAATCCAGGCATAATTTATTACCAATTTGTAACAGTGTAAAATAAAATTTTGCACAAACATACTTAGTCATCCTGGAAACAAATGTTTGGCTCTTTGTTGGTGCAGAATATGTGAGCTTGACTAATTTTTAAAGGAAGTCAGTGGATAGTGGGGTTTCTTTTGTTTTGTTTTTACCATTAATGGTAAAAAAAAATAAGAGGCATGCAATTATTAGTTCCTCAATAGCTTATGGTCATGAACCAGTTCAGTCCTTGTCCCATAAATTAAATACAAACTTACGTCCTTATTGTTCTATTCCTTTATATGTTCACACAGGCATGTCACACACAGATTATGTCTACAGTTTCTTTTATATTCGTATTGCCATATAAAAATCGATATAAGGGTTAGGATTTCAACACATATTTTGAGGGCACACAATTTAGTTGACAAAAGATGCTGTTGTTGTTGTCACGGAAGATAGGTGTTATTTAAATTGTTTTATAGATGAGATACTTGAAGATCAAGTAAATTAACATTTCCAAAGTGCAGAGTTAGAGGTGGTACCAGAAGTGGAACTCAGTGTGTGCTCCTAACCATTGTTTTAAGCCCTTTCATTAAATGAAGCCCATTCATTTAGTGCTTATAGAAATACTATGGTATGTTGTTGTTGTTTAGTGCTGTTGAATGAGTTCCGACTCATAGTGACCCTGTATAATGTGTCCAAGAAGCAGCCATGAGTTTGAACCACCAAGCATTTGGTTGATTTGATTTTGGTTGATTTATTGTTTATCATACAGCGTCACTCCTCTACTAAGTCCTATTTTACATACGAGGAAGCACAAGTAAAGAAAGAGGTGATATTAGCCCTAGAGTGGTACATTGCTGAGCTCAAGTTTAAGCATAGATAATCATACTCCAGAATCTGCTTACTTTTTGCCAGCACAACACTGTCTATGAAATTCTCTGCTTCTCTTCCTAAGACAACCTTAGAAAACACGACGATGTCAGCCATCTGAGCCAAACTGCATATGTTCTTCCTACTCTCTACTTAGGAAATTGATAATGTGTTTGGGCTCAAATGCACACCCCCTCCCCGCATCGTTCTCTGTGCTCAGTTCAGTACTTGCTTGTTTCCATCTTTTCACTGAAATCCAGTTGACATTAAGTTGATTCTGACCCATAGAAATCACAGGTGTGTCAGAGTAAAATTTCAATGGCTGATTTTTTGGAAGCAGAACACTAAGCCTTACTTCTGAGGAGCCTCTGGGTGGACTTGAACATTCAACCTTTTGCTTAGAAAGGAGTTTGTTAACCATTAGCACCATCCAGGGACTCATCTTTCTATTTAGCTCCTTGTTAAACCTCATGTCCTAGACAGTGAGTGCAGGGGCTGGTACAAAGCATACATTCATTTCATGATGGTAACCATCTAAAGGAATGACAATGGATCACTTGTTGAACTCTCAGATAGCTTCTTACCAACAGCGGCCTCAAATGCAGCAAACTAGAGGACCGGCTGAAGATGAAACTTGTAGGAAAAACTGTAGCTCTCGGGACATCTAAAACTCATCTTGAGATAGTTCTGTGGGAGAACTGTCAGAAATCTTCACTATAGGAGTCTAGGATCGATGTGCCTGTGAAAAAGAAGGAATCTAGTACATATTTGGGAGTCCTGGTATAGCACTGAGGGTTAATGCACCAGACTGCAAAGCCTTTTTGAACTGCAGGGTCGGTGGTTCAAGCTCACCAGCTGCAATGACACTTAAAACAACAAGTAGATATTTGAGATTTCAGATGCAGTGAATGAAGCAGCTGCTCAGGGAGAGCTGGTGATAGCATTCTCCTATCTCTTTGTTCCCCCCACACTGGGATATAGGTCTATAGGGTAAAGGGCACAGGGTGAGCAGTCAAGAGAGAGAGAAAAAAAATTCTGTCATCATGGAGTAGACTCTGCCTCCTGGTGATCCCACATGTGTTTGAGTAGAGTCGTGCTCTATGGGGTCTTCAATGGCAATGATCTTTTAGAAAAATATCTCCAAGCCTTTCTTCCAAGGTTCTTTCTAGGTGGACTTGAACCTCCACTTCTTAGTCAGTTGGAGTCTTGGTATGGCACTATAGGATAAAGCACCAGACCACAAGGTCTGTTTGAACCACATGGTCAGCCGTTCAAACTCACCAGCTGCTCCTTGGAAACCCTATACAGGGTTGCTATGAGTTGGAACCCACTCAGTGTAGTGCATGTTAACTGTTTACGCCACACAGGGTCTTCCAAGAGATCAAAGTGTACCCTATTTCAACGCTTACTAGTGGAATGATTTTAGAAGCTACTGTGCTTCCCTATGCATTCATTTTGTCATCTGTAAAACAGGAATTATAATAATATAAGGCCTGACTACCTCACAGAATTATGTAGATAAAAAAGGATTATAAAAATGAAAGTGCTATGTAAACCTAAGCACTTTGCATGTCTAAGGTACTATCTTCCGCCACACTCAGTATCTCTAGGGTGATTTATATATCTAGTTTACTTTGATGCATCTCAGGAAATTCCTGTCAGTCCTGAGAATCAGCTGTAGCTAGCCTCCTTGTCTCTGGATTTTGAGACATGCTGAGAGATTCTTTTTATAAGTTTTCTTATAAAATATTTTTTCTTTGAGGTTTTTTTCAGCATCTGTAAAATTAATGTAATGTGTGGCTTAAGGCCAGTAAATAAAAACCACATCCCTCTTATCTCTTTGTTCTGAGAAGGAGGTCACATTACAGGTTCTGTGAGAAGGGAACATCTTGCTTCCTTTTCTTGCCGAGGTTATCGGTAAGTCCGAGACTGCTAAGTCATTCCCCAAGATACACAATGGAGCTAACCAAGGAGTCTGCCCATAGCTCAAGTCTGAAACAGCAACCCGTTCTATGGCAGTTGAGTGATTTGTGAGTGGCAAAAATAGTTCTTTTACAATACAGAAAGTAAATGGGGTCTGAGAAGAATAGGGCCAGGCTGGACTACAGAGGACAGGAGAAGTGGCAGGGAAGCCAGAGTGAGGCAGGAGACTTGGTGGTGACTTGGGCATTTAGGGCCCAGATAGAAATGAGTAGAATCCAGATCAGCTGTATACATCCTGCCCTAATCACTCTGAATTTCCATTAGCAAGGATTTTACTCTCACTGGAGTCCCTACATAGCACAAACAGTTAGCATTCTTGACTGCTAACTGAAAGGTCCATCCCAGAGAGACCTTGGAAGAAAGGCATTTCTGATCTTCTGAAAAGTTAATCATGGAAAAATCTGGTGGAGTACAGTTCTACTCTGACACATCTGTTGTCTCCAAGAGTATGAATCCCCTCAAAGGTAAGTGGTTAAATTAAGAGTTTACCTTGCCCACAAAGAGGTCTGGTCTTTGCTCTTGTCTCCTAGGAGGTAATCTTTGTTTACTTGGGGACCAGAGGCTTTGGGGCATATGGTATCAGTTGACCTAGAGACAGATCAACCACATGGTCAACCAATCAATCGCGCTTACATAAAGGAGTTCTGTTTTAGTTATCTAGTGATGCTACATCAGGAAAACCACAAGCGAATGAGTTGAAGACTTTAACACACTTATTTTCCCACCGTTTAGGAAGCTAGAAGTCAAAATCTAGGGAGCCAGCTGTAGGGGAACGCTTTCTTTCCCTGTCAATTTAGAGGAATGTCTTTTCAACATCTGTAGGTCTGGTACCTCTTGGAGAATTCCACATTTGTCTAGGAGTTTCCCAGGACAGGGACACTGGTGTTCCATGCCTGGCTCTTCATTCTTGGTAACACTCAAGATCTGGATCCCTTCTAGCCTCTGTGTCTTTGCTATCTTCTTTAGTCTTCAATCTCATTTATTTCTCAAAAGAGATTAATTCAAGACACACCACCATAATCCTGTCTATTAACATAACAAATATAATGTAATCTTCATTAACATAATAGAATCCTACCTCATTAATATAAAAAAGACAGCAAAATCCCTCATAGAATTATAATCATAGACATGATGATACCACTCATCATAGTAACTGCAAGATCGGCAGTTCAAGCTTACCAGCTGCTTCTTGGAAACCCTATACAGGGTTGCTATGGGCTGGAATCGACTCAACGGCACTTGACAACAACATAGAAACTGAAGGTTGTTGTCCCAAAGTAATGCTGTTAGAAGTGGTGGACTTTTGTGGACTGTTTCCTCAATCTTCTTAATTGGCCCCAACTCTCACAGATCTCATTAAAAGTACCATAGACTGCCAAAAGAACAAACCAATCTGTGTTGGAAGAAGTACAGCCAGAATGCCCCCTGGAAGCCAGGATGGCCAGACTTCCTCTCTCATATGTCCGAAATATCTTCAGGAGGGACCAGTCCCTGGAGAAGAATATCATGTTTGATAAAATGAAGGATTGGAGAAAGAGAGGAAGACCTCCAATGAGATGAACTGGCACAGTGGCAGTAGTTAGCGATAGGCTGAGGTGTAGCAATTGTGAGGGTGGCTCAGGACCGGACAGTGTTTTGTTCTGTTGTGCATAGGGTCGCTATGAGTCGGTACCTACTCAATGGCACTTAACAACAACTCACAGATCTCTGTTTTTCACAACAAACTTTCAAATACTCAGATCTGACTAAGTTGAAGCATGGGGAGCTTACGTGACAGTATAAAACTAAGGCGAACCAAGGAGGTCTGTATGATTTCAAAGTTAAAGTGTTTTTCTGTTATTCAGTACTGCCTCTCTCTACTTGATTTCCTGGCTCCACCTTTCAGGCTATGCACTCTTGTGTGTACCTTCCATATTTTATTTTTAACAATTTTTTTTTTTTTTTTTGCTATTGATATCCCCCTAACACTGATAGTGGTAAATTTGGAAATCTTTTATATTACTTTTTTTCATATGTACAAGAAGCAATTTTTGATCATACAGAAATTAATGCTAATGAGCTTTATTGAATAATTTATCTCTGAGATATTAGTAGACATAGAAAATAGCATTTACTAGTTTTAACTTCTTCAACCAATTTCTTTTTGACTGCATCTTTTATTGTAATTATATCAGTTAGTATATTTGCTTCCTCCTTTCTCCACAGACTTTTTCATTTTCTATTTCAATTTATACAGGACAGCAATTCATAGCCCTCAAATCTTTTTTGAAAATGCATGTGAGTAGTGAGGGTAGATAGAAGTATGAACCACAAATGATTAAATGTATTGGGAACTGTGCTAGCAATTGAGTAACAGCATTCTGAACATCTTAGAGACTAATCCTGAGAGTGGAGGAAGTAACTATGGGGAGCCTGGATGGAGAAAAGGGAGCAGAAGTTTGGCTAAATTGAGGGAAACTATTCCTGACTAGGGCCTGAGGCATACATCAAGGCAAATCTGAACCCTAGTGAGAATTTTCCCAGCACATTGTAGAATAGAGCAAACAGAGTGGTTGGCTGACTCCTTCCACCCTGCTCCTTGCCCTCAAACATCTATATATTCCCCAATATTTTCTCAAGTTATCGCCAAGTCTTGAGCATATGGAGGTACCCAGGAGACTAGGCCCCAGCTTCCCAATTGGAGTACTGAATTCATTGCTGAGAGTATGAGGAGGGGCAAGGAAGAGAATACAGAAAAGTGAAAATAAAGAAAACCAAACACTCCATTATCAAAGTCTAGAAAGAAACTCCGAGTCTATACTAGGAGTTCTCCATATACCTCATGTTTTGACTTCCTTGCCCATTTCTTTCTTCTTCATGCTCAGCATTTTGGCACTTGCTCACACACATCTTTGTCTGGATACCTAGAGGTTCCTGTGAATTATTTTGGTCCTTCCTCTGTCCCAGAGAACCCTGGTAGCATAAATGTTAAAGCACTTGGCTACTAACCAATAGATCAGTGGTTTAAATCTACCAGGCATTTTGGTTCTATGAAGATGTACAGCTTTGGAAACGCTATAGGACAATTCTACTCTGTTCTATAGAGCTGCTATGAGTTTGAATTGACTAAATAACAGTGGGTTTGGGTTTTTTGTTTTTGTTTTGACTTCCATATCACTCATCTGTCAATCTGTCCTGTCTCTCAGATTTCTTGCTACTTGAGGGCCTAATATGTCTGCCCATGTCTCTTAGAGACACTGCCTGGAATGGAATAAACATGCCCATCTGGACATTTTCACTGACGTCTATGTTTCCCTTAATATAGTGCCACTCCCATAGCTTCCATAAGACTTTAAGGAAATCAACACTAGTTCTTTATCATCAACAAAACCCATAGCCCTCAACTTTTTGTTTTTTGAAACTTTTAATTGTACTGAGTGAAGGTTTACAGAGCAGATCATCAGTTTTACAAATCAACAAATCCTACACTTTGTTTCATCACAGGGATTGCAATCAGTTTCATGGAACAACAGTTATCACATTTCCTCCCTGGGATTTTTATTTCCATTCCATCCTCTTTCCCAACCCTTCTGAACTTTGTCCTCAGGTAAATGTTGCACTTTTTATCTTGAATAACATTTTAATGATCAACAAAACCAAGCAATAGTGTGACAGTTTTCTACCTTTATTTTATGGTTTCAAAAACTGTTAGTTCTTAGTCTATACTAATAGAAAGTCATTTTCATTCTAAATAGATCCTAACAAATAAACTATGTTCAAAGATATTTTTTTTTCCTTCAACAGATAGTCAGATCAGATAAAAATCTAAAAGGTATTTAATATTTTTGTCCACATTGATTACAAGTAAATAATAATATCTGCTACATTGCTCAAGCTGGATTATATGAAGAAAACTGTGGCATCAGGACTGGAGTAAGATTTATTAACAACCTGTGATATGCAGATGATATAAGCTTGCTTGCTGAAAGTGAAGAGGACTTAAAATACTTACTGATGAAGATCAAAGACCACAACCTTAGGTATGGCTTTCACCTCACTGTAAAGAAGACAAAAATCTTCACCACTAAACCAATAAATAACATCAAGACAAATGGAAAAATGATTAAAGTTGTCAAAGATTTCATTTTGCTCAGATCAACCATCAAAACTCACTTTAGCAGCAGTCAAGAAATTAAACAACATATTGCATTAGGAAAATCTGCTGTACAAGGTCTCTTTAAAGAGTTCAAGAGCAAAGATGTCAGTTTGAGGACTAAGGTGTGACTGATCCATGCCATGGTATTTTCAGTAACATCATATGTGTGTGAAAGTTGGATACTGAAAAAGGAAGACCATAGAAGAGTTGATGCATTTGAGTTATGGCATGGAGGATAATATTGAAAGTACCACAGACTAGCAAAAGAACAAACAAATCTGTGTTGATAGAAGTACAGCCAGAATGCTCCTTGGAAACCAGGATGACCAGACTTCATCTCTCATACTTCGCACATATTGTCAGGAGATATCATGTTTGGTAAAGTGGAGGGCCAGAGAAAAGAGGAAGACCCCTGACAAGATGGATTGGCACAGTGGCAGCAGCAATGGGTTCAAATGTAGCAACGATTGTGAGGCTGGCACGGACCCCTGTCAGTGCTTTAGTCTGTTGTGCATAGGTTGGTTCGCTGAGTTGGTACCAACTCAATGGCACCTAATAACAACAACATTGCTAAAGGGGTGCTGTAGGATAAGCACTAGACTACAAGGGCAACTTGAACTTCAAGTTCAGTGGTTCAAACCAACCAGCTGCTACTCAGAAATCCTATACAGGGTTGCAACGAGTCAGAATCTACTCAATGATACTTAACAACAACAACAACACATTGCTAAAAGATTTTTAAAAAGAGATTAAAATTATCCACGATTACATTATTTTCATGTTTTCTAAACACTTCAGGCTATCTAAAAATAAACTTTACTAGAGTAGCTATATTTTTACATTGCATAAATCTTGACTATTCTTACAGTATAACAGTACCATTGATATTGCATGAACGGGGATAATTAATTACCCAAAGCAAAGTTATATTTATCAATATAGTTCCTTTATTGAGCATAAATATAATTGCCCTCAGCAAATATGGAACACATTGTGATAGCTTAGACTGCTTTTTGTCATGTTTTTGTGCTGTAGAGTCAATTCCAACTTACAGCAACCCCTGATGTGGCACTGTAGAATAAGTACTGGACTGCTAACCAAAAGGTTTCATTGGAAACCCTATTCAGGGTTGCTATGAGTCAGAACTGACGAACTTAATAACAACATCTTGGTAGAGCATGGATTTGTGCAATACAAACTTTAAATGTCACTGTTGGAGACTTCATTTTTGTCCACACTGGTAGTGTGAGTGGCATGGGCAGTTTTTAGGTATCTGGGCAGAGTTGGTTTGGCATTTCTTCCCTTCTGAGTGTAGAGCAGGACCTCCTGAGCTAGGCCAGAAAGGGTAGAAAGGAGTCCAGCTGTGTTCTCAGAGACTAAGACAAGCTGGAGGTGAGACTCAGCATGTCGCCTTTATTGTTCTGCTCTTGGCTTTCTTTCATCATTGGATAACTGGCCTCTTGCTTCTTCCATAGATCAGTACTCATCTGATACTATAGTTTTGATGACTTTGCTTCTTTTGATTCCAGTTCCCAAATTCCTTTTTGATAGCTGCATATGCAACCCAGATTTATTTTGGTACAAATTAATTTTGGGCTTTCATATTCTAATCCCAGAAACTGGATCCAGGCTCCATTGCTGAAGAGCTTTCTATATTCACAGCTCCCCACCTGCCTTCACCGCTAAGGATTGCTCCTTCACAAGACCTCCATTACTATAGTCAAGCACTGTGCACTAAACTCAATAGTCTTCTAGTCTTCCTTCCCAAATATGGTCCTTTGTTGAATACCTGTTATTGTTTTTGTTTAGTGCCATCAAGTCAGTTCCAACTAGCATAAACCCTGTATAGGGTTTGTGAGGAGTGGTTGGTGAGTTTGAACTGACCACCTTATGATTTGAACCGACCTTATCTTATAGTATCACATAAGAAGTCCCTTGTGCATATATATAAGATCATCACTGGACTGAGAACCATAAATTCCGCAATTCAAACCCACCCAGCTACTCCGTGAAAACTCTGTACAGGGTCACTAGGAGTTGGAACTGACTTGAGGTACTTAACAACAATATATATATAATCTTCAAAAAGTTCAGGGAAAAAGCATATTATAAAAGAACTATGCATGGATTTCAAAATTTTTTTTTCACCAAAATAAACTCACACTAACTTGTTACAACATGTTTGAACAGGGTTTTGTTTGAGACACTTCTTGATATGTGCCCTCAATTCAGTTCTGACCCCTACTGCCCCTACATAGGGTTTCCTAGGAGTGGCTGGTGAGCTTGAACCACCTACATTTGTGGTTCAAACCAACTTTGCATTAACCCACAGCACCATACACCTGGAAAGATAAAATATCAGTTTGAAAACCTCCTCATAGCAATATGAATTCTGCTGGAACTGAAACAAGAGCAAATTTCAAATTGGAACTTTTATTGGAATAATGATGAGATCACTGATAACTATATGAAAAGCTTATGGGAACAATTCCCAGCCCCACCCACCTGCCGTAAATCTACAGTTTATAAGATAACTCGTTTTAAGAAGGGACAAAACAATGTTGAAGATGAAATCCACTGGGTCAGACCATCCACATTTGTTTGTGAGGAAACTAATCTTATTCATGCCCTAATTGAAGAGGACTGATGATTAAGAGCAAAAACAATAGCCAACAACATGTTGTTTGTTTGCCATCAAGTTAGTACTAACTCATAGTGACCCTGCATAGGATTTCTGATGCTGTAAATCATAATGGGAGCAGAAAGTCTCATCTTTCTCCCACAGGTGCTGGGTCTAGGGGGAAGGCTTTGTTTTTCTGTTAGCTTTGGCAAAAGATTTGTCTCCTTTCAGCATCTGTACTTGGCAATTCTTGGAGATCTCCATGCATCTTGGCATCAATCTTATCTTGGCTCTAGGAGTTTTGCAGTACAGGAAACCCAGATTCAAAGGGCACGCTCTACTTCCCATTCATCTTTCTTGGTTGTAATAGGTTCTCTTTTCTCTGCTCTAACCAACAACAAAGACACCTCAAATGGTCAGTTTACACAATTCTGACTGAAAAATTAAAGTTGAGCAAATTTTTCTCCTGAATGGGTGCAAGAACTGTTGTACCCAGATCAGCTGCAGATGAGAAGAGCTTTCAATGGAAAATTTTAACAAGTAGGATCAAGATCCTGAAGCATTTCTTAGAAGAATTGCAACAGGAGATGAAACATGGCTTTACCAGTTTCCTGAAGACAAAGCACAATCTAACAATGACTAATAAGAAATGGAAGTAGTTTAGTCAAGACAAAAGCAGACCAATCAAGAGCAAAAGTCATTGAAACATTTTTTGTTTAATGTTCAAGGTATTTTGCTTGTTGACTTTCTGGAGGGCCAAAAAATGATGTTGTTGTCAAATACCATCAAGTCAGTTCCAACTTATATATAGTTCCAAATATAAGGTTTCCAAAACGTAATTAGTCTATTTGAACCACCAACCTTGAGGTTAGCAATCCAGTGCTTTTCCTACAGCTCCACTGCTGGTCAATATAAGAGTGTTTTGAGAAAGTTGGCCAAAGCTTTGACAAAAAAATACCCAAGAAAACTCCTTTTTCACCATTCTGACATTCTTGCATATTTCTCTCATCAAATGAGGACACTTTCATAAGAGTTTCTATGAGAAATAGGTAGGCATCCACTTTACAGAACCAAGTTGGATCCTTCTGATTTCTTTTTCTTTTTTTTTTTTTTTTTTTTTTTTTTGGTTTCCTAATCTTAAAAAATCTTTAATATTTTTCTTTTGGTTTGTGATATTGTGGTGATGTGATGCAGGAAACCACGCCACTAGAATTTTAAATACTGGTAAGGGCATTCATGGTGGACAGATTTCAGTGGAGCTTCCAGACTAAGACAGACTAGGAAGAAGGAGAGGTGGACCACTTCTGTAAGGTTAGCCACTGAAAATCTTATGAATAGCAGTGAAATATTGTCTGATATCATATGGAAGATGAACCCCTCATGTTGGAAGGCACTCAAAATACAACTATAGAAAAGCAGCTTCCTCAAAATAGAGTGAACCTTAACGATGTGGATGGAGCAAATCTTTAAGATTTGGTGATGGGGCATGATCCAAAATGAGAAGAAACAGCAGCGAATATCCACTAATCATGAGAATGTGAAATGCATAAAGTGTAGGAAAACTGGAAGTAGACAAAAATGAAATGAGATGCACAGGATTGATATTCTAGGCATTAGTGTGCTGAAATGGACTGGTATTACCATTTTGAATCAGATAATCATACAATTTACTGTGCTGGGAATGACAAATTCAAGAGGAATGGTGTTGCATTCATCATCAAAAAGAGCATTTCAAAATCTCTCTTGAAGTACAATATAGTCTGTGATAAGGTTAGATCCATACATCTATAGGGAAGATCAGTTACTACTGCTTTTATTCAAATTTATGCACCAACTACTAAAGCAACGATGAAAAAAATTAAAGAATCCTGCCAACTTCTTCAGTCTGAAATTAGTCAAATTTGAATTCAAGATGCAATATTGTAGTTAATAAATACAGGTGATTAGATTGGGAAAGTTGGAAACAAAGAGAACAGATCCATAGCTTGAAACTCTCGCCTTGATAATAGAATCAAAACTGGAGTTCATATGATAGAATTTTGCAAAACCATTGACTTATTCCCTGCAAATACCATTTTCAACAGCATAAAAAGTGACTATACATGTGGACCATGCCAGATGGAACACAGAAAAATCAAATTGACTACATCTGTAAGAAGAGATAGTGGTAAAATTCCATATCATTAGCCAAAAGAAAGCTAGGACCAACTGTGTAACAGACCATTTATTACTCATATGCAAGTACAGGCTGAAGATGAAGAAAATTAAAACAAGTCAGCAGTCATCAAAATGCAACCTTGAGAACATCTCATCTGAATTTAGAGACCATCTCAAGAACAGATTTAACATAATGAACACCAGTTACTAAAGGACAGAGGAATTGTGGGATGGCATCAAGAATGTCATACAGGAAGAAAGTAAAAGATTATTAAAAAGATAACAATAAATAAATAAAAGACCAAAATGGATGTCCGAAGAAACTCTGAAACTTGCTCTTGAATACAGAGAAGTTAAAATGACTTGAAGAATTGATGAAATGACAGAGCTAAACAGAAAATTTCAAAGGGTGTTCCATGAAGATAAGGGAAAAGGGAAGAACATGCTCAGCATTTCTTAAGCTGAAAGTACTGAATGAAAAAAAAAAAACTGAAGAAAGAACTGAAGGTGGTAAGATGGTAGACTAGACAGTAACACTATACAGACCTCTACAACAAAGATATGGAAAGCTAAATGAAACAGATGCAGACAATAGTCTTGGAACTCTGAGCTTCAGATAAAGGGATAGAAAAGTGGACTGAATGCTTACTAGAAGAGAAAGCTGAACAGATAAAAAAGGAGACAGATTGGTGCTTGTACTGGCTGACCAGACGTGGTGCAGTCATTGTAAACTTTTGTTAGTGGTTTCAGAAACAGTTTGTCTTTTGCCTATAACTGATTGGAGTACCTAAAATGGGGCTACAACATGCCCAGTGAAGTAGGCTTCCTATGGAACCTCTGCATTACATAAGATCATAGGTGGAATCCTGAACCCTGTCCAGAATTTTCTGAGGTGGGAAATTTCCTCTTGAAAAGACAAGCAGACCAGCCTGGAGTGGCCAGAAGAACAGAAGATACTTCTTGAAAGAAAGTCTGACAGGAAAAAATACAAACCAATATAGGCAGACTGACTGATTACTACAAGAACAAACAAGTGGCTCGCCCAGGAGACACCAAGGCAAATGGTCGGGTCCCCTCAGAGCAAACCTCCTTCTAAGACTAAGACTCAATGGGAATACACACTCTGATTGGTGACCATATTCATCACCAATAAGGGAAAGTTGAGGGAAAATCTGCAATGAAGCTGCAACCTAAGCCCTACAATGTTCAATAGACTCCTGTGAACCCAGCTGGAGACTTGGTTGGCCAGCAGTGTGGCAAGTCCAGGGGACACTTAGACACAGAGTCCATGAAATAACCACAGAGGACTAGAGTGGAGAGTGAAGCATCCAGCTGATAAGAAGAGAGAGAGCATGCATAAGTACACCCCCACTTGCAGATAATACCCACTTGACTTCGCTTCAAAGACTGAATGATCAGAGCTCAACTAGAAGAAGAAAGAAGAGGAATAAAAGAATAATCTCATACAATTTGATGAACTTGACCTATACCTATGGATGCAGTAGCTCAAAAGAGGGAACAACTCTTCACAGCGAGGATCATTCCCACCCCCTCCATACACAGACAGGACAGGGATGGGTAACCTGGGCATTGGCTACCCAGAATGGGGAAGCTACAGAGGCAACAAGTGACTGGTTTACAAGTTTTCAAGAGGGAACCTAGATCCAGAGGGTGCATAGTATCCAATCTGTCTAGTTGTTGTTGTTGTTAAGTGCCGTCGAGTCGGTTCCGACCCATAGCGACCCTGTACAGGGTTTCCGAGGGTGTAAATCTTTACGGGAGTAGAAAGCCTCATCTTTCTCCCGTGGAGCAGCTGGTAGTTTCGAACCGCTGACCTTAAGGTTCGCAGCCCGATTCGTAACCACTACGCTACCAGAGCTCCTCGGGGCTGATAAAAGGAGGTGCAGATAGGTCTCTTGTGATACAATAGTGAATAATTGGTATCAGGACTGATTGTAAGGGCTGGAAATGTAAAGGTAGACGTTTTGTGGCAAAAGGAGGGGAGTGATTAACTTTGTGGAGGGGAGGTCCCTGAGACCATCAAGGGAGAAGAGCGGAGAGTGGAACACTACCCAGAGAAGCAGTGATGCCAGAGATGGAGGCAGAGACGATGACATGGAGAGATGGGGTGGCTGGGGACTTTAGAACCAGAGAGGGAGAGGGGCTGTGTGATGTGATTGGTTGATGATACATGGAAGGGAATGAAACGATATACAATAGGATGAATGTAAAACTAATGTTCACTCATGTAAACTATCACATAAGTCACAATAAAACATTAAAAAAAAATGAGTAGTAGTGTCAGTACTAATCTCTGATAAAATAAACTTTAAGACAAAAACCAGCATAATAAATAAAGATGGACATTATCTCATGATTAAAGGGACAATTGAACAAGATGACATATCCATAATAAATATCTATGCTCCCAATGAAAGAGCTCCAAAATATATAAAGCAAACTCTAATAGATTTGAAGAAAGAAATAGACGAATAACAGAAGGCAATTTTAATACACCACTTTCAAAAATGGATACAACCAAAGAGAAACTTGACAAAGACACCGAAGAACTAAACAACACAATCAGCCAACTGGACCTCATAGATATGTACAGAGCATTCAACCTGACAACAACACAATACACATTCTTTTCCAGGGCATATGGAACATTCACCAGAATAAACCCTGTGTTAGACCACAAAACAAACCTCATAAATTCACAAATATCAAAACACTACAAAGCATCTTCTCAGACCACAGTGCTACCGAATTAGAAATCAACAATAGGAAGACCAATGAAGTAAAGTCAAATACATGGAAACTTAATAACACCCTGCTAAAAAGTGACTGGTTAGTAGAAGAAATAAAATGTGAACTCACAAAGTTTCTAGAAACAAACAAGAATGAAAACATAGCATATGAAAATCTTTTGGACACAGCAAAAGCAGTGCTGAGAGGACAATTTATTGCAATAAATGCACACATCCAAAAAGAAGAAAGAACCAAAATTAACACATTGACACAGCATCTACAAAATTAGAAACAGACCAACATAGGGAACCTACAGTCACCAAAAGAAAATAATTAGAGCAGAAATAAATGAGACAGAAAACAAAAAAAACTATAGAAAGAATCAACAGGACAAAAAGTTGATTCTTTGAAAGGATTAGCAAAATTGACAGACCATTGGCAAATCTAACAAAAGAAAAGAGGGAGAAGACACAAATAACATGCATTAGAAACCACACGGGTGTTATCACAATAGAATCAAAGGAAATCAAAAGGCTGATAACAGAATATTATGAAAAGTTGTACTCAACACATTTGAAAACTTAGAAGAGACGGATATATTTTTAGAAAAACACAACCTACCTAAACTTACACACAATGAAATAGAAAACCTGAACAGACCCATAACAGAAGAAGAAATTGATCAACAGAAAAAAAACTCCAAACCAAAAGAAGTCCAGGTCCAGATGGCTTCATTGGTGAGTTCTACCAAACATTCAGGGAAGAGCTGTCACCAATTCTACAAATTATTCCAGAATATAGAGGAGGATGGAAAACTTCCTAATACAGTTTCTAAAGCAAGCATAACCCTTATACCAAAACCAGGGAAGGACATTATTAAGAAAGAAAATTATAAACAATATCTCTTATGAACATAGATGCAAAAATTCTCAACAAAATCCTAGCTAAGAGAATCCAGCAGCACATCAAAAGATAATACATCATGACCAAGTGGGATTCATAACATGGATGCAAGGATGGCTGAACATTAGAAAAACAATAAACGTAATCCACCATATAAATAAGAAAAAAGAAAAGAACCACATGATTGATGTAGAAAAGGCATTTAACAAAATCCAACATCCATTCCTGATAAAACACTCAACAAAGTAGGAATTGAAGGGAAATTCCTCAACATAATTAAAAGCATATACACAAAACCAACAGCTAACATCGCTCTTAATGGAGAGAAACTGAAAGCCTTCCCTCTGTGAACAGGAACCAGACAAGGATGCCCTTTGTCACCACTCCTATTCAATATTGTGCTGGAAGTCTCAGCAAGAGCTATATGGTAAGAAAAGGAAATTAAAGGCATCCAAATTGGCAAAGAGGAAGTAAAACTCTATTTGCAGATGATATGATCCTATACATAGAAAACCAGAAACACTCAGTAAAAAAGCTACTAGACCTCATTGGAAGATTCAGCACAAAGTGGCAGGATATAAGATCAGCATCCAAAGATCAGTTGGATTCCTCTATACCAATTATGACAGTCCTGAAAAGAACATTAATAAAGCAATACCATTTACAATTGCCACTCATAGGATGAAATATCTAGAAATAAATATAACCAGAGAGACAAAAGACTTACACAAAGAAAAGTACAAAACACTACTACAAGAAACCAAAAGAGTCCTACAAAAATGGAAGAATGTACCATGCTCCTCGATAGGAAGAGTTAACATTGTGAAAATGTCAATACTGCCCAAAGCAATTTACACATATAATGCAATCCCAATCCAGATCCCAATGACATTCTTCAAACACATGGAAAAAAACAATTACAAGTTTTGTATGGAAAGGAAAGAGACCCAGGATAAGCAAAGCACTGCTTAAGAAAAGAAAAAGGTTGGAAACCTTTCATTTCCCAACTTCAATGTTTATTACATGGCTACAGTTGTCAAAACAGCTTGGTAATGGTACAATGAAAGATACATTGATGAATGGAACAGAATCAAGAATCCAGAAATTAACCCATCCACATACAGCCAACTGATTTTTTACAAAGTACCTAAATATATTGTATGGGTAGGGGATAGTTTTTCAACACATGGTGCTTTCAGAACTGGAAAGCAATATGCAAAAGATTGAAACCAGACCTTTACCTCATGCGTTATATAAAAACCAACTCATCATGGATTAAAGACCATACTGTGAATCCAGAATTATGAAGACCATCAAAAAAAAAAAAAAAAAAATAGGGGCAAATGTGCAGGCTCTAATTCAGGGCATACACATACCAAACATTTTTAAAAGTACACAAACAAAAATAGACAAAATAAATGATTGGGACATACCAAAAACTGAAAACATGTGCATCAAAAGACTTCATCAGAAGAGTAAAAAGGGAACCTAAAGAATGGGAAAAAATCTTTTGCAATGACACATCAGGCAAGGGACTCATTTCTAAAATATATAGGAAACTACAGCACCTCTACAAAAAAAAAGACAAATAACCCAATTAAAAAATGGGCACAGGACATGAACAGACACTTCACCAAGGAGGAGATCCAGGTACCCAACAAATATATGAAGAAATGTTCACAATCACTAGCAATTAGAGAGATGCAAATCAAAACAACCATGAGATATCATCTCACACCAGCAATAACAGCAAAGATCAAAAAAGTAGAGGACAATAAATGCTGGCAAGGATGTGGAGAGACTGGCACACTCCTGCTGGTGGGACTGCAAAATGGTCCAACTTCTCTGGAAAACAATATGGCACTTCCTCAGCTTCCTCAGAAGGTTTGAAATAGAAACACCTTATGACCCAGCAATTCCTCTTCTTGGCATTTACCCACAAGAAAAAAGAGCCACAATCCGAGAATATACATGCACACCAATGCTCATAGCAGCACTATTTACAATAGCAAAAAGATAGAGACAGCCTAAGTGCCCATCAACAGAAGAATGGATAAACAAACTCTGGTACATACACACAATGGAATATTATGCTACCTTGAAGAACAACAAGGAAGCTGTGAGGTATCATATAACATGGGTGAACCTTGAGGACATTATGTTGAGTGAAATTAGTCAGTCACAAAAGGAGAAATACTGCATAGGACCACTACTGTGGGGGGCAGTTGTTGTTGTTTGTTGTTGTCAGGTGCCATCGAGTCGGAACCGACTCATAGCGACCCCATGCACAGCAGAACGAAACAATGTCCGATCCTGGGCCAACCTCACTACCGCTGCCACACTTGAGTCCATCAATGATGCCACCTGGCCAATCCATCTCGTTAGGGGTCTTCCTCTTTTTCTCTGACCCTCCACCTTGCCCAGCATGACATCCTTCTCCAACAATTGTTTCCTCCGAACAACATGTCCAGAATCTTCTGAGGTGGGAAATTTTCACTTGAAAGGGCAAGCAGACTAGCCTGGAGCAGCTAGAAGAACAGAAGATACTTCTTGAAAATAAGTCTCACAGAAAAAATACAAAACAATATAGGCAGACCAACTGATTACTACAAGAACAAATAAGTGGCTCACCCAGGAGACATCAAGGAAGGCGGTCAGGTCCCCTGAGGGCAAATGACCTTCCAAGACTAAGGCTCAATGGGAATACATGAGCAGACACATGCTCTAACCGGTGACCACATTGGTCAGCGATAAGGGGAAATGAGGGAAAAACAGCAAAGAAGCTGTGTGCTAAGTCCAACCACGTTCAATATACTCCTGTTGACCCGGGGGGAGACCTGGTTGGCCAGCAATTTGGCAAGACCTGGAGACTCCTCGGCCCAGAGTCAGTGACATAACCAGAGGACTACAGTGGAGAATGAAGCATCCAGCTGATAAGAAGAGAGGGCATATGCACAAGAACTCCCACACTTGACCTGGCTTCAATGGCTGGATGATCAGAGCTCAACTAGAAGAAGAAAGAAGAGGAATAAAAGAATAATCTGATACAATTTGATGAACCTGACCTACACCTATGGATGCAGTAGCTCAATATAGGAAACACATCTTTACAGTGAGGATCATTCCCACACCTTCAATACACAGGGTAGACAGCAATGGACAACTTGGACATTGGCTACCCAAAATGGGGGGCGGGGGCTACAAAGGCAAGAAGTGACTGGCTTACAAACTTTCAAGAGGAAACCTAGATCCAGAGGGTGCGGAGGAAGGTAGAATCTTCACTGAGTAACATCCAATCTGTCTGGACAAGACTGATGCAAGGAGATGGGGATAGCACTCATATGGTACAATAGTGAATAATTGTTATCAGGACTGACTGTGAAGGTTGGAAATGTAAACGTAGACTTTTTTTTAGCAAAAGGATGTGAGTGGTTGACTTTGCAGGACAGGAGCAATGGCCCCTGGGAATATCAAGGGAGAAGAGTGGAATGTGGGACCCTACCTAGAACAACAGTGATGCCAGAGATGGAGGCAGAGACGATGATGTGGAGAGATGGAGTGCCTGGGGATTCTAGACCCAGAGAAAGAGAAGGGCTGTGTGCTGACTACCAAGGGGCAGGCTTGTAGTGTATACCCTTTGGTTGGTTGATGATGCATGGAAGGGATTGTAACCATGGCAAGTAATGCTATATGATAGGATGAATGTAAATCTAATGTTCTCCCATGTAAACTATCACACAAGTCACAATAAAACAGTTAAAAAAAAAAAAAAAAAAAGAGTGGGGAACTATCTGTACCTGGATTCAGGCAAGCCGTGCTCTGAACCTGAAAAGCCAGACCTGACTAGCCTTGGACTAGTCATAACTAGGAAAAACAGCTGAACAGGGTGTTGTTGTTGCTAGGTGCCATCGAGTCAGTCCCAACTCATAGTGACTTTATGCACAGCAGAATGAAACACTGCCTGATCCTGGGCCAACCTCACTAGTGTTGCCACTCTTGAGTCCATCGATGCTGCCACTTGGCCAATCCATCTCGTTTGGGGTCTTCCTCTTTTTCTCTGAACGGGGTGTAAGGGTTATAAAACAAAACAATACAAACGCCAGGCAACTGATCTGTACTGGCTGGCCAGGTGCAGCATGGCCATCCTGAACTTTTTTGGAAAGCTTTTAAGACAAGTGTGTGGCTGATGTCACAAAGGCATGCCGTTTATTGGTAGAGAGAAAGGTGTCAAATTTTTCTTGTAACCTCACATTACTCTGGTGACCAGAGGCCTAATCAGTCCCCAAACTTCTACACTCCCTGCAAAGCTCCTATCCTCTGGGTAGTTAGAAGTTCCTCAAAGGAAGTAGGAAGGTAGCAGTACCAACCCCGGCACCTGAAATCAGGTATGTCCTACTGCAGACTTAAAGAATTAGTTCTGATCAGCCCTGGACTAGCAGGACCTCTTGTCCTTGGCTGATGCTAGGAGGGAAATACCCTGATCTCCCAGGTGCGTGAACTAATTTCAGATTGGGTGCCCAGAACACACATCTAGCTCTATAGGAACTCCATCTAGGCTAGGGCACCACTGTCTCATCCCTTGCCCAACCACCATGTGAGGTTTTTGGCTGGCAGGAGAACCCAGAATTTTCTGCTCTCTGGGTCTGGCACCTGCCTTAGTTTTATTCTTTTTTGGTTTTTCTTATGTTTATTCATTCTTCCTCTCTTTACGTACCCTTGCATTTTATCCTATCTCTGCTTTCATTTCTTCTTCTTTTTTTCTGCTTTTCTTTCCCAACTACTAATGCTTTTCTTTTCTTTCTTTTTTCTTCTACTGGTTTTCTTTACTACTCCCTAATCTTTTTTCTTTTTATTTATCCTTTTCTCTAATTGTGTTTAGCTTTTTTCCTTTGTTTTTATTTTCTTTCTTTCTTTCTTTTTTTTCCTTCCATAGTTAATTTTTTCATTTTTTTCTCTTTCTCTTTTGGGTTTTCATATTCTTTTTGTGACTGTTACCTGCTTTTTTTTTTTTTTTTTCTTTTCTTTACTATTTACTTTTTTTCTTTGCTGTTGTTTGTTTTCCTTTTCTCTTGTGTGTATGTGTGTTTCTCTTCATGCCACACCTTATAGGGTAAACCAACTGTGTCCATACAGTTCAGCCATAACCATACCCTCTACAGCTGTACACATTGGGCAAGAGCCAATACCAGCTTCTTTATACCCAGTGTGGCACTTTGGGTTAATGCACAGGTCGGTTTGAATTGCAAGGTCTGCAATTCAAGCTCACTAGTCCTTCCTCAGAAATCCTAGACAGGGTTACTATGAGTTGAAACCAACTCAATGGTACTTAACAACAACAACACACCTAATCAGCAACAATAACCAATTTCAGTCAAACCTATTCTAAACTGAGCTGCATAATCAGTGAAAAGAAAATAATTTTCCTCCCTCCATTCCCTAATCACACCCACCACAATGAAGTTGGTGAGTGCCTAAGATACACTAACATACAATTATCAATTTAATACAAATACAATAATACCACAATAACTTGGAAGCAAAAGGCCATCTCTGTTTATATAAGAAGAAATAAGACAGAGTGTTCCTTCAAACAACTAGCCAAGAGGCAGAGTTGCAAAAAGCATTGGAACTACCTGAAAAAGAATTCAAGAGAATGATGTTTAGGTATCCCCACATGATTAACAGAATGGTCAAGGAAAACAATGAAGAATTCAGGAAAATGCTACAAGAACAAACAAGATAGATAAAGGACTGGAGACAATACAAAACCTGCAAATAGTAATACAGAAGATTAATATTAAGTTTACAGAAATGAACAGTGAGAGGTGGAAGAATATATTTTAACCAATGGATTAGTGAGTTTGAAGCTAAATCTCCCCAAACTACTAAGCTAGAAGAATATTCTTTAAAAAAGACTGATTCATGTGAGACAACATGAAGAGGAATAATTTATGGGTGGTAAGAATTCCAGAACAGGAAGAGACAAAGAAAGCACAGAAAATATAGTGGAAGTGCTGTTGAAAGAAAACTTCCTTAACAGACAAGAAACTGACAAGTTTAAGAAAAACTTCCTTAACAGCAATGAAGAAACTGGCAAGAAAATGCACAAAGTGAACTCAGCATATAAAATTATGTGGAACAAAGAAACCAGTAGCACCACAAAGAACACACGTAGCAAAATGACAGCAATCAATTCATGCCTATTAAAACTTCCACTGAGTGTCAATGGAATACATACACTAGTCAGGAGACAAAGAGTAGAAGAATGGATAATAAAACAGGATCCTTCAATATGCACCTTTTACACAGTGACAAAAATAGAATAGAAATCAAAGGATGGAAAAAATATATAACCTAATGGCAATCAAAAATGAGCAAGAGTAGCAATATTAATTTCTGATGAAATAAATTTTAAGGCAAAAACTAGCATAAGGGACAACGAAGGACATTATCTCATGATTAAAGGGTTAATTGAACAAGAGGACATAACTATAATAAATATTTTTGCTCCAGTGAAAGAACCTCAAATACATAAATCAAAATCTAATAGAATCAAAGAAAGAAATAATAGTTGTTGTTATTAAGTGTCATTGAGTTAGTTCTGACTCAAAACTTATCCTGCAGTGCAACACCAGGACTCCTGTAGTATTCTGAAAAAATAGTAGGAGATTTTAAAACATCACTTTTGATGAAAGACAGAACAACTACAAAGAAACTGAACAAAGAACAGAAGAACTAAACAACACAATCAATCATCTTGACTTATACAGAAAGCTCAACCCAGCAACAGTACAATATACATTTCTTTTCCAAATGTAGATGGAACATTATTGGGAATAGACCATATGTTAGGACACAAAGCAAATTTCAGTAAATTTAAAGCATCAAAATACTACAAAGCATCTTTTCCACAATGCTATAAAGTTAGAAATCACCAATAGAAGATCAAGGGGGGAAAAGTCAAATGCATGGAAACTGAAAGCACCCTTCTTAAAAGAGACTGTGTAATAGAACATCAACATCAACAACAACAAATTCCTTGAATCAAATAAGAATGAAATCAAAGCATACCAAAGCCTTTGTGACACAACAAAAGCAGTGACTAGAGGGCACACATCCAAAAAGAAGAAAGAACTAAAATCAGCATATAAATGCAACATCTCCAACAATTAGAAAAAGAGCAGAAAAGAAAGCCTACAGCCACCAGAAGAAAATAAATAATAAAGATTGTTGTTGCTGTTGTTAGGTGCCATTGAGTGAGTACTGACTCATAGCAGCCCTATGTACAACAGAACAAAAGAGTGCCCAGTCCTAGGCTAACCTTACAATCATTGCTGCGTTTGAGCACATTGAAGCTGCCATTTTGGCAATCCATCTCCTTGGGGGGGCCTTCCACTTTTTCTCCGACTCTCTACCTTACCAAACATGATATCCTTCTCCAGTGACTGGTCCCTCCTGACAATATGTCCAAAGTATGAGAGAAGTCTGGTCATCCTGACTTCCAAGGAGCACTCTGACTGTACTTTGTCCAACACAGATCTATTTGTTCTTTTGGCAGTCCATTGTGCTTTCAATATTCTCTCTCCAACACCATAACTCAAATGCATTAGCTCTTCTATGGTCTTCCTTATTCACTGTCCAACTTGCATATGAGGTTGTTGCAAATACCATTGCTTGGGTCAGGCGCACCTTAGTCCTCAAATTGACATCTTAGCTCTTCAGCACTTTAAAAAGGTCTTGTGCAACAGATTTGCCTAATGCAATACGTTGTTTGATTTCTTGACTGCTGCTTCCATGCATGTTGATGATTGATCCAGGAAGAATGAAGTCCTTGACAACTTCAATCTTTTCTCCATTGATAAGAATGTTGTTTATTGGTCCAATGGTGAGGACTTTTGTTTTGTTTACATTGAGATGCTGTCCATACCAAAGGCTGTGGTCTTTGATCTTCATCAGTAAGTATTTTAAGTCCTCTTCACTTTCAGCAAGCAAGGTTGTCATACAGGTTGAATGACTATGGTGAAAGAATACAACCTTGTCATACACCTTTCTTAATTTTAAATAATTCGGTGTTTTCTTGTTCTATTCAAACAACTGCCTTTTGGTCTATGTGCAGGTTTCCCATGAGAACAGGAATAAATGAAATAGAAAATAGAAAAACAACAAAAGGAATCAACAAGACAAGAAGTTGGTTCTTTGAAAGGCTTAATACAATTGACATACCATTGGAAAATATTAACAAAAGAAGAAGATGCCAATAACACTTATAAGAAACAATATGGGTGATATAATTAATAACAGAGCTAATGAAAATAAAAAGGGTTGTTGTCAGGTGCCATTGAGTCAGAACTGACTCATAGCGACCCCATGCACAGCAGAATGAAAGAATGTCCGATCCTGGGTCAACCTCACTACCGCTGCCACACTTCATACTATCAATGATGCCACCTGGCTGATCCATCTCGTTGGGGGTCTTCCTCTTTTTCTCTGACCCTCCCCCTTACCCAGCATGACATCCTTCTCCAGCAACTGTTCTCTCTGGACAATGTGTCCAAAGTATTAGAGATGAAGCCTAGCCATCTTGGCCTCCAAGGAGTACTCTGGCTGCACTTCTTCCAAAACAGATCTTTTGGTTCTTTTGGCAGTCCATGGCACTTTCAGTATTCTCCTCCAACACCACAACTCAAAGGCATCAATTCTTCTACAATCTTCCTTATTCACTGTCCAGCTTTCGCATCCATATGAGGTTATCGAAAATACCATGGCTTGGGTCAGACGCACCTTAGTCCTCAAGCTGATATCTCTGCTCTTCAATACTTTAAAAAGTTCCTGTGCAGCAGATTTGCCCAATGCAATACGTCGTCTAATCTCTTGACTGCTGCTTCCGCGAGTGTTGATAGTTGATCCAAGAAGAAAGAAGAATAAAAAAGGTAGTAACAGAATATTTTGGATAATTGTACTTCAACAAATTTGAAAATGTAGACAAAATTGACAAATTTTTAGAAAAATAACCTACAGAAGCTAACACAGAATGAAGTAGAATGCGTCAACAGACCCATAACAAAAGAAGAAAATGACCATGCCATTAAAAAACTCTCAACAAAACAAAGTCTGAGTCCAGATGTCTTTACTGGTGAATTCCACCAACCATTCAGGGAAGAGCTCACAACTGAACTGAAAGTATTCCAGAATAAGAGTCCTCTTGTGGTGCTGCAGACTAATGCACTGGACTACAAAGTTGGTTTGAACCATAAGGTAGATGGTTCAAACTCACCAGCTGCTTCACGGAAACGCTATACATGGTTGCTCTAAGTCAGAACAAACTCTAAGACACTTAACAACAGCAACAACTCTAGATCATCAAAAAGGATGGAAAACTCAAAAATAAATTTTATGAAGCAAGAATAAACCCTTATACCAAAACCAGGCAAAGATATCACTATAAAAGAAAATTATAGACCAATGGTGTGGAATGTCTGGTAGATTCGAACTGCTGACCTGGCAGTTAGCAGCCCTACTTGTAACCATTACACTATGAGATCTATATATGTATATGTCTATACATGCATACACACACACACACATATATATATGGGTGGTGGTGGCTGTGTGCCATGGAGTCAGTTCCAACTCATAGCGGCCCTGTACAGGGTTTCCGAGGCTGTAAATCTTTACAGGAGCTGAACGCCTTATCTTTCTCCCGTGGAACGGCTGGTAGTTTCGAACTGCTGACCTTGCAATTCGCAGCCCAATTCGTAACCATTACACTAGCAGAGCTCCTTATATATCTATATATCCACAAGAAATAAGAACCATGACATGGGTAGATCTATGTACACCAATGTCATTGCAGCACTATTTACCATAGCAAAAAGATGGAGACAGCCTAAATGCCCATCAGTGGAAGAATGGAAAACTTTGGTACATACACACAATAGAATACTATGCAACATTGATGAATAATGATGAATCTTGGAAACATCTCATAACATGGGTGAACCTGGAGAAAATTATGGTAAATGAAATTAGTCAATCACAAAAGGACAGCTATTATATGAGACTACTATTGCAAAAAATCTCAAGAAATATTCTATGATGGTTACCATGGATAGAAGGGAAGGGAGAACAATTCACTGACTAGAGGATAAATGCATGTTAGCTGTGGTGATGGGGAGGGTAATATACAAGAAGAGGGAGGTTAACTGAAGAATGATCAGAATAGGTGTTGACACAGGAAGGTATGCAAGAGTTAAAGGGGATAGAGGTAAATAATGCTATATACACAACCCTGCAACAATAGTTCTCTGTGGGTAGATACAAGCACAGATACACAGGCTGACCAGGTATGAGAGGGAAAGTGAGAATATAGCAGCAATATATAGAGGGGTTTGAAAGGGGATATTTATCATTGTCACAAACAAATCTATGAATGTGGTGGAGCATATATAGGGTAAAATAATGAAAATTTTTTTTAGTTATTATCAAACATCTTAAGGCAATGAGTTGCTGGACCTAGGTACTCAGGACAATATAGTCTCAGGGGACACCACAGTCAAGAGACATAACATAGTCTAAAAGATAATTTTTAACACACTACTTTGGTGACCCACCACCCACTCATGCTGTGGTGGCTTGTGAGTTTCTGTGATTCTGGAAGCTATGCCACTGGTATTTTAAATATCAGCAGGGTCACCCATGGTAGACAGGTTTCAGATGAGCTTCAAGACAAAGACAGACTAGGAAGAAGATGTGACAAACTCCTTCTTGAATGAGCATCAAGCTGGATTCAGAAGAGGCCATGGAACAAGGGATATCATTGCTGATGGCCGATGGATCTTGGCTTTAAGCACAGAATATCAGAAAGATGTTTACCTGTGCTTTATTGACTATGCAAAGGCTTTTGATTGTGTGGATCATGACACGTTATGGACAATATTGCTAAGTATGAGTATTCCGGAACACTTAATTGCGCTCCTAAGGAATCTGTATATGGACCAAGAGGCAGTTATTTGAACAAAACATAGGAACACTGAGTGGTTTAATATTAAGAAATGTGTGAGACAGGGTTGTATTTTATCACCATACTTACTCAACCTGTATGCTGAGTAAATAATGTGAGAAGCTGTATTCTATGAAGAAAAACATGGCATCAGGATTGGAGGAAGTCTCATTAACAGTCTGTGATATGCAGATGATAGAGTCTTGCTTGCTGAAAGTGAAGAAGACTTAAAACATTTACTGATGAAAATCAAAGAGCACAGCCTTCAGTGTGGATTGCATCTCAATGTAA
>NW_006408531.1:12655864-12664049 GCF_000296735.1 Chrysochloris asiatica
AAAAAAAAAAAAAAAAGAAAGAAATCAAACAATGTATTTGTGTTAGGCAAATCTTCTACACAAGACCTTTTAAAAGTGTTGAAGAGCGAAGATGTCAGTTTGAAGACTAAGGTGCACCTGTCCCAAGCCATGGTATTTTCAACAACCTCATATGCATGTGAAAGCTGGACAGTGAATAAGGAAGATCAAAGAAGAATTGATGCATTTTAATTATGGTGTTGCAGGAGAATATTGAAAGTGCCATGGGCTGCCAAAAGAACCAATAAATCTGTTTGGGAAGAAGTGCAGCCAGAGTGCTCCTTAGAGGCCAAGATGGCCAAACTTTATCTCTCATACGTCAGACATACTGTCAGGAGGGACCAGTTGCTGGAGAAGGATATCATGTTTGGTAGGGTGGAGGGTCAGAGAAAAAGAGGAAGACCTGCAGTGAGATGGATTGGCAAAGTGGCAGTATCAATGGGCTCAAATGTGGCAACAGTAGTGAGGCTGGCCCAGGATTGGGTAGTGTTTTGTTCTGCTGTGCATAAGGTCGCTATGAGTTGTTACTGACTCGATGGCACCTAACAACAACAACTTTGGTGACTAGTATCTGGAATCTTAAAAGCTCATGTGTAGTCATCTTAGGTGCAACTGTTGGTCTTTCCTTGTGTGGAAGATAGAAGAGTGACAAAAATTGAAGATTCTTAGACAAAATTAGTCCTATGGGCCAATGGTGAACATCCATCACCGTGACTGAGACCAAAAGAACTAGATGATGTCTGGTGCTACTATCAACTTCTCTGAAAGGGATCACATTAGAAGGTCCTGGCTATAGTGGGAGAAACACGGGATAAAACACAAAATTATATTTAAAAAACAGGCTTACCGATCACAATGAGCCTGAAGGAACCTGATAGTATGGCCCTCAATGGTCCTTCATGTCTGGAATGGATCTCACCCTCATTTTCAGCCAAGCATTAGATGTATGGAATCATGGTGTAGTGCTATAAGATAAAGCACTAGACTGCAAGATTGCTGTGAACTGTAAGAGCGGTGATTCAAATTCACTAAACTACTCCTTGGAAACCCTATACAGGGTCTCTATGAGTCAGAATCGAGTTAAAAACACTTAACAACAACATTAGATAGTGGGTCAGGGGACAACAACACTAATAAGGTATGCTCACCATGGAACGGTCAATCATTTAAGGTTAAAAGGGCAACATTTAACTAAGGGCAAAGTTGAAAAGGGATGGGAAGGAAAAGGGATGGACTGGAAACAGGAACCATAAGGAGGAAGTGGCTGAATGGATGGGATTGCAGTAATTGAGCTGAAACTGTATATGACTTATTGAATGTAGAACTGATGATCTTCTCTGTAAACCTTCACTTAATTCACAATAAAAAATATTTAATTTTAAGTCTTGAGTTTCAATATTGAAGGAATCTATAGGCAAAATATTGAATTACTCAGAAAGTATCAAAGGCAGATGAAAGGACAGAAAGCAGTTGTAGATTGGACGGGAGGTGTGGTTCTTCCTTGGTCCCTGCACCTCCTGGTAGCCTGGGGGCATTGCCAGTCCAGTGGTCAGTGGTACCATCTCCTGTGCAGCCTCTACTCTGCCTGGGATCAGGTGTCAGGCATACTAACCACATCTGGAAGTACATGAACCCACCCTGACCTACACAAAGTTCAAACAGAACTTTTCACACTTTCACAAGGAGATAGGTGGTGAGTGCCTGAGAACACACCAACATGCAAACATTAATTAAATTTGAATACAAGGACACCACAATGTCTCAGAGAAAATTGACAATTTCAGCTTACATGAAGAAACAAGACAAAATGTCTAAAAAAAAATGACCAAAATATGAAGTTAGAAAATATAATATCAAAAATGGTATCAGAACTATTTGATGAGGAATTAAAAAAAATGCTACTTAGGTACCTTCGATGGATTGAGCGAAGGATCAAGAAAATTGCAGATGAAATCAAGGAAAACACAGAGAAAACTTTAGAGGAAATCAGGAAACATTACAAGAACAAATTGAAAAAATAAATGAAAATCTGGGGGAAAAAACAAAAACACAGCAATTAGAATGCTAGAAGACTAATACTAAGGTTTCAGAAATAGACAATATATTAAAAAGGTAATGTATAGAATCAATGGAAGGCTGAGTTAGTGAACGTAAGAAAAATCTCTCAATGCACTAGAACACAAGGTCAGTGTGAACTGCCAGGTCAGCAGTTCAAACTCAGCAGCTGCTCCTGAAAACCCTATGCAGGACTGCTATGAGTCAGAACCAACCCAATGGCACTTAACAACAACAAAAAAATAAGAGGCGTAATCAGGAAAGGGGGAAAATTTTGAAGAAAGTCTAATACTTATGTGGTACACTTATCAAGAGGAATAACATGTGTGATTGGAATTCCAGAACATGAAGACAAAACAAAACAAAATTGTCTAAGAGCTGTTGGAAGAAAGTTTTTCCCTAGTAGCATAAAATCACTGGAAGATGTGTATTCAAGAAATTGAATGAACCCCAAATAGGATAGATCCCCCAAAAGGAAATCACCAAGACATAACCAAACTTTTCAAAACCAAAGACAAGGAAAGAAGCCTGAGCCCAGCTTGGGAAAAATGAAAAGTTACCTACAAAGGAGAACCAATAAGACTAAGTTCTAATTTCTCAGCAGAAATCATGCAGGCAAGAAGACAGTGGAACAACGTATATAAAACTCTGAAAGAAAAAACTGCAAACCAAGAATCATAAACCCAGCAAAATTGTCCACCAAATGTTGTTGTTGTTGCCATCAAATTGGTTCTGACTCACAGCAACCCTGTTCAAGCTGACCTTGTGGTTGAGTGCTTATCCTACAGCATCACACCAGGACTCCATCAAATATAATGGTGAAATGAGGGGACATTTCCAGATAAACAGAAATTCAAAGAATTTGTAAAAGCCAGACCAATCTTACAAAAAACACTAAAGGGAATTCTTAGGACAGAAAACTAACAACAGCATGAGATTAACATACATAGCAGTATTACCTAGAACTCAAGAAGTAGTCAAAGTAAAACAGAAATTCCAAATGAAGAGGAAATCAAAATTTCAAGAAAAGAAATAAAAATGAATAAATTTAAAAAATCTAAACATCGCCATATAAACTGGACTAAGCATTACTCTTACCTATAACACTAGCCCTAGCCCTAACCATAACCCTAACACTAAACAAAGTCTTATACCTAGCATAAATCTAGTAGAGTCTTAATCCTAACTCCTATTCCCCCTAATAAATCAATAATAACATTTTTGTTAAAAGATGGAAGAAGTACATGGGGGTTATTGTACCAGGAAGAATTGGTTGATGTCCAACCATTTCAAGAGGTAGCATATAAACTACAATTTCAGGAAGTAGTATTGGAGAAAGAAGTTCAAGTTGAACTGAAGGCGTTAGTGAAAAACAAGTCTCCAGAAATTGACAGAATGCAAATGGAAATGTTTTGACAAAATGATGTAGTGATACAGACACTCACTCGTCTGTATTGAGAAAATTTGAAGACAGTTACATGGTCAACCAGTTGGAAGAGATCCATATTTGTACCCATACCAAAGAAAGGTAACACAGTGGGGTTTGGAAAAGCAATATCATTAATATAATTAGCAGCCATTTGAACAAAACAAGGGGATACTGAATGGTTTAAAATCAGGAAAGGTGTGGGTCATGGTTGTACTCTTTCATCATACATATTCAATCTATATAATGAGCAAATAATTCAAGACTAGATTATATGAAAAAAACATTGTATCAGGATTGGAGAAAGACTCATCAATATCCTGTGGTATGTAGGTAACACAACCTTGCTTACTGGAAGTGAAGAGAACTTGAAATGCTTATTGATAAAGATCAAAGCCTACAGTCTTCAGTATGGATTGCACCTCAATGTAAAGAAAACAAAAATCCTCATTATTGGAGTAATAAATAACATCATGGTAAACAGAGAAAAGTTTGGAGTTGTCAAACATTTAGTTTTACTTATGTCCAAAATCAATACTCATGGAAGCAGCATTCAAGAAATCAAATGATGTATTGCATTAGGAATATCTGCTGCAGAAGATTTTTTTAAATTGTTAAAAGAGTAAAGATGTCACTTTGAGGACTAAGGATTGCCTGACCCAAGTCATGATATTTTTCAGATGCCTCATGTGCATATGAAAGCTGGAAAATGAGTAGGTAGATCGCAGAATAAATGATACATTGAATTATGGCATTAGTGAAGAATAGTGAAAGTATCATGGACTGCCAGAAGAACAAACAAATCTGTTTTGGAAGAAGTATGGCCAGATTGCTCCCTGGCAGTGACAATGGTGACAACTCTCTTTTACTTTGGATATGTTGTCAGCAAGGACAAATCCCTGGAAGAGGACATCATGCCTGGTAAAGTGAAGGGTCAGCGAAAAAGAGGAAGACCCTTAGTAAGAGGAATCGACACAATGGCTGCAACAATGGGCTCAAGCATAAGTATGAGGAGGCCCTGGACCAGGCAGTGTTTGGTTTGGTTGTGCATAAGGTCACTATGAGTTGGAACTGACTTGACAGCACCTAACAACAATATTTCTTCAGTGAATAATGTAAAAACAAACAAAACCTGCACTGACATGCTTAACTTCTTTAGGTGTAGACTAAATGGCTGGTATCATGCTTACAGAAGTGTCTTGAATTTGATACAGCTTATGTAGAGAAATAAACTTTATCATTTTAATTTTTGCCTTTTAATTCCATTTTTGATTAACTTTTTTTAAATTCCCTTTGCATATGTTGTTACTAGTTGCCAGCACGTAGATTTTGGCTCTTATGTGCATAGTGAAATTGCTACATAGAGTTTTCAAGGCTGTGACCTATTCAAAGCAGATTGCCAACCCAGTCTCCCAAGGCACATCTGGGTAGATTTAAATTTCCAACCTTTTGGCTAATAGTTGAGTGTTTAACTATCCAGGAGCTAACTTGTAGTAAGTAGTCCACTGCTTATCCTATAGCACCACTCTCGGATCTTATACACACACACACATACACACACACACACACACACACACACACACCCCTATGAGAGCCAGAACTCAGGCTCCCTGGTTTTTCCGGGTCTCACATGTTTTCTGCTTTTGACAGGTGCAGTCCTACCACTTTTCTATCATTTCTTTAAGTGGAAAATATTTGCATTTTCCTTCTCTGTCAGGTTTCCACTTGGCACAGGTTCCAGGTTTTGCACATTTTACTATGTTAACTTGTTGCCCTGAGTTTACCCGTGTGTGTCAGAGTAGAACTGTGCTCCATAGAATTTTCCACAGCTGATTTTTCACAAGTAGAGCATCGATTTTTTTTTTACTGAAGCACCTCTGGGTGGATTTGAACTGCCAACCCTTCAGTTGAGTGCCAAGTGAATTAACAGTTTGCACCACTGAGAGATGCATGTGATTCTATAGGAGAATACAGTCAGGCAAGTACAATACCGTTATCTTTACAGATACTGACTCTGTGGAAGGCTGAATGAGGCAGAACATTTTAATGGGCACACAGAAACACTGTTATGCAGTATGGGTGGTTGCATGGTGACCATTTCTGGTTGGTTAAGTTTTGTTTACAGTCTATTAATCCTTTCAGATGTGTGCTTAAAATTCTTACTTTGAATTTTGAAAAGGTTGCCACTAGAACATTCTAAAAATGGGCAGAAGAGATCCTTCAAGTGCATACTAAACACAATTAGAAGTCATATGATGCAGATGACAAGAGTTGGAAATGACAAAGAAGTCTGTCACGTGGAAAGAGTAGTGTTTAATTCTAATCTGCCCATTGTCCAGGCCTGAGGCATCACCAGAAATAGCAGCAAATTTTGGAAGCTGACACCAGTGTTTGAATAGGACATGGGAATGGGAGGAAACATGGATGAGGTGACCGGTTATGCATCACTCCTTTCAGGCTCTTTTATGAACACAGGAAGTAATGGTAAAGAATGTCATCTTTAGAACAAAGGACAATGATGTGGAAAAGTCTGTGATATAAAGTTCTCAGTCATCTCTAAGTCATATAAATGGCCTGGATGACACTTCATCTGATTTATATTTTTGAACTTCAATATACCATGGTGTAATTTCCTTGGATATACTTCCCTTTTTGTTTTCTGAGAATGAGAAACACATTTCTCCCCAATCAAGATCAACTTGATGACATTAGAATCCTCCCTTTCCCAAGAACTAGCAGCAATTATTTTAGGACCTCTTTTTAAAAATCAGAAAACCAAAAATACCCTTTTTATTGTAAATTGAGTGAAGAGTTACAGGCAAGATCATCAGTTTTACATTAAACAAATCCTACATTTTGCTTCATCTCAATGATTTCAATGTCCTCCCTGTGCTTCCTATTTCCAACCCAACTGTCTTCTAATCCCTTCTGAATTTTGTCCCTGTTGTTGTTATTAAGTGCTGTCGAGTCAGTTCCAACTCATAGGGTCCCTGTCCAGAGTTTCCAAGAGTGGCTGGTGAGCTTGAACTACTGACCTTGAGGTTCAAATCAACCTTGCAGTCCAGCATATTAACTCACAGCACTATACCAGGACTCCGACTCTGTCCCTAGGCAAATGTTACAGGGACTTTTTAAAGGTAGACTCACTGAATTGATTCTGGAAAAGTCTAAAATGGAAGTTAGAAACTTGTTCTTGAATGTAGAGTAGCTACAGCAAATGGAAGATATGATGATGTAAAAGAGCTAGACAGAGTAGTTCAAAGGATCACTCAAGAAGACAAAGTAAAGTAATATAATCAAATGTACAAAGGCCTGGTGTTAGAAAACACAAAGAGAAGAATATGCTCATCATTTCTTAACCTGAAAGAACTGAAGAAAAAACTCAAGCTTTGAGTTGTAATATTGAAGGATTCTATTAGCAAAATATTGAATTAGACAGGAGCATCAAAAGAAAATGGAAAGAATACACAGCCACTGTACCAAAAAGAAATGGTAGATGTCCAACCATTTCAGGAGGTAACATATAATCAAAAACCAATGGTACTGAAGGATGATATCCAAGTTGCACTGAAGGCATTGGCAAAAACAAATCTCCAGAAATTGATGACATACCAATTGAAATGTTTCAACAAATAGATATAGTACTGGAAGTGCTACCTTATCTAGGCCAAAAAATTCCATATTTGTGCTCATTCCAAAGATAGGTATTCCAGAGGAATGTGGAAATTAAGAAACAATATAATGTCTCATACAAATAAACTTTGTTGTTGATGATTGAAAAATGATAGCAATAGTACATTAACAGAGAATCCCAGAAACTCAAGCTGTATTCAGAAAAGGGATATCATTTCTGATTTCAGATGGATCTTGAATGAAAGAAAATACCAAATAGATGTCTATCTGTGTTTTATTTACTATGCAAAGACATTGAAGTGTGTGAATCATAACAAATTATGAATATCAATGTGAATAATGTGAATTCCAGAACACTTAACAGTGCTTTGTTGTTGTTGTTAAGTGCTGTCAGTTGGTTCCGACTTGTAGCCACTCTATATAGGGTTTCTGAATATCATCTGCTGGGTTTCAACCATTGACCTTGTGATTCAAACTGACCTTGCAGTCCAGTGTATTATCCTGCAGCGTCACACTAGGACTCCTAAGTGTGCTTAAGCAGAATTTAAACATAGAAGAAGAGGCAATCGTTTGAACGAACAAGTGGATACTGAATGATTTAAAACCAAGAAACATGTGAGTCTGGGTTTTATTCTTTCAATCTGTATGTTCAGCAATAATCTGAGAACCTGGATTATATGAAGAACAAGGTATCTGAATCAGAATAAGACTCCTTATCAACCTGCAATATGTAAATGACAACTTTGCTGCAAGTGAAGACAACACGAAGCAACATTATTGATGAAGAGCAAACACTACAGCCATCAGGTTGGATTACACCTAATGATATAGAAAACAAAAATCCTCACAACTGGACCAATAAGTGGCATCATGATACATGGATAAAAGATTAATGTTGTCAAGGATTTCATTTTACTTGTATTCATAATCAACAACCATGGAAGCAACTGTCAAGCAATCTATCTATCTATCTATCTATCTATCTATCTATCTATCTATCTATCTATCTATCTATCTATCTATCTATCTATCTATCTATCTATCTACCTACCT
>NW_006408531.1:12664149-12672815 GCF_000296735.1 Chrysochloris asiatica
ATCTATCTATCTATCTATCTATCTATCTATCTATCTATCTATCTATCTATCTACCTACCTACCTACCTACCTATCTATCTATCTATCTATCTATCTATCTATCTATCTATCTATCTATCTATCTATCTATCTATCCAGCTAGCTAGCATTGTGGGTTAATGCGCCAGACTGCAAAGCTGTTTGAACTGCAAGGTTAGAAGTTCAAGCTCACCAGCTACTCCTTGGAAACCCTATACAGGGTTGCTATGGGTTGGAACCAACTCAACAGCATTTCACAACAACTATCTATCTATCTATCTATCTATCTATCTATCTATCTATCTATCTATCTATCTATCTATCTATCTTTTTGGTTCTCTATTTTCAGTTTTATAAGTCTGTTTTTCACTTCTTGTCTTTCAGTTTGTCATACTGTGATGGCTTGTGTGTTGCTGGGATGCTAGAGATTCTGTCACTATTTTAAATACCATTAGTGTTACCCATAGTGGACAGGTTTCAGGAGAGCTTCCAAATTAAGGCAAACTACGAAGAAGGAACCTGTACATCAACCAAGAGATAGTCATTTAAACAGAACAAGGGAATATCAAATGGTTTAAAATCAGGAAGGGTGTGTGCCAGGGTTGTATTCTTTCACCATACTTATTCCGTCTCTATGATGAGCAAATAATCTGAGAATCTAGATGATATGAAGAACATGACATCAGGATTGGAGGAAGACTCATTAACAACCTGTGATATTCAGATGCTTGCTGAAAGTGAAAAAGACTTAAAATACTTACTGATGAAGTTCAAAGAACACAGCCTTCATTGTGGGTTGCACCCCAATGCAAAGAAAACAAAAATCCTCACCATTAGACAAATAGTATCACGATAAATGGAGAAAAAATTGAAGTTAAAGATTTCATTTTGCTTGGACCCACCATCAACATACACAGAAGCAGCAATCAAGAAATCAAACGACATATTACATTAGGAAAATCTGCTGCACAAGACCTCACTAAAGCATCAAAGAGCAAAGATGTCAGCTTGAGGACTAAGGTGCACCTGACCTAAGCCATGGTATTTTCAATAACCTCATATGCATATGGAAATTGAGCAATGAGTAAGGAAGACTGTGGAAGAATTGGTGAACTTGAGTTATTGTGTTGGAGAATAATATTGAAAGTACCATTGGCTGTAAGAAGCACAAACAAATCAGTGTTGGAAGAAAAACATTCTTGCTCCTTAGAAGCAAGGATGATGAAGCTTTGTCTCTCATACTTTGGACATATTACTAGGAGGTACCAGTCCATGTAGAAAGACATGTTTGGTAAAGCAGACAGTCAGCAACAAGAGGAAGACCCCAACGAGATGGACTGGCACAGTAACAACAGCAGTGGGTTCAAGTGTAGTGATTGTGAGGCTGGTGCAGAACTATGCAACATTTTGTTCTGTTGTATATAAGATCGCTATGAGTTGGAACCAACTCAATGGCAATTAACAACAACAGGAAGGAGAGACAGACTACTTTTGAATGGTTAGCCACTTAGAAGTAGCAGCAGAACATTGTCAGACATAGTGCCGGAACATGAACCCTTCAAGTTGGAAGACATTCAAAATACTACAGGGGAAGAGTTACCGCCTGAAAGTAGAATTGACCTTCATGATTTGGATGGAGTTAAGCTTTCAGGACTCTCATTTCATGATGGGGCAGAACTCAAAATGAGAAGAAACAGCTAAAATATCCATTAATAATCAAAATGTGAAATGTATGTAGTATTGTTGTTGTTGTTAAGTGCCATTGAGTTGGTTCCAACTCCTAGCAACCCTGTATATGGTTTCTGAGGAGCAGCTGGTGAGCTTCAACTGCCGACCTTATGGTTCAAACTGACCTTGTAGTCCATCGCATTAACCTTCAGTGCACACAGGAAAATTGGAAGCCATCAAAAATGAAGCAGAACACATGACAATTGATATCTTAGACACTAGTGAATGGAATTGGCCTGCTATTGGCCATTTTGAATCAGACAATCATATGATTTACTATGCCAAGAACAACAAATTGAAGAGGAATTGCATCACATTTGTCATCAAAAAGAGCATTTTAAGATCGATCTTGAACTGTCATGCTGTCTGTGATAGGATAATACCTATATGCCTACAAGGAACACCAGTTAATTCCGTTATTCACATTTCTGCACCAATCACTAAAACCTTTGATAATGAAATTGAAGAATTCTACCAAATTCTTTGGAGTCCTGGTGTGGTGCTGTGGGCTAATGCGTCAGACTGCAAAGTCATTTGAACTGCAAGGTCAGCGGTTCAAGCTCACCAGCTGCTCCTTGGAAACCCTATACAGGGTAGCTATGGGTTGGGATTGACTCAACAGCACTTAGCAACAATAACAACAACAACAAACAAGTACTTCAGTCTGAAATTGATCCACCGTGCAATCAAGGTACATTGATAGTTACTGGGGACTGGAATGTAAAAGTTGGAAACAGAGAGGTAGGATCAGTAGTTGGGAAATATGGCCTTGGTGATAGAAAGAATGCAGCAGATTGCATGACAGAATTTTACAAGACCAATGACTTATGCAAATACATTTTTTCAACACCCTAAAAGGTAACACCTCTACCTCACCAGATGGAATACACAGAAATCAAATTGACTATATCTGTGGGAAGAGATGATAGAAAAACACCATATCATCATCCCAAACAAGGCCAGGGCAGACTGTGGAACAGACCAGGCAGTGTTTCATTCTGTTGTGCATAGGGTCATTCACTATGAATCGGAACCAACTCAGCAGCCACTAACAACACCAACTTCTCTGTTTACTTTTAATATTTCTTATTTGTGTTGAGTTCTAGATAACACTGTCATGCATGTTAGTCTCAGGTTGCTGATGTTGATTCTATGTCCAAAGAACACATTTTGATATTTTTTGTAAGATTGATCTGGTTTTTACAAATTCTTTTAATTTCTGTTTATATGGAAATAACATAAATTTGCTGTTTTTGATGGACAATTTTGCTGGGTATATACTTGGTTGGCAATTTTTTTTCTTTCAGAATTTTATGTGTGTCATTCCATTGTTTTCTACTGACAAATCAGAGCTTAGTCTCCTTTGTATGTATCTTCTCACTTTTCCTGAGTTGCTTTCAGGATTCTTTCTTTGTCCTTGATTTTGAAAAGTTTGATAATGACATATCTTGGTGGCCCCTTAGGGTAAGCACTGGACCTCTTGGTTTGAACCACAAGGTTAGCAGTACAAACTCACTAGCCACTCCTCTGAAATCCTACACAGGATCTCCATGAGTCAGATCCAATTTGACAGCACTTCACAACAACAACATGCTGTTAGGTATTGGTTCAACTTCTTGAATAATTGTCTTCTCATCATCTTTCATGATTTTATGGTAGCTATCATCGAATGACTCTTGGAAATATTCTGGGTTTTTTTGGTCACTTCTTGTTCTGGAATTCCAGTGACATGTAAGTTATTTCTCTTGTTAGTTTCCCATTTTAGGCTTTCTTTAAATTTTTTGTCCATTTTTCTGATTGCTTCTCTGGCAGACAAATATTGAGAGATTTTTTTCCCCCTCAGGTTCAGTAATTTAGTCCTCCATTGATTTAATTCTACTTCTTTGTTCCTATTTCTGAAGTCTTAGTATTAATCTTCTGACTTTCTAATTAACTTTTCAGTATGGTTCCTTTTGTGTGTGTGTGTGTGTGTGTGTGTGTGTGTGTGGTTTTCTCAGTCATTCTCTCAGTTTCTTAAAAGTGCCTATACCATATTCTTTTGGATTCCTTATTAAGTAGATTTTATTTTGGCATTACATTTTCTATATCTTGTCCTTTCCTCTGAAATTCAGGGCTCCAGGATCACCATTGATATTTGTTTCACTTTAACAAATGTCCTCATGTGTCATTTGTTTGAGACACTCTCTTTTTTTGTGTGTATGTTACAATTGTCTGTTTTCTCCGAGACATTGTGGTGTCCCATTTATGATTAATTGATGATTATAGATTGGTGTGTCCTCTGCCTCTCACCACCTGTCTCCTGGTGGATGTGGTAGAGACTGGATATATACATGCAGTTTTCTGTTCACTGTTTGTGTAACACAGTTCAGGGTGTGCTCAGGCACCTCCAGAAGCAGAGGCACTATGCCTGGTGCCTGACCCCTGGCAGAGCAGAAGCTGCACAGGAGAGGGTACCACTGACTACTGGGTTGGCAAGGGCAGGGACTGACCATGCCCCCAGATGCCAGAAGGGTGCAGGAAAAGGGAGAACTTCACCCCTTTGCTGCCAACCTCCAGTCACGTCCTGTGTCTGAAGGTCACAAAATGGACTGCCTCTTGCAAAAACTCAGGACGGCTATGCTGTTGCATACTGGGCTACAGTCTGCCCATTTTTCTTCCCTCTCATGGCTCCTGTTCTGCTTCCTTATCTAGTTGGTACTCAGTTCACCTTTCTGTCCTATCCTCTGAAGCTCAGGGTTCCATGATCACCATTGGCATCTGTTCCAATTAGCTTCCAAAGTCTTTGTTGCAGAGGGTTGGCTTGGTGTATCTGCCTGCTCTGCCATCTTGACCCTGAAGTCTACATTACCTTTTGTCTTTTTTTTAAAGTTTTTATTGTGAATTGAATTAAAGTTTACAGGGCAGATCATCAGTTTTACATTCAACAAGTCATATCCTTTGTTTCATTACAATGATTATAAGTCTCTCCATGTACCATCAATCAATAGTATTTCTCTCTATTATTCACTTAAGCTTTTTTTTTTTGTGTGTAAACACTCAGGCATACATAATAATTTAAACCACCAAAGGGCACATTCTGCAAGTCTACCTCCTAGTCACCAGCTCTGAGTCCCTCTCTTTCCACGAATCTAGAGTCCTTAGCTGCTCCTTCTTTCCATGTCCCCATCTCTGCCTTCATCTCTGGTGTCACTGCTTCTCTGGATAAGGTCCCACATTCTGCTTGTGCTCTTCTCCTTTGATGGTCCTAGGGTCCTCTGTTTCTGGACTGTAAGATTAACTACTTCCCATTTTTGTTACAAATCTTCTACCTTTACAGTTGTGACAGTCACAATTAGTCATGATAACAATTACTCACTATTGAATCATAAGAATCGTATCTCCATCTCTTTTAACAAGATCCATCTAGACAAGATGAAAATCAGTGGGGACTTTATCTTCCCCCACATACTCTTAAACTAAACTCCCTCTCAAAACATTGTAAGCCAGTCACTTCGTGCCTTTATCACCCCCTCATTTTTAATAGGTATCAAATGTCTACGTTTTCCATCCCAATCTACCCTGTGTACAGAGGGGATAGCATTGATACTTGATGTGAAGATTCCTTAGTATGTTGAGCTATTACTTCCATGAGTATAGGTCAAGTTCATCAAATTGTAGCAATTTACCCTAATTTCCTTTATCAAATATTATTGGTTTGGTTTTGGTTTGGTTTTAAATTTTCCTCTAGGAAAGTTCTGATTATCAAGCTATCAATGCTAGGTCAAACGGATTCTATCTGCAAATTTGGGTGTTCTTGTGTGTCTCCCCTCACTTTATATCAGCGGGATATTTCACTCTCAGCTCTAGCCCTCCGTGGCTATGTTCTTGTCCATGGGCTCGGGTGTCCCCAGGTCTCACCACATTTTGGACCAACTTGACCTTCCTCTTCTCTCTCTCATCTCCAGGTCAATGGGAGTCTATGGAGCATGATTGAACTCAACCCATTTCTTCATTGCTTCCTTTCCCTCTCTTCCACTCACCAGTAGACCAATGTGGTCACCAGCAAGCTTACATGCCCTCTCATGTATTCCCTTTGAGTTCAGTCTTGAGGGGATTTTTTTCCTGAAGGGACTTGATAGCTTATCTTCGTGGCTTCCCAGTGAACAACTTGCTTATTCTTGTAGTAGCAAATCATACTGCTATTTTTTTTTTTTTTTCTTGGTGGTTGGGGGAGAGTTTCCATATGATCTCTCTTTGAAGAAGTGTCTTCTGTCACTGTAGCTGTTCCAGGCTGGTCTGCTTGTCCTTTCTTGTGGGAATGTCCCACCTCAGAATGTTCTCGATGGGACTCAGAATTCCACCTGAGGTACTATATACTGCAAAGGCTCCGCAAGAGGCCTATTTGACTGGACAAGTTCTAGAATGGGCAAGTTTTAGGTATTCCAATAAGTTGCAGGCTGAAGACAGGCTTACAAGCTTTCTGTAATCATGTTTCCTGACATTCTTTTCTATCCCACTCAAGTGTCTATTTTACAATAGTAGGCAAGGGAAACCAATATTCATGAGACAGTCAAGCACCTTAGTATTATTTCTCCTCTTCAGACTATGCCTCTATCGATGTATCACAGAGCCCTGTTGTTCTAAGTTTGAGCATGCATCACATTTAGCCCATGCAAAACTGTCTCAGTGCTCCATTATTTACCTTGTTCTTTCACACCCTTCCTCTTCTTGTGTGTTGCCTTCCCCAACACCTGAACTACGATGTCTCTGCTCTCTACCCTGTGCTCTACCGTTGCCTCCCTCCACCTCCCCCAAACCCCAACCCCCACTGGTAACCAACAAATACTTCTTTATTTTTTCCCTTTTAGTATGGGTATATTTTCTTAAGCATTTACGATAATGGTCTTCTTGTTATTGTTAGGTGCCATTGAGTTGGCACCAACTCATAGTAACCCTTTGTACAATAGAATGAAACACTGCCTGGTCCTGGGCAAACCTCACAATAGTTGCCATGCTTGAACACATTGATGCTGCCATATTACCAATCCATCTGGTTGGAGGTCTTCCTCTCTTTCTCTGACCCTCCACCTTACCAAACATGATATCCTTCTCCAGAAACTAGTCCCTCCTGGCAATATGTCTGAAGTATGAGAGTCGAAGTTTGACCATCCTGGCCTCCAAGGAGCACTCTGGCTGTACTTCTTCCAACACAGATCTGTTGGTTCTTTTGGCAGCCCATGGTACTTTTAATATTCTCCTCCAACACCATAACTCAAAAGCATCAATTCTTCTACGGTCTTCCTTATTCACTGTCCAGCTTTCACATGCATATGAGGTTATTGAAAATACCATGGCTTGGGTCAGGCACACCTTAGTCTTCAAGCAGATATCTTTGCTCTTTGACACTTTAAAAAGGTCTTGTGCAGCAGATTTGCCTAATGCAATACATCGTTTAATTTCTTGACTGCTGCTTCCATTACTCTTGATAGCTGATCCGAGAAGAATGAAGTCCTTGACTACTTCAGTCTTTTCTCCATTGATAAGAATATTGTTTATTGGTCCAGTGGTGAGGATTTTTGTTTTGTTTACATTGAGATGCAATCCATATTGAAGGCTGTGTTTTTTTTATCTTCATCAGTAAATGTTTTAAGTCATCTTCACTTTCAACATGCAAGGTTGTATCATTTGCATATAGCAGGTTGTTAATGAGTCTTCCTCCAATCATGATGTCATGGTTTTCTTCATATAACCTAGTTTCTCACATTTGCTCAGCATACAGGTTGAATAAGTATGGTGAAAGAATACAACCCTGTCTCACACCTTTCTTAATTTTAAATCATTCAGTGTTCCCATGGTCTGTTCAAACAACTGCCTATTGTCCTATGTACAGATTCCTCATGAGTACAATGAAGTGTTCTGGAATACTCATATTTTGCAATGTTGTCCATAACTTGTCATGATCTACACAATCAAAATAGTGGTCTTATGCAATATTTATTCTTTGTGACTGACTAATTTCACTCAGCATAATGTCCACAAGGTTCATTCATGTTATTTGGTGGCTTACAGCTTCCTTGTTCTTCTTCAAGGTAGCATAATATTCCATTGTGTGTATATACCAAAGTTTGTTTTTCCATTCTTCCATTGATGGTCACTTAGGCTGTCTCCATCTTTTTGCTATGTGAATAGTCCTGCTATGAACATTTGTGTGCATATATCTACTCGTGTTATGGCTCATATTTCTTATGGATGTATACCAAGTAGAGGAATTACTAGATCATATCATATTTGTATTTCCAAGTTTCTGAAGATACGCCATGTTGTTTTTCAGAGTGGTTGGACCATTTTGAATTCCCACCAGCAATGTAGGAAGGTCCAAGTCTCTCCACATACTTGCCAGCATTTATTGTCCTCTGCATTTTTGAACTTCATTGTTATTGCTGTTGTGAGATGATATCTCATTGTTGTTTTGATTTGTATCTCAATGGCTAATGATGGGAGTTCTGGTGTGGTGCTGTGGCCTAATGCATCAGACTGTAAAGTTGTTTAAACTATAAGGTCGGTGGTTCAAGCTCATCAGCTCTCCTTGGAAAGCCTATACAAGGTCGCTATGGATTGGAATCAACTTGACGCCACTTAACAACAACAACAACAACAATGGCTAATGATCGTGAACATTTCTTCATAATTTTGTTGACTGCCCAAATATCTTCCTTGGTGATGGGTATGTTCATGTCTTGTGCCCATTTTTTAATTGGGTTACTTGTCTTTTTCTTGTAGAGTGGTGTAATTTCTTATAGATTTTATAAATTAGTCCCTTGTCAGATATGTCAGGTATGGGTTGCATCTCAATGTCAGGAAAACAAAAATCCTCACCACTGGACCAATAAACAACATTCTTATCAATGGAGAAAAGATTGAAGTTGTCAAGGACTTCATTC
>NW_006408531.1:12673200-12702991 GCF_000296735.1 Chrysochloris asiatica
GTCTCTCATACTTCAGACATATTGTCAGGAGGAAACAGTCGCTGGAGAAGGATGTCATGCTGGATAAGATGGAAGGTCAGAGAAAAAGGGGAAGATCCCCAACGAGATGGATCAGCTAGGTGACATCATTGATGGCATCAAGTGTGGCAGTGGTAGTGAGGTTGGCCCAGGATCGGATATTGTTTCGTTCTGCTGTGCATGGGGTTGCTATGAGTCGGTTCCATATGTCATTGCAAAAGATTTTTTCAGATTCTGTGGGCTCCCTTTTTACTCTTTTGGTGAGATACTTTGATGCACATAAGTTTCTAATTTTTAGAGTGTCCCAATCATCTATTTTGTCTTCTATTGTTTGTGTAATTTTTGCAAAATTTGGTAATCTGCATGTGCCCTGGATTAGAACCCTTACATTAGTTCTATTTTTTGTTGATGACCTTTATAATTCTGGGATTCATATTTAGGTCTTTAATTCATGCTGAGTTGATTTTTGTATATGACATGAGGTAACGGTCTTGTTTCAATCTTTTGCACACTGATTTCCAGTTCTGCTAGTACCATCTGTTGAAGAGATTATGCATTCCCTTCTCAATGTACTTTGGCCCTTTGTCAAAGATCAGTTGGCTGTATGTGGATGGATTAATTTCTGGACTCTAGATTCTGTTCCATTGGTCAATATATCTTTCATTGTACTAGTACCAGGCTGTTTTGACCACTGTAGACATGTAGTAAATTTTGAAATCAGGGAGTGAGAGGCCTCCAACTTTTTGTTCTTCTTAAGCAGTGCTTTCTTTTCCGTATAAAGTTTATAATTTTTTTTTTCCTTCTCTCTAAAGAATGTCATTGAAGTCTGGATGGGGATTGCATTATATGTGTAGATTGCTTGGGTAGTATCGACATTTTCACAATGTGACTGTTACTTCCTGTCCAGGAGCATGGTATATTCTTCCGTTTTTGTAAGTCTCTTTTGGTTTCTTTTAGTAGTGGTTTGTAGTTTACTTTGTATAGGTCATTTGTTTCTCTGGTGACATTTATTTCTAAATATTTCATCCTATGGGTGGCTAGGGCTATTGTAAATGGTATTGCTTTCCTAATTTCCTTTTCAGCACTGTTATTATTAGTATAGAGGAATCCATCTGATTTTTGTATGTTGATCTTCTACCCTGCCACTTTGCTGAATCTTCCTATGAGTTTCAGTAGTTTTTTTGCTGAGTCTTTCTTTGGTGATTTCTATATATATAGTATCATATCATCTGCAAATAGAGAGAGTTTTACTTCCTCTTTGCCAATTTGGATGCTTTTAATTTCTATATCTTGTCTTATAGCTCTGGCTAAGACTTCCAAAACAATATTGAATAGGAGTGGAGATAAAGGGCATCGTTGTCTGGTACCTGTTCACAAGGTGAAGGCTTTCAGTTTCTCTCCACTGAGAGTGATGTTAGTTGTTGGTTTTGTATACATACTCTTAATTATGTTGAGGAATTTCCCTGCAATTCCTACTTCGTTTTGTGTTTTTATCAGGAAAGGATGTTGGATTTTGTCAAATGTCTTTTCTGTATCAATCAATATTTTCATGTGGTTCTTTTCCTTTTTCTTATTTATATGGTGGATTATATTGATTGTTTTTCTAATGTTGAAGCATCCTTGCATCACTGATATGAATCCCACTTGGTCATGATGTATTATCTTTTTGATGTGTTGTTGAATTCTGTTGGCTAGGATTTTGTTGAGAATTTTTGCATCTATGTTCATGAGGGATATTGGTCTATAGTGTTCTTTCTTAGTGATGTCCTTCCCTGGTTTTGGTATGAGGGTTATTTATACTTGCTTCATAGACTGTATTAGGGAGTTTCCCATCCTCTTCTATATTCTGGAATGATTTGAATAGAATTGGTGACAGCTCTTCCCTGAATGTTTGGCAAAACTCATCAGTGAAGCCATCTGGACCTGGACTTTTTTGGTTGGGAGGTTTTGGATGACCTGGTCAATTTCTTCCTTTGTTGTAGGTCTGTTCAAGTTTTCTTCTTCACTCTGTGTAAGTTTAGGTAGTTTGTGCTTTTCTAAAAATGTATGCATCTCCTATAGATTTTCAAATTTGTTGGAGCACAACTCTTCATAGTATTCTGGTATTATCCTTTCAATTTCTGTTGGTTCTGTTGTAGCATCACCCATGTGATTTCTTATGCAGGTTATTTGTGTCTTCTCCTCTTTTCTTTTGCTAGGTTTGCCAATGGTTTGTTGATTTTATTAATTCTTTCAAAAACCAGCTTCTTGTCCTGTTGATTCTTTCTATAATTTTTCTATTATCTGTCTTGTCTATTTCTTCTCAAATCTTTATTATTTGCTTTCTTCTGTTGACTCTAGGTTTACTTTGCTGGTCTATTTATAGTTGATATAGATTTTGTATTAATGTGTTGATTTTGGTTCTTTCTTCTTTTTGGATGTGTGCATTTATTACAATGCACTGCTCTCTCATCACTGCTTTTGCCACGTCCCAAAGACTATGGTATGTTGTGTTTTCGTTCTCATTTGTGTTTAAGAACTTTGTGAATTCATGGTTTATTTCTTCTACTACCCAGTTGCTTTATAGTAGGGTGACATTCAGTTTCCATGTATTTGACTTTATTTCCTTGGTCTTCCTATTTGTTGACTTCTGCTTTCCATTATCTTTTAATTCCATTATTCCACAAACTTTAAGAAACCTCCTCATATACAACATAGTTACTATTTCAACATTCTTTATGTGTACAATTCAGTGACATGCATACCAGAATGGTTAAGCAGTTAGCTGTGAACTGAAAGGTTGGTGGTTTGAATCCACTTAGTGCTTCTATGGGAGAAAGATTTGACAATCAGTTGCACTACAGATTAAGAAAATCCTATGGGACAGTCCTACTCTGGGGTTGTTATGAATCAGACAAAACTCAGTGTTGCCTAACAACAACAACAGCACTAAAAGTTGCCCTAACTTAATAGATATGGAATGCAAGGCAGTTACATCTAATATCTTTTTTAAACCTGAATCCTTGCAAGATAACCTACTGAATGACTAACCGTTTGCTCCTTTGAAAATTTAGGACCGGCAGCTCTTGGTTGGCACAATGCTATGCTGCATGAAACTCATTTTTGTCTTTCTTTCATATGGGATGCCTGTATCTTTATTTTCCACATCTGAATTCAAACATCAGTTTTAGGAGACTGGACTATGTTTATATTGTGACAGCTGTGTCACTGTCCTCTAAAATTATTGAAAACCTATTCAGATCGCCTTTAACAGGCATGTGGCAGCTCAAAGTCACCAGCTGTTCCTTGGAAACCCTAATACAAGTTCACTATGGGTCAGAACTGACACAATGGCACTTAACAACAATTTCTTTTGTTAAATTTAACCTTGGGAGTACTCTAGGAGTAAAGGACAAAAACATAGTCATCTCTGTATAGTTCAGCCTTCCACTAAGTGGTTGGGTGAAAACTTCGGATCTTGCTCAAATTCTTCTCGGTGTTTATCAAAAACAAAACAAAACAAGGAGTCCCCTAAAGGTCCTTGTGCTTCACCTGGTCTCTTGAGCTCCCAGACCTGTTATGCAGGAAGTAACTATTTCCTTGAGGTCTGGAGAGTCTGTGCCACTGGTCACGGATACCCTTTACCAAGAATTTGCCAGCCCGTGCTCACACTGAAGTTCCTAGATATGTCTAATGTTTAAGCACTGGGTTACGAACTGACTAGTTGATGGTTCAAGTCCACTCAACTTGAAGAAAGAAAGAAAGACTTGACTATCTGCTTCTAAAAGTTCACAACCATAGAAGTATTATGAAGTACAATTCTACTCTGACACACACGATGTCACCATGAGTTAGAATTCACATGACAGCAACTGTTAATTGGTGACAGTCTGTGTGTGCTGTTGCTATCCATACTTCACTCTCCAGTTCCATGCCCCAGTCCAATGCTATTGTAGTCCTGCTTGCTGAGTGAATGAAAAATTATATGAAATGCTTATATGTACTATGTAATTTTTTAGACACATAGTAACTGCTTCATAAATAAATCCTTATTATTTGTCATGCATAAGTTGATATAGTACACAAGGTTCATAGTCAGATCCTGAAAAGACATTAACTTCCATTTTCAAGACCAATTTAAGGGTTCCATTATTATTCAGTCAGAGTCACTATATTAATTTCCTACAGTTGCTGTAACAAGTGCCCACATTTTGAGTGTTCAAAAACAACACAAATTTATTATCACACAATCATGTAGGTCAGATGTCCTAAAATTAAGGTGTCGGCAGGACTGTGCCTCCCCTGGAAGCTCCAAGGGAAAATCTATTTCCTTGTCTTTTCCAGCTTACAGAGGCTACCTAAGGAGCCCTAGTAGCATAGTGAGCTTCAAACTGCAAGGTCAGTAGTTCATTTCTACTAGCTGTTCCATATGAGGAAACTGAGACTTTCTACTCCCATATTTACTGATGAAGATCAAAGAGCACAGCCTTCGGTATGAATTGAGTCTCAAAGTAAAGAAAATGAAAATCCTCACCACTGGACCAATAAACAACATTCTGATCAATGGAGAAAAGATTGAAATTGTCAAGGACTTCATTCTTCTTGGATCAACTATCAACACTCATGGAAACACAAGTCAAGAAATCAAATGGCGTATTGCATTCAGCAAATCTGCTTCACAAGACCTATTTAAAGTGTTGAAGAGCAAAGATATCAGCTTGAGGACTACGGTGTGTCTGACCCAAGCCATGGTATTTTCAATAACCTCATATGCGTGCAAAAGCTGGACAGTGAATAAGAAAGACCGTAGAAGAATTGATGATTTTGAGTTATGGTGTTGGAGGAGAATATTGCAAGTGCCATGGGCTGTCAAAAGAACCAACAGATCTGTGTTGGAAGAAGTGCAGCCAGAGTGCTCCTTGGAGGCCAGGATAGCTAAACTTTGTCTCTCATACTTCGGACATATTGTCAGGAGGGACCAATCATTGGAGAAGGATATCATGTTTGGTAAGGTGGAGGGTTGGAGAAAAAGAGGAAGACCCCCAGTGAGATGGATTGGCAAAGTGCAGCATCAATGGGTTCAAGCATGACAATGATAGTGAGGTTGGCCCAGGATCGGGCAGTGTTTCGTTCTGCTATGCGTAAGGTTGCTATGAGTCTGTACCAACTCGATGGCACCTAACAACAACTCCCATAAAGATTTACAGCTTCGAAAACACCATGCAGGATCACTATGAGTTGGAATCTATTGTACTGTACACAACTAACCACCAACCAGAAGTTGCCTGCATTCTCCATTTCCAAGAGCAGCAAAGTAGCATCTTCAGTTCTTTTTCCTGTCTTGCTGTTCTCTGCTCCCATTGTCACATCTTCTCCATCACTTCTGCTTTCCTCTTATAAGGAAATTATATAGCTACATTGTAATGACATTGGGCTTCCTTCTGTTTTCTTCATCTCAATATCAAGGTCATAAGTAAGGATTTTCTTTATGATTTTATCTACCACAGTTACCTTTAAGATTTTATTTGACTACTTGTCTTCTGAAAACAAAATAGGCCAGATTGGTATCTTGAATCTAGATGAATCAAACCACCAAATCTCATTTTTCCTGGGCTTGTTTATGTTTTATCACATATCAGAAATATCCAGATATGGAGGAAACATGATGGTGGACTAGGAAGACCCTCTACAACAAAACCACAAAATACCAAATGAAACACACTCAGATGATAATCCTGGAACCCTGAACCTCAGAGTTTCCTCTCGGTTGGCAAAGTGGATGGAATACTTACTGGGAAGAGAGGCTGAGCAGAAGTGGTGACGGACAGAGACAGACTGGAAAATGGTCTCCCAGCCAGACATGGCACAGCTATTTTGAACTTTGCAGGCAACTTTGGAAACAGAAGATGGCCTGGCACTGTGGATTCACACCAGGGATTGACAACTGGAAAGATGAGCTTCTTCTTTTTTCCCCACACTCCTCTGGTGACCTTGTCCACTTTCAGTACAGCCCCTTGAGACCTTCGAGAATGTGAGCCATGCCAGAGCTAGATGGGTACCGACTATGGCACCTTGGTGTCCAAGCAGTCTTGAGCTGGCCACCCAGCCCCTGGCATCCCTGTAGGTCAGACAGACAACACCTGGGCCTATAGGAACTCCATTCAGTGTCGGGAACACTGCCATCTCATCCCTTCCCCAACCACCTAGTGAGGCCCTCAACTGGCAGGAGTCTCCTAGAGTTTTCGTCTATCTGGATCCAGCACTTAATTGCACTGTTTTTTAGTTTGTTTCATTGTTTTTGTTTGTTCATTCTTTCTCTCCCTCCCTTGCCTTCCTTTTTATCCCTTTGTCTCCATTTTCATTTATTCTTCTGTTTCTCTTTTATCACCTTTTCTTTTTCTTTCTCCCTGCTCCCTCCCCCGCCCCCCATCTTTCTTTACTACTCTCTAATCTCTATTTTTATCTTCCATCTTCCTGGTTTTGTCTATTTATTTTTTTCCTTTTTAAAAGACAAAAATTTCTCTTACAGAATTCTGTTTTACTGTCTCTCTTTTTCCCCCTTAGATTCTTTTTTCTTGTTGCTGCCTGTTTTTGTTTTTGTTTTTGGCTGTTGCTTGCTTGTTTGGTTTTATTTCCTTGTGTGTGTGTGTTCTTTTTTTGCCCCATCTGAAAGGAAACAGAATCATGCCCACATAGTATAGATGCAACTGTAATTCCTGCAGCTCCAACCACCGGGCAAGAGCCAATACCAGCTCCTAAATCACCTGATCAATGATAAATAGCAGCCAACACCAGCCAAATTCACACTAAACTGAACTTAATGAATGGCAAATGGAGAACTAAGCACATGTTTCTATTCTCTAATTACACACTGGAGACAGTTGATGAGAACCTAAGAACACACCAACAAACAACCACCAATTAAATACAAGCATAACAACACCATCATGTCTCTTGGACAACAGTAAATTTCTGTTCTCAGGAAGAAATAAGCAAGTGGCTCAAAGAAAAGTCAAAGATGCAGAGTCAGACAATGTTTTTGAGGAAGGTAATGGAGCTTCCTGAGAAAGAATTAAGAGGAATGATGTTTATGTACTTTCACTAGATTGAGAGAAAGATCAAGGAAAACAAGGAGAACACAGAATAATTAAGAAGGAATCAAGAAAACACTATAAGAACATACAAAATAAATGAAAAATTTAAAATAATACAAAGCCTCCAAAAGATATAAAGCAATCCTTATCCAGATTTCGACATAATTCTTTAAAAAGATGAAAAATCTAATCATCAGATTTATTTGGAAAGGAAAGAGGCCCCAGATAAGCAAATTATTACTAAAAAAGAACAAAGTAGGATCCCTCCCATTTCCTGATCTCAAACTTGCTACGTAGCCACAGTAATCAAAACAGCCTGGTGCTGGACACATAGACCAATGCAACAGAATTGAGAACCCAGAAGTAACTCCATCTAACTATGGTCAATTGGCCAAAATATATTAAATGAGGAAGAGATAATGTCTCCCAAAAATGGTGCTGGCAAGACTGGAAATCCATTTGCAGAAGAATAAAACAATACCCATATCTCACACTATATAAAAAATGACCTCAGTGTGAATTAAAAATTTAAATTTCAAACCTAGAACTAACTACAAAGATCATCAGTGAAAAAACAGGAACTAATTTAGAGGCTCTAATACATGGCATAAATATACTATCAAACATAACTGAAAACACACCAACATCAGAAAACAAAATAGATGACTGGAACCTCCTAAAAATTAGTCACTTATGTGCATCTAAAGATTTCACCAAAAGAATAAGATGAGAACCCATAGACTGGAAAAAACAGCTGAAAAACAATAACTTTCAAAATCCATCCTTCCTTTTACCTATGAGTGGCCAAAGTGACACAGATCTTTGTAAGGAGATAAAGTAAAAATCTACTCTCTAAAATTTATACAACATTTTAATACCTCAACAAAAAGAAAACAATCCACTTTAAAAAAATGGGCAGAGGACACGATGAAGAGAAACTTCATCAAAAAGAACATGGCCAACAAACATGAAGAAATGCTCATGATCTTAATCATTAAATCCAAATCTAAACAGCAATGAGTTATTATCTTAACCTAGCATTAATAGAAAAATTAAAACAACAACAAATGCTGGAGAAGATGTGGAGAGTCTGGGATCCTGTTACACTGTTGATGATACTGTATAAAGGTGCAACCACAGTGGAAAACAGTAAGGCAATTTTTCAGAAGGCTGGAAATAGAAATACTGTATGACCCACTAAGCTTTTTCTTGGTATTGTTGTTGTTAAGTGCCATTGAGTCGATTCCGACCCATAGAGACCCTGTATAGGGTTTCCAAGGAACAGTTTGTGAGCTTCAACCACCGACCTTGCAGTGCAAATGACTTTGTAGTCTGACACATGAGCCCACAGTGCCACACGAGCCATGACATGAATAGATATATGCACTCCTGTATTCACTGCAGCATTATTCACAATAGCAAAAATATGGAACCAACCTAGATGCAAATCAGAAGAGGAATGGTTGGACAAACTTTCTTTGGTACATATACATAATGAAATATTGTGTTAACAATGATACTACAAAACACCACATAACATGTAGGAACCTGGAGGACATTGTTTTTGTTGTTGTTAGGTGCCATCGATTTGGTACCAACTCATAGTGACCTATGCACAGCAGAACGAAACACTGCCCAATCCTGGGCCATCCTCACTATCATTGCCACACTTGAGCCCATTGATACTGCCACTTTGCCAATGCATCTCACTGGGAGGACATTATGCTGAGTGAAATTAGTCAATTGCAAAGGGGCAGATGTTATATGAGAACACTGCTGTAAAAGGTAAGAAAAGGCGTTCATGCTGTAATAAATATTCACTGATGATTACCAGAATGTAGATATGTGCTAACTTCCATGATGGGGAAGGTCGTTGAAAAGAAAAGGAATAAATAAAAGGAAATAGCTTGTTTTTTTTTTTTTTTTTTTGTTTTTTAATGGACTTGAAAGGAAACAATGTATTTTTATTTTCTCATTAGGACAAAACTTAGACAACTTTACTGGTGGTGGTGGTGGTGTGCTGTGGAGTCGGTTCTGACTCATAGCGACCCTGTACAGGGTTTCAAAGGCTGTAAAATCTTTATGGGAGCAGGATGCCTCATCTTTCTCCTGCGGAACACCTGGTAGTTTTGAAATGCTGACCCTGAGGCTAGTAACCCAATTAGTAACCACTATGCTACCAGAGCTCTGTTCCTACAAAAGGAAAAAGGAAAGGAAAGAAGGGGATGAAGAAAAAGAAAAGGGAAAAAAAATTTTTTTTAAGAAAAAAATATATATACCCATACAAAAGTGCTGGTAGGCATTGTGAGTTGCTGGTCATCACCCATTTCTAACATTATCCCTTGATGGCTTTTACTCAAAAGCCATCCTTCCTTGTACCTATCGATGGCCAAGTACACAGATCTTTCTAATGAGATATAGGTTAAAATCTTCAGGTATTTGAGGGGAACTTTGCTTCCATTAGTAAAGAGAACATACGTCTTCTTCTTTTGGACACAGAACTGATAGTTGGAGAGTCAGCAGCCATTTTGTAATGACAAGGAAATGCAACTCTAGGGACTCAGAGTCACTGGCCCTGCCATTGCTGAGTAACTGCATCGATTCCAGCACCACTCGGCAACTTCCTGTGACGTGAGGATAAGTAAAGTCAGACTTGTTCTACCCACTGTACTTAGTTTCTCTGTTCTTTTAGCTGAACAAAAATAATAGCAGTTTTAACAATTACCTAACTTTACAGAAGGTCAGCAGTTCGAAACTACCAGCTGCTCCACGGGAGAAAGATGAGGCGATCTGCTCCCGTAAAGATTTACAGCCTCGGAAACCCTATTCAGGGTCGCTATGGGTCGGAACCGACTCGATGGCACTTAACAACAACAACAACAACAACTTTACAATAAATGCCCCATTTCATGGCTGCCTTCTGCGTGCCTGACAATAACAGGAATAAACACTGATAATATTTTAATAGAAAATGAATGTGTACTATTATTTGATAATTTTTAGACTTATTGATGGAAAAACCCCCTCTTGAGTCAAGCCAACAATTTCAAAGGACATGAAATAAATTGCTGGCTAATATAGGTATGACTAAGAGTCCTTGCCAATTATTTCTCTTAAAAAAAAAATTAAAATCTCCCATTTTAAGGGCCCTGCTACCCCTTTTAAAAAAATCTTATTTCTGTAAAAAAATAAAAAAATTGTCTGCTTCTGTTTACACTAGACTTTGTATACGTCTTTTCTCACCATTGTTTTCCTAGGGTCATTGAGTTTTATTCTTTTCAGTTCTGAAATGTCAAGGTTCTGTACAATTGCAGATGCAAAAACTCTTTGTTTTTAGTGGCTAAAATGCTTCTCTTGAGAGGGACTTTCCAAAAGAATTGAATGGTTTACTCCAGGGTACAAATTATAGGGGAACCCCATAGCTTCTCCTGTTCCCCCACATAGCTGTTAGTCTCTAGGAAGATGTACTGAGTACAGAATCAATGATGTGCACACCTCCTGACTTCTGAAGATGCTCACAATAGGCAGATGGTGAGCAGTAAATAGTATTTCTGTAAAATTATGTAGAATTTGAAATGTCTCCATAAAAACCAGAAAAAGACAGAAAATAAGGGAGAAGTTCAGTTGCCAGCCAGTCTTGATAGGAAGTTCTGAGCATCAGAGAAAACTCTGCAACCCTATCTTAAATTAGAAGAACTGTTTCAATGTAATCTTGTAATATTATACAACACATAGAAATATTTTTTGTATATATGTCAGTCCCATTTGTAGTATGGACACATTAGAGGTAATCTTAACATTTTTAAGATGATGTCGAGTTTACAATACACTATGTATTTATTTAATATTTTTAAAGCTCTTTATTGTGAACGGGATGAAGGTTTACAGAGTAGGTCATCAGTTTTCCATTCAACAATTCATACACATTTTGTTTCATCTCAATGATTGCAATTCCTACAATGTAACACCGCTTATCCCACTTCCTCCTTATGTTTGCTGTTTCCATTCCTCCTTCTTTTCTAACCCTTCTGCACTTTGTCTTTGGGTTAACACTGCCCCTTTGATCTCAAATGGTTAATTTTTCTAAGAAGTGCTACCTCCTTTGTGTTACTGCTCTCCTTATAGATCTAGCTATTGTTTGGCTGAAAATAAGCCCGTAAGGGTGAGTTTTTTTCCAGACCTGAAGTGTGACTAAAGGCCATGGTCTCTACTCAACCATTCAGCCTGGTCTTTTCTTATGATTTTGAGTTTTGTCCCACATTTTGCTCTCACTGTAATCAGGATCCTCTATTGAGGTCCCTGTCAGAGCAGCTGGTAATGGTAGTCAGGCATTCGTTATTCATTTAGCTATTCTGATGCCTGGGTTTATAGACTGATGTTCACTAGCCCACTAGAGAAATTGTCTTAAATTTTCATCATTCTTCTTTCCTCTAGACAGAGCGAGACCAATACTTGTACTTTAGATGGCTTCTCATAAGATTATAAGACCTCAGTCACTGCTCACCCAAGTAGGATGTAGAACACTGTCTTTGTGGACAGTGTTATGCCAACTGCCTTAGTTGCCTTCCAGAGACTATGAACCTGAACCCTCAGGCTTAATGACTGACTCCCTCAAAGTGTTCAGTTGTCTCTGAGGAGTTTTCATAACTACGCCACCCATATGCCTCACCACATCCATGGGTATATATTGCAGCAAAAGTTAATACCCAAGTATAAATATCCTTTGTCAAACCTATATCTATTCATGGGTTTATGCTCACTCTCCCTCCCACATCTGTTCAGTATGCATGCGTGTCCATCCACGCACCTGCTCAGAGATCACTGTTATTGCAGAATTTTGCATACAATAGTGTTTCTTGGCTAAACTTTCCTATTTTATTTCATTCTTTTTACTTTCATTGTTCATTGGGTGGAGGTTTACAGAGTAGATCAGTTTTCCAGACACAATTTGTTTCATCTCTTTGACAGCACTCACCAGGATAAAGAATCACTAACTCCACTTCCTCTCTGTGTATTCTATTTCCATTTCTCTTTCTTTCCTAACCCTTCTGAACTTTATCTTTGGACAAATACTGTCCGTTTGATCTCAAGTTGTTGACAGTTCAAAGTGTGTCTGCCTCCAAAGTGCTACTGTTCCTCTGACAGCCTTGTCTATTGTTTGGCTGAAAACTGCTCAATCCACAGGAGAAGGATGGCTAAGGACCATACTCTCAGGAATTCCACCAATATCTATCTGACCAGTGATCCTGGGCAATACAAGAAGGGGGAAGAAGTGGAAGAACAAGGTAGATAGAGGAACAATGAGACAGGTTTGCATGGGTTAAGAGGGACAGAGGTAAATATTGATGCAAGCTCAACCTTGGAACACAGGGCTCTGTGACACAGGGATCTAGACATAGTATGAAGAGAGGAAATAATACTAAGATGCTTGATTGTCTTATGAATATTGGTTTCCCTTGTCTACTATTGTAAAATAGACACTTGAGTGGGATAGAAAAGAATGTTGGGAAACATGATTAGAGAAAACTTGTAAGTCTTTCTTCAGCCTATAACTGATTGGAATACTTAAAAGGGATTCTAGAACTTGCCCAGTGAAATAGGCCTCTTGTGGAGCCTTTGCGGAGTGTAGGACCTTAGGTGGAATCCTGAGTCCCATCCAGAACATTCTGAGGTGGGACATTCCCACTAGAAAGGACAAACAGACCAGCCTGGAACAGCTAGAGCAACAGAAGACAAGTCTTTAAAGAAAGACTATCAGGAAAAACCCAAAACAAAAATGTCAGTATAACTGGCTACTACAAGAATAAACAAGCTGTTCGCCAGGAAGCCATCAAGGCAAGCATTCAAGTTCCTTCAGGACAAAATCCCCTCTAAAACTGAAACTCAAAGAGAACACACGATCAGGCATGTAAGCTTGCTGACGACCACATTGGTCTACTGGTGAGTGGCAGAGGGGAAGGGCAGCACAGCCTTCGGTATGGATTGCATCTCAATGTAAAGAAATAAAAACCTTTGTCATTGGACCGATAAACAACATTCGTATCAATGGAGAAAACATTGAAGTTGTCAAGGACTTCATTCTTCTTGGATCAACTATGAACACTCATGGAAGTAGCAGTTAAGAGATCAAATGATGTAGTGCATTAGGCAAATCTGTTGCACAATACCCTTTTAAAGTGTTGAAGAGCAAATATGTCAGCTTGAGGACTAAGGTGCACCTGACCCAAGCCATTGTGTTTTCAATAACCTCATGTGCATGTGAAAGCTGAACAGTTAATAAGGAAGACCATAGAAGAATTGATGTCTTTGAGTTATGGTGTTAGAGGAGAATATTGAAAGTACCTTGGGCTGACAAAAGAACCAATAGATCCATTTTGGAAGAAGTGCAGCCATGGCCAAGATGACCAAACTTCATCTCTCATACTTTGGACATATTGTCAGGAGGAGCCAGTCGTTGGAGAAGGATATCATGTTTGGTAAGGTGGAGAATCAGAGAAAAAGAGGAAGACCCCCAATGAGATGGTTTGGCCAAGTGGCAGCATCAATGGACTCAAGTATGGCAACAGTAGTGAGGCTGGCCCAGGATTGGGCAGTGTTTCGTTCTGCTGTGCATAAAGTTGCTATGGGTTGGTACCAACTTGATGGCACCTAAGAACAACAACAACAAATTTAGAGACCATCTCAAGAACAGATTCGATGCATTAGACTCTAATGACCAAAGACCAGAGGAGTTGCGTGAAGACATCAAGAACGGCTTACAGGAAGAAAGCAAGAGGTCATTAAAAACAAAACAAAAAATCAGGAAGTAAAGAAAAGACCAAATGGATGCCAGAAGAGATTCTGAAACTTACTTTTGATCATAGAGAAGGTAAAGCAACTGGAAGGAATGATGAAGTAAAAGAGCTAAACAGAATATTGCAAAGCTCAGCTTGCAACTGGTTTTTCTCCAGAAAATTGTAAATATTTTTAGTAGTTTTTACTTGTCCCAGTATCTGAAGATAAACAAGGCCTGCCCATGTCAGCATTATAAAATAGATGAAGAGTTATAACAGCTAATGAGAAAATGTTCAGGAAATTGAGGCATCTGAATTTTGGTTCCTACTTTCCAATTAACTTGCAACATGGCAGGATCACATTATTTTAACTTTCTGAGCTGCAGTATTCTTTTCTGCAAAATTTGCACAGAGAGACTTTTGGTCTCCCACAAAATACCTGTGAACTGTTGGGAGCACAAAGATGTAGCTGTATTTCTTTGGTTACCCTGTACCAGGAATTACCCAGTATGGGGTAGGTCAGGCGAGCGGTTAACAGAATGATCTCAGGACCTTGGCTGGCATGAATCCAACCCCTAGGGCAAGAGATAAGGGAAACAGTGGAGGCAGGAACTAGTATTTGCCACCCACCTGCAGTATTCAGGCTCCTTAATAGCCACCTTCCAGGCAAAGGGGTTGAAATAGCAGTATAGAAAATACAACCAAAGACCACAAGATCACTGTGTTAATTACGAGTGTTGCTGTAACACCCATACAAGTGGGTGGCTAGAAGTCTAAATTTAGCTAGTGGCTGTAGGAGGAGGTCCGTCCTTGTTTATTTCAGTTTCTAGTAGCTGCCAGGAATCATAGTAGCTACATCTATCTCCATAGTTTGTCCTCTTCTTCCCCCTATTGTCTATTCTGATCTTTTTATAATTCAGAAGTGACTAGGTTTAAGAGCCAGCCTGTATTGGGTGACCTGATTAACATAACAAAAGAAACCCCTTATTTCCAAACAGCAACATAGCCAAGGTACAAGGATTGGAAATGCAATACATATTTTGGGGTGGGGAGGGACACAACTGAATCAGTAACAATCACACAGAAGCTGAAGATACAGAAGCATTTCCACTTTCAGATCTCTGTGACAACAGATGGGGACAGTGACGAGTCATGGAGTCTCTGCTATTATGCCTTGGCTTCCTGCTCATCTCTCTGTGTGTGGTTGTTCGGAGACACTAACAGGCTATTACTGACATCAGATGGATCTTGGATGAAAGTAGAGGGTACCAGAAAGATGTTTATCTGTGTTTTATTGATTATGTAAAGGCATGTAACTATGTAGATCATAACAAATTATGGGTAACATTTTGAAGAATAGAAATTCCAGAACACTTAATTGTGCTCATGCAGAACCTGTACATAGATCAAGAGGCAGTCAGGCAAACAGAACAAGGGAATGCTGTGTGGTTTAAAATCAGCAAAGGTGTGTGTCAGGGTGTATCCTTTCACCATACTTATTGTATCTTTGCTGGTGTGGCATTGTGGGTTAATGCACTGACTATAAAGTCAATTTGAACTGCAAGGTCAGCAGTGCAAGCTCATCAGTTCAAGCTCACTGATTGCTCCTCGGAAATCCTATACAGAGTCGCTGTGGGTCAAAACTGACTCACAGGCACTTCACAACAACAACAATTGTATATGTATGCTGAGCAAATAATCTGAGATGCTGGCCTATATAAGGAAGAACACTATCAGGATTAGAGGAAGACTTGTTAACAACTTGTGATATAGAGATGGCATAATCTGCTTGCTGAATGAAGAAGACTTGCAGTTCTTACTGATAAAGATCAAAGATTACAACCTTTAGCATGGATTACACCTCAGTGTGAAGAAAACAAAAATCCTCACAACTAGACCAATAAGCAATATCATGATAAGCAGAGGAAATACTGAATCTGTTAAAGATTTCACTTTACTTGGACCCACAATCAATGTACATGAAATAACCAGTCAAGAAATCAAAAGATATATCATTACACTGGACAAATCTGCTGCAAAAGACCTCTTCACAGTGTTAGAAAGCAAAGAATTCACTTTGAAGGCTAAGGTACACCTGACCCAAGTCATGGTCTTTTCAGTCACATAATATGCATGTGAGAGCTGGGAAACAAATATGGAAGACCAAAGAAAAATCGATGCCTTTGAAGTATGGTGTTGGCAAAGACTGTTGAATATACCATGGACTGCCAGGAAAATGAACAAATCTGTCTTGGAAGAAGTATAGTCAGTACTTCCTTAGAAGAGAGTCTGACAAGACTTTGTCTCACATACTTTGGAAAAAATATCATGAGGGACCCAGTCACTAGAAAACATTATAAAGTCATAGCATCAGCAAAACAGAGGAAGACCATCAGCATGATGGATTGACACAGTGGCAGCAACACTGGACTCAAATACAGCAATGATGGTGAGGATGGCACAGGACTGGGGAGTATGTTCTGTTCTGTGGTCCATGTTGAACTGATCTGATGGAACCTAGCAATAACAATTGTTCTTGTTAAGTGTCATCAAGTCAGTTCTGACCCATAGCGACCCTGTATAGGGTTTCTGAGGAACAGTTTATGAGCTTGAATTGCTGACCTTAACAGTCCAAATGGTTATGCAGTCTGGTACATTAACCCACAGCTCTACACCAGGACTTCTGGAAGGATATAGCTGCTATTAAAAATGGGGAGAAGAAGAAATCCTTGAATAATTTTAGATAGGTTATCAGGAGTTCAGGTCAGGTTCAGTCCAAGATGTCTATTAGGCCCCCAGCTGGAGGATTTGAATAGGCAGATATATCAGTCGGTAGTTCAGGAGAAAGATCTGGGGCACAGTTAAAAATCTAGAAGTTGTCAATGCATACACAGTATTTCTATGTGTCACTAATGAAATTTTTGAGTGTTGTGTCCTAGTCACATTTTCCATATAAGCCCTGTGGTTTTTGTTACAAGATTTTGCATAACACATGATTTTCAGAATACCGTGCCATGTTATATAATAACTGAATTATTGTATTGAAACTAGATGACATTGTCAAAAGAGTGAGTGTATATACAGAAGAGTACAAGAACTGAGTTCAGCTGGAGACAGAGAAGAAAAGGCAGAACCAGCAAAGGAGTCATCTGGTAAGAGAGGAGGAAACTCAACACAACATGCTATTCTGGAAATCAAGGGAAGAAAGTGCTTCAAGAAAGGCTGCGTGCAGTGTATCAGCTATATCCACTACCTCAGTGAAGTCAAGAAAGAAGAGGACTGACTGACAAATGACCAGTGGGCTTAGTAAAGTGAATATCAATAGTGATTTGACAAGAGCAGTTTTGATGATATCTTTGTTCTGTAGCACTACTACCACCAGTGAATACCACAAATGAATAGCTGTTAAGAACAGACTTTTTTTTTCTCCTTATGGTTTTAGAATCTAAAAGTCCAAATCAGGATCCCAGGCATGTTGAATTCTTCCCTGTTGGCAGGCTCAGGTGTTTCTAGGCTACTTAACTTGTAAACAAACATCCTCACTTGGTGTCGGTCTTCTCCTTTGAGTGAATGTCTACGTATATAATCTGTCCATTTTGTAACTCAGGAGTGATTGAATTTAGAACTTAACCTTACTTGGGTGTAACCTAATTAACATTACAAAGAAAATATTTTTCCAAACAAGATTATATTGATAGGTATAGATTAGAATTCTAACACATATTTGGGGTCAGGGGAAGGCATTTAATCCATATTTAATGAGGTGATGGGAAAGAGTCTGATTGGAGAGAATTTAATGGAGAAAAGGAAGAGAATACTTTTTTAAAATAATCGTGGAATACATTTCACTGATTTTAATACAAATCTTTTCCCAAAAAACTGTCATTAGTATGCACATTTGTGTTTTGTATGGTATCTCATAGATTGTGATATGCTGATAGTTCCTCACCACTTGACCAATAAACAGCATTCTTATCAATGGAGAAGAGATTGAGGTTGTCAAGGACTTCATTCTTCTTGGATCAACTATCAACACTCACGGAAGCAGCAGTCAAGAGATCAGACGACATATTGCATTGGGCAAATCGACTGCACAGGAACTTTTTAAAGCATAGAAGAGCAGAGATGTCAGCTTGAGGATTAAGGTGCGCCTGACCCAAGCCATGGCATTTTCAATAACCTCATATGGATGCGAAAGCTGGACAGGGAATATGGAAGATCGTAGAAGAATTGATGCCTTTGAGTTGTGTTGGAGGAGAATACTGGAAGTGCCATAGACTGCCAAAAGAACCAATAGATCTGTTTTAGAAGAAGTGCAACCAGAGTGCTCCTTGGAGGCCAAGATGACTAAGCTTCGTCTCTCATACTTTGGACACATTGTCTGAAGAGAACAGTCACTGGAGAAGGATGTCATGCTGGGTAAGGTGGAGGGTCAGAGAAAAAGAGGAAGACCCCTAATGAGATGGATCAGCCAGGTGACATCATTGATGGCGGTAAGTGTGGCGGCGGTAGTGAGCTTGGCCCAGGATCGGACATTGTTTCGTTCTGCTGTACATGGGGTAGCTATGAGTCGGTTCCGACTCGATGGCACTTGACAACAACAACAACTGAGTTCCTATTATATGTCCGATAGTGGGGTAGAAATGCTATTTATAAGAGAACAGATGTTACAATTATGACAGACTTGTGAGTTCCATTCTGCCACTTAAAATTTGTTTGATGTAAGCTTCACTATTTAGAATTCTAAAATGGAGTTTATCTTTATGCAAGGGGTCATTGACAAGACTGAATAAGTGAAACGCTACACAAGGTGTCATTACTTAATATGGTCCTTTTAGCCATTGAGAGGCTTGTAATGTTGAAGTGGGAATATGTCAACAAGGGGATTGGGCAGTCTGCTAATAATGCAAATAAGATGCATAACACTCTTGTAGAGGTGGTGGAGGTTGTGTGCTGTGGAGTTGATTCCTATTCGTTGTTGTTGTTAAGTGCCGTCAAGTCGATTCCGACCCATAGCGACCCTGTATAGAGTTTCCGAGGAGCAGCTTGTGAGATTGCTCCTCAGAAACTCTATACAGGGTCGCTGTGGGTCGGAATCAACTTGACAGCACTTAACAACAACAACGAATAGGAATCAGCTCCACAGCACACAATCTCCACCACCTCTACAAGAGTGTTATGCATGATTCCTATTCATAGGGACCCTATATCCTGTTTCTCAGGCTATAAATCTTTATGGAAGCAGAAAGCCTTGTCTTTCTTTCTCAGAGCAACTGGCTCTTTTCCTCTGTTGTATGGATGTGGTATACTATACTGATTGGTTTTCTAATGTTGAACCATCTTGTATTCCTGGAGCAAATCCCACTTGATCATGGTGTACAACTTTTAAATTTTGCTTTTGGATTATGTTTGCTCAAACAGACATGACTTGTTTTATTGCACTCCATTTTATTGTATTTCACAGACATTGCATTTTTTAAAAAAATTGAAGGTTTGTGGTAAACTGATGTTGAACAAGTCTACCAGTGCTATTTTTCTAACAGTATGTGTTCACTTCATATCTCTGTATCACATTTTGGCAATTTTCATAATATATCAAACTTTTTCATAATGCTGCATACTTACAGAACTGCTGCATTATACTGGAATTCTCCCAAATGTGAGTGCTTCCTTAGACCCTGCATCTATCCCTAAGAATGACTTTCAAGTTCTAGGGGGAGGAAGAGCTTTAAGAAGTCTATGAGAGATAGAACGTTGTTGTTAATAGATGTTGTCAAGTAGATTTTCAAGTCCTAGTGACCTCTAGTGATAGAATAAAATTAGCCCATAGGGTTTCCTAGACTGTATTCTCTAGATCACCAGATGTTTCTCCTGTGTAGTCACTACGGGATTTGAACTGCTGACCTTTCAGTCAGCGGTAAAGCACTTAGCTAAAATTAGTGGCCTTGCCAATTTCCCAAGGACCTGTGATGAGAAATTCTTGCTGGTAGAATCACCAAACCAATGACAATCAAAGTACCAAGGCCTATGTTAGAAACAGGGCTTTTCTGATTTCTTTTTTTATTTTAGGGAAAGATTTGTTATGCTCAACTTGCCTTTTTCCATGTGTCTCCTTCACATCTCTCAAATTGAAAATGCATTTCAAACACCCTTCTCTCCCCGTTGAAAACAGAGACTCAAAATACGTGTTTCTATGATTAACTTTCCAGTCTAAGAGTGGAAGTCCCTAGGACCATCAACAGAGAAGAACGGAGAGCGGGACCCTACCCAGAGAAGCAGTGGTGCCTGAGATGGAGGCAGAGACGATGACATGGAGATATGGAGCAGCTGGGGTCTTTAGATCCAGAGAGGGAGAGGGGCTGTGTGCTGAATACTGGGAGGATGTCGGGGGCAGGCTTGCAGGGTATACCCTTTGGTTGGTTGATGATGCATGGAGAGGATTGTAACCATGGCAATGAGACAATATACGATAGAATGAATGTAAAACTAATGTTCTCCCATGTAAACTATCATATAGTTCACAATAAAACATTTTTTAAAATCTTAAAAAAAACAAAACAAAAATGCATGTTTCTAAGAAAAAAGTTTTTACATAGGGTATTTTTCTAATTCTGTTGTGGATTAAGCCATGATTACAACACTTCAGTCCTACTAAGAAGTGCCAACTGTCATGTTTAAACATTATTTTAGGATTAGCCCATATCTATTCCACTGCCCTCTGGCTTACTTTCCTGAATGAGGATTTAAATTGGCAATCATTTTTATAAACAGAGAAATTAACCACAAAACATTCAACAAATCAAATATATGGCTTAATAACCACATAATCCATAGAGAAAGCACATATATTCTTATTCTGATAATACTTCTGTTTTTCTTATTATATAATTTGTTTCAATTTTATTACTTTTCCTTTTTAAAAAATGAGACTACTCTTATCATAACCTTGTATCCATGTTTTGGTTTTCCTTAAACCATTTATTTTTCTTATTATTACCAGTAACAAACACACACACACATACCTTCATTCTGTTTTGAGAAATGAAAGGAAATAAGAAAAAGTTGATACAAGGCAGGCAAAATACATTGTATTTATTTAACACCATTTTGAGATTTTCCTAAAAGGAAAAGAGCTAAGCATGTTGTGAAAAAGTTCTAAAATTGTGGCGCCTGGCATGACTAAGAGACACAGATTTGAATCAAAACTTTAGTTGGCCTATATCCCTTTTCTTCTTTTGCTTTCATTTTATCTTGAGTGAATCTTACCCAGTAGGCATAAAGAGAATTATTATTAGATAGCAACAAACCAGATAACCTAGATGAATTGGAAAAATTCTTAGAAGCACACAACTTATCCAAATTAACTGAAGAGGAAACAGGAAGTCTCAATAGACCCATAACAAGTGAAGAGATGGAATTGGTGATTGAAAACCTCCCAACAAAAAAAAAAAAGTTCCTGGACCTGATGGCTTCACTGGGGAATTATACCAACCATTTAGAGAAAAATTGATAGCAAATACTGTTTAAATTCTTCCAAAAGATAGAGGAGTAAGAAATACTCCCTAATTAATTCTCTGAAGCAAGCATAACCCTGATACTCAAACCAAAACACAAGAAAAAGAAAAACAAAATACTACAGATCAATATTTCTTATAAATATTGAGGGAAAATACTCAGCAAAATAAGTGTATTTTACTTCAGAAATATTGTAAGTTTAGTTGCAGACCACCACAATGAAGTGAGTATCACAGTAAAGTGAGTCACACAAATATTTTGGTTTCCCAATGCATGTACAAATTATATTTACACTGGATTGGAGCCTATTAAAGGAATGCTGGTAGCATACTGGAATACACATTGGACTGCTAACTACAAGGTTGTCGGGGACCTGCCTCGACATAGGGGTTCGGTTCACGAGGAGGAGATACCTGATGGTGGTAACAATATATCAAGAATACACAGAAGGAAACAAAGAGAGAGACAAAGAGACACTCCGAAACCAGAGTGAATGCTGGACTGGCATCAGGCAGATCCTGCATTGCAAACATCTCAGCCACGAAGGCCGTAATATCTTGCATAGTGAACATCTTAGCTAAACAGACAGTATGGTTGCAAGGCTGGACTGTGCACCCTGCATGCTGAAACGCACGCCTTGCCAGTCGTAATGCACCTGGATTCGTTCTGCACCTTCCTTTTATTTAGGGGAGGAGTTTCACACTAAGCTGGGAGGGACTTAGGCAAGGTACAGCTAACATCAGTACTTTTCCAGACATTCAGGTAACTTTACATTGTGCTTCGCTGGTTCGAATCCCAGGCCAGCAACTTGGATTCTCAGGCCCAATGAACATATCTATAGCCCCTGAGCTCAGGTGGGGGAAGGTGAGAGATAAGGGCAAAGGCTTGGGCGGAGTCCGCTGTTTTGCTTCCTGAGCCAGGTTTTCAGGAGGACTCGAGATGCCCAGGTGAATGGGCTGCACCTGGAAAAGGATTAGGGAGGATGGGTTTTTTGTCTATAGAACAAAGAACTGTGAAGTAGCTAAGATGTTTTTAGTTAATCCTTTGGAGAAAGGCTTGACCTTGCAATTTTTACAGTCTGGGCTTTTTGGAAAATATCACATTTATCTGTGGATTATCAATGGCTCTATGTATTAAATTAATACATATAACTAAATATTAAGATGAAAGACAATTTGCTATTAACTGCCAGTGGCTTCATTTGTTACACTCGGCCCTATAGGGCCTCGAACCTCTGACCAGTCTTACACGGTCCGCAACACAAGGTTAGTAGGTTGAATCCACCAGCTGTTCCACAGGAGAAAGATGAGATTTTCTACTCCCTTAAAGATTTACAGCCTTGGAAACCCTATACAGGATCGCAATGAGTTGGGAACCAATTTGACGGCATTTAACAACAACCACAACAACTCACTTGCTTACTTTGGACACATCCTGAGGAAGGACCAATCCAAATGGTTTAAAATTAGGTAAGGTGTGTGCCGAGGTTGTATTCTTTCACCATACTTATCCAATCTGTATGCTCAGCAAATAATCCAAGAAGCTGGATTATATAAAGAAAAACTTGACACCGGGATTGGAGGAAGACTCACTAATAACCTGCAATTATGCAGATGATACAACCTTGCTTGCTGAACTCAAAGAGGACTTAAAATACTACTGATGACGATCAAAGACCATAGCTCAACATAAAGAAAACAAAAATCCTCACCCCTGAACCAATAAACATGGAGTCCTGGTGTAGCGCTGTGGGTTAATGCACCAGACTGCAAAGCTGCTTGAACTGCAAGGTCGGTGGTTCAAGCTCACCAGCTGCTCTATACAGGGTTGCTATGGGTTGGAATCAACTCGACGGCACTTGACAACAACAATATAAATGGAGAAAAGACTGACATTATCAAAGACTTCATTTTGCTCAGAACAACCATCAACACTCAGAATCAGCAGTCAAGAAATCAAATGAAATATTGCATTAGGTAAATTTGCTGCACAAGACCTCTTTAATGTGTTGAAGAGCAAATATGTCAGTTTGAGGAGTAAGATGCACCTGATCCAAGCCATGATGTTTTCAATAACCTCATATGTATGGGAAAGTTAGACATAAGGCAGACTGTAGAGAGTGATGCATTTGAGTTATAGTGTTGGAGGAGATTATTAAAAGTACTATGGACTGTCAAAAGAACAAACAAATCTGTTTTGAAAGAAGTACAGCAAGAATGCTCCTTGGAAGCCAGGATGGCCAGACTTCATCTCTCATACTTCGGACATATTATCAGGAGGGATCAGTCTCTGGAAATGAACATCATGTTGGTAAAGTGGAGGGTTGGAGAAAAAGAGAAATACCCCAATGTGATGGACTTGCACGTGGGTAGCAGCAATGTACTCAAGTGTAACAATGATTATGAAGTTGTTGCAGGACCAGACTGTGTTTTGTCCTATTGTGCATAGGGTTGATATAAGTAGGTACCAACTTGATGGCCCCTGACAACATCAACAGTATATAAGGTTGCCCTGAGCTGGAACTTTTTTGAAAGCAACTAACAATCATCCCCACTCTAGGAGCAACCCACCTCTCTTGTTTTCTTTAACGATCTTGCAATGAGTATTGATGTTGCCTTGAAAATAGTGCCACCATAATTGAATGAACTTGTTCTTAGAAGAACTCTAGCACCTAAGCTCCCTGGTGGTGCAGTGATTAAGCATTTGACTGTTAGCTAAACACTAGCTGCTCTGCAATCTGCTTTCATAAAGATTAAACCAAAATCAAAATCAGTGCTTTCCAGTTGTCTTGAAAACCCTGTGGGATAGATCTACCCTGTCTTATAGGGTTGTTATGAGTCATAATCAACGTGACAACAGTGGGTTTTTTACATTTGTCTTAAGGTTTTTTTACAGGTGTTTTGAGGAGCTCTGGTAGTGTAGTTGTTACAAGTCAGACTGATAACCTCAAGGTCAGCAATTTGAAATCACCAGCTGTTCCATGGGAGAAAGATAAAGCTTTCTGTTCCTGTAAAGATCTACAGCCTCAGAAACTTTACACAGGGTGGCTATGAGTCAGAACTGACTCCACAGCACATAACTACCACGACCTTAAGGTCTTAGATTTTATATATTTGGACAAGACTTTTCCTTATGCTCCCCAGATATGGTCCCATTTCTCCGCTCCCAAAGCACCTGCTTGTATATCTGAGTATTGCTTCTTTCTGCCCTAAATCCACAATGCTCGGCTGCACATCTCACCCCCATCAGCCAATGGACATCACAAGTCTAAGAAAAATGTCTCCTTCAGTTCAGGTTTTCCCCAGCACTCAGTGCAATGCCTGGGACATGAGATATTGCCAAGAAATAATTCTTAAAGTGAGCAAATCAGGGAATTATTTGATTTATACCATCAAAAAATATTCACAGAAATGTTTGCTTCTACTTGGACAGGAAGATTTTCTGGATGCTCCAGTTTCTTTTGGTTAGCCAAGAAACTACATTAACAAGATGTAGTAACTGAGGGATGGCCAGAGGGAGCATGAAAACTGATCCAGGAAAGAGACATTGGCATGAGTCAAATGCAGGCAGTTGTTTAGATAATAAAGGGTAACACCAGAGTTAGTAATCAGTAGACTAGACAGCTGCAAAAGTACACTATGAAGAAATCACTCTTAGTTGGAATCCTGCTGCTTTAGAAAGTCAGCAAATGTGTGGGAAAATTGTATTTATGATGAATAAGCTCCTTAGAATCTATTATTCCAAATATATTGTAAGATTTTTTATGACTCAGTTAGTGTGTGCACAAACTCGAGCCAGGAGTATCTTGATCTGGTCAGAAGATTCCTTAATACTCTCCTATTTCTGTATCAGCCACTATCTGATTGGTTGTTTTAGAATGAGGCTGAGCTCAACTTCTGTTATAATTTTAAAAATAGGCTTGCTACTTGATAGCTAAGATTCTTCCAATCTCTAAAGTGTTATGATTTTATATTTAAGTGATTTTAAATATCATACAATTATTTGGAGTGCTTTTTAGCTTTCAAAAAAGGTCCAAGGCAGACTCATCTCCATGAGTATAATTTAAATGTCTGAATATACTTTGTTTATATGTTCAATAATTCATATTATAGCATTAATATTATAATAAATAATATCTTCATGTTGGTTGAAATATATAAACTACTTCTTAATATAATACCTACATTGTTTTAAACCAAAACCAAAAGCAACAAAGATATTTTCTGTTAGAAACTCCACACCATGATGAACAGTGTGCTGTTAGGACTGAGAGGAAGGGTTACTTCTATAGCTCTGAAAGCCATGTTATTGTTAGATGCTATCAAGTTGGCCCCTAACTCATGACAACCCCATGCACGATGGAACAAAACACTGCCCAGTTGTGTGCCATCTCCATGATCAGAATGTTGTGATCCACAGGGTTGTCACTGACTAATTTTTGGAAGTTGATTGCCAGCCCCTTCTTCCTAGTCTTAGTCTGAAGCTTCAGAATTGTTGTTGTTAGGTGGCATTGAGTCATTCTGTGTACAACAGAATGAAATACGACCTGGTCCTGCACCATCCTCACAATGACTGCTATCCTTGAGCCCACTGCTGCTGCCACAGTGCCAATTCACCTCATTGGGGGTTTCCTTTTTTTTTTTCTTTCCGCTAACCCTCCACTTTACTGAGCATGATGGGCTTCTCCAAAGTCTGGTCGTCTTGGCTTCTAAGGAGCATTCTGATTGTACATCTTTCAAGACAGATTTGTTTGTTCTTCTGGCAATCCATGGTACCTTCAAAATTCTTCCCCAAAGCCATAACTTAAATGCGTCAATTCTTATACAGTCTTTCTTATTTGCTGTCCAACTTTCACATATATATGTTGTTGTTGTTGTTAAGTGCCGTCGAGTCGGTTCCGACCCATAGCGACCCTGTACAGGGTTTCTGAGGCTGTAAATCTTTACGGGAGCAGAAAGCCTCATCTTTCTCCCGCGGAGCAGCTGGTAGTTTCGAACTGCTGGCCTTGCACATATATATGAGGTTACTGTAAATACCATGGCTTGAATCAAGCACACCTTAGTCCTCAAACTGACATCTTTGCTCTTGAAAACTTCAAAGAGTTCTTGTACAGCAGATTTGCCTAATGTGCAGATTTGCCTAATGCATGTTGCATCATAACACCATGCATGCCTCCACAGGCAAAGGGATGGTAGCTGTGCACAAGGTGCAGTGACCAGGAATCAAACCTGAGTTTCTTACATGAAAAGGAAAAATTTTAGCACTGAGCCATTACTGCCATAGAAGCCTTCATTTAGAACCCTGAGGAAAAGCGATAAGCATGGTAAGTAGGCATGCAAAATGAGGGAGGTCATGTAAACACTCCTATCTGGTTCCTCCTTTGTACTTTTCCTCTACCACCATCACCTTCACCACCATCTTCATAGGTCTAAGAGGAAGTATGGATGACACAGAGATGCATCATAAACAAATCAAAACCCATCAGTTCCCCTATTCGTTCCATCTCCCATTATTCCCCCAGTGAATTTTGAAGCATGGTAACCTTCTATCAGACACAGAAGGAAGAGAGAGTTGGACAATGACTTAAGAAAAGCGCTCAATGAAATGGAAATTCTCTTTGCTTTATTTTTATTGTTGTTGTTAAGTGCCATTGAATGGATTCTGACTTGCAGTCACACAATATAGAGTTTCTGAGGAGCATCTGGTGGATTTGAACTACCAACTTTAGCAATCAGTGCTTACCCTACAATGCCACACCAGGACTCCTTTTGCTTTATGCTGTTGTTCCTGGTAAGTGCTGTCAATATATATAAGTTAAATCTTCTTCATGTCTGCTTAAGCACTCAAGTTCGTTAATACATAACATGAGTTACATTCTTTTGTCCACCCAAACTGTTGAGTCCATTCCAATAGGGGTGACCCTTTCTGTACAGAATAGAAGGACACTCCATATGGTTTTCAAAACTGCTACCTTTTGGAGTCCTGGTGTGGTGCTGGGGATTAATGCGCCAGACTGAAAAGACATTTGAAATGCAAGGTCGGTGGTTCAAGCTCACCAGCTGCTGCTCAGAAATCCAGGGCCACTATGGGTCAGAACTGGCTCGACGGCACTTCACAACAACAACCTTTTGATAGCAGATGTCAGATCTTTTGTCTGAGATACAGCTGAATAGATTTTTGGTTAGTCATTCAGTGTTTAACCATTTATACCACCTAGGACTTCTTTACTTACCAAAGTCTTCTGAAAAATGATGTTCTTCAAACTCTCTTAGTTTGTTTAATAATGAGAAAGAAGTTCAGAATTTGTTTCTCACTCATAGTACTGACACAGGTTTTGATAAACCGGAACAAACCAAAACATCTTAGCTTCATGTTTCTATTCTATTGTAGCTTTAGGTTCTTCCTACTTATCATCTCTTAGTAGGAAGGATGTCTTTGAGATAGACTTACATATAAGAAACAGCCTCTTGTTGGTTTTAAGTAACAGGTGCTATACTATTTATCTAGGGTGAGGTCTTGATTGGAGCCATTATGCTATTTTCCTGTCAATCTCTACCTAACCATAATCAATGTCCAGGAAATTGTGCAACTGATCCAGAATTTTATTTGAGTGGGAGTGTGGGCTTATGCATACTCTTTCTGAAATCTCCAAAAGTCCAAAGATAAATCATCTGGTATATGGTTACACTGTTATATGTGTTTTTAATCAAACTGATGTTATCTGGTATGTTATTAGTACACATGTGGGTGTATAGTAAGAAGCAGATGTAGGAAGAAGGTAATTTGATTAATGACATCTATAAAATGAGACAAGGAAGAGGTCACACTGAATTTATGGTTTGAGCTGATTCTGTTAAGTGAGAAGGGATGTTATTTTACCAGGAAATAATTGATAGGGTCAAAGAAAAGATCTGCTTACTCTGGAAGTGTCAACGCTGGCCAGAGTACTCTCTGAATAATGAAAGCTTTATTGAACTATCACAGTTGGCTGTGAGCGTCACTAAAGGAGATGGAGCTGGATAAATGCCCAGACGTGGTGAAATGGATCACTTTCATGCAGCCTTTCTTGTTCTGATCTTGTCATTCACATCAAATGATTAGGTGGGACTATCTATACTAACAAGGGGCTTGCTACCTACTAAGGGGATTGGATAGCTTGCTAACAATGAATATAAAATGAATGGGACCATGCAAATAAGATAAATATACCATTGCAGGGGGATTGGTAAAATTTGTCATCCTACTAGTTGCACGAGGGTTTCTATCATGGAGGGCGGTGGATAAACGATGTGCGAGAACTGCGCAGACCTGGTGGAGGTGTTAAATGAAACCCAGACCACGGAGCAGCGGGGTGAGAGGTGTCTGAAGACCAGGTCGATGGGGAGATGCTGCCTAGTGGGAAGAGACTGCAGGGGTCGACCAGGATGTCCTACTTATCCCGGATGCCAGAGGGCCATCCTAGCCTAACCATTGGATCCTGGCTTTGAGGCGGGGTCGACCAACTTAGAGACCCACAAGTGCATCCCAAAGCATCTCACTACAACCCAGTCGCCCCTGCTGCACTTCCACGTCTTGTTTAACATCCAAAGATGGAAATCCCGCCTTTGAGCCGGACTTAAGGGCCCTAGCACAAGGAGATTCCTATTTAACAGCAACCATGCAACCGCCACTCGTCTGTTGTGCTGTGGTGGTTTGAATTGCTGTGATTCTGAGGACTATGCCACCGATATCTTAAATAACCAGTAGGGTCACCCATGGTGGACAGGTTTCAGATGAGCTTCCAAACAAAGACAGACTAGGAAGAAAGAGTGACAAACTACTTCTGAATCACTAGTTACTGAAAACTCCTTGAATAGCAGAGAAACACTGTCAGAAGATACAGGACCGGAAGGTGGAAAGGCACTCAGAATGCAACGGGGGAAAAAAAATGCCTCCTCAAAGTAGAGTTGACCAAGATGACCATGACGACGTGAATAGAGTTAAGCTGGGGGCAGAAATGCTCACAGAACCTTCATTTTCTAATGGGCCACAAATCAAACTGAAGAGAAACAGCTGTAAACATCCGTTGAAAATAGGAACATGGAATGAACGAAGAATGAATCTGGGAAAATTGGAAGTTGTCAAAAATGAAATGGAACACATCAACATCGATATCTTAGGCATTAATTAGTGAGCTGAAATGGACTGGTATTGGCCATTTTGAATATGACAATCACATGGTTTACTATGCAGGGAATGACAAATTGAAGAGGAATGGTCAAAAACAACATATCCAGATCAGCCATGAGGTACAATGCTATAAGTGATAGGATAATGTCCATGTGCCTACAGGGAAGCCCAGTTAATACCACTATTATTGAAATTTATGCACCAACCACTAAAGCCAGTGAAGTTGAAATAGAAGAATTCTAC
>NW_006408531.1:12705286-12742982 GCF_000296735.1 Chrysochloris asiatica
AAGAGGAAGACCCCCAATGAGATGGATCGGCCAGGTGGCATCATTGATGGCATCAAGTGTGGCAGCGGTAGTGAGATTGGCCCAGGATCGGACATCGTTTCGTTCTGCTGTGCATGGGGTCACTATGAGTCGGTTCCGACTTGATGGCACCTGACAACAACAACAACTAGACTTAAAATGGGAGTCTTGGTGGACTGCAAAATTGGTTTGAACTATAAGGTCGGAAGTTCAAGCTCACCAGCTGCTCCTTGGAAACTCTATTCAGGGTAGCCATGGGTCAGAACTGACTCGATGGCACTTAACAACAACAGAAACATAGGTGGTAAAGCAGGTACTTCACCACCACTAAGAAGAAAAGATGAGAGTGAAGTGCTTCCTCTGTACCCAGCATCCCTGGCTGGGAACCTCCTGGCCTCAGGAGACAGAGAAACAAGTCACATTGGAGACAGTGAGATGACAAGAAGCAGCAACACAGGAAGCTGGTAGCGGAGGCAACAGAGCCAGGAGACTAAGGAGTGAGAGGGTGATGTGCCTTTGGGCAAGAGGCTTGCTGGCAGAATGGAGTGCCCCCAGGGACTTATTGGTGGAGCGACAGAGCTTTGTAACACTTGTGGCCCAAAGTCCAGAAAGGTTGAGGGGTCCAGGGGCCAGAAAAAAGGCCTGCTTCTATACAACACTGAGAAGAGACTCTTCTGATCAAAGAACTATATCCTGTCATTTCTACTCCTGAATTGTAACCTGTAACTTCCCTTATATACCCCATAATTGTAAGTATTGCCTATGAGTTCTCTATGGTTATTGCAATGAATTGTCCAACACAGTAAAGCAGAGAATGCTGTTGGAGGCATGGCTGTGTCAGAACTGATTAAAAGGCTGGAGAGTGAAACTCCATGTCACAGGAATCAGCTTCGGCTGCTAATGGGGATTCTCTCTCCCCCTCATACAGTTAGTGGAGGTCAGATGCCTCCAGCATATCATTTTAAACTCCAGAATAATCAGTCAACTTTGTACATACTCTACTTGACTATCCCTGAGTAAGTAACAAAAGTCTGCCTTGAGAACTATCACAGTGACTTTTCCATCTTTCTGGTCAGTTACTTTGTCTTTCAAGTTCATGAGACATTTGGTTCCTTTATCCGTTATTGCAATGTCTCCCCGTTTCTCCTGCAAATTACAATGTAGAGAATTACGTTTTTTCTGAAGACACAGTCATAATGCAGCTTTTTGTAAAAGGCAAGCTTTTCAACACCAAGAAGAAAAATCACAACATTTGTGCCATGGTTTTATTTGGATATATTATCAAGAAATTGTGCTTGGAAAAGTGTAGGGTCAACAAAAAAGAGGAAGACCCCCAACAAAATGGAATTATATCATGACAACAATGAACTCAAACATAAAAATTGTGAGGATGGTGCAGGCCTGGGCAGTGTTTCCTTCTGTTGTGTACTGGGTTGCTATGAGTAGCAATTGACTTGGCAGCACTTGGTATGGTGCTGTGGGTTAATGGACTAGACGGCAAAGTCGGTTTGAACCACAAGGCCAGAGGGTCAAGCTGGCCAGCCACTCCTTAGAAACCCTATAAAGCATTGCTATGGCAACAACAGCAATAATAAAATAATAATAAATATTATTATTTGTTAATAAAATTTATTTATTATATTAAAAACAATAATAATAAAATCATAATACCATTTGGCAATGTGTTGTCTTTGTTGTGCTAATGAAACCAGATTAATGTACTGTGTTTCTTGAGTCAATCTCTTTTAAAATATAAAAGAGATTAAAACAAGCAAGGGAGTGGGGAGGGGGGAAGCAGAGATGGGGAAAGAGAGATGTCAAGCTACATGGCTACGTGAAGTTCCCCTAAGAGTGGGCCTTCCTCAAGAACTAACAGAGAAAGCCTTCCCCAAGAGCCAGCATGTGAATTAGGACTTTGGCCTTATAAACCAAGAGTAAATAAATGTCTTCCTGTTAAAGCCACCCACTTGTGATATTTCTATTACAGTAACACTGGGTAACCAAGATAGCACTGCCTTCTTAAGAAGTGTTCAACATTATACTTTCCACATTTCCTTTTCCTGAGAATGAATCCTTTCCACTACATTATTTATAGACTTTGTGCATATATAGTGAAGCCATCAATTTTCAATGCTTTGTCTACTTGAGTAGTATCTTTTCCTACTTCTTGTTGTTGTTAAGTGCCCTCAAGTCAGTTCCAACTCATAGTGACCTTGTATAGGGTTTCCAAGGAGTGGCTTGTGAGTTTGAACCGCCGACCTTGCATTTCAAACTGTCCTTATGGTTGAGTGCTTATCCTACAATGAAACATAAGATCTATTTTTCCAGGAGCTCTACACCATAATCCAAACAAAATGTACCGCTACTGAGTTGATTCTGACTCATAGAGACCAATAGGACAAAGCAGAACTACCCCATAGGGTTTCCAAGTCTGTTATTTTTAATCTTTACAGAAATGTATTGCCACATTATTCTCTCAAAGAACAACTGTTGGACTTGAACCATCAGCTTTTTGATTAGCAGCCCAAAGCTTAATGCATCACCCGCGCTCCTTGTATACCTAATACCCATGGCTGTATAATTGATTCCAACTCCTAGTGATGCAACAGGACATAGAAGTGTCCAGGTTGTAGCTCTTTGTGGAAACAAATTGCCACATCTTTCTTCCATATAATGTCGGGTTGGTTTGAACCACTGATGTTTCCATTAGCAACTGATCACCAGGGTTTCTTCTACAACTAAAAAACTAAACAAAGAAAGAAAAACACAGGAAACAAACAAACAAACATCAAGTCAATTCCAACTCGTTGTTGTTGTTATTGTTGTTGGATGCCGTTGAGTCATTTCTGACCCATAGTGACTCTATGTACATCAGAATGAAACACCACCCAGTCCGGCATCATCCTCACAATTGTTGCTACACTTGAGCCCTTCGCTGCTGCCACTGTACCAGTCCATCTCGTTGGGTCTTCCTCTTTTTAGCTGACCCTCTACTTTACCAAGCATGATGTCCTTCTCCAAGGACTGGTCCCTCCTGATAATATGTCTGTAGTATGAGAGACGAAATCTAGGCATTTTGGCTTCTAAGGAGAATTGTGGATGTGCTTTTTCCAACACAGATTTGTTTTTCTTCTGGCAGCCCACGGTACCTTGAAAACTCTCCTCCAACACCATAACTCAAATACATCATTTCTTCTATGGTCTTCCTTATTCATTGTCCAGCTTTCACATGCCTATGAGGCTATATAAGGTTTCGGAGACTAAATCTTTATGAGAGCATAGAGTCTCATCGTTTTCCCAGGGGATATCTGGTGGGTTTGAACAATGAACCTTGTGGTTAGCAATCCAATGCCTAGTCCACAGTGCCACCAGGGCTTCTACCCTAATTCTTGTTAAATGCTAGAGTTGCTTCTGACTCATAGCGAGTCTGTATAGAGCTTCCAAGGAACAGCTGGAGGGTTTGAGGTGCCAAACTTGCAGTTAGTTATCCAGCGCTTATCCTGTAGTGCCACGCCAGAATTCCTCACCTAATGTTGTTGGTAAGTGCCGTTGAGTGGGTTCCAACTCATAATGACCCTATATAGAGTCTTTGAGGAGTAGCTGATGAGCTCAAACTGCCAACTTAGTGGTTCAAACTGACCTTTCAGTCCAGTGCATTATTGTGAAGTGCCACACCAGGACTCCCCAACACCTCATAGTGAGTAACAAATATTAGGGGTCAAATAAATGTCTGTTTCATTGTCTAGGCTGCAGTCATTCTGATATTCTGATAGTCCAGGAGTTTACTTTCTTTTAGTACTGTATCTGCTTCTCGAGCATTTCACGTATTTTCAGGCCTGTAAGCTTCCCTTAAAGCCACTTCTGTGCTATTGTGAAATGTCCTTCTTGAGCTACTTCCTCTTCTCTTCACTTAACATATACATACATATAGTTCAGGCAGAATATTCTTTCCATGTTATAGGGAAATGAAAATACCATATTGCATTAATTCTAAAACAGATTTTTAAAAAAACCGTTGAACTGAAATTAGTTAGCATTTCACAATCAATAGCATCTTACAATTATAAATGGCAGTGTTGGCTTTTTTCTTTCTGAATAGTCCTAAAATGATACCTCTTACATTGATGGTATCTTAGATTTGTTGAAATATGATACTTATGAAAGTTCTATTGGTGGCCAGTCCAGCCTTGCTAGGTCATATGTGCGTGGTGAGTTCTGCGTATGTTCCAAGTAGTGCTTTAAAAACACACCAAATCAAAAAAACACAGAGTTTGTCAGACTACTGTGAAAGGGTCAGATTTGAAGGCTCCAAAGGTAGGGTGTGTATGGTGTTCATGTCCTATCTCTGACAGTGGGTCCATGATGTGCCTGGCACAGATTAGTTACCTAATTATGATTGATAACAGGTTTTGAGTTCTTACTACGTGTTGGTCATTGTGTTTTAAGTGCTTTTCATGTATGAGCTCATTTGGGTGCTCAGGACAACCCTTTCAGTTGAATTCAACTATGATTACCATTTTTTCAGATGCATGAAGTGAAGCTAAGGATGACTTGCCTTAAGATCTGTGAGAATAAAGGACAGAGCTCTGTTTTGACTCAGGTTACTTGACTTCAAAGGCCATGCATCTATGTTCTATGTAATAGTTCATTTTGAATGAGTGGTATTTCTACTGATCTTAACAGCCATTTCTTGGTTAGAAGTGTTGATACTGTTTGGTCAGCTTTCTTCCCAAATGTTCAATTTTCCCTTCCACTTTTTGGGACCCCATAGTCCCTACTGGTTCTAATTAAATGATTATCTGTGATCTAATATTTAGATGGACATTGTCAATTGACAATCAACAACACATTGGAAAAATATTTTATTTCTTTAATGATCATAGTTAAAATATTCCTAAAATCAAAAGTCCCCTAAGAGCCATTTGTTCATGACAATGTTGTGTTTCACACATATAATTGTGGTCATTAAAGTGTTGGGTCAACATGACTGGGCCAGAATTTTCAGTGGTTTAGCACTTTAGATGTAGTAATCCCCCACGATGAGACCTGTTGCTCTTGGTTCATCAACCCGGCAGCTAAGTGAGTCAGAAGCCTCCAGCCTGACATCTGACCAATGGATTTGGGACTCGCTTACCTCTACAACTGTGTGAGCCATTTCCTTGATATAAGCCTCTCTTTACATATAGATGTAAGGATCCTGGAGTCCTGGGGTGGCACTGTGGGTTAATGCACAAAGTTGGTTTAAACCACGAGGTCGGCAGTTCAAGCTCACCAGCTGTTCCTTGGAAACCCTATACAGGGTTGTTATGGGTTGGAACCAACTTGATATTACTTAACAACAACATAAGGGGTATGGTAGTATAGTGTGTTACAAGTTGGACTGCTAACCACAAAGTCAGCAGTTCAAATATAGCAGTTACTCTATGGGAGGAAGATGAGACTTCTGTTCCTGTAACTATTTGCAGTCTCAGAAACCCTACTACAGGGTCACTATGAGTCGGAAACAACTCCACGGCACATAACCATGACATCATTCATGTTAACATGTGTCTATACTTTATCCTGTGAATAATTCACCCTCTTACCACCCACCCCAGGAAGTCTGATAGCGTAGTGGTTATGAATCGGGCTGTGAACCGCAAGGTCATCAGCTGCTCTGTGGGAGAAAGATAAGGCTTTTTGCTCCCTTGAAGATTTACAGCTTCAGAAACCCTGTTTAGGGTCACTGTGGGTTAGAACTGACTCCACAGCACTGAACAACAACAACAACTACCCGCCCCACAGTAACCAACATTGAATGAGTGTTTCATGTAGCAAGAAAAGTTTTTCTTAACTTCTCCAACACTGATCTCATATTTGTGCTTTTGTGATTGACTAATTTCACTCAGCATAATTTCCTCCAGGTTCCGTGTTGTGAGATGTTTTCCAGATTCATCGTTAATCTTCAACATTGCTTAATATTCCATTGTGTAGACTTACCAGAGTTTTTTTTTAACTATTCTTCTACTGATGGGCATTTAGGCTGTCTCCATCTTTTTGTTTTTGTGACTAATGCTGTATTGAACATTGTTGTTATTGTTGTTAAGTGCCGTTGAGTCAATTCTGACACATAGTGATCCTGTATAGGGCTTCCAAGGAGCAGCTGGTGAGTTTGAACAGCTGACCTTGTGATTCAAACCTGTCTTGCAGTCCAGTGCTTGATCCCACAATCCCATGCCAGGACTCCACATAGATATGCACATTTCTAACCACAACAAGCTCTTATTTCTTGAGGATATATACCAAGTAGAGGGATTGCTGAGTTAATCGATATTTCTATTTCCAACTTTTTAGAAAGCACCATACCATTTACCACAGTGATTGTTTTGCATCATTTTACATTACCACCAGTAATGTAGGAAGGTCCTAGTGTCTTCATACCCTAGCCAGCATTTGCGTAGCAATAATTTTGAAGATGGTGCAGGGCCAGGGAGTATTGTGACTAAGGTTGCAATGCGTTGGAACCAACTGGATGGTATCTAGCAATAGCTTGCAGGTTTGCTTCGAGGGCTCTCTTATATGTGTGTGTGTGTGTGTGTGTGTGTGTGTGTGTGTGTAGTTGTTGTTGTTGTTAAGTGCTGTCTAGTTGGTTCTAACTTATAGCAACCTTGTATATAGTTTCCAAAGACTGACTGGTGAGCTTGAACCACCAACCTTGCAGTTCAAATCAACTTTGCATTCCAGCGCAGTATTCTGCAGCGCCACACCAGGACTCCTCTATATATGCACATGTGTGTGTGTATGTATATTTGTTGGTGGTGTTGTTAAGTGCTGTCGCGTCAATTCCAACCCATAGTGATGCTGTGTAGGGTTTCCAAGGAGCAGCTAGTGAAGTTGAACCACAGATCTTGCAGTTCAAATGGCTTTGCAGTCTGATGCATTAATACACAGTGCCACACACACACACACACACACATAAATATATATATAAAGAGAACTTTATATCAAGGAAATGGCTCACACAGTTGTAGAAGTAAGAGAGTCCCAAGTTCGTAGGTCAGATGGAATAAGATTGGCAGGTTAGACAGCAGGTAGGCTGGTCAAGAAGGTAAGGTGATGGGTTACTGATGACTTCCAGAATTGACAATAGAGCAAGTCACTGGCTCAATTCCAAAGAACTGGAGTTTGGAGGATGAGCCAGATGCATGATCCAGACCCAGCAGAGAGCAAATAAGCTTTGTCTGAGTGTCCAACATATTGAAAGCCAGCCACACCCCCAAGGAAACATCCTTTAAATTGATTGGCTGCTCATAGCAGACATCATCATAGAGTTGTTGCTGTTGAGTTCCATTGAGTTGGTCTGTCTCAGAGTGACCCTGTATAGTGTTTCTGAGAAGTGGCTGGTGAGCTTGAACCACTAATCTTGTAGTTCAGACTGACTTTGCGGTCAAGCACATTAACTGACAGCACCACACCAGTACTCCCATCATAGAGTAGATTACATTATATTAGATCTCATCATGGGGAAGTAACTACATCTCAACTGTCAAACCACTGAAACTCCTTATCCAGTCAGGTTGACACAAAACCTTATTATCACAAGAACTATTTGAAATAATGCATTTTAAAAACTAGCCAGTGCCTGACAAACAGTAGGCACTCAATACATATTAGCTTCTAATATGGTTATGAAGATGCACTGGAGGTGCTGTAGGATATTCACTGGACTGTGAACTGCAAGGTTGGCAGTTCAAACCCACCTGCTCAGAGGGAGAGAAATGAGGCTCCCATGAAGATTTACAAGCTCAGCAACCCTATAAAAGTTTGCTATGAATCAGAATCAATTTGATGTCAGTAGGTTTCTTTTTTATTTTTGGTGTGGGGGATTAATATGGTTATGGAAGAAATGCTGGTGATGTAATGGGTTAAGCACTGGGCTTCTAAGCCACTATAAAGGAGAAAGCTAAGATTGTCTGCTCCTATAAAGATTTACAGTCTTGGAACCCTAAGGTTGTAAGGGTTGGTATGAGTCAGAATCAACTAGCTGGCAATGGGTTTGTTTGTTTGTTCATTTGTTTGTTTGTTTGTTTTTTAAACATGGTTATGATAGCTAAAGCAAATGGGTAGTCAGGGCAGGGAGGCAGATTTCAGCTTTGGTGGTATAGTCATGCACCATGAGGTAGTCATCTTCCCAAGCCTGAAAGACCATATTCCAATGATGATAATTTGAGTGAACAATTGGAGTTAGTGACCTCCAAGCTTATTTCCAAATGAGATTCTAATGTCAGCACAAGGCAAATGTATCGACAGTTTCCAGCAATCAGAACTCTTTCCCTCAGTCTTCCCTTATAACTGATATTTACACCTTTCATGTCTATGTTATCACCTATAATACAATCATTAAGCAACACTTTCTAGAATTTCATAACAGGCAAAGTATTAACAATAGGAAAATAGGAATTATATGGAGATCAGCATGCAGAGCTCTTCATGTTCCCCCTGGATGATGTGATGTTGAGTCAAGTCTAAACAACGAGTCATGACAATACAATGAGTTCTGTACTAACAACGCTGGGTAAGCTTTGGGAACCTTCTTTGGGTGGGTAAAAGCTCCAAGCTTGCAAAACCCTAAAGTTGAAAGAAGAAACAAATGGAGCACAATTGCTAGCCCAGTTGCCTAATCAGCTTCTATGTCATGGGGCTGGAATGCAGCTCATGATTCCCTGCTGGATAGACTTGCCTCTTCCACCTCATGCTAATTACCCAGCCATTTGACTTCTTGCCCTTTACATGGCTGCTTATCCCATTCAACGTCACATCACAGGTGATACAGGTGGGTTGGGTATCCTTGAAGAAGCAAGCCTGTTTTCGTGACAAGTGATTGAGTCAATAAAAATGGGAAAGGATTGCTCAGCTTCTAGCTTTAGCTTCCTTACTAGATTTAACTAGACTGGGTGGGTTGCAGGAAAGCTGAAGGTGCATTTCAATTTTAGCTGACAGCATCAGTTGCCTCTCTTGGCTTTCCAATCAGTCAATATGGAAAATTTAATTACTTGACTGTCTACTAACTCATTCTTTTCCTAATTTTAAAAGAGTGAGTAGACATTCCTGTAGGATCAGCACTGGGCTGTGGACCACAAGGCCGGCAATTTAAACACACTAGATGCTCCTTGAAAATCCTATACAGGGTCAGTATGAGTCAGAACTGACTTGACAGCGCTTAACAACAATGAGTAGATAATCATGTCAACAAATTTTCTTTATTGTCAGACAAGAAAGTCTATCATCTACCACTTGAAAGGATAAGCAGACAAGCCTGGAACAGCTTGAGGAACAGAAAATACTTCTTGAAAGAAAGACTAGCAGGAAAATTCCAAAACAAAAATGGCAGTCTGGTGGGTTGCTACAAGAACAAGCAAGTCGTTCACAAGGGAGCCAAGGCAAGCAATCAAGTTCCTTCAGGACAAACCCCCATTTCAAGACTGAAACTCAAAGGGAACTCACAATCAGGCATGTAAGCTTGCTAGTGACCACGTTGGTCAATTGGTGAGTGGAAGCAGAGGAAGGGCATCAGTGAAGATATGGGCTGAGTTCAACCACATTCCATAGACTTCCATCGACCTGGAGATAAGAGAGAGAAGAGGAAGGGATGATTGGTCCAAAATATGGTGAAACCTGGGGACTCCTAAGTCCATGGACAAAGATGTAGACATGGAGGACTAGAACTGAGAGTGAAGCATCCAGCTGATATGAAGTGAGGGGAGATGCACAAGAACACCCAAACCTGTAGATAGTACCTATTCAAACTAGCCTCGATGGCTTGATGATCAGAATTTGACTAGAGGAAGATGAAAAAAAAGGTTTTTTTTGATAAAGGAAGTGAGTGTAAATTGCTACAATTTGATGATTTTGACCCATACTTATGGATATAATAGCTCAAAATACCAAGGGAGAGGGAAGGAATCTTCACATCGAGTATCAATCCTATCCCCTCTGTACACAGGGTTGATAGGTATGGGCAACTTAGACATGGCTACCTAAAAAGTGGTGTGTGTGTGTGTGGGGGGGGAGCTATAAAGGCACAAAGTGACTGGCTTACAAGTTTTCAAGAGGGAGTTCAGTTTCAGAGTGTGCAGGGGAGGGTATAATCAGCACTAAATAGTTTTTATCCTGTCTAGACAGGTCTGATGAAAGGAGATGGGGAAAAGATTCTTATGATACAAAATCTTGTAAGTCTGTCTTCTGCCTATAACTGATTTGAATACCTAAAATGGGGCTACAATGTGTCTAGTGAAGGAGGTCTCCTGAGGAGCCTCTACATTACATAAGACTATAGAAGGAAGCCTGAACTACATCCAGACCTTCAGTGATGGGAAACTTTCCTCTTGAAAGGACAAGCAGACCAGCCTGGAGCAGCCAGAAAACCAGAAGACACTTCTTGAAAGAAGGACCTACAGGAAAAATACAAAATAATAAGGGCAGTCCGACTGTTACCACAAGAACAAGCAAGCTGCCTGCCCAGGAGGCATCAAGTCAAGTGGTTGGGTCCTCTCAGTGCCTCTTCCAAGACTAAGACACAATGGAAAAACGCGTTCTGATTGGTGACCATGCACGTCACCCGTAAAGAGAAGTGACCGAAGAACATCAATGAAGTAGCAAGCTAAGCCCTACATTGTTCAGCAGACTACTGTGAACTTGGGTGGAGACCTGATCGGCCAGCAATGAGGCAAGACCTGGGGACTCATGGGCTCAGAGTAAGTGACATATCCACAGAGGACTAGAGTGGAGACTGAAGCAACCAACTGATAAGAAGAGGGTGGACAGATGCAAGAACACCCACACTGGCATGGTTTCAATGACGGGATGAACAGAGCTCAACCTGAAGAAGAAAGAAGAGGAAAAAAGCGTCATCTGATACAATTTGATAAACTGGACCTGCACCTATAAATGCAGTAGCTCAAAAGAGGAAACAAATCCCTGCTCCAAGAATTAATCCCACCCCCTCCACAAGAAGAGTAGATAGGGTTGGGCAACTTTGAACATTGGCTACCCAAAAATGGGAGAAGTGATACAAAGGTAAGAAGTGATTGGCTTACAAGCTTTCAAGAGGGAACCCAGATCCACAGGGTGGGGAGGATGGTAGAGTCTCCAGTGAGTAGTATCCAGCCTGTCTAGGAAGGGCTGATGAAAAGAAATGTAGATGGGTCTCTTGGGATGCAATGGTGAATAACTGTTACCAGGACTGATTGTGAGGACTGGAAATGTAAAGGTGGATATTTTATAGCAAGGAGGGGAGTGACTAACCTTTCAGTCTAGGAGCGGAGGGCCCTGGGACCATCAATGGAGAAGAGTGGAGAGCGGGACCCCACCCAGAGGAGCAGTGAGGCCTGAGACTGAGACTGAGACAGAGAGGATGACATGAAGAGATGGAGTGGCTGGGGACTTGGGATCCAGAGAGGGAGAGGGGTTGTGTGCTGAGGACCGTGAAGTGGGGGGTGGGGAGAGGGCGGGATTGCAAGGTATACCCTTTGGTTGGGTGATGATGCATGGACAGGATGTAACTATGGCAATGAGATGATTCATGATGGAATGAATGTAAAACTAATGTTCCCCCATGTAGACTATCACACAATACACAATAAAACATTTAAAAAAAATCTTATGATACAATAGTGACTAATTGTTATCATGACTAATTGCAACTGTCACAACTGTAAAGGTAGAAGTTTTGTAACAAAAAGTGTGGAGTAGTTAATCTTACAGCCCAGAAACAGAGGACCCTTGGACCATAAAGGAAGACGAGTACAGCAGCAACACCAGAGATGAGGACATGGAGAAAGAGAGAGCAGCTGAGGACTCTAGACTCATGGGAAGAGAATGGCTGTGTGCTTACAGCCAGGAGGCAGGCTTACAGAATGTGCCCTTTGGTTGTTTAAACTATTGTATATTCCTGAGTGTTTTTGTATACATCCTCCATAAAACCAGAGACAATAGAAGCAGACTGTTGAATGATGATGCATGGAGGAGATTGTAATCATTGCAATGAAACAAAATATGATAGAATGAGTGTAAAGCCGATGTTCTCCCATATAAACTATCACTCAATTCACAATAAAAACTTTTTAGTTTTTATCCTGTCTAGGCAGGTCTGGTGAAAAGAGATGGGGATAAGATTCTTATGATACAAAAACTTGTAAGTCTGCCTTCTGTTTTCAAATCAAAACTGATTTGAAAGATCAGCCTGATCTTTTTATGATTTTGAGTTTCGTTAGAAAAGAAAGCCTATCATCTAAATGACACATGTAAATGAGATAGTCTAAATGAATTGCCTAGGTATAAATTTTTTTCTGATGTAAATGCACAGGATAGTACATTATTCTTTTTTCCCCTTTAATGTATACTGGTAGCGTAGTGGTTACGAATCGGGCTGCGAACCTTTAGGTCAGCTGTTCAAAACTACCAGCTGTTCCGCGGGAGAAAGATGATGCTTTCTGCTCCCGCACAGATTTACAGCCTCGGAAACCCTGTACAGGGTCGCTATTAGTCGGTTCCGACTCCACGGCACATAACCACCACCACCAATGTGTACTGGAGTCCTGGTGTGACGCTGTGGATGAATGCGCCAGACTGCAAAGCCGTTTGAACTGCAAGGTCGGTGGTTCAAGCTCACCAGTTGCTCCACAGAAACCCTATACAAGGTCACTATGGGTCGGAACGGACTCGGCGGAACTTAACAACAACAACAATGTGTACTGGTAGCGTAGTGATTAGCGTACTGCTAATCTCACGGTCAGCAGTTCAAAACTACCAGCTGTTCCGTGGGAGAAAGATGAAGCTTTCTGCTCCTGTAAAGATTTACAGCCTCGGAAACCCTGTACAGGGTAGCTATGAGTTGGAACCGACTCCACGGCACATAACAACAACAATGTGTAGCACTGTGGGTTAATGCTTTGGACTGCAAAGTTGGTTTGAACAACAAGGTCAGCAGTTCAAGCTCACCAACTGTTCCTCGGAAACCCTATAAAGCGTCGCTATGGGTTGGAACCAACTCGAGGGCACTTAACAACAGCAACAACAATGATAAACTTCTGGCTTCTCTGCTCTTCATGCTACTTTTTTATCTCAGTTACAGCTACTTCTGCTTCTGAGGACTCTTGCTCTCTTTCTTCACTGGCCTCAGCTGCTGGAGCTCGGACTTCCTTTCCATCAGGTTCACTGCCAACTTCACCTGGTGACTTCTAGATTCATAATCGTCTGGTATTTTCCACCTTGATAATCTCTGGTTCTACTCTATCTTGACTTGGCTGCCCCTCAGCATGGTCACACACTACACTTTGTCACAATTCACAACTGTTCCAATTCCATGTTTCAAATTCCGAATTCCCACTCTTTCCCGCCTCTTTCCCTCACTTCACTGCTTGCTCTTTCATCTTTATTGAGACTTCAGATCCCTGACCCATACTATGTCACCTACTCCATCAGGGTTTAGGTTGATGGCTTCTGAATCAGCCTGTGCTCATCAGTCAGTCATGTATTGTCTTTGGGTAATGACTTATAAATCCAGCTTTCTTTTCCATTCCCAACAGTTCCTTCTAAGGCAGTTGCAAGAATCTCCTATCTGGTCTACCTATTTCTCAATTTTCAATCTGCACTTCTGTAATTCATATTCTTTACTACTTCTAGAAGGAGCTCTGGTAGCGTAGTGGTTACAAATCTGCTGCAAACCGCAAGGTCAGCAGTTCAAAACTACCAGCTGCTCCATGGGAGAAAGATGAGGCTTTCTGCTCCTGTAAAGATTTACAGCCTTGGAAACCCTGTTGAGGGTCGCTATGGGTTGGAACTGACTCCACGGCATATAACAACAACTACTACTTCTAGAATTATCATCTTGATTTTAAAGCTCCAGAAGAGCTCCAAATGACTTCTACTTTCTCTTTCAAATATCCCATATACTCTTTCCTCTCCCATATATCTGTCTAAAAAAACACCATCTGTCTTTTAAAGTTCATCTAAAATAACACCTTATTGTTCTGTTTATCTTTTGGCTTAAAGTTGAGTCACAGAGATAAGGTTTGTTCCAGACTTGAAGGGTGGTATCTAAGGTCCAGAGTTTCAGGAGTTCCACAAGTCCCTATCAGACCACTCAGCCTGATCTTTTTATGATTTTGAGTTTTGTTAGACATTTTCCTCCCATTCTATCTAAGACCTCCTATTGTGATCCTTTTCAGCATCATCAAGACTTTCATCTTTAATGAATCAGGAGTGAATGATGGGTCTAAAACCACAGACCTTTCAGTTAGCAGTTGAGCACTTAGCCACTGTACAACCAGGGTTCCTTGTTTGGCATGTATCGTTGTTGCTATTAAGTGCCATCCAGTTGGTTCTGTTTCATAGAGACATGTTGTTGATTCTGACCCATTGAGACCCTGTTTAAGGTTTCCAAGGAGCTGCTGACCTTGCAATTCAAATGGCTTTGCAATCTGGTGCATTAATCCACAGAGCCAAACCAGGACTCCCAATAGCAACATAGAGGGCCATTGATAAATAATTGGGAGCATGATGGCTCTGTAGGATAAACACTGGACTGTGAACCACAAGGTAGGCAGTTTGAACCCACCAGCCACTCTGTGGGATAAAGATGAGCCTTTCTGTTTCCTCAAAGATTTACAGCCTCAGAAACCCTATACGGTTGCTATGAGTTGGAACTGACTAGACAGCAATTAACAAGAAAATAAATATTTACTGAATTTAAATGTCTATATCATGTGCCTTTAAAAAATTTTTTTTCTGTTGTAAGTTAGAGCTCCAAAGGCTCCAAATTTTTCACTTGCAACATATTATTTACATATTGAGCAAATATCTAGTGAATAGTTCTAGTACCAACAATTCTATTTTCTTCCTTGAGAAAAACTACTTACTGTGTGTCTTCATCCAGTCTGGAGTTAGGGAGACAATTTTCTATGACAAAAACTCAGTCATAACTGGCATCTGAGAAATTTCCTCTTCCATTCATTGACTCATGATTGGTTGTAACCCATCAGAGACATTTCCTCACTGGAGAGCCAATACAAAATGAGTTGGGAGCACTGATTCACACATTTGTATATGGGGGGGGGGGTCCCTATTATGAAATCTAATATTAACATAGAATTCCCGGGCAAAAAAGTATTTCCTTTGTTGAAGGTTATCATGCTACAGTAGAAAGAACATTAAGAAGAAAGGCTTGGATTCAAATTTTGGCTCCATTTTATCCTAGCAATAGAATCTTGTGAAAGTAACTTGGACCTTTTTTACATTTACAAGGTAATAAGGAGCTCTGGTAGTGTAGTGGTTACGAATCAGGCTGCTAATCTTATGGTCAACAGTTCGAAACTACCAGCTGTTCCGCAGGAGAAAGATGAGGCTTTCTGCTCCCGTAAAGATTTACAGCCTCAGAAACCCTGTACAGGGTCGCTTTGAGTTGGAACCGACTCCACAGCACATAACAACAACAACAACAACACTAATACCTACATCACAGATGGCTGGGAGAATTAAACAGCATACTTATGGAAGCCCCCAGTAAAGCACTTGGCATATGTTGTTGTTATGTGAGGTGAGGCAGAAATTGACAAATGTTGCTTAAAATGTCAAACAAATTTTGAGAATTTACTTATGAAAGACAGATCTAGTTCACTATTCTACATACACTAGTTTACACTCTGCTGCCCTAGTCAGCCTATGTCTGCCTTGCTTACTAAGTGGTAATATGAAAGTCAGGGACTATTGAACTCCTCTCTATAACCTCAATATTAGAGCAGTGCCAGACTCATAGTAAAGTCCCATGTTTATTGAACTGGAGAAGAAAAATAGCAAACATTCTTACACTATCTCATCAGAAAGGTGCCCGTGTGCATATTGCTCAATTAACATATTCCTCTAGCTAGTTATTCATTCCTCAAACATTTTGAGGGGAGCATGTTTTATATTACTATATTTGACCTTGCTGATGAGGAAGAGAAGACATAGTTTCTTCTTTCTAGAATTTTTCTGTCTCATGGTGGGATGGGAAGAGTATGGATAGATAGAGCAAATACATGGATGGAGGGTAAAGTGGACTCTAGGAACTAATCTATCCACGTCTGAAAGCATGAGAGCTTGGCATTGGGATGGGGCAATTGAAGAAAAAAGAAGGGATGGATTCGAGAAAGATATAGAGGTGGAAACCGTAGGAGATGAGAGATAGAAAGGGTGAATTTAACATGACATCCTGGGTTCTCGCTGTTTCTGGGAGTATGGGGGGAAAGCAGAATTTTTTCATCATCTTATCAGATCCTAACATTCCTCCAAATCATAAAACACAACCCCTTTATTTTAGAGATGTGCACACTGAGGCTGATCTTTTTGATGTGTACACTGAGGCTGATCTTTAGAGATGTGCACACTGAGCAGATATTTTGCCCCAAACCTCATAAACAAGGGGCTGGCAGAGCTGGAATTCGAACCCAAAGCCCTTCCTGTCTTGGCTCCAGTGTCCCCTCTCTGAACCACACTATGATGCCTGATAAGCTCCTAGAGCAGTGGGCAGTGAGAAGGTGAACCCTAAAGAAGTCCTGTGATTTATTTGTGGAGTAGTTTTGCTCTCTTAAGTTGTCAAAAATGGCTGGCTAACCTGATGGTCTCTAAATGTTCAGGTGCATTTCATAAATGACCCAGGAGTAATTCACTTCCTTTCCCATGAACCACAAAGAGTCTAGAAGGTTTGCAATGCTGACAGGTTGCCCATTCAGAATGGGAATAGGAGGGTCAGTCAGTATTAATTGGCAAAAGTGAAAGTGCATTCTCTCCAAAAGCCGGAAGTAATCCTATTACTTTTTTCCCCTCAGAAGTACTTTAGTTTTACATAGGAACTGGTGCTTCCTTTCCAGTAAATGACAGCCTTTGACTCGTTCTTCACCACCTGCCTGCCCATCCCATCTCTTTCTACTCTTCTGTAAGCCACACTTTCCAAACTAGGAGTCAGGACTCAAAAAGCCTCTGAGCAGTAATCCTCTTCCCAATCTCACAAGTGCTCAGAAGCTGGTGGGTCTAAATTACCCAGTTCTGAGACTGACCAGGAAGTTAGAATCCCAAACTCATTCTCTAGTATTCTGAATCATTTTGCAAGTTCCTCTATTTCCTTCCTCAATACCCCTCTTGACTTGACTCCTAATACGGTTTCTGAGTTGGGGTAACCCACAGACTGCTAACCCCTTTTCAAAGGTACCAGTTTACAAAGCTCAGTCTTTGTCTTTTCTAGCACGCTGTAACTTCTTTGTGCCCTGTAGGCAGGAGGAGATGCCTCAATAAGTAAGATGAGCTTTGTTTACGGGGTACTCTGTCCCAGTCAGGGATTGTAAAGTTGAAAAGAGACTTTGATTCTATAGGAAGGTGCTATGCAGTTGGGAGATAGATGATAACCAAACCTAGAAGGAGGATCCTTGGTGTGATGAAAGAAATGTGAAATTGTGCTTTACAGGCTGTGAACCACAAGGTCAGCAGTTGGAAACTACTAGCTGTTCCGCGGGAGAAAGAGGCTTTCTGCTCCCATAAAGATTCACAGCCTTGGAAACCCTGTACAGGGTCACTTTGAGTTGGAACTGACTCCACGGCATATAACCACCACCACCAAGTAAGGACAAGTAAGCCAATGCTTACCTTGCTTATTATCTTGCCTAGTGGTTATGAGATAATTCAGGTAGAATTTATAACTCTATGGGACGTAGAGTAAAATGTTCAATACATGTTGTTGTTAAGTGCCTTCAAGTTGGTTCCGACTCATAGCGACACTGTATATGGTTTCCAAGGCTTAAATCTTAAAGGAAGCACAATTCCTCATCTTTCTCCCATGGAGTGACTGGCAATATTGAACCACAGACCTTGTAGTTCACAGTCCAGTGCTTATTGTGTCATTTTATTGTATAATGATCATTGAACTTGGGGTAGAAAGCACTGGATTCAAATGTCAGCTCTTATTAATTCAGCCTAGATGTCAAGCATTACCCATCCTGGAATATATGGTGATTGGCTTCACCCACCATTTGCAACATCTTTGACTTTGTGAATAGGCACAGCCTCTACCCTCACAGGGTCAGTTGGGTATGAGACACTGAATCTGGATGTCAGTTGGGCCTTGACCCAGAACAGGATTCATTCCAGTGGAGAGTGGGCCGATGGTCAGGCCTCTAGGCTACCCGCACTGCAGTCATGTTCAGCTGTGAGGTAACCATTGTAATTTCCTGAATCCCACGGGATAGCAATCAGTTCTTATCAGGTGGCTTATCGATAATGGCTAAAGTGCCTGACACCATTAGGATGCCCGTTGTCCTGGAGATTGGTTGAGCTTTTGTAACTTCAGAACATCTCCGGTCACTTTACCTAGTTGATAGAGTTGATGCTTCCCAAGAGCAATAGATTGTTTTGAGTTTACACATTGATACTGAGTAGCATACTGACTTGGTTATTGTCAGCTTATTTTTGTGAACTAACACTCCTGGTTAGAAAATAGTTAAAAAAAAAAAAAAAAAAAATCAAAACCACTGCCATCAAGTTGATTCTGACTCATAGAAAATCATCTGGAGAGGTTAAAATCATCTCCTAACACATATTCTTTTGAAATTGCAAACCAATGATATCTTTGACCTTCCATATCCTTCTGCTTAATCCTCTGCTTAGATCTGCAAGTTTTCAGTTATCCATTTCACTCTGGGTTTCCTGTTTGTCAACTGAGATTCCTCACAGGCTCTAAGATGGAAGGTTACAGTGATGCCTAAGAGCCTGGGCTATTAAGTCTTACTCCTGCATATCTAGAACCTTTTTCCTTCCCTTGGAGTGCTGGTCATCTGCTGGGCTGCGTGTTCCATGAGCTCAGAGGATCCATGAGACTTTAGCTATCAACTATTGCTTCCCAGTAGTGATGTAGGCCTGGAATACAGAAACTGCAGAATAAATATTTGTCTGTGGATGCCTCAGACTGATCTCATTTTATCCCTTCTCCTTTTCTACAACCGATGATTCCCAAAGCTCTGAAGTTAGATGATGAAAACAGGACCAAAGCAGATTAAATTAAGTCATGGCAGAGTCTCTCAGTATCTCTGCATATCTGCAGATCATGTTTCCACTCAGATCTCAGGTCCTCATCTGAGTAGCTCTCCTTTTGCTCCAAAAATAAAACTAGATAGCTCTGTGCAGTTACGAAGTAGGATGAAAAAAATAAAAGGATTTCAGAAATAACAGTCTAAATGTTTTTCTCTCTATGGAAGCATGATAGAAATAATGATAATGACTAAATAGTATTAATCACTGTATGTGTCAGGCGTAGTCCCTGGCTGGTACAAATGGTTAATTTGCTCAGCTGCTAACTGAAAGTTTGGAGGTTTGAATCCACTCAGAGGCACCTTAGAAGCAAGGTCTTCTGGGAATCTGCTTCCAAACACGCAGCCATTGAAAACTCTATGAAGCATATGTCACATGTGGAGTTGCCATGAGGTGGAGTCAACGTGATAACAAGTCGTATGTGTCAGGCACTGTGACTAACTAGTCTGATAACAAGTCTATGAAGAAGATGAATTATTACTATTATCGCTATTATCCCCAATTTTAGAGAGGAATAAAATGGAAGAATTTCAATAACATGCCTAAGTTGGTAGGAACAAAAGCTGGAATTCACCCTACGTCAAAAGCTTAACTTCCAAAGTTTGACTACCAGCCCCTGACTGGTTTGAATATTTAAGAGCAAAGTCTAAGACTCATTCATCTTGACTTAGCTCACAGTACCTGGCCTGAAGTTATCATACATGCCATGTAGAGACAGTAAATATTTGTTCAATGGAAAGTAAAGATAATCAAAAGGCACCGGGACAAGGTTATTCTTCTAGGAAACAACATGTATGGAAGGAAATTCCAAAATCAACTGCAGGAAGGCAATGTGGCACTGGGGTCTTGTATCCTACAAAAGCAAGAGTGTATTTTAAGTAAGCTTGCAATTCTTTGCATCATGTTAACATAGTATTTTAAAGTCTCTCTCTTATGTTGTTAAGTGCCTTTGAGTTGGTTACAACTTATAGCAGCCCTGTGTTCAAAAGAACAAAACATTGTCTGATCCTGCGTCATTCTCACAATCTTTGCTGTGTTTGAGTCCATTGTTACAGCCACTACGTCAATCTATCTTGTTTTTATTGTTGTTGTTGTTAAGTGCCTTGGAGTCAGTTCTTACTTACAGCCACCCTGTATAGGGTTTCTGAGGAGCAGCTGGTAGGTTTGAACTGCCGACCTTGTGGTTCACAGCCAGGTGCTGATCCTACAGCACCACATCAGATCTTCCTTTTTTTCATTGACCTTCTACTTTACCAAGCATGATGTCCTTCTCCAGAGACTTGTCCCTTGTGATAACAGGTCCAAAGTTTATGAAACAAAATCTCACCATCATTGCTTCTATTTTTTAAGAAACATTATTTTATAAGACATGTTAAATCACAGGGAGCATTTTGATCCTAAACATCATTTGTTCTATTTTTCCAAAGACAAGGCTGGTATGAATTCTTACAATGATGAATGACAAACAAATATAAGCTAAAATTATTATAGGTTGGTGCAGTCTTTGTACCCAAATGTCAGGCCTCATCTCTGCCTTACTGCCCTAGACAGTTAGCTTCTACTGGGCAGGGCTTTCAAACTCTCTCCCAATGTTATTGTCACCTGGCTTGTCTCCTCTATCAGCTTCCTGCAGCATCTTTGTGCAGAATTACTCAGTCCTTCTCAGAAAACGATCTCATCTTTTTTTCTGACTTTAAAAGAAAACAGAAGAAAGTGAAAGCTTAGATGAGGATATGAGTAAGTGTTTTTCGAACAGAACTATTAAGCATACTTCTAATGCAGCCTAAATCTCGTCCTTTGTAGATACCTTTACATTCCTAGTACCTGGAGTTGTGTCTTGTGATCAGATTACCTTTACTATATAATTGTTCCTTGAATGAATGAATGTACACTAAGTATTTATTTAGACGATACTGCTGTGGTGCTGTGGGTTAATGCACTGGGCTGCAAAGTCAGTTTGAGCCACAAGGTTGGAGGTTCAAACTCACCAGTCACTCCTTGGAAGCCCTATACAATATTGCTATAGGTCGGAACCAACTCTACAGCAATTAACAACAGCAAATTTAAAAGATTGTGAGAGAAAGAATCATCTCCATAGGTCAGAATAAATGAACTTAGTTATCATCCTAACAATGGGAGTTGAGGTTGTATGTATAATCAAGATCCTGACAATCATTCTTAGAAAAACACTAAATGTAGATCCAGGGAAGGGTGTGATAGCTTCTCAAAATACATATATATTATTTTTATGACTTCTTGATAAAGATATTTTACATAGCATTTGCTGATGGGGAAAAAAATTAGCAGTCCTCCAAGGGTACTTGGATAACCTCACAGTAGGTCAAATGGAAGAGATCCCAAACCAATGTGCCATATTTGTCCCAAAAGCCTCTAGCTCCTACCTCCTCATTTTTCTGTTAGCTGTGGCTCCATTTCCTAATCACCAGGGTTTAAACAGTTATCAGAAAAGTCACTCTTTGCTCAAATTCATTCAGTTACCAAGACCTACTGATATTTTTCCTTACCACCCCTCGCTTCCCACATTTTTCCTTTCTTTACATTCCTAAGGCTACACACTCTATGTCAGGACTTTTAATTCTCGGCCTTTAATATTTCACTAGAATTCCTGGGTGGGACAAATGGGTAAACACTTGTCTTCTAACTAAGAGGTTGGTGGGCAGATCCACCCAAAGATTTTTCTAGAAGAAAAGTTTAGTGATCTACTGAGGAAAAAGAAAGCCAGTCATTGCAAGCCCTATGGAGCATTGTTCTACTCTAACAGACATGGTCTCCATGAGTTGAAATCATCTCAATGACAACTGGTGGAATATTTCACTGATAGTCCAACTTGTCTCTTAGCTTTCATTTCTCTCCTCCTTACTCCATACTGCATGCATCTCATAATCCATTCTGGAAATTCTTATCAGAATTTTATTTATATATATATATATAATCATGCTTTAAAATCCTTCATGGTCCTCCACTGGCTTATAAATCCAAAATCTTTAACTTGGAACCTGAAGACTGTCTATTGTGCCATTCCCATAGTTACCTGCCCAGTCTTGTAGGTTTTTACATTGTGTTGTATAAACATCCCACTTTCATGGTCTTCTCACTGCCCTCAAACCACTGTTGGAATTTTTTAAAACCACAGCGAAGCATGACGGCCTTGGGGATCTGTTGATAATGTGTCCTGGCTGGAGGGTACATTGTACTGCACAGTAGGGGATGGTAGGATGCGAAGAGAGGAGTCATGCTGCAGACATGAGAACTTCCTCTCTTTCTTCCTGGCCAACAGAGCCCCCACAAGCTTGGGACAGGCAACGTGCCCAGATCTAGAATGACTCATAATGTCCAAGCCAGAGTCAGAAAACGTTTTTCACAAAGAGCCAGATATTAAATATTTTAGGGTTTATGGGCTATAGGTCACTACTCTGCCGTTATAGCATGAAATCAGCCCTAGGCAAACCATTGACAAATTAGCATGGTTGTTTCTAATAATCATCTATTTATAAAAAGTTAGTGGCCTGGATTTGATCCATAATTTGCCAATCCCTGATCTAAGTAGATTTAGGTCATCCCATTCTCCTTTACCAGATGCCCGCTTTCCAACCTCACTTGTTGGTAGGTGGCCATGTGAGTCAATCCCCACCAACAAAACAAGGGGAAAGGCTGTTGGGGAAGTTTCTGATAAAGATTTTCCTCTTAATGTAAGTAAAGCTCCTTTTCGATCTTCCCTGCTTTACTCAGATGTTGCTGTGTGAGGAAGTGATGTTTACAGAGGTTGTTGTTGTTGTCAGGTGCCATCGAGTCAGAACTGACTCATAGCGACCCCATGCACAGCAGAATGAAACAATGTCTGATCCTGGGCCAACCTCACTATTGCTGCCACACTTGATGCCATCAATGATGCCACCTGGCTGATCCATCTCGTTGGGGGTCTTCCTCTTTTTTTCTGACCCTCTATCTTACCCAGCATGACATCCTTCTCCAGCGACTGTTCCCTCCTGACAATATGTCCAAAGTATGAGAGACGAAGTTTAGCCATCGTGGCCTCTAAGGAGCACTCTGGCTGCACTTCTTCCAAAACAGATCTATTGGTTCTTTTGGCAGTCCATGGCACTTTCAGTATTCTCCTCCAACACCACAATTCAAAGGAGAGGGATCAATTCTTCTACGATCTTCCTTATTCACTGTCCAGATTTCGCATCCATATGAGGCTATTGAAAATACCATGGCTTGGGTCAGGTGCACCTTAGTCCTCAAGCTGACATCTTTGCTCTTCAGTACTTTAAAAAGTTCCTGTGCAGCAGATTTGCCTAATGCAATACGTCATCTGATATCTTGACTGCTGCTTCAGTGAATGTTGATAGTTGATCCAAGAAGAATGAAGTCCTTGACAACTTCAATCTTTTCTCCATTGATAAGAATGTTGTTTATTGGTCCATTGGTGAGGATTTTGTTTTCTTGACATTGAGATGCGATCCATACCGAAGGCTGTGCTCTTTGAGTCTTCCTCCGTTCACAGAGGTAGCAGCCCACATTTGCAATCATGAGGGAAATACTGAGAATAACAATGATGCTGAGCATATAAACTGACATTGTTGATCTGCTGAACTTCTTATTTTATTTATGGTGGGGCACTCCATTTTTTAAAGCTCTTGCCCCTTATTTCGTAGCAATCCTTGGACCCACACAGCATCACCTAAGAGGTTGTTAGAAATGCAGGATTTCAGATCACATCCTGGACCTCCTTAATCAGAATGTGTGTTTTTAACCAGAAGTCCTGATGGTTGGAGATCACATTAGGGCATGAAAGTTCATGACTTGGTCCCTCCCTGGTTAGATGAAAAGTAGGGAGAGACCAAGTCATGAACATCCTATATGTTTTGCTAAAAACTTTGTTTTCATTCTAAAGGACTTTATAGGGTTTTAATCAGGGAGTGAAAGGATCAGTTTGGGGGTGGGGGGCATATATCTCATCTCTTATGAAACAGATGTGTGTACCAAAGAATATCCTGGTTATTCAGCCTCAATAAGCCGAACCAGGAAAACCCTCCACCACTGCCATACCACATGGTGACATTCGAAAGCAGCTTCTTCTATAGTATCTTTTCTCCTGTCCATTACCTACTACTCTATGCTCCAAGATGAGTCTCCAATTTTGGCATCTTCTTGCGGCTATAAAGTGGCTGCTAGGCTACAATTCTAACCTCATCATTGGGAGCCTGAGACTGACATGCTCCAATGTCAGTTACATTCAACATGTTACTGTACAACTTGGTTCATGTATTTGTATTTTGTGAATATATATTCACCTCTCCTATAAGAACATAAGCTCCTTTCGTGGAAAGAATTGCATTTGAAGATTTTTGCATTCCTCTCACAGTCTTAGCAAAGTATTTTGCATCTGACAGATTCCTGATAAATGTGAGATATATACATATTTAAAATATAATCAATAGTTTGTTATGTTTCCAGGTTCCTCAACTAATCCTTAAATGGTATAAAAGTATTTAACCTGAATATGCCCCATCAGATAAAAAAACAAAAAGTAGATTAAAATGTTCCAAACATTATCAACTTCTTTGCAAGATGGAGCTATGTTTTCATATTCTCTGGGTTATAACACACCCCAGTAATGGTTTCATAAAGAGCTAGATAGAAACATTTGCTCCTAGGGCCTCCCACTTTTCAAATCACCACATTCTCCTGTGGCTCATTGATGAAGAGCTAAAACCCAAACAAACACCACAATTCGCAGAGACACCCAGGTTGTGTGCATGTGTGTGTGTTTTAACACGTATTTAGGAAGCACTTCATAAGTTCTTTATAAGCAGTAACTCCTTTACTTCACATAATGACCCCAAGAACGGGTGGTGGTGGTGGTGGTTATGTGCTGTGGAGTTGGTTCCGACTTGTAGCAACCCTGTACAGAGTTTCCGAGGCTGTAAATCTTTACGGGAGCAAAAAGCCTCATCTTTCTCCTGCGGTAGTTTCAAACTGCTGACCTTGAGGTTCACAGCCCGATTCACAATCACTACGATTTGCAACCACTACACTACCAGAGCTCCTTCAGGAATGGGTAGATTATTTAAAAATACATAGTAAAATATATACAACAAAAAGTTTGTCATTTTAACTATTTTGTTGTTGTTGACAAGGACTGTCGAGTCGGTTCTGACTTATATCAACTCTGTATAGCATTCCCAAGGAGCAGTTGGTAGATTTGAACTGCTGACCACGTGGCTCCCAGTCCAGTACTAATCCTACAGCACTGGACCAGGAGTCCCATATATAATTCAGTGACATTAATTACATTGATCTTCCTGTGCTACCATCACCAATATACATATTTTTAAGTTTTCCATCACTCCAAACAGAAAAGCAGTACCCTGAAGCGGTAAGTGCCCTTTTCTACCTCTCCCAAGTCCCTGGTAAGCACTAATAAACCTTTGATTGTATGCATTTGACTGTTCTAGGTATTGCATAGATATGTCGTCATACAATAGTTGTCCTTTTGTAGCTGATTTACTTCACTCAGCATAACGTTTTCCATAATATTTTCATCTATGTCACAGTATATATCAGAACTTTATTTTACTTTATGACTGAATACTATTTTGTTGTATGGATACAGTACCATTTGTTTATCTATTCATCTGTTGATGACTCTTGGGTTATTTCTACCTTTAGACTATTGTGCAAAATATTACAGTGAACAACGGTGTACACATATTTGTTTGAGTCATTTCTTTCAAGTCTCTTGGGAACGTACCTAAGAGTGGGATTGCTGGGTCATACGGTAATTCTACAATTTAACTTTTTGAAGTACCACCAGTCTGTTCTGAACAGTAGCTGTGCTATTTCATATTCCCACCAGCAATGAACTAGGGTCCGAAATTCTCTATACCCTCACCAATATTAAGAAGTGCTGTGGTTTTTATGTGCTCTTCCATAATGACTAATGCAACAAACTCTGGTGGCATAATGGTTAAGATCTTGGCTACTGATTAACAGGTTGGCAATTTGACCCACTAGCAGATCTGCTATAAAGAATAAAGCTTAGGAAGCCCTATAGGGCAGTTCTACTCTGTCTTAGGGTGACTGTGAGTTGAAATCATCTTTATGGCACACAACAACAATGACTAATGACATTGTGCATATTTTCATGTGCCCTGGTGGCGTAGTGTGTACGCATTTTGTTGCTAACCACAACATCAGCAGTCTGAATCCACGTCACTCTGTGGGAGAAAGATAAGACTTTCTGCTCCTGTAAATATTTTACAGCATTGAAAATCCTTGGAATCAACTTGATGGCAGTGGGCTTGATTTTTGTTTTTTATTTGGTTATTTATATCTTTCTTTGTTGAAATGTCTGTTCAAGTCATTTTCCTCTCCCCCCCCTTGTATTATGCTGCTTGTATTTTTGCTGTTGAGTTGTTGTTCTTCTTAAGTGCCATCAAGTCAATTCTGAGCCATAGTGACCCTGTATAGGGTTTCCGAGGAGCAGCTGGTGAGTTTGAACCACCGACCTTGCAGTTCAAATGGCTTTGCAGTCTGGCGCATTAACCCACAGCACCACACCAGGGCTTCATCTTTATATATTCTGGATATTATACAAGAATGAGAATTATTATCCTCATATTTGAAATGAGGAAACTGAGGCACAGATAGTTGATTAACTTTAAAATCACACAATTAGACAGTTGTGGAGAAGGATTGGGATTTAAACCCAAACAGTTGGATTCCTGAAACTGTGCTCAGAACCATTCAATGCTATCTCCATAAGCAGAGCTCAGGTTGTGTCAGAATCTAATCTTTCATCGCCCTATTTTCTTTTCATCTACACATATCATCAACTAGGAGTCTGTATATGCAAATACTTCATATTAAGCCCAATGCATAAAAGTTGAAAACAAATTAGTGGTAGAAACCATTCCATGGTCAATTTTAGTAAGTGACAATTTCTATATTTAAAGCTCTTCCCCAGTTGTTGTTATTAAGTGTCGTCCAGTCAGTTCCAACTCATAGCAACCTTGTATAGGGTTTGAGAGGACGTAATAATTTGATCTGACCTTACTATTAACACTGGGGGGAAGGGACCTTTAAAACTAAAATCAAAAAGTATTAATTTTTCCTTTTCTTGGCACATAGAGCCAAAAATGGGTCCACAACATTTCAGAGTCTACAGTACTCATTGTTTAAGGAGTATCGTTAAGTATCATCTTATGAATCTACCTAAATTCAGGGACTTTAGTATGAAGCTCCAGTCCATCTCCAAACAGTTAAATTAAAGCAGGACTGGGGAGCTTACACAACCAAACTAAGTTACTAAAGCCTGAAATTGGTACATTTGTCTTTGCATAACTCAGATCACATATCTCAATTCATATAGGACTTCTATTTTTTATTTTCCTCTAGATTCTAACCCTGGCTCTTTTTTTTTTTTTATTTTCTTCATTATATATTAAGTGGGAATCTAATCTAATTATTGCTAGATATGGGAATAAAATGTTTTCATCGTGTGTTTATGATGCAAGAAAGTGTGTACAAAGATGGGCACTGCCCATATTGCTTGTCATATGATAAGGGGAAGTGTCCACCAGCAAACCAGACCATCCAGATTCAGCTCATTTACTGAAAGCTGTGAAAATTGCCCATCATTTGCCACTATTGAAACTACTGAGAGAGTTTTCTCATCTAGCACACAAACGCACATCAACACACCCATTGACGTTGAGTTGATTCCAACTCATTGATACTCTACAGGACAGAGTAGATCTGCTCCTTAGGGTACATTAGAATTCACTGCCGTCCAGCTAACTTCAACTCATAGCAACAAGATGATGGGTTTTTTTACAGGAGCAGATGGTCTCATCTTTTTCCCATGGGTAGTGGGTTTGAACCCCTGACCCTACAATTAACAGCTGAATGCCTAACCCACAGTGCCACTAGGGTTCCTTTTTTATGAGAGTGCTGTTGTTAAGTGTCGTTGAGTCGGTTCCAACCCATAGCGAACCTGTATAGAGTTTCCGAGGAGCGACTAGTGAGCCTGAACAGCCAATCTTGTAGTTGAAACTGACTTTGCAGTCCAGCGCATCAACCCGCAGCACCACACCATGACTTTTTTATGAGAGTTGTTGTTGTTAAGTGCCGTCGAGTCAATTCCGACCCATCATGACCCTGTATAGAGTTTCCGAGGAGCAGCAGGTGAGCTTGAACCGCCACCTTGCAGTTCAAATGGCTTTGCAGTCTGGAGCATTAACCCACAGCACCACACCAGGACTCCAGGAGCATGTCTCCAAAATTCTTTTTATAGCCCACAGTGATTGTACCAGCGTCCTAGGGCTGCTGTAACAAAGTACCAACACCTGGGTTGCTTGAAACAACAAAAATGTATTGTCTCACAGTTATGGAAACTGGAAGTTTGAAATCGATCTGCTGACAGGCCCATGATCTCTTTGAAAGTTCTAGGGGAAGATCATTTCTTCTTTCCTGTCAGTTCTTGGTGTTCGTTGGCTTACTATTATATCTTTCCCATGCCTGTTTCCATCATCACATGGGCTCTTTCAATGTTTCTGTGTCTCTTTCTCTCTTCTTTTAAGCACATCAGTCATAACAGATTAGGACCCACAAGTCCAGAATGACCTCATCTTATTTCACTACCAAATAAGGTCATATCTGAGGCTCTTGGGGTGAAGACTCCAGGATCTCTTCTGGAACTACATAATTCAACCCATAAAAGCTACACAGCTAATGGACAGCAATAGCTAATTAACTTTGTCTTTCCAAGCAATGACAGCAGAAGACAGAACGGGTGAGGCAGCATGGACTCACTATCATTTAATGCATTTGAACAATCTCTATGACCAAGTTTTCTAGGTGTGCTGGACTGTACTCAGGACCTCATGGACATACAGTCCCAGTTACCTCTTTCTACATTATTAAATTCTCCCTCTCATAATCCCACCCTTCATCCACTAAACAAACATGTCCCAAATGCCTATGGAAATATTATCAAAGCCTATCTAGCTAGGTGACAAGTTTCTGTATCTTGAAGTAAAGCTTCTCTTTATCATACTCTTACTCGCGGAGGAGTGTCCATCAAAGGTACAACAGGAGGAATCCTTGGTCAGGTCAGTTTCTCTGCTCCAATTTGTCAAACTCCAGCTGGCTTTTTGGCTCATCCAGCTCTAGGTGTGGCAGGAAGGTAACTATGATTGCACATTTTTTTTTCTTTTTTCTCCTACTTTCAAATCAAGGTTTCAGTGGCCTGAACATGCTCTTCTTATTTCTCAAATTTTATATTTTCTAATGGCACCAATAAAATTGATATGTTTCTTTCCTTCCATTAAAATAGTAAATAAACTAACTTCTGATCTATATTGTTTACTTAACGTCTTGAACTAGAATTCAAATCTCCCAATTTCTAGGACAGTACTCTTTCAAATCATGACATTGATTTTTGAGCACTTTACAAAGGGTTGTTGTTGTTGCTGGTAAGTGCCATCAAGTTGGTTCTGACCCAAAGAGACCCTGTATAGGTTCCCAAGGAACAGCTGGTGAACTTGAAACGCCAACCTTGCAGTTCAAATGGCTTTGCACTCTGGTGCATTAACCCACAGCGCCACACCAGGGCTCCTACCAAGGGTTAGGGCAAGGTACAAAGGGTTAGGGCCTTGCTATTTAAAATGTGGTCATGATATTTTTAAACCTTGAACTAAAACTTTTCCCTAAGATCACCTTTTAGGAGCAAAGCAAAGTGACACACAAAATAAAGGATATTACCCAATTAGATCAATGCTCTATTAAATAATAATAATAATAAATTTATATGAGCCCAAAAGGTCAACATTAATCCAAAGCAAAGATGGGAAGATAAGGGGACAGAAAAACTAGAGCACTAGAAATGAAGCAACCGGAATACAATTAAAGAGAAGGTTGACACAGTATGAAAAATGTAACCACGTTACTGATCAATTTGTGTGGAAATGGTCAGATGATATCCTAATTCATTAAACTTTCACCCAAAATGTAGCAAGATATTACTAATTTTAGAATATGGTCATCAACCTCCCTCAAGAGTTGGTTAGAAATGTAGATCTTAAGCCCTATTTCAAACTTACTGACAAATTGCACACACTCTAAAAATGGAGAGACCCTTATTCCTGTGCAGTCTACTTGTAATACAGTAACCAGACTGAAACTATCTAGTGGTTTCTCATCTTAGAATAAAAGTCAAAGTTCTTACAATGACATAGAGGACCTACAACAGGAAAAATGCTACCTTTGACTTTATCCCTTACTGCCTTTGCCACTCCCTCCAGGCTACAGTGGCTGTTCCCAGAGTCCACCAGGCAAGTTCATGGCTTAAACTCTTTACCTTTCTTATTTCCTTTGCCTAGAATAATCTTCTTGAAGGTACCTGCATGCTTCACTCTCTCAATTCCTTCAAGATCTTGCTTGAAGACCTCTATAAAAACCTCCCTAACTATTCTATTTGGAATTGCAACTCATCTGCAATATTTCCTCTCTCCCTTTTATTCTTTATTTTCCATGCTGTCGTATTTTTCACCTTTGTTGTTGTTGGGTCTTGTCATAGTGGTTGTTAGGCACCAACTCATAATGACCCTATACACCACAGAACAAAATACTGCCCAGGACTGTTTCATCCTCACAATTGTTGCTATGCGTAGGTCCATTATGGCAGCCACTGTACCAACCCATCTTGTCGAGACAAAGTCTCACATCTGCCGCAGTTACCTGGTGTTCTTACAACAGAAATGCCACAAATAGATGGCTTTGACAAACAGACATTTATTTTTTCAGTTTGTTGTTTAGTTGTTGAGTATCATTAAATTGGTTCCAACTCTTAGTGAATTTATATAAGGTTTCTGAGGTGTGGCTGGTGGGTTAGAAGTCCAGTGCTTATCCTATAGCAGAACCATTAGGACCCTTCTCACAGATTAGGAGGCTGGAAGTTCAAATTTGGAGTGCCAACTCTAGAGGAAGGCATTCTATTTCTGCAGGCTTTGGAGGAAGGTGTCTTCAGCTTCCGCTTCCTGGTTCCTTGCAGATCTCCACGGGTCTAGGAATCTATTTTACCCCATCTCTCTCTCTCTCTGCTGGCTTGTTTAATCTCTTTTTATATCAAAAGCTACATCTCAAGACACACCTACACTAACCCAGCTTCATGAACATAACAAGCCAACCTATTCCCAAATGGGATTATAATCCTGGGCATAGGGATTAGGGTTTACAACACATATGCTGCTGCTGGTGGTGGTGGTTATGTGCCAAGGAGTCAGTTCTGACACATATTGACCCTGTATAGAGTTTCTGAGGCTGCAAATCTTTACAGGAGCAGAAAGCCTTATCTTTCTCCCATGGAACTACTGATAGTTTCAAATTGCGAATGGTGAGAGTAGCAGCCCGACTCATACCCACTATGCTGCCAGAACGCATACATATTTGTTGTTGTTGGTAAGTGCCGTCGAGTCAGTTCTAACTCACTTATTAGGGGCACATAATTCAATCATGAGGACCCATCCCTGGAGAAGGACATCAGCATTGTAAAGTTGCCATGAGTCAGATCCAACTCAAAGTTACCTAATAATAAATTCAATCCATAACACCGTGCTCATTTCTAAGTAACATTCTGACTGTACTGATTCTAAAATAGCTTTATTTGTTCTTCTGGAAGTTCTTGGTATAATATTCTTCACAATAATTCAAATGCATCAATTCTTTTTGGTCGTCCTTATTCGTTGTCCAGCTTTCACTTGATTGAAACTATCAAGGCTTAGTTCCAGAACAATTCAGTCCTCAAGGTGACGTCTTGCTTTTTAACACTTTAAAGAGGTCTTTTGCAGTAGATCTGCCTGATGCACTACATGGTTTGATTTCTTGACTGCTACTCCTCTGGTTATTGATTGTGGAATTCCCATTCTTCACAATGTTATCCATAGTTTGTTACCATCCACACGGTTGAGTACCCTTCTGTAGTCAATAAAGCACAGTTAAACATTTCTGGTGGAAGCACAGTGACTCTGTAGGATAAACACTGGACTGTGAACCACAAGGTCAGTGGTTGAGCCCACTAGCCACTCTGCAGGAGAAGGATGAGGCATTCTGCTCCTGCAAAGATGTAAAGCCTAGGAAACCTCAATAGGGTCGCTATGAGTCAGAACCAACTCAATGGCATATAACAATGATAACAACAAAACATCTTTGGGGTATTGTCTGCTTTTAGCCTAGATTCATCTGACATCAGCAACGCTATCCCTTGTTCCAGTTTTCATCTTTGTCACTGGGGAATGATCTCACTGTAATGGCAGCCTCTAAGTCTACAGCCAGACAAGTGTTCCCAGAGGCCAAGAAACTGAGAGGCTCACAAATCAAATGAAGATGCTCAAATCACACAGTTTATTAAGTCAACTTAAATCCCATTAAAGGAAGCAAGTGAACATGCTTGGCATAGGGTGCTGGTAGGTTACAATAATGTTCACGTGTCTGTTTTTCTACCGCATTGGTTTTCTTTTCTGACTACTAGGGTCAGAGTTGAACTTAAACATGCTCTCAGTGTTTTAGTAGGTAGGTGTCTGGACTCAACCATTGGCCAAAGCTGTTCCTTGCTAATTAACCTGCTGAGCAGTTAAGGTTTTATGTGTGCTTCTTGGGCACAGGTCACTTGGGGTCAAAAAAGGGTTTTATAAGTGGATGGCAAAATGAACTCATGAATGTTGAGTGTCTCATGTGTATTTAGCATGTCATGAATATCAGGTATCCTGACATTCCGTCTTCTGTCTACCTCCAAGCATATATGTTCTCCTTTATCTTTCTAACACATTTCACAGATTCCAACCCAAACCCAATGCCATCAAGTGAATTTTTACTCATAGCGACTCCATAAGACAGGCTAGAGCTGCCCCATAGGGCTTCCAAGTCTGCATAGCTTTATGGGAGTAGACTGAAACCTATTTCTCCCATGAAGCAACTGATGATTTCGAACCGCTGACCTTTTAGTTAGCAGTTGAACAAGTTAGTAATTGTAAGAAGTTTGTAATTAAACCACCAGGGCTCCTCCTCGCAATCACTAACTTGTCTGTCTGTCTGTCTGTCTGTCTGTCTGTGCCTAAGCATGAGTTTCATCTATTCTAATTATTATCTTCTATAGCAACTTGAGTGATTTTCAAATACAACAAGTGCACATGACATACTATAGGGAGTCCTGGTGTGGTGCTATAGATTAAGCACAGGACTGTTAACCACAAGGTTGGCAGTTTAAACCAACCAGCCATTCCTTGGAAACCCTACACAGGATCGCTGAGTCAGAACCAACTTGATAACACTTAACAACAACAAGAATCATATATTTTATTGTTTGTCTTGTCCAACTAAAAGTAGAATTTCTTTAAAGGCAGATTTATATCTTTCCTTTTCTGATGTATCTTGACACCAAGTAAATAATAAATGTTGAAAAATATGAAGGATTAGATTTAAAATAATAATAATAATGTATGCATTACACAGAGAACAGGAGGGGCAATGACTTGGCACAGAAAAGTTAGATGAAACTGAGAGCTCAATTCGATGGTGTAAGGGCCACTCAGTGCCAAGTCCCCTGTAGGACCAAGGTGTGGGGAGCGAGCACAGTACTTATGCTGAAACTCCAGCCATTACCTGTTCTGGAAGTGCTCATGGTTTCTTCCTATGCTCCCCAAATAGCTTTTTAATTTTTCCATCTTCATTCACAGGCAAACTCGTTTTGGTCACATATTCTTGAAGCATTGGCTCAGTGAATAAAATACCTGTTGTGTAAACTGTCATAATTGTATCAGAACTTCAAAGCTATTATGAGGAGTGACACTTACTACTACTTTCCATTTTTACCCTTGGTGAGATTGAGTTTGATTAAAACCTCAAGTATAACGTGGAGTAGAGGTTGCAAACTGGTAGACCATACACATATCCAGATCTCAGGCCTGGTTTGGTTCCAATACTTTATCTTTTCCTCATTTAATGATACTTGTTGTTGTTGTTGTTAAGTGCCATCAAGTCGGTTCCGACCCATAGTAACCCTGAACAGGGTTTCCGAGGCTGTAAATCTTTACGGGAGCAGAATACCTCATCTTTCTCCCGTGGAGCAGCTGGTAGTTTCGAACTCCTGATCTTGCGGTTTGCAGCCTGATTCGTAACCATCTAAAATTTAAAACCATTTAAAAAATTTAAACCATTTAAAACATTTAAAATGTTTTATACATTTCCACAGTTCAAATCTTTGCTGTTCCTAGTCAATTTCGCTCATTGACTTTAGCCTGACTCCTTTAGACATTTAAATTTTGGACCTGAAATTTAGGACAAATAGCCTGTTGCTGTTAGGTGTCTTGAGTCAGTTCTGACTCATAGTGACTCTGTACAACAGGACAAAATACTGCCTGGTTCTGCGTCATCCTCACAATTGTTGATATGCTTGAGTCCATTGTTGCTGTCATTGTTATCAATCCATCTCCCTGGTAGACTTCCTCTTTTTAGATGAATTTCCACTTCACTAAACAAGAAGTCCTTTTCCAAGACTGGTTCCTCCTGACAACATGTACAAAGTACAAGAGATTAAAGTCTTGCCACCCTGCCTTCTAGAGAGCATTCTGGCTGCACTTCTTCCAAGACAGATTTGTTTTTTCTTTTGGCAGTCGTCACATTTTCAATATTCTTCTCCAACACAATGATTCAAATGCATTGACTCTTTGCCAGTCTTCCTTATTCATTGTCCAACTTTCGCATGCATATGAGGCTACTGAAAATACCATGGCTTCGGTCAGAAGCACCTTAGCCTCAAAGTGTCATCTTTGCTCTTTAACACTTTAAAGAGGTCTTTTGACTAATGCAATATTTATTTTGAGTTCTTGACTACTTCTGCCATGAGTGTTGATTATGGAACCAAGCAAAATGCAGTCTTTGAAAACTTCAAACTTTTCTCTGCTTGTTGTTGTTGTTAAGTGCCGTCGAGTCGGTTCCAACCCACAGCAACCCTGTATAGGGTTTCCAAGGAGCCGCTGCTGAGTTTGAGCCACCAACCTCGCAGTTCAAACAGCTTTGCAGTCTGGCGCATTAACCCACAGCACTACACTAGACTCATGATGTTATTTATCGGTCCAGTTCTGAGGATATTTGTTTTATTTGAATTAAGGTGCAATCCAAACTGACGACTGTAAGCTTTGACCTTCATCGGTAAGTATTTTAAGTTCTTTTGGCTTTCAGCAAACAAGGTTGTATCATCTACATAGCACAGGTTATTAATGAGGCTTCCTCCAATCCTGATGCCATGTTCTTATTCAAGCAATCCAGTTTCTTGATTTGCTCAGCATACAGACTGAACAAGGATGGTGAACGGATACAACCCTGACCCATATCTTTCCTGATTTGAAACCATCCAGTATCCCCTTGCTTAAATGACTGCCTCTTGGTCTATGTACAGGTTCCCCATGAACATAATTAAGTGTTCTGGAATTACCATTCTTCACAATGATATTCATATGTTGCTATGATCCACACAGTCAAATGCCTCTGCATAGTCAATAAATCACAAGTAAACATCTTTCTGTTATTCTGTTTTCAGTCAAGATCCATCTGATGTCATGATAGCCCTCATTCCATGTCCTCTTCTGAACCTGGCTTGAATCTCTGGCAGCTCCCTGTCAATGCATTGCTGCAACCATTTTTGAACTATCTTCAGCAAAATTTTACTTGCATGTGATATTAATATTGTTGGATGATTTGTGCATTCCACTGGATCCATCTTTCTTTGGAATGGGCACAAACAGGATTTTTTGAACCTGAAAGGCACCACAGTGGTTATAACAGTAGATATATACACGGATTGAATAACAATGTGTTGTTAGATATCCCTGTGTTTGGAGAAAGTCATTTAACAAAAACAATTGGCAAAAATTGCTCCCATTATCATTGGCTCTTCTGAATATGTCTTTGACTTCTTTTTAAAACTGCCTATCTTGGTCTCATTCGCTCTTGAAAAACACACAGTTTGGTTTTTGTTTTGTTCTCAGATGTCTTGTTGTTTTTTCCAGGTCACTGTATCACAGTTGATTTGGTGATTGTGGTTTGAGGTCGCCAAGAAGCTTAATATAGCGATGGAAGGAAAAAGGAAAAAGACCGTATTGCACACCTTAAATTGCTGTCTGGTGAAACCGGGTGCTCAAAGAGGCGGGAGAACAGAGCAGCATTTTCAGTGGACATGCTCCGGGGACCCGGCAGTGTCAAAAATAGGTTTTTGAATTCCCTAGTTAGGTGAGAAAAGACGAATCACATGCCGCCATCTGTTGGCAACACGATGAAATAGCAGGGTTTAAGCTTTGGCAATTTTTAATGTCACATTTGTTTTTTAAGCAACATCTCATTTGGGGACAACAAAATGAATTTTACTTATTCTGTAATATTTCATCCTCCAGGGAGCTCTGACTTCAAGTTAAAGCCTTCGTGGATAGGAGTGACCTATCTTTAACCCTAGGGAAGCTTGTTTGTGAAATAGACCAAAGGGAAGGGGGAATTCCCACAGTGTCTCATTACGGCCCAAGCCGACATACTTCCCCTTTAGGATGGTTTGAGGGAAGGAGGCACTGTCTGCTCCGTCAGAAAGATTTCAAAGAACACAGTGTTCTCATCCTTCAGATCTTCCTAATAGTTCCCCAGCCTTGTGAGATTACCATATGCATGTGCAAAGGACAGCTGTAAGAGAAAACAAAGTAACCCCTCCCTGTGTTTGAGGCTTGCTGGGTTTAGATGTTACACTACTGTGAAGAGCCCTCTGCGTTTATTTTTTTTAGAAAGGAAACTGGACATCAAGGCTTGGAGGCTTCCATTTTAAAAGGGTCCCTGTTCAAATAAATCTATAAAAGGAAAGCATAGCTAAGAGGAGATACCAGAAAAGTATTACTTGGTTTCAATGTCTATGAAGTCCCTAGATAGGAGGGTATAAATGACTAAGCGTTGGCATGGTTGGCGGTTGGCACTTAGAACCCACCCAGAGACACCTCAGAAGAAAGCTTGGCAACTCACTACTGAAGAAAACTCTATGGAGCAGTTCTATTCTGTAACGAAAGGGTTAACCATTAGAGGTGTTTAAAATATTTGCATTGAAAAACTGATTTTATGAACAAACACAATGCAATTCAATTGTGTTCATCAATTGTAATTATGAGATTTTACTTTGAAGTATCAGTCCATAGAGCACCCTAACAATGGGATAGCTAACCATGGCAAACAGAGTTACATATCTATGATTCATCCATGACAAAAATAGATACATATGTTGTTGTTATGGGCCATCAAGTCAGTTATGACTGTAGTGACGCTATAGAGAGTTTCTAAGGCTGTATAAATCTTTACAAGAATAGAAAGCCTTGTCTTTTTCCCATGGAGCAACCAGTAGATTTGAACTGCTAAGCTTTCTTTAGCAGCCGGACACAAGCCCATTGGGCCATGTATATACATAAAGCATGTATGTTGTTGCTGTTAAGTTCTGTCAAGTTGTTTCTGACCCATAGCGACCCAGTATAGGGTTTCC
>NW_006408531.1:12743257-12744828 GCF_000296735.1 Chrysochloris asiatica
TATATTTGTTGTTGTTGTTATGTGCCGTGGAGTCAATTCCAACTCATAGCGACCATGTACAGGGTTTCTGAGGCTGTAAATCTTTACGGCAGCAGAAATCCTCATCTATCTCCTGCAGGACAGCTGGTAGGGTTTGCAGACCTAGGGGTTTGCAGCCTGATTCATAACCACTATGCTACCAGAGCTCCTACACACATATATTGTTGTTGTTAAATGCTGTGGAGTCCATTCTGACCCACAGTGACCCTGTATAGGGTTTCCATATACATGTTGTTAAATGCCATTGAGTTGTTTCTGACTCATAGCAACCCTGAGCATTACTGAGGGGTTACTGGTGGATTTGAACAGCTGACCTTCCAGTTCAAACCGAGCTTGTGGTCCAGCACTTATCCTACAGTGCCACAATAGGACTCCGTATATGTATGTGTGTAATATTCTGGAGCCCTGATGTGGCTCTGTAGGATAAGGTTGGTTTGAATTGCAAGACTGGTGGTCAGAACTGACTTGACAGCACTTTACAACATATATACAGTTGACCCTTGAACAAAACATGTTTGAACTGCTCAGTCCCACCTATACACACATATACATAAATATATACGGAGTACTGGTATGGAGCTGTGGAATAATGCACTGGACTGCAAGGTTTGTTTGAACAGCAAGGTTGGGGGTTCAAATTCACCAGCCACTCCTTGGAAACCCTATACAGGGTCGCAGTGAGTCAGAATCGACTCCAAAGCACTTAACAACAACAACATATATCTATATACATAGTTGACCCTTAAACAACTCATGTTTGAATTGCATGGGTCCACTTTGATTTTTTTTTCCTCTTTCTACTGCAGTGAGCTCAAGTGTTGCTGGTGGTGTTGGGTATGTGCTGTGGAGTCGGTTCTGACTCTTAGCAACCTTGTACCGGTTTCCGAGGAGCTCTGTTTACTGAGAGCAGAAAAGCTCATCTTTCTCCTGCAGAGCAGCTGGTAGTTTCTAACTGCTGACTTTGAGACAAATAGCCCAACTTGTAATCACTACATTACCAGAGCTCCCTCAAGTGTTACTATTATTCACATAAAACACCATGTGGCTTCCGGAAAAAGATGGTGGATCTGGTGGAAGTGTAGTGACGAGCTCTGCCGAGAACAACACAGACTACAGGACCAAGAAGGCTCAGGGAATGGTCCCAGTACTCTGAACCACATATAAAGGAATATCTAGAAGGTTGGAAGACTTACAGCTGGGGAGTTTGTGACAGAAGCAAGAAATCCATTGCTTCCTGGTTTGGGACGCTCACCTGCTCCAGGAGCCGCCATTTTGTGTGGGGCCAAGCGGGGGAAGGATCAGAGCAGCCACGGACGCCTGACAGAGCCGCAGATAGAGGTGTGGACATTTCTATTTTTTTTTTTTTGGTATCTTTTCGTTGGTCCCTTTCTGTCTGTGTACCTCCATTCTGGTGACTATAGGGGTGCCTGAGCTGATGGATACTCCAGCCCCACCCTCTGAGGGTTCTACTACGCATGTGCATAGATCTTCTCTAAATTTAAAGAGACAGGACCCACTTAAAACCAAACGGC
>NW_006408531.1:12749618-12807024 GCF_000296735.1 Chrysochloris asiatica
AAAAAAAAAAAAAAAAAAAAAAAACACCATGTAATGACAGATTGTCTCCCCAGTTAGGGAAGAAGAAAGTGTGATGGACTCACAGTTACTAGAAAAACAATCAGTATATAAGTGGATCAGCGCTCTGGAAGTTGAAAGTCATGTTAATCAAGAATCAACTCTGCACTTGAGTATGCTGGTTGGTGCTAGGATTCATCAGTGAACAAAGAAGGTTAAATGTCTGGTGCCATGAACACACATTCTAATGAATGAACTAATTGTTAACCTATGGCATGAGAGATGGAGGAAGTACTATGAAACATGCTGGTTGCTGCTGAGTGTTGCTGGTTGGTGCTAGTTTGTGTTGGTTGGTGCTAGGACTTCCAAGGTTACAAATTTTTATGGGAGCAAACTGCCACCTCTTTCATGAAAAAAGTGGCGTGTGGGTTCAAACCACCTACCTTTCTGTTCATGCCGGAGCATTTTAACCACTGTGCCACCAGGACTCCAGACATAATCAGAAGACCGTTATTTGCATAAAGTACTTTTTTTTTTATCAAAAAAAACTCCTTTTCCCATTTTAACAGAAGGATTCTCCTGCTCCCCAACACCTACCAGGTAGATGCCCCTAGGATACTCTTTCATAATATGTACTTCTAGAGAGCATGCATTAGGTAATAATTTTACATTTGTCTGATTATTTACTTAATTATCTACAAGACTGTAGGTGCCAGGCCAGTACAGAGTATGTTCATTTCTGCTTCTAATTGTCTTCCCACCCACTGGAAGGGACTCACATATGGTAGGTAGCCTATACATATTGATGAAAGGAAAAATGAACCATAGTGATTATTTAGTAGTCTGCTAGGATTCTCAGGAGTCCATACTTTCTAATCCCTTGTGCTATGGATTGAATTGTTAGGTGCCATCGAGTCAGTACCAACTCATAGTGACCTTATGCAAAGCAGAACGAAACACTGCCAGATCCTGGGCCAACCTCACTATTGTTGCCACACTTGAGTCCATCAATGCTGCTACTTGGCCAATCCATCTCTTTGGGGGTCTTCCTCTTTTTCTCTGTCCCTCCACCTTACCAAACATGATATCCTTCTCCAGTGACTCGTTCTTCCTGACAATATGTCCAAAGTATGAGAGATGAAGTTTGGCCATCTTGGCCTTTAAGGAGCACCTTGGCTGCACTTCTTCCAAAATGGATCTATTGATTCTTTTGGCAGCCCATGGCACTTTCAATATTCTACTCCAACACCATAACTCAAAAGCATCAATTCTTCTATAGTCTTCCTTATTTACTGTCCAACTTTCGCATGCATATGAGGATATTGAAGCTACCATGGCTTGGGTCAGGCGCACCTTACTCCTCAAGCTGACATCTTTGCTCTTCAACACTTTAAAAAGGTCTTGTGTAGCAGATTTGCGTAATGCAATACGTCATTTGATTTCTTGACTGTTGCTTCCGTGAGTATTGATAGTTGAGCCAAGAAGAATGAAGTCCTTGACAACTTCAATCTTTTCTCCATTGATAAGAATGTTGTTTATTAGTGCAGTGGTGAGGATTTTTGTTTTCTTGACATTGAGATGAAACCCATACCGAAGGCTGTGCTCTTTGATCTTCATCAGTAAATGTTTTAAGTCCTCTTCACTTTCAGCAAGCAAGGTTGTATCATCCGCATATCGCAGGTTGTTAATGAGTCTTCCTCCAATCCTGATGCCACCTTTTTCTTCATATAACCCAGCATCTCAGATTATTTGCTCAGCATACAGGTTGAATAAATATGGTGTAAGAATACACCCTTGTCACACACCTTTCTTAATTTTAAACCACTCAGTGTTCCCGTATTCTGTTTGAACAACTGCCTCTTGGTTCATGTACAGATTCCTCATGAGCAGAATTAAGTGTTCTGGAATACTCATACTTTACAATGTTGTCTTGTCAGGATTCATGACATGGATCGAATTATATCCCCTCAAACAATGCATTGTAAATCCTACTGTCTATGCTTGTGGTTATAATCTCATTTGGGAATGGGTTGCCTTTGTTATGTTAACCAAGCAGAATTGGCATAGTAGGGAGCATCTTGAGTAAATCTCTTTTGAGATATGAAAAGAGATTAAACAAGTGAACGGAAGAGAACTTGAGTGAGATGGATGTGTGGAAGGCATGTGGGAATCTCTAAGGAAGAAGAAGCTGAAGAGACAAGGACCTTCCTCTAGAGTCTACACAAAGAGAAAGCCTTCCCTGAATTTGAACTTCCAACCTTTTAAACTATGTTGTTGTTAAGTGCCGTCGAGTCGATTCCAATCCATAGTGACCCTGTATAGGGTTTCCAAGGAGCAGCTGGTGAACTTGAACCACCGACCTTGTAGTTCAAACAACTTTGCAGTCTTATGCATTAGCTACATTCTAAACTATAAGAAACTAAAATTCTGTATGTTAAAGCCATCCACTTGTGGTATATGAGCACACTAGATTACAATGGCAGAATTTGGTACCAGGATTGGGGTGCTGCTCTGAAAGAAACCTAAAATGTGGCAGTGGTTTTTGAATTGTGTGATGGGTAGAGGTTGGAAGAGCAGCTGGCTAAGCATTGTGCTACTAACTGGAAGATTCAAGTCACTCACAAGTCCATGGGAAAAAGAAGTGGCAGTCAGCTTTAGTAAAGATTAGCACCCTCAGAAACTTACAGCCACCTAAATCATGAGAAAATAAATTTCTTTGTTAAAGCCATTCATTTGTGGTATTTCAGTTATAGCAGATTAGATAACTTAAACATGTTATTACCTAACCATGCCACTAATACAAGGCTTTCGACTGTGTAGATCATGACAAACTGAATAAAATTGTGAAGAATAGGTATTTCAGAACACTTCATTATGTTCATGAGGACAGGTCTACCCTGCCATCTAGGTTCACTGTGAGTTGGATTTGACTGGATGGCAAAGGGTTTAGTGATATAGGGAGTGTTAAGTACTAGCTGCTAACTAAAAGGTTGGTAGTTTGAACCCCATCAGTGGCTGCATAGAAGAAAGAAAGGAGATCCCATAAAAATTACAACCTAGAAAAGAAAACCTATTGGGGTAGTTCTACTCTGTTCTATAGGATTATTTTAAGTCAGAATCAACTTGATGGCAAAACTTTTTATTAAATAATAAAAGCCTTGATTGCAGATTTCCTTGAAGAGATTGTTGGAAGAATTACAGATGTCAAAGGCAATTTTGATGAGGGCTCAGAAGGAAGTGAGGAAAGCTATAGAAAAAAGTCTTTGTTGCCTTAGATAATGTATATGGCACCAGCAACAGAACATTGCTACAAATGTGGACATTGAACATGCTTTTAATAGAGTGTTAAAAGAAAATATTACCATGTGACTGAACAATGAAGGAAGAGTAACACTTTTTATGTAGTGGCAGAGAACTTTTCTGGATTTTGTTCACATGTTTGGTGAAATGTAGAACTTAAAAGTGATAAACTTGTACAGATGACTGATGGGATTTCTAAGCAAGATCTTAAAGGAGCCACATACTTTCTCCTTGTTGTTTCTGGTAAAATTCTAGAGGAAATAAAGGGACTTTAAAAATGAGCAGTGCAAAATGAAAACAAAACTTGAAAAAAAATGATTTTGTACAAGTTGTACAAACTAAGGATGCGTGTCCTAGAATGTTCACTGAGGAAATGACTCTGTAAGCTTTTGTTCAAATGAATAAGCCTGTGACTGATGGTCTAACCAACTACCACAGCAGAAAACCAATTCATTTAGATTGAAGAGGTCAGGAAAAGGATAAAAGGAAAGAACATTGTCTGCCTTTTTCATTTTTACACACAGGAAACAAGCCAAAAGAGCAATGTCCATTGACTCCCAAGAAAAGAAAAAGACCATACCTGGAACAGTTCAGAGTTCAGCAAAACTATTGGAAGGAACACAATGAACAGGGCCTTCTTAGTCTCCAAAGATGGGGTCATGGCCTCCGGGGTGTCAAAGGATGGGGTGAAGACCTGATTCTGTGGCACCCAGTTAATTCTGGAGTGTGAGGTTATCATTCAGTTTGGCTGAAGATGGGCTGCTGCTCAAAGCTGAGGTGGTGGGGCTTCAGCTTCCAAGGGGCAGAAGAACAGAATCTGATGGGGCTGAGGTGACAGGGTTGCCACTCAAGATCAATGAGGCCTAAGACCAAGGGAGCAGAGTTGTCATTCCAAAGGGCCTAAAAGTCCAGGACTGAAGGACCTTGACCCAGAATGCAAAGGGGTTGGTCAATACCCAGAGTCCAGAGGGCAGGACCCTTGCCCAGATGGTCCCAAAACACAGAGGATACTTTTCAAACACTGAGTGCTAACGTGTGTTGTTCTGCTGGTTTTGTACTTGCTTTGTGCTTGTTATCCTGTCTTTCTCCCCAGTTTTTCCCATTTGTGTCTACCTTGTGCCTGTTCCGACATTGTACTTTGGAAACAGATGACTTGTATTTTAGATTTCACAGGTTGATAGATGAAGAGGAATTTTGCCGCAGGATTTGGAATGCCTAAATCTCACCCATCTGGAGTCCTAGTGTGGTGTGGTAAGCACTGGACCACAAGGTCAGTTTAAACCATAAAGTTGGTGGTTCAAACTCACCAGCCACTCCTTGGAAATCTTATACAGGGTCGCTGCGAGTCAGAACCAACTTGATGGCACTTAACAATAACAACAACAGCAAATCTCATATTTGATTTAGATGATTCAAAAGATGAGATTTTGGACTTAGAGTGAATATTAACATTTGGGAGATGATGGGATGGGATGAATGTGTTCTGCCTGTGGCAAAAATATGAACTTTAAGTGTCAAATTTTGTGAATTGAATTATGTCCTCAAGAAATATGTATAATAAATCCTAACCTCTATACCTGTGGCTATGATCTCACTTGGGAATGGGTTGTCTTTGTTATGTTAATGAGGCAGAATTAGTCTCTTCTGGGATATAAAAAGAGATTAAACAAGCCAACAGAGAGAGAGAAGGTGTATGCTAGATACCAAGTCATGTGGAGATCTCCAATCAATAAAACACAACCTGAAGAAACAAGAACCTTCCACAGAGCTTAGAGAGAGAAAAGGGTTTCCCATAGAACCAGTTCTCTGAATTTGGACTTGTTGGTAATTTGATAAGTACCTTGGAGTCGATTCTGACTCACAGTGACCCTGCACAGGGTTTCTGAGGCTGTAAATCTTTACAAGAGCAGAACGCCTCATCTTTCTCCTGCGGAACTGCTGGTAGTTTCAAACTGCTGACCTTAAGTTTGGCAGCCCGACTCTTAACCACTATGCTATCAGAACTCCTTATTTTTGGACTTACAGCCACCTAAATCATGAGAATATAAATTTCTTTGTTAAAGCCACTCATTTGTGGTATTTCAGTTATAGCAGATTAGATAACTTAAACATATCTAATTAAACATACTTAATCATGCCACTAATACAAGGTTTTCGACTGTGTAGATCATAACAAACTGTGAATAAAATTGTGACGAATAGGTATTTCAGGATACTTCATTGTGCTCATGAGGAACCTGTCCATAGACCAAAAGGCAGTTGTTAGAACAAAACAAGGGGATACTGAATGGTTTAAAATCAGGAAAGTTGTGTGTCAGGGTTGTGTCCTTTCACCATATTTATTCAGTCTGTATGCTGAGCAAATTATCCAAGTAGCTAGATCATGTGAAGAAGAATGTGGCATTAGTATTGGAGAAAGAATCACTAGAAACATGCGATATGCAGCAGCCTTCTTTGCTGAAAGTGAAAAGAACTTAAAATATTTACTGATGAAGATCAACAAGCACAGTCTTTAGTATGGTTACAGCTTTCCATAAAGATTGCACCTCAATGTAAAGAAAACAAAAATACCCACAACTGGACTAGTAAATAACGTCCTGATCAATGGAGAAAAGATTGAAATTGTCAAAGACTTCATTTTTCTTGGATCCACAATCAACACTCATGGAAAAGGCAGTCAGGAATCAAATGGCATATTGCACTAGGCAAATCTGCTGCGTAACACCTCTTTAAAGTGGTCAAGAGAAAAGATGTCAGTTTGAGGACTAAAATGTTCCTGACCCAAGCTATACTATTTTTAACAACCTCATATGCATGTGAAAATTGTGCCATGAATAAAGAAGACTATAGAATAATCTATGCATTTGAGTTATGATGTTGGAGAAAAATGTTAATTTTTATATTACCCAATATTACCATGGACTGCCAGAAGAACTAATAAATCTGTGTTAGATGAGGTACAGACCGAATGTTTCCTAGAGGAAAGAATGATGAGACTTCATATCTCACACTTTAGACATTTTATCAGGAGGGACCATTCCCTAGAGAAGGACATCATGGTTTGTAAAGTGGAGGGTCAGTGCAAAAGAGGAGGACCCCACAATGAGATGGATTGACACAGTGGCAGCAGCAATGGGCTCAAACATAACAATTGTGAGGGGGGTGCAGGGCCAGGCAGCATTTTGTTGTGCATAGTGTTACTATGAGTTGGAACCAACTTGATGACACCTAACAGAGCCATTAATATGACCACCTGGTTTTATTTAACCACCCAAAATGTTTTAGGTCAGGATTTTACATTCTAAATCCAGGCATTGATACACTCCAGGGCCAGTTGCTTGGGGCAGGAGTTGATGCAAAGCCTAGATGTGTACATCCTGGGTGAGTAAATGTACTTCACCCCCTTGACCTATCTGCTGATGATTTTGCTCTCATGTGTCATTCTCTAATTCCTTCTCATTCACAGCAGTCATTCCAGTTTTCACAACAGTGCATTTCCACCTTGGGAGCTCCCATTGCTTCCCATGATAATTCCCCGATCTTACTTTTGCTCCCATGATAATCCCAATCTGACCTGGGCTCTGGGTCATAGGGATAGATACTTGATGAATAATTAACTCTCTGTCTACTCAACCTGGGACCCCTAAAAGCCCCATATTTATTTATTTACTGGTTTTTGGGAGTCCCTGAATGGTACAAAAGTCCCCCAGCTGCTGCTAACTGAAAGACTGAAGGTTTGTATCTACCCAGAAATGATTCAAGAAAAAAACCCTTGAAGATCTGCTTTGAAAAATCAGCTATTGAAAACCCTGTGGAGCTCTTTTCCATCTTGCAAGATGGCGGGTGAAAAGGCTGGGAAGCCGGCTACCAAGGAGAAGTAACCTGAAGTAAAAAAGCAGATGCCAGTGGCAAAGCTAAGAAGGCTAACCCTCAAGGGCAAAAAAAAACTCAAGCAGGGGAAGCTGCACTGCAGCTGAAATCCTGTCCTAGTTCGAGAAATTGGCAGGTATTCCTGATCGGCCATGTATTCCAGAAAGGCCATGTACAAGAGTAGGCATTCAGCTGCTAAATCCAGGGTTGAAAAGAAGGAGAAGGTGCTTACTACTGTCACAAAGCCAGTTGGTGGTGACAAGAATGGTGATAACCAAGTGGTTAAACTGTACAAAATGCCTAGTTATTATCTGACTGAAGATGTGCCTCGGAAGCTTTTGAGCCACAGCAAAAAACCCTTCAGTCAGCATGTCAGAAGACTGCGGTCCAGCATCACTCCTGGGACCATTCTGATCATCCTAACTGGGTGCCATTGAGGCAAAAGAGTGGTTTTCCTTAAGCAGCTGGCCAGTGGTTTTCTCTTTGTGACTGGACCTCTGTCCCTCAATCTAGTTCCTCTGCATAGAACACACCAGAAATTTGTCATTGCCACCTTCACCAAAATTGATACTGGTGGTGTGAAGATCCCCAAACATCTCACGGATGCTTCCTTCAAGAAGAAGAAGCTGTGGAAGCTCAGACACCAAGAAGGCAAGATCTTCAACCCTGATAAAGACAAATACGAGATTTACAGCGCAGCTCCAAAATGGATCAGAAAGCTGTGGACTCACAAATTATGCCAAAAGTCAAAGCCTCCAACTTTTCCCAAATGTCACTGGTGGACAAAATCACTCCTAGTTGAGGACACGGGTCTAACAACATATGTTTTGCGGACTGTCCTCTGATATTCCGCCTTGTAAAGTCTCCCTTCTCTTGACCTCCTCCTACTACTACTCATGAAACAATTCTTTCTACCATGTTTTTTGGCTTGATTGGACAGTATGCACAGACATGTTAGGTGGTCCTATGGCAAGTCACAACAACTTTTTGGTGATGACTTCTCTCCCCACCAATGACTTCAATACGTAACCCTCCAAGCTGCCATCATAATTACCAACATCTCTGCCCAGATTCTTGCTGTGTTCATGGTGTAAGGAAAATATAACTCCTTTATATACTTTCAAAATGTTCACCCATTATATGGTCGTGTCTTTATTGTCTTTATTCATTGCTTTCCTTGTCAGTTTAAGAAATATTTTTTTGTTGATGATGGAAAGTTCAAAAAAGTTGTTAGATGCCAATATAGTCGTTGGCAGAAAATCCTGGGAAACTCCCGAACTAGTGGGAAAATTACTGGGTTTTGTATGATATTAATAGCCTCAGTAATCTTAGGAAGAGGGTTGTTGGGTGGGTTAAAAATGGGGAAACTAATGAAATGCAATTTGTTTTTAAATGTTACATAAAATGTGTGGTTAAGAAGAGACAAAAAGAGATCTCTTTCGTTTTCCACATTATAATCAAAGAAATAGGAGCTCGGAGAAATAACAAGAGAGGCCTTCATGAAATTCACTAATATAATCTCTTCCTTTAGGAAATAACAAAGCAGAGGGCAAAGAGAATCATTGGTCTGCCTAAAGAACACAAATACCATCAGAGTCTGAACTTGAATTCAGACCTTCTGGTTTCCTGTTCTGATTTGTAATGCTGTTTCATTAGTTCATGGCAGAATGAGAAGAATAAGGACACATTTAGAGGGGGTTTTCTAAATGTGAATTTGTTTTAATTAATTAAAATACATTTAAAAAAATTATCCTTCCACTTGAGATTTTTGTGCTCTTCTGCTTTTGTTTTTTCTTAAAGATGATACAGAATCAAGCAGGACCAGCCTACTACACATAAGGTTTTCATGAGTCAGAGCTGATCCTATATGGCAAGTAACAACAACTTTTTGGTTATGAAATACTGTTTCAATTAGGAAATAAAGATTGTAGATGTGTTTGTTGTTGTGGGGGGTGGAGACAGGGAATGGTTTCCTTAATACCCTTATGTTGACAACTCCAAACAATTCACCTCTCCTTAAAATTAAAACAAACATGGAAACCCACTGATAGAGAGAGAGCACCCTTAATCCAAGAACTAGAGAGACTTTATTGTTCCTAGAGAGCAAGACAATACACACAGGCCTGCTGTGTAAAACAGATGGAGGCTCAAAGGTGAGTAATCCCCATTAAACACAGTCAGCTCAACAACCCAGACTTGGATTTCTCTGGAATCTCCCTTCTTCCTTCCCTTCATTCCTTTATCTCTCAGTGAATCAGAACATTTGGGAGTCCTTGGACATGAGTCCTGATATGGGGAAGTTCTGGATCACCAAGGTGGCTATATCTGATTTGAACAAGTCTCTTAGATGTATGGATTTCGAGTGGGTGGAAGTAGGGTTCTAAGTCACTCAGCTATTTCTGACTGTGACTTACTCCAAAATGCCAAAGCATTAGATGTTAGTTTTCTCATTTTTTGAAGCCCTTTGCTTAAGAAAAAACTACCCCAATCCAAGGAAAGACTTTAGATCATTATAGAAGCTGGATTGAAACAGTTCCTCCTTTGTATCCTTAGTCCCTAGACAACCTCTGCCCTTAGGACTTTGGTGGCTCAACTTACAAGAGACATTTTATCAAGTTTGAATCTTCACCAAAATATCCTGGTATACTAGTTTGACCAGACTATTGAGTACTAATGTTATTGTCAAGTCAGTTTCGACTGTCAAGTCAGTTTCAACTCATAGTAGCCCTATATAGGGTTTCCGAGGAGTTGCTGGCAAGCTTGAACCGCTGGCCTTGCAGTGTAAACTAATACTGCAATCCAGCGTATTAACCAGCAGTGCCATTCCAGGACTCCACTGAGGCGCCATATTAACCTTTTAATGGAGATTTCTGACGACAAAAAAATAATTATCCTGAAGAAGTAAGTGAAATTGCCAAAAATCAGTTGCTATTGAATGGTTTCTGACTCACGTTGACCCCACATATGTTAGACAGACTAGACCTGTGCTCCACAGGGTTTTCAATGGCTGGGTTTTCAGAAGCAGATTGCCATATTGCAGTACTTGGTAAATTGATACACAATGAGATTGTGAGGACCGGTCCAGTTAAGTAGGCTGACCAGCTGCCGACCAGAGCTTCATAGAAGGAAGGATTATGAAGATTTCCAAAAGGGGAAAGTGTCAGTGACAAGTCTTAAAGATCTGAAAGACTTCTCAAGAGAGAAGGAAATCAAAAAAGGGAAAAAAATATGTGGTCAACATCTATCTGTGTATCTTGACATTCTGGTTGACCTTCTTTTCATCTAATCCCCAGCCCCACAGTTGTATAAGAGGCTAGATAAGCCTTCACTAAGATAGACTTTTCTATTTAGGCCACTTCTGGCCAAAGATAAGGTTGTCTTTGCATTTTGACTGTGTCTGGTAGTCATAACTCTAGGAATCAGCAACTGCAGAGGCAAAAGAGGGGAACTACCAGTCAGCGAGTGGCTATGCAAGGGGTCACACTTAGAAGCTTCCCATGTGCTTTCTCATCTAATTGACACAACCATCCTATGTGGTAAATAGCAGTATTCTCAGAGTGTACATAAGGAAGCAGCTGTTCAGAGAAGCTACATGACTTGTCCGAGGCCACAGTGTTAAAAAAGGACAGACTGATCTTCAAACCTAGGTCTTCTTATCTCCAGGGTCCGTGTTCTTTCCACATCATTCTGCATTGCACCTGGCCAGCCCATGCACTCAGGAAAGGAGGAAGTGGAGTGCTGTTTCTGAGTCAGGAGGTGACATAGAGAGAATCTAAGGGATAGAGGCAGAAGCACATTAGAATGATGGACACTATCCACACACAGGACAGCACTAACCCATGAGTACCAGGCTTTCCAAACCTAGTTCAACAGGGAGCAAACACTCAGCTGCTAACCAAAAACTTGGTGATCTAAACCACTGTTCAGTGGGAGACAGATATGGCTGTCTGCTTCTCTAATCCTCTAGGGAGTTTCTACTGTGTCTTATAGGGTCACTCTGAGTTGCAATTGACTGCAGGACAGCTATGGGGTTGACTTTGGGTTATCACTTTCTGTGGCCCACAGTCTTTTAAGTATTCAAATCAGTAGTAGAATTCTTACCTCCCATTTTCCATGGCACACAACCACCACCATCACCATTCAGGAGATATAAACTCCTGGTATGGTGCTATAAGGTTAGCAGTTCAAACCTACCAGCTGCTCCTTGGAAACCCTATATAGAGTCGCTGTGAATCAGAATTGACTTAAAGGCACTTAACAACAACAAATTCAGGATATAGGGGTTAAATTTCCAAAAATGCACCTCATCTGTCACTCTAAGTACTCCCGTAAGGATTTACACCCTCAGAAACCCTGTACAGGGTCGCTATGGGTCGGAACCGACTCGACGGCACTTAACAACAACAACAACATGATGTTTAATAAGTTTCAACAGAGTTTTCAGACTAAGACAAACAAGGAAGAGAAGACAGACAAGGAAGATTTTGGAAATCTATCTCCAAAAATGTAGTTGCTGTTGTTAAATGCAATTGAGTCAATTTCAAATCATAGTTTCTGTGATTTGAGGTTTCTGTGGATCAGCTGATGGGTTGGAAGTGCCAACCTTGTGGTTTGCAGTCCAGTGTTGATCCTACAGTGCCACACCAGGAGTCCATTTCCAAAAATAAGCCAATGGAAACCCAACAGCCCATTCTAAAACAGAACATGCAGATGGTGCAGGACGGGGCAGTGCTATGTCCAATTATGCATGGGTTTGCCATGAGTTGGGGCCAACTCAAAGGCAGTTAAGAGCAGTCTTCCAAGGTATTGCTGCATGGATTCGAACCACTAGCTGTTCAGCTAATAATGTAGCACTTACTCATTTGCATAACCCAGGACATCTAGTGTATAGTGGATGTTGTTTCTGTGTTGTTCAGTACTGTTGAGTTGATTCTAACTCATAGGGTTTTGGAGAAGCAGCTGGTGAGTTTGAACCATCAGCTTTGCAATTAGCACTCTAGTGCTTATCCTACAGCATCATACCAGGGTTACCTACAATGGATTGTTGTTTTTGGTAAGTCCCTTCGAGTCAGTTCTGATTCATAATGACCCTATATAGGATTTCCAAGGCTTTTAACTTTTTAGCAGGAGCAGAAAGTCTCATCTTGCTCCTTCAGAGCAAGTGATAGGCTTGAACTGTGGACCTTGTGGTTCATAGTCCAATGCTTATCATATGGTGCCATCACGTTCTCATATAGTGTGCAGGCAGCTGTATTTAATAAAAAGTGAACTTTGATTCATTATCGCAATTCTCTACCTAAGACACTGTGAAGGTGAATGTGTGCTAGGTGGTGTTTCTAACAGTTTCTGGAATCAAGAAACAAGTAACAACGCTGACTTTGACATCTTTATTGCAGAACTATTATTCAGTTGGCTCATTCTTTCATTTGAGATTATCAGCATGAACTGATGTCAGAGATACTGTGTGTTTAGAGATAGAAAAGGACATGCACCTATGTAACCAAGTCAAACAGCACCAGATCCTTGAGTTCCCGCTTGATGACAACTAACAAGGAAATCCGCTGGCTTCTGCCTGACATCTGAAGATTGTTTACATTCCAGTGGAATTCCTGGGAAAGTCCAGAGCTCTCCCTGCTTTGAAAACAATGGCTTAGCAGATAAACTCTCAACTGCAGCTAAACAACAAGCAGCTCCTGGGGGTGGGAGAGGGGGTGGCTGGCAGGGTCCATCTGGGGTGACACCCACCAGCATTCCTCAGGAGCCTATGCCTGTTTGCACCCTTGAGCTGAAATTAAAACCAGTTCCAGGCATGCAGACTCCTGCTTGCTGAGTTACAGTCAGGTTAGAAATGGTTGTTGTTGCACCTCTGTCATCACTGCAGCCAACAAAATTCTACAGTTTTGCATAGTAAAAGGTTAGGTACTCACACAGAATAGGAACACTTTTCATTAGGGCATCCTGGAGACAGTCAGAAACAAAGGAAGAAGAAAAACAAACTTACTGCCACTAAGTCAATGCTGATTTGTAGTGAACCTATACAGGTTTTCCAAACTTCATTTATTTAACACACTTAGTTCAAACACCCTATGATGCACAGGGATAGAGTAGCGAATGATCTTGATTAGAAAGGAGAAGTTGGCTTGAAGGTAGATCCAACCTCCAATTTAGTTCATTTACCTGCCTCCTTAAGAAAGGACCCCTGATTCTCAATGTTAATCATAGTTAGAGTAAGCAAAATTTGGAACTTTCTCCCTTGCCAGGGGCTGGTTTAGAGGTAAATAGCACAAACATTTAAACACTCAGCTACTAACTGAATAATTGATGGCATGAACTCACACAGAAGCACCTCAGAAGAAAGGCTTGGCAATCTACTTCTGAATAAAATCATAGCTTTGAAAATCCTTTGGAATACAGTTCTAGTCTGCATGAGGTCACCATGACTCAGAATCAGCTTAATAGCAACTGGTATGAGATCTAGTTCCAGTCAAGCAGGAGTGAAGTGAAATTTGCTGATCCTTAGGAGTGTTTCTGGGAAAGATTTTCCTTCCATGGAAGGCTGTCTATATGGACGTGATGCCTGCAGCTGGGAGTTGACTTGCTAAGCCTGGCGGAGAAGACAGGTAGAAAAAATCTGGACCCTTGAAGACATCCCGTAAATATTTAAAAGCAAAACTCAGAAGTCCAGCAACACACTTTTTGATATACGAGCTAATGAAATTATCTTACTGAATAATAAGCCAGTGGAATCAGGATTTTTAATACTTGCTACTGAAAGCAACCTTCATAGGTATATGATGTCTTAGTGGCAGGTCATTTGTAGAATTTTCTTCTAATAACTTCTGTTTTCTCTTGTTGTTGCTGTTAAGTGTCATTGAGTCAGCTCAGTCTCATAGTAACCCTGTATAGGGTTTCCAAGGAGTGGTTTGTGGATTTGAACTGCTGACATTGTGGCTCAATCCACCCCTATGGTCCAGTGCTGATCCTACAGGGCATTTAAGAAATCCACTTTAAGAAAGTGGATAATTGGAAAACAACCTCTTAAGGACTTCCAGTGTGGCATTATAGGATCAGCACTGGACTGTGAACCACAGGTCAATAGTTCAAATCCACCAGCTGCTCCTTAAAAACCCTATCTAGGGTCACTATGATCTGGAACCAATTTGACAGCACTTAGCAACAACAAGGGCATACAGAAGAGGTGCTGAGAGCCTGGAAATATCTAAGTCCAAGAGATTATAACATAATCAATTCTTTGGGTGACTTTTCTCCACCTGCACTCAGTAGCCCAAGAACAGAAGTAGAGAAAGAACATTCAGTAAGGTTTGGGGTTTCCCGAGGTAGGTGCTTCTCTTTTCTTGTCTTTACTGTAACACATTTCTCTTCAAGGTGTCAGTCAATCTAGTTCAGTGTTAGTAAATGTCTATCATGTGCCAAGGAGTCACTGAGAGATTCAACTGGTTAAGCACGCAGGTACTAATAAAAAGATTGGGGGTTTGCATCCATACAGAGGTTCCTACTGCTGAACAATTGTAGCCATCGAAAACTCAAGGGGAGGGGGCAAGATGGCAGACTAGGCAGAAATGATACACAGACCAGCTACAACAAAGATACAGAACACCAAATGAAACAGACATGATAGTCCTGGAATCCTGAGCTTCAGATAAAGGGATAGAAAAGTAGATTGAATATTTATCAAGAGAGGAGGCTGAACAGACATGGAAGGAAAAAAAGGAGACAATCCAGTGGTCCTTGCTGGTGGACCAAACATGACACAGCCATCTTAAACTTTCATGAGTGGCTTTAGAGATAAGACAGAGGATTGGTGGTCCAGAGGTGTACCAGTGACTTGTGGAGATAAAGGTGTAATTTCTTTCTTGTTCCCCATATTGCCTGGTGACCAGAATTGTGGCCAGCCCCAACCTTCATATACTCCCAGTGCAGCTCCAACTCTCTCAGGGTTGGAACCACATGGTGGTGAGCCACATGGCTGTGAGCCCCATTAAAGTGAGTAAGGAGCTATCTTCATCAACCGTTGTGCTTGAATACAGGGGAGGTCTGCTCCTGACACGCTACACCAGTTCTAACCAACACTGGACTAAAAGGCATTTTTGCCTCTGGCTTTGAAATGGAAAGATCTTGACCCCAGAACTTTTAGGGTTTGCACGAACTACTTCCAGATTGGGTGCTCAGAACAGAAAACACCTAGGTCTATAGGGACCCCATCTAGGGTTGACTATCACTGTCTCATCACTTGTCCACTGACCATGTGAGATACTTGACTGATGGAAGTCCCCAGACTTTTCTCCTCTCTGGGTCTGGCATCTGCCATGTTTTTTTTCCTTTCCTTGTTTTTGTTTGTTTACTCTTTCTTCCCCTTATTCCTCTATGTACCTTCCCTAACATTTTATCCTTCTCATCTCTGCCTTCATTTTTCCTTATTCTATTCTGTTTCTCTTTCCTCTTGTCTCTACTACCCCCCATACATTTATTCTTTCCTTTTATTTTTGCTCTTGATTTCTCTTTACCTCTCTGGCCTCTTTCTCTTTTACTTATCCCTTTCTCTAATTGTTCTTAGTGCTTTTTATTTGTGTTATTTTCTCCTTGGTGATTTTTATTTTATTTTTTACTTTCTCTTTCTTTCTTTTTTTTTTTTTTGGTTATTGTATATATACAAATATTTTTTAATCTGTTACCTGCTTTATATTCTTTCTTTTTTTGTTTGTTTTTTTTTTATTTTATACTGTGTATTCCTTTTTCTTCTTGCCTCATCTGACAGGAGACAGCTATGGTTGCTATATAACTCAGCCACAATCACTCATATCCTCTGCAGCCCCACCCACCAGGCCAGAACCAATAGCAGCCAAACCCATCCTAAACTGAGCTGCTCAAACGGTCAACAGAGAACAGTGCCTATGCTTCCATTCTGTAATCACACCCACCAGAAGGCAATTGTTGAAAGTCTAAGAGCACAACAACAAATAAAACAAGATCACAATGTCTCAGAAGCAACAGATAATTTCTGTTCACATGAAGAAACAAGAAAATGTGGCTCAAACAAATGACCAAGGGGCAGAGGTAGAAAACATTTTTTATGATAAAAAGGCATTGGAACATCCTGAAAAAGAATTCAAGAGAATGATATTTAGGTACCTTCAAATGATTGGCCGAAAGGCCAAGGGAAAAAAAGAAGTATTTAGAAAAATAATACAGGAACAAGCAAACAAAACAGATAAAGGATTGAAGACAAAACAAACCCTGCAAATAGAAACCCAGAAGAGGAACACTAAGATTTCAGAAAGGGACAATACATCGAAAAGACAAAGAAGTAGGTCTGAATCCGTGGAAACCTGAGTTAGTGAGCTTGAAGATAAATCTCTGAATACAGTAAGCTAGAGGAACAATTAGGAAAAATCTTAAGAAAGCCTAAGATTCCTGTTGGAACCATGAAGAGGAATAACTTACAGTTGATTGGAATTCCAGATCAGGAAGAGAAAAAGAAAAGCACAGAAAAATAGTCAAAGAATTGAAGAATTATTGGAAGAAAACTTCCCTAACATCATGAAAGATGAGAATGCAAGCATTTGAGATATTGAATGAACCCAAGCAGGATAGGCCTTATAAGGAAATCACCAAGACATATCATAATTTAACTCCCCAAAATCAAAGACAATGGAAGAGTAGCTTGGGGAAATTTTAAAGTTAACTACAGAGGAGAACTTGTAAGACTAATATCTAATTTCTTAATAGAAATGATGCAGGCAAGAAGGCAATGGGAAGACATATACAAAACTCTGAAAGAAAAATATTGCCAACCAAGAATCATATGCCCAGTAATACTGTCCCTCAAATATGACAGTGGAATTGGAACATTTCTGGATAAATAGAAATTAAAGGAATGTGCAATAACCAGAGCAACTTTACAAGAAATACTAAAGGGAGCTCTTTGGACTAAAAGCCATTAACAGCAGACAACAACCTGAGACTGACATACATGACAACACCACATAGAACTCAAACCAAACACAGAATTATCCAAAGTAAAACAAACCTACAAGACTAAAATTAGGTAACCAGAGATATCAATTTATAATTAAGACAACTACAAAGCAAAAAAGAGAAAAGTATAGTTAAAGAACCTCCAAATGGTGAGGAAGTCAAGTAGATTTCAAGATAAAACACACTGTTTTAAACTGGGGAGTAAATTAATAATTACAGAGTAACCTCAAAGAAAATAAATACTACCTTCACATCAAAACAAGAAAAAGGAAAACCACAGAGATGAGCTGTTGTTGTTAAGTGCTGTGGAGTTGATTTTGACTCATAGAGACCCTTTTAGGGTTTCCAATAACAGACTAATGGGTTTGAGCCACCAACTCAGTGCTTATCCTACAGTGCAACATTAAAACAACAGCAATAAATAAAGTGACAAAAAAAAAAAATGCAAACAAAATGAAATCACCACAGAAAATAATATGTAACAAAGAAGCCAGCAGCACCATAAAATAACACACAGAAAGAAGGCAGCAATCAATTCAATCCTATCAATCATTATACTGAATGTCAATAGACTAAATGTACCAGTCAAGAGAGAGAGTAGCAGAATGGATATGAAAACAGGATCCTTCAATATGACACACATCTTATACACAAAGGTGAAAATAGACTAAAAGTCAAAGGATGGAAAAAAATATATCAAGCTAATGGCAATCAAAAATAAGGAAGAGTGACAATATTGAATTCTGATAAAATAGACTTTAAGACAAAAATCAGCATAGGAGACAAGGAAAGACATTATCTCTTAATTAAAGAACCAATTGAGCATTAGGATGTAAGCATAATATCTGTGGTCCAAATGACAGAATCTCAAAATACATAAACCAAACAAATAAAATCGAAGAAAGAAATAGACAACTCTACAGTAATAATAAGAGATTTTGAGGCAACACTTTAGACGAAAGACAGAACAACTAGAAAGAAACTCAATCAAAACATAGAAGAACAAAGCGACATAATCAACCAACTTGCCCTCATAGATTTATACAGAGCACTTAACCCAACAACAGCACATTACACATTCTTTACCAATGTACACGGAATACCAGTGCTCTGTGTGTTCCATGAGCACTGGTAACTAGACCACAAAGCAAACCTCAGTAAGTTTTAAAACATCGAAATACTACAAAGCATCTTTTCAGCTCACAATGCTCTCAAATTGAAAACAGCAATAGGAGGATCAAGGAAAAATATCAAATATGTGGAACTTGAGTAACACCCTGCTTAAAAGCTGGATAACAAAATTAATGAAATAAAATGTTCACTGAATTAAATGAGAATAAATATGCAATATACCCAAACCTTTGGCGCACAGTAAAAATAGAGGTCAGAGGGCAATTTATAATATTAAAGGCACATCTCCAAGAGGAAGAAAGAACAAAAATCAAAACATTAATGCAACATCTCCAACAATTAGGAAAAGAGCAACAAAGTAAGCTTCCTGTCACCAGAAGAAAGGAAATAAAGATTAGAGCAGAAAAAATGAAACCGAAAACAGAGAAGCAATAGAAAGAATCAATAAGATATGAAGCTGATTCTTTGAAAGGATTAATAAAATTGACAAACCACTGGTTAATTTAGCAAAAGAAAATAAGGAAAAGATGGAAACAACATGTATACAAAATTTTTATGGGTGATGACACAAAAGAACCAATGGAAATAAAAAGGGTAATACAGATTATTATAAAAAATTGTATTCCAACAAATTTGAAAATCTAGAATAAATTATTGAATTATTAGAAAAACACATCCTTCTTAAAGTAACATAGACGAGTAGAAAATTTGAACAGATCTATAATAAAAGCAGAAGCTGATCAGGTCATTAAAAAGCTCCCAACAAAAAAGAGTTCAGACCCAGTTGGCTTTATTGCTGAATTTTACCAAACTTTCAGAGAAAAGCAGATATAAATTTTACTCAAAGAATTTCAGGACATAGAAAAAGATGGAAAACTCCTGAATATATTTTGTGAAACAAGCATAAACCTCATACCCAAACCAGGCAGAGATATTAAAAAAAGAAAATTGTAGATCAATATCTCTCATGAACATAGATGCAAAACTTCTAAACAAAATCCTAGCCAATAGAATTCAACAACATTCAAAATAAAAAGAGATACAAGTAGGATTCATACCAGTTATGCAAGTATAGTTCAATATTAGAAAAATAATCAACATAATCCACCACATAAATAAAACAAAGTAAAAGAACCACATGAACTTATCTATTAGTTCAGAAAAGGCATTTGGAAAAACCCAACATGCATTCCTGACAAAAAGCAAAGTAAGAATAGAAGGAAATCTCCTCAACATAATTAAGGGCATATACACAAATCTAGCAAGGAGCTCTGGTAGCATCATGGTTACAAATTGGGCTGCTAACCTCAAGGTCAGCAGTTTGAAACTACCAGTGGTTCCAGAGGAGAAAGATGAGGCTTTCTGCTCCTGTAAAGATTTACAGCTTCAGAAACCCTATGTAGGGTTTCTATGAGTCAGAACCGACTCCATGACACACAACAACAACAATACAAATCTAGTGGTCAACATTACTCTTAATGGAGAGAAACTGAAAGCATTCCCTTCGCAATAAGAATCAGACAAGGATGTCCTTTATTACTACACCTGTTCAACATTATACTGGAAGTTTTAGCCAAAGCCAGAAGGCAAGAAAGGGAAATTAGAGGCATATAAATTAGCAAAGAAAATGGAAAACTCTCTCTATTTGCAAATGATATGATTCTATACATAGAAAATACCAAAGACATAGCAAGAAAGTTATTGGAACTCATTGAAAGATTCAGCAGAATGACAGCATACAAGATCAACAAACAAAAATCAGTCAGATTCCTTTGCATTAAGAAAGAGACCTCTGAAAATCAATACCATTTACAATAGCCACTTAAAAGATGGCATAGTTAGGAATAAATCTAAGCAGAGAAACAAAAGATCTATACAACGAAAACTGCAAAACACTACTATAAGACACCAAAAGAGATTTACAAAAATTAAAGAATATACCATACTTATGGACAGGGAAAATTAACACTGTGAAAATGTCAACACTAACCAAAGCACCCTATAGATAAAATGCAATCCCAATCCAGATTTCAAAGCCATTTTTTAAATAGGTGGAAAAAGTGATCACTAACTTTACATGAAAAGGTAAGGGACTTTGAATAAGCAAAGTGTTACCTAAGAAGTACAAAGTTGGAGGCCTCTCACTTTCTGATCTCAAAATACACAGCCATAGTGGTCAAAGCAGCTTGGTACTGGTACAGTGAAAGATACATAGATCAATGGAACAGAATTGACACCCTGGAAGTATAACTCTTCACATACAGTCACTGATCTTTAACAAAGGGCTAAAGCACATTAAATGGGGAAGAGATAGTCTTGTCAGTAAATGGTGCTGGCAAAAGTAGAAATCCACTTGCAGAAAAGTGAAACAAGGCATATCTTACACCATATGCAAAAAACAAACTCAATGAGGAATAAAGATCCAAGTGTAAAATCTAGAATTTTGTAATTTATAAAGATAACCAATGGAAAAATAGGGACAAACTTAGGGGCTCTGATACATGGCATACATACACTATCAAACATAATTCAAAACACACAAACATGAGAAGACAGAACAGATGACCGAGCCTTCTTAAAAATTAGACATCTTAAAAATTAGGTGCATCGAAAGATTTCACCTAAAGAGTAAAAAGAGAGCCTACATGCAAAGACATGTCAGACAAGGGACTAATCTCTTAAATTTATGGATACCTGAAACACCTCTTGAAGAAAAATACAAATAACCCAATTAAAAATTTAGCACAGTACATCAACAGACACTTCATCAAAGACATTCAGGAAGCCAACAAGCAAATGAAGAAATGTTCATGATCATTAGCTGTTTGTCAGTGTTGGTGTTAAGTGCCATAGAGTTGGTTCTAACTCATAGGACTCTGCATAGTTTCCAAGGAATAACTGGTGGATTTTTTTCTCTGACCCTCCACCTTACCAAACATGATATCCTTCTCCAGAGACTGGTCCCTCCTGACAATATGTCCGAAGTAGGGGAGATGAAGTTTGTCCATCCTGGTCACCATGGAGCACTCTGGCTGCACTTCTTCCAAAACGGATCTATTTGTTCTTTTGGCAGCCCATAGCACTTTCAATATTCTCCTCCAACACCATAACACAAAAGCATCAATTCTTCTACAGTCTTCCTTATTTACTGTCCAATTTTCACATGCATATGAAGTTATTGAAAATGCCATGGCTTGGGTCAGGCGCACCTTAGTCCTCAAGCTGACATCTTTGCTCTTTGACACTTTAAAAAGGTCTTGTACAGCAGATTTGCCTAATGCAACACATTGTTTGATTTCTTAACGGCTGCTTCCATGACTGTTGATGATTAATTACAGCAAAATGAAGTCTTTGACAATTTCTGTCTTTTCTCCATTTAATATGAATTTTGTTTATTGGACCAGTGGTAAACACTTTTGCTTTCTTTACATTGAGGTACAACCCATATCAAAGACTGTGGCCTTTCATCTTCATCAGTAAGCATTTTAAGTCCTCTTCACTTTCAACAAACAAGGTTGTATCATCTGTATATCACAGGTGGTTAATGAGTCTTCCTCCAATCCTGATTTTTCTTCATATAATCCACCTTTTCATATTATTTGCTCAGCATATAGATTGAATAAATATGATGAAAAAATACAACCCTGGCACGCACCTCTTCTAATTTTAAATCATTTAGTGTTCACTTATTCTGTTCATACAATGGCCTTTTGGTCTATGTACAGATTCCTCATAAGCACAATTAAGTGTTCCAGAATACTCATACTTCACAATGTTGTCCATAGCTTATCATGATCCACACAATTGAAAGCCTTTGCATAGTCAATAAAGTACAGGTAAACATCTTTCTGATATTCTTTGCTTTCAGCCAAGATTTATCTGACATCAGCAATGACATCCCTTGTTTAACAGTCTCTTCTGGATCCAGCTTGAACCTCTGGAAGTTTTCTGTCAGTGTATGGTTGCAGCTGTTTTTGTATTGTTCTTTAGCAAAATTTTACTCAAATGAGATATTAATGGTATTGTCTGATGATTTCTATAATCTGTTGGGTCACCTCTCTTTGGAATGGGCACAAATATGGATCTCTTCCAGTCAGTTGTCCAGGTAGTTGTCTCCAAATTTCTTGGCAGAGATGAGTGAGTACCTTCAGTGCTGCATCAGATTGTTGGAAGATTTCAATTTGTATTCGTTCCATCTATTTCCTGTACCTTATTCTTTGCCAATGGCTTCAACACACCGTAGACATCCTCTTTCAGTATCATTGGCTCTTGATCATATGCTACTTCTTGAAATCATTGTACATGGACCATTTCTTTTTGGTACAGTAACTTTGTGTATTCCTTCCATCTTCTTGTGATGCTTTCTGCATCATTTGTTATTTTGCCCATAGAGTCCATCTATATCACAAGTTGAGGCATGATTTTTTTTTTTCTTCAGTTCTCTAAGCTTCAAAAATATTTAAAGGAACATTCAGGATTTGCACATGGCAGCAGGAGCTGCAAGGGAAAAGTCATATCTCCACTTGGGACAGCCAGGTAGGCAGCTAGGGAACTTTTCAAGAGTCTCAATAGAAATTCTATAATGGGAGAGGTGGGCCACCTGTTTCAGTCAGAAACAGGAGCCTACTTAAAGGCATGGATACGCAAAGCAGCTTGTCCTATTTGGAACACTACTAGTGATGTTTTGGGACTCAAGCAAAAAGTTAGCAGCCATTCTGCTTGAAAGAGGAAATCAACTGAGGAGACAAACAAACTAGTTGCTATTGAATCAATTCTGATCCCTATGTGTGCAAAGTAGAACTGTGTTCAATAAGATTTTCCGTGTCTGTTTTTAAGAAGTAAGTCACTATGTCTTTCTCCTGAGGCACCTCTCTGTGGACTCAAATCACCAATCTTGGGGTTAGCATAAATCCTCATCTGTCTCCTGATAGATTAGAACTGCTGACCTTGTGGTTAGCAGATCAAATTGTAAACCTACCAGGACTCCTTATTTATTTATTCTTCCATTTGTTTATTTATTATTTATTTCAGGGAAATGAGAAAGTATATTTTCAGATTGTTTTTCTAGGTAGTAAATGCATTACAAACAAAATTTGCTCTTAAATAATATGCAATTGCAAACACTAGAATTATACTATATGTTGAGTCTATAAAGTAATCATATCTGTTTATTTTGGAAATACATTTTCTTTCAGTCAATATCATTCCAATAAGGTACTTTTTATCATCTCTGACTCCCAAGCTTGGGTTGACTCCCAAGGCTGTCTCTTAAAGAGATGCTCCACCATTTATTATGCTGGGATCAGTGATCACTCAATAATTAAAGAAGGGTCTCTGGCTGAATTGTTAGGATGTCTTTTACAAGACCTGAGTTTTCCTAGAAAACAAACTGAGAAAATGACCTTTGCTCACAGAGTTTATTTGCTTTATTAACATGATGATTATCATGTAGTATGAAGCTAAGACTTATAGAATATTTACTCGGGGCCAGGTCTGCTCCAAAGGAACTACTTGCATTAACTCAGTTAATTCTCACACTCATCCTGTTATTTTTCTCCATATGGAACTCATCTAGTGAGTGTGGAGCCAGCCAGGATTCAAATGGAGCTTACCAAAACCCAAAGTCTAGTATTAAACTAAAACCCATGATGGCCTGTGCAGAAAAAAATGAACTGATCTTACTTTCTGGGATATGCTTCCTTGGATATAGATGTAGGAAATGTGGGAGGTGGGTGCTGATAAGATGCTTATCATAGGGATAAACCAAGAGATGGGAAGCACATTGTGTAATTGTATTACCTAGATGCATGATATTTCTGTGCTTTTCCAGAAGGGAGTAAGGATTCAGGCCCTATTTTTTGCTTGGACCAGGCCATCATGCTGGGACCTCAGTAGGAATGAAAGAAACTTTCCAAGAAGCAGATAATGCAAATCAAAACCACAAGGTCCATGTGGACATGGGAGTTTTACTCCATTGGCCAGTTGTAAAATCTGGATACTTTATCTCATGATTTGGGAAAGGGGTAGTTTTCTTTCAAAGAAAGCAATACAGCAATCAGAAACTAGGAAAGTTCTTGTACAATGGAGATGAGCATAAAGCTTCTAAGCCCTGAGAGTTTCTATTCTTCTACCTACTCTCCCATCATGATCTCCTCTTTAGGACATGCTGTGGTTAAGTGTTCATCTGTGAACTAGGAGCAGTTCAAATCCACCAGCCGCTCTGAGGGAAAAAGGTGTGGTGGCCTGCTTCAGTAATGATTACATCCTTGGCAACCTTATGAAGTAGTTCTACCCTGCTATGAGTCAAAATCAACTTGGTAGCTATAGATTTTGGTTTGGGGTTTTATGTTGATATTAAAATCCATGTTAATACTTTCAATTTCTTCTCCTAATCTTTGCCTCCCTCAGTCACTGGTTCCATAAATCACTTTGCCAGTTCCCCAGTTTGGTGACCCCTTCAGTCAGTACACATGACTAATCATCAGCTTCCTATGGACACGATTCAAAGCAAATAATAAATGTTAATGCATTCATGAGCAACATGAAAACTAAATGAGAAGGAAATAATGAACATCGAACAATCAGTTTAAGCTATCTTTCCAGAAGTTTTTCTTAGTATCTTTAAAAAAAAAAAAACACAGGGTCAGGGAGTTGGGGAATTGTTTCCTGTCTTTTTTCATTGGAATCCTTCCCCATATCCCTCCCCTTGCCTTCCTCCTGCTAAGAAGTTCATTAGTAGTAGCCCTCATAACGTTCAGCACGCACCAAGGGCAAGAGGCAGCTTTAATCAGGACTAGGGAATTTAAAAGGACACATGTTCTGGAAGTTTCTTCACATTGATTCCAAGGCATTCCCCTTTGACTTTATATTTCTTGGAGTGAAATTTCCCAGACATATTTTCACCCACATAGAGCTGTTGACGTTTTTTTCCTGACCTTTCCACTTGAGCTGTTTCCAAATGAATGTCCACGTTTCCACTGCTGCTTATCGTTCCACGGTGCTTATCATTCTGCTCCCATCTGCTCTGTTCACTACTTGGCATGGGATGCTGGGGAGTTCCATGCCCATTTACCACAAGTCTCTCTTGTCCTTCCATCTAGGTTCAATTGACATAACCCAGGAACTAAAGATCCCATCCAGGTCTGACCTTGATTTGTCCATGGGGCAGTGTGCCTCCCCCTACCATTCAACACTGGAACATAGAAATACCCTACATTTTGTAGGCATTCTGACCACAAGTAAAAGGTATGCCTCAAGCTTTGTGCTTCTAAATAAAACCATAGTAATTAACGTTATCCTGTGCTATAATACATTATTATCATTCGTCCAATCAACCCATGAGGTTTGGTAGCCTATCATCATAGAGTAAAACTATAAATTGAAGGTAGGGGGGCCTTGTAAAGATTTTTGGTAATCTGCAAGCAAACCAATAAAAAGTGCATTCAAAATCTCAACTTTCTTCAGAGGTCACTTGAATTGGGGCTTAAGCATGCAACACCAAGCACAGCTATTCTTGGAATAACAAGGTCAGTTTGAACCACAAGGTTGGCACTCAAACTCACCAGCCACTCCTTGGAACCCCTACACAGGGTCACAAAGAGTCGGAAATGACTCAAGGGCACTTAACAAGAACAGCAGAAGTCAGAGAGGTATTAAGTGTCCAGCTATGGATTTGTCATTATCAGGGAAAGAAAACTCCATAGATGCCAACTGGGGAATGTAGATGAGGTTTGGAGTGGCTTGATTTCACAGGCTGTCCCTTATGACTGAATGGTAGATGAGACAGAACCCAGCCATAGAAGCATGTGTCCCCTTTCTATATTTCCTTCTTCCTCCCTGGTCATCTGGGTGGTGCACATGTAGGCCAGAGACTGAAAGGTATATTTTGCCCAACAGGGAGGCTTAATTCCAGATCTTTGGAATGTCTGGATCAGGCCCAGCAGGAAGGAGGCCCAGTATCAGGTAGAAAATGACCATTTTACCATTTAAGTTGTAAGCTTACACCTTAGAGAAAGTGAAATGTACAGTGATGAATGTTTAATTTGAAGGGTTACCTTCATTTTGAACTAGCAGAAATAAGGAAATTCAAAGCATTTGAGGAAGTTAGCATTTTCCCTCAGCCCTGAATTTGGAAATGAAAGAATAGTGTGAAATTGCCAAGCACAAACTTGTCCCTCAACATTCCAGGCATTGTGAATGGAATTTTGTTGACATTTTCATGAAGCCTTTTCCATCCAGCTCTTCATGATGAGAAAAAATTTTCCTTGTGAGAGAAAGGTAAGCACAGCAAAAGCTAAATATAAAAGGCTGTTAATGTTGTCAGTATTTTCAAATTTTATTTTAAAGTTAATAGTGAGCAACACCTGACCAGATGGAGGAAATCATTGAGGTCTTGACCCAGATAGCAAGAGCAATGCATAGGCAAAAGGTGGTGGCAGTGTGGGATTTCTACTATGCTGGCAAGACTGGATTCATCCAAGCTAAAAAGCAGAAGTGTGGTAAATTCTTGACTTGCCTTGTTGGACATTGAATCCATTCAAAAGAACAAAACTATAGAAAAAGAACTTCTAGTCTGAATAAATGAAAAAGAGATGAGAACAAGTGGGTAAGATAAAGGGGAGAGAAGAGAAAGCAAAAAGAAAGGGAACAAATATTTCCTGAATATCCACCACATTTTGGACATCAAGCAAGACCCTTAAAATACCTCATTTATCCATCTCAACATTTTATTGACATAATGTGTGCTCATCTCATTTTAGCTTCAAAGAGATTAAGTTACCAGTCTAAGGTCACCCAGCTAGTTCGAGCAGATGTCCTGACTCAGAGTCCAGGCCTTTTCCATGACTACTTTGCTTCCTTGACAACCTGTGAATCCTAACCCATGTCAGATATTTAAACTAGACCTGGGAAGACATTTCAGAAAGAGTTCAGTAGAATTTTGGTGTAAGTATACAACTTAAATGGTAAAATATAGATGATTTAAAAAGTTTGAGGATCTAATAATGTCTGCAGATAAAAGTTGGAGAGGTGGACAAAGATGGGGACTTGGTTTTTAGGAGTTCAGATCAGATTTGAGAAAGGCATGGAAGAAAGAGAGACATATTTATAATTAAGGTACAATATACATGTGAAGTTATATCCAGGATGTGAAATGCTAAAGTTTAGAAGGAACTGTAGGTGTAGATGATGTAGGATAAGCACTGGACTGCTAACCACAAGGTGGACAGTTCAAATCCACCAGCTGTTCCTATACAAGGTTGCAATGAGTCAGACCTGACTCAATGGCACTTAACAATGACAACAAAGCTTGTGAAAAACACTCACTGACTTGGAAAGTGACGCACTTGGGGTGTGGTTAAAGCAGGAAGTAGAACAAGGAAGGTGAAGACCTAGATCAGATGGTGTAATGTCAACAGGAGGCAGAGAGTACTCCTCCAATATTGAACTGGTCCACCACTATTTTGCTTCCATCGTCTGCATTGATGTGAATAATCTTCAGAGCTACAAGGTTGGATCAAACTCAGGGAGAAGACTCTTGAAACCCTTTCTGAAGTGAGCTCCAGTTTCTGAGCCTAGACTGATGAACTCCCTAAAAGAACATGCAAGATAGGTCTCACCTCTGTGTGTATTAACTGTAATTCAGAATGGCATAATTTCCAAATATTTAGTCACTGAAAACCTTATGAATAGCAGAGAAACACTGTCAGACATAATGCCGGAACATGAGCCTCTCAGGTTGGAAGGCACTCAAAATGCGACTGGGGAAGAGCTGCCTCCTCAAAGTAGAGTTGACCATGATGACGTGAATGGAGTAAAGGTTGAAGTAGTAAAGCCCATAGGACCTTCATTTGCTGATGGGGCACAGCTCAAAATCAAGAGAAGCAGCTGCAAAAGTCCACTGAAAATCGGAACATGGAATATACAAAGAATAAATGTGGGATAATTGGAGTTTGTCAAAAATTGAATGGAACGCAAAAACATCGATATCTTAGGCATTAGCGAGCTGCAATGGACTGGTATTGGCCATTTTGAATCTGAAAACCACATGGCTTACTATGCCAGGCTTGACAAATTGAAGAGGAATGGAGTTTCATTCATCATCAAAAAGAACATACCCAGATCAGTCATGAAGTACAATGCTGTCTGTCATAGGATAATATCCATGCACCTACAGGGAAGACCAGTTAATATCACTATTATTCAAATTTATGCACCAACCACTAAAGCCAGTGAGGATGAAATAGAAGAATTTTACCAACTTCTTCAATCTGAAATTGATCAAACATGCAATCAAGATGTATTGATCATTACTCGTGATTGGAATGCAAAGATTCAGAGCAAAGAGGAAAGATCAGTAGTTGAAAAATATGGCCTTGGTGATAGAAATGACGCTAGAGAATGCATGATAGAATTATGAAAAATCAATGATTTGTTCATTTTAAATGCCTTCTTTAAACAGCATAAGAGATGACTATACACATGGACCTTGCCAGATGGAATATATAAAAATCAAATTGACTACATCTGCGGAAAGAGACAATGGAAAAGCTCTATATCATCAGTGAAAAAAAGGCCAGGGGCAAACTGTGGAACAGACCATCAATTACTCATATGCAAATTCAAACTGAAGCTGAAGAAAATGAAAACAAGTCCACAAGAGTCAAAATATGACCTTGAATATATCCCACCTGAATTTAGAGATCATTTGAAGAAAAGATTTCATACATTAAACACTAAATACCGAAGACCAGAAGAGTTGTGGGATGACATCAAGAACATTATAAGTGAAGAAAGCAAACAGTCTTTGAAAAGACAAGAAAGAAGGAAAAGGTTAAAATGGATGTCAGAATAAACACTGAAACTTGCTCTCCAGCATAGAGATGCTAAAGCAAATGGAAGAAATGAGGAGGTAGAAGAACTGAACAGAAAATTTCAAAGATCAGCTCAAGACAATAAAGCCAAATATTACAACAAAATGTGCAAAGATCTGGAATCAGAAAACCAAAAAGGAAGAACACGCTCAGCATTTCTCAAGCTGGGGGAACTGAAGAAAAAAAATTCAAGCTTCAGCTTCATTATTGAAAGATTCTCTGGGCAAATTATTGAATCATGCAGAAAGCATCAAGAGAAGAAGGAAGGAATACACAGTCACTGTACCAAAAGGAAATGGTTAATGTTTAACTATTTCAAGAGTTAGCATATGATCAAGAGCCATTGATACTGAGGGAGGAAGCCCAAAATTCATTGAAGGAATTGGCAAAGAACAAGGCACCAGGAATTGATGGAATCAAAATTGAAATCTTTCAAGAAAATGAAGCGGCACAGGCGGCACTCACTCATCTCTGCCAAGAAATTTGGAAGTCAACTATCTGTCCAATTGATTGAAAGAGATCCATATTTGTGCCCATTCCTAAGAGAGGTGACCCAACAGAATGCGGAAATCATCAGACAATCTCTTTGATATCTCAAGTGAGTAAAGTTTTGCTAAAGGTAATACAGAAACAGCTACAATCATACATTGACAGAGAACTTCCAGAGGTTCAAGCCAGATTCAGAAGAGGCCATGATATGAGCAATATCTTTGCTGATGTCTGATGGATCTTGGCTGAAAGCACAGAATATCAGAAAGATGTTTATCTGTGCTTTATTGACTATGCAAAGACTTTCGATTGTGTGGATCATGACAAGCTATGGACAACATTGCAAAGTATGAGTATCCTGGAACACTTAATTGTGCTCATAAGGAATCTGTACCTGGACCAAGAGGCAGTTGTTGGAAAAGAACATGGGAACACTGAATGTTTTAAAACTAAGAAAGGTGTGTGACAAGGATGTATTCTTTCACCGTACTTATTCAACCTGTTGTGGTTGTTGTTGTTGTTAAGTGCCATCGAGTCAGTTCCAACCCATAGCGACCCTGTACAGGTTTCCCGAGGGTGTAAATCCTTACGGGAGTAGAAAGCCTCATCTTTCTCTGGCGGAGCAGCTGGTAGTTTCGAACCGCTGACCTTAAGGTTCGCAGCCCGATTCGTAACCACTATGCTACCAGAGCTCCTTATTCAACCTGTATGCTGAGCAAATAATATGAGAAGCTGGATGTTCTATGAAGAAAAATGTGGCATCAGGATTGGAGGAAGACTCATTAACAACCTGCGATATGCAGATGATACAACCTTGCTTGCTGAAAGTGAAGAGGACTTAAAACATTTACTGATGAAGATCAAAGAGCACAGCCTTTGGTATGGATTACATCTCAATGTCAAGAAAACAAAAATCCTCACCACTGGACCAATAAACAACATTCTTGTCAATGGAGAAAAGATTGAAGTTGTCAAGGACTTCATTCTTCTTGAATCAACTATCAACACTCATGGAAGCAGCAGTCAAGAAATCAAACGACGTATTGCATTAGGCAAATCTGCTGCACAAGACCTCTTTTAAAGTGTTGAAAAGCAAAGCTGTCAGCTTGAAGACTAAGGTGCTCCTGACCCAAGCCATCAATAACCTCATATGCATGTGAAAGTTGGACAGTAAATAAGGAAGACCATAGAAAAATTTATCCTTTTGAGTTATGGTGTTGGAGGGGAATATTAAAAGTGCCATTGGCTGCCCCTAGAGCCAACAGATCTGTGTTGGAAGAAGTGCAGCCAGAGTGCTCCTTAGAGACCAAGATGGCCAAACTTCATCTCCCACACATCAAACATATTGTCAGCAGGGACCAGTCGCTGGAGAAGGATATCATGTTTGGTAAGGTGGAGGGTCAGAGAAAAAAAGAAAGATCCTCAGCAGATGGGTTGGCCAAGTGGAAGCATCAATGGCCTCAAGCATGGCAACAATAGTGAAGTTGGCCCAGGATCGGGCAGTGTTTCATTCTGCTGTGCATAAGATCACTATGAGTCGTCATTGACTCAATGGCATTTAACAACAATAACAACAACCTTCATTTTCAAAAGTTATTCCATTATAGAAATCAGTATAGATAGAGCATTTATTCAGGTAGATCAATGGAAGGCTGTAGGTGTATTAACAATCTTCTTTACTCTTACTGGAGATTAAAAAAAAAATAATTGTGGCTGGAATATAAGAAGTCAGTGGTGTGTATGTGTAACTGGTTAAGGGACAATGCTCAAGCAATGCTGCTTATGAACTTATATCATCCTGGAGAGAGATCTCTAGGAGGTTTTGTCTACAGTCCTACCTAGTCTTATTTTAATAGGCATGGGTCAAGCTGACTTTCAATCAAAATTCTAGATGGTTTCAGACTGAAGGGAATTGTTAAAACACTGGATTCCAAGTACTAAAAGAACTTGAAAGGTTAAAACAAAGAAATGTGTAGGATACTTAATATAAAGTTTTGTATTTCATTGAGAAGAGCTTCATCCACATGAATGCCCAAACAACAGCACATGTATAAAAAACAAAACAAAAAAACCATAAAAACAAAAAACTTTGTGGCTTTGTTGACTCAAAATGAATTAAGAGTAAGGAGTGGTCAAAAACTTGAATATAATATTTGGCTGCATGAATGAAAAGCAGTATCCAAGACAATAGAATTGGCAGCCTTTCTATTCTGTTCAGCTTAAACTGCACCTCAAATACAGAGTTCAGTTATGTATGCACACTACAAAAGACACAGAGACAATTGGGAGCATAGTTAAAGAAGAGGAATAAAGGCAGGAAATGAGAAACAGTTAAAGGAACTGAAAAGATTTTAACTGGAGAAGAGAAAGCTTACGACATCATGTGTCTTCTTTACAGCTAAAGAAACCAGAACTAAGACTAAGTAGACAGATTTGGGGCAAATTATCTGCAGGAAAATATCCTTGAAAAGCAGTGTACTTGATCTTCTTGCTCTTTAATTGCAGGTTGTACAATCATTAGTTGAAAATTATGAAGAGGAAAAGACAAGAAATTCTTGCTTCAAGGTTACATCATCCCAATGGCAGGCCATCTACTTTTTTCTTGATCACTTGGAATGGTCCAATCACTACTTACTATTTCATAAACAGTTGAGTATGTGTTTATTAAATATTACTTTCAGTTATTGGATTACTAGAGATCTTAGAAGATTGCTTTAATGCTTTAGTCAGGATTTGGATTATACTGTAGTTTGGATTACTGAAGATAATGCTGTCCTTCAACCAGCCCATTCAGAGCATCATCATAGCTCACCTGGAATATAGCAATTTTTACATGACTATATTCTCTCAGCCATTAGTTTTATATTTCCTTCAGTGTACCCATCACTCTGAACACAGTATTTTTTCTTAAACAATTATTTGACCAAGTTACTACCGTCCATTAATACCTGTATTGACTCAATACTTTCAATAAATCAATGGCAAAGAAAGGGAAGGAATGAATGGAAAGGAGTGGATCAAGGACTTCTACAAAAAGAGACTTAAGAGATCCAGCAACCATATGCAATATTTTCACTTTGATTTGATATTGATTTGTACAAACCAACTCCAAACTTTCTTATATATCATAATATAAATCTTTTGATTCAGACTTAGGCTTCCCCCAGCCTACTTTGGCTCCTTATTAACTATCTAAAGCAAATGTTCTTTGTCTTCATCAACATTTGTAAGCAAAGATGCAAACTAGAAATACTAGTTTGATTCATCAGTCTGATTGATCAATTGAGAGTGTAGTGGAATAGTAATTTACATCTAGGGCAGTGTTTCATTCTGCTGTGCATAAGGTACTGACTCAATGACACCTAACAACAACAACAACAACTAGGTGCTTGCTCTATCCTGATACAAGACACAGCCTTTTAGTGACAAGGTTGTATAGTCAATTCTTGATTATCAACTAACAGATGGAAACAGTTTCAAATATGATACATACTTCTAGGGGAAACTTAGAGTCCTGGTATGGTTCTGTGGATTAATGCACTAAACTTCAAGGTCAGCAGTTCAAATTGATGAGCTCCTCCTCGGAAACCCTATACAGGTTTGCAATAAATCAGAACTGACTCAACAGCACTTAACAACAACAACAACAACGAGAGAGCTGAAGAATAAAGAATTTGGGTCAAGAGAAGCACAGGATAATAATGAAAGGGAAACCTTGGAACTTTCCAAGGTTTACTACAGTTGCTTCTGAAGGGTCAGATGCTTCTTTCCTCTTGGAGTTCTTATGATATACCTTCATTCTTATAATAAATCTCTTCTTTCTAATGATAGACAAAACATAAAATGAGATCTGATCATAGTTTGAACATCTTCTAAATTCTCACACCTTCTATGAAGACTTCACATCGATGCCAGAGGGTGCATCATTCATCCTCCACTTATTTAACTCATCACAGACTCTTTACACAATGGCTTGTAATCATAATCCCATAATAGAGTGTACGTTCTTTGAGAGCAGGATTTAATATTTTAAAATACCTTTGTGTTTCCCATTGCATCAAGCAAAACACATGGTAGACCATCAATAAATATTTGTTGATTTGAAGAAACTAACCCATGTTCAACAGCTCAAATACACCTAGTTGATGAGAATTGAACTTACCTCAACCTGTGATAAAACTGAAGAGTCTAACAATATAGTAAATGAAAACTGAGATGCCTTATAAAATGATGTTAGAGAGAACCAGGAGTCCTGGTATGGTGCTGTTGGTTAATGTGCTGAACTGAAAGGTCAGTTTTAACTGCAAGGTCTGAACCTTGCTGTTACATGAAGAAAGACTGAAACAACTTGAAGAAATGAGAGAAGTAAAAGTGCTGAACTTACAAGTTCAACGGGCAGCTCAAAAAGACAAAATAAAGTATTATAATGAAATGTGAAAAGACCTGGAGTCAGAAGACCAAAAGAGAAGGACATGTTCAGCATTTCTCAAGCTGAAAGAACTGAAGAAAAAAATGCAAGCCTCAACTTGAAATATCAAAGGATTCTATGAGCAAAATGGAGTCCTGGTGTGATGCTGTGGGTTAATGTACTGGACTGCAAAGTTGGTTTGAACTACAAGATCAGGGGTTCAAACTCACCAGCCACTCCTAGGAAAACCCTCTAAAAGGTCATTATGAGTCAGAACCGACTCATCAGCACTTAACAACAACAAAAACAATAATGGGCAAAATATTGAATGATGTATCAAGAAGATAGAAGGAATACACAGAATCATGGTACCAAAAAAGAATTGGTCAATGTTTAGCCATTTTAAGAGACAACATGGGGTCAAGAACCTAAGATATTGCAGGAAAAATCCAAGCTGCACTGAAGGCATTGGTGAACACAATGGAACAGGAATGAGCTCAATTTAAACTGAAATGATTCAACATACTAACAAAGCACTGCAGGAACTCATTCGTTTATACCAAGAAATTTGGAAAACAGCTATCTGGCCAGCCAACTGGAAGAAATACATACTTCTGCCCATTCCTAAGAAACGTGACCCAACAAAATGTTGAAATCATCAAATATCATTAATATCATTTGCAAGTAAAATTTTGCTGAAGATAATGCAAAAATGGCTGCACTATTACACCCACAGGGCTATTGTTATTAAGTGCAACAATGCTTTTAATAGGGTTTCCTAGGAGAACCTGGTGGTCTTGAACTGCTGACACTGTGGTTAGAAGGTCAGTGCTTACCTTACAGTGTCACAACAGGATTCCATCAAAAGGGAGTGCCAGAAATATAAGCCATATTCAGAAGAAGACGTAGAACAAGGGTTATCACTTCTGATGTCATATGGATCTTGGTTAAAAACAGAATATGAAAAGATTTGTGCTTTATTGACTATGTAAACGCATTCCACTGTGTGGATCATAGCAAACTACGTAAAGGATTATGAAAAATGGGAATTCCAGAACACTTAATTGTGCTCATGAGGAATCTGTACATAGACCAAGACACACTCATACAAAAAGGACTAATGAATGGTTCAAAATCCAGACAGGTATGAGTCATAATTGTATCCTTTCACCATATTTTTGCCTTAAAGTTTATTTTATCAGAGATTAGTACTGCCATTCCTGTTTGTTTTTGTTTGCAATTAGCTTGGTATATTTTTTCCCATCCTTTGACTTTTAATCTGTTTTTGTCTCTGTGTGTAAGATGTGTCTCTTGCAGACAGCATATTGAAGGATCTTGTTTTCTTATCCATTCAGCCACCTTCCATCTCTTAACAGGTGCATTTAATCCGTTTACATTCAGTGTAATTATCGATAGGTATGGATTAATTGCTGCCATTATGTTTGTTTTTTTGTCTTGTTGCTGCTTTCTTTGTTCTGTGTGTCTTCCTTTGCTGAGTTCCTGCTTTTTGTGTTCTTTCTTGTGAGTTTCCTTATAGTTTTAATGTTTCCATATTCTTCTTGGATTTTCAATTTCTTGGTTTGTTGTGAAGTGTTAATTTTCTTTGAGGTTACCTTATATTCCATTACTTTTGCCCTCCATTCAGTACAATCTATTTTATACTGCAATCTACCTGACCTTCTCACCATCTGGATCTCTGTTCCTGTGTGTTTATGTTCTTTTACATTGTAATTGTTTTGATCATATACTGACCTCCCAGATTCTCAGAGTTTGTTCTCATAGTTTTGTTCTGTTGCCGACTCTTCCTTCTGTCGATTTAGTTCTCGGAGGTGCTGCCATGTATGTCAATCTCTGGTTGCTGTCTGTTCTGTTGGTTCTCAGTCCAAAGAACTCCCTTTAGGATGTTTTGTAGCACAGGGCTGGCTTTGGCAAAATCTCTTAGTTTCTGTTTATCCTGGAATGTTTTGATTACACCGTCATATTTAATTTATAAGGAGCTCTGGTAGCATAGTGGTTACGAATCAGGCTGTGAACCTCACGGTCAGCAGTGTGAAACTACCAGCTGTTCTATAGGAGAAAGGTGAGGCTTTCTGCTCCCATAAAGATTTACAGCCTTGGAAACCCTGTACAGGGTTGTTATGAGTTGTAACAGACTCCATGGCACATAACAACAACGACAATATAATTGATAGTTTTGCTGGATAAGGATTCTTGGTTGGCAGTTTATTTCTTTCAGGGTTTTATATATGTCTACCCATTGCCTTCTTGCTTGCATGGTTTCTGCTGAGCGATCCGAGCTTAATCTGACTTGTTTGTCTTTGTATGTAACACTTCTGTTTTCCCTAGCTGCTTTCAGGAGTGTCTCCTTTGATTTTGGAGAGCTTGATTATATGTCTCAGTGATTTTCTTCTGGGGTCTATCCCTCCTGGAGTTCGTTGAGCTTCTTGAATTTTTATCTTTTCACTTTTTAGGATGCTAGAGAAATTTTTTTTCAGCAGTTCTTCAACTATTTCCTCTGTGAACTTGTGTGATTCTTCCTGTTCTGGAATGCCGATAATTCTTAAGTTATTCCTCTTCATGTTGTCCAACATGAATATTAGACCCTCTTCAGATTTTTTAAAATTATTTTTCTGTTTGTTCTTCTATCTTAGTGGTATTGAGAGATTTGTTTTCCAGCTCACTAGTTCTGTCTTCCATCTCTGTCTTTCATCTATTCTATTCCTTTGCCCTTTCAGTGTATTGTCTATTTCTGATATGCTATTATTGATCATTTGGACCTCTTTCTGTAGGTTTTGAATTGTTTCCAATACTGTATATATGTTATTTGATTGTTCCTGTAGTGCTTTCCTGACTTCTTCCTTATTTTTCTCAACTCCATTGTAAAGTGTTTTGAAACATTTTATAATCATTTTTCTGAATTCATTCTCAGGCATTTCCAAGACCTGTCCTTCCAGAATGGAGTCCAGACCTACCTCTAGGTCATTTGTCTCAAACATTTTATCTTGTTTCTGGACATGTGCTTTTGCTTCTTGGACATGATTAGTGTTTATCTGTGGCCTTAATACTTAATTGTGTTTTTTGGTAATTTTTATGCTTTCTGATTGCCTCCAGATAGATATGATCAGGATGTGAGCTTCCCTTTTCACTCTTCTTATTGTTTAACTCAGAGTAACTTCCCTGCTGTATGGAAGTTGGTATTGGTTCTTGCCTGGATTTTGGTGTTTTAAAGCATGTGATTGTAGCTTGACTATATGGCAGCAGTTTCTGTCTCTTCTTGGGTAATATACGGAGAGAAAGAGTCCCCCAAAGGTAAAAGGGGGAGTATAAAACAGCAAAACAGCAACAGCCAACAACAACAATAACAACAACAATAAAAAACTACATTGACTACTATAGTCTATAATCACAGAAAGGGGAGAGGAGGGAGAGAAAAAAAAAATCTGTAGGCTAATGTGAGTATGACTTTAATGTTCTCTTTCAACTTCTTGCCTTCAAGGCCAGCTGATAAATTTCAAGAAGCCACTGTTGGTTGTTATGCTATACCTCAGGGTTTAATTCAATTTTTGGCCTGTTTTGTTTTTAAACTCTCTTTCCCTCTCCACACCCCTTTTTCTGGCCTTTTCCCTATTAAAAAACAGTTCAGGGCCAGCTCTTGGGCTGAGAGTATCTGTGCACATGTGTGGCAGAAGAACCCACCAGTGGTGGGGGCAGGGAGTGTCCACTTACTCAGGCACCCCCTTTAGCCACCAGGATGGAAGTGTGCAAACAGTGGCTGGCCAAAAAAGAAAAAAGAAAATCAGAACAAAGCAAAACTGATAAAGTGTATTGTCCACCTTTGCTCTGAGGTCCCTGTGGTGTTATTCCATGGTGGGTCTGTTTCCCCCCTTGGTCTTGCTGTTTGGTCTCATCCAAGTTGTTGGCTCCAGGCTGCCAAGCCTAGCAGATACAAACGCACATGATTTCTGACTTCTGCTACAAGTTCCACTAGCTATAAGTCTTCAAAGTTTTAAAATATTCCTACCTATGTAGTTCAGAGTTTTGGAGCTCTTTCCTGAACCTGCTTCACCTGGTAGTCTATGGTATTGCTGATGATGAATTTCACTGAACCTCTATCTTATCTGCCATCAAGCCCTGTACCCCCTTTCACCATAGTTTTTCAATCTGTGTGATGAGTACATAATCCAAAAAGATGGATTATGTGAAGAAAAATGTGGCAACAAGAGTGGAGGAAGACTCATAAGCAACCTGCAATATACAGATAATATAATATCACCTTGCTTGCAGCTGAAAGGCAAGAGTTCTTAAAATACTTAATGATGAAAATCAAAGACCTCAGCCTTCAATATGGATTGCAACTCAATGTAAAGAAAACAAAAATCCTCAAAACTGGATCAATAAATAACATCATGCTAAATAGAGAAAGATGAAGCTTTCTGCTCCCATAAAGACTTACATCCTTGGAAACCCTGTACAGGGTCACTATGAGTCAGAAGTGATTCCACAGCACATAACCACCACCAAACGGATAAAAGACTGAAGTTGCCAATGACTTCATTTTGCTTAAATGCACTTTCAACACTCATGGAAGCAGCAGTTAAGAAATCAAATGATGTATTGCATTACGCAAATCTGCTGCACAAGACCTTTCTGGAGTGTTGAAGAGCAAAGATGTCAGGCTGAGGACAAGGTGTGCTTGACCCAAGTCATGATATTTTCACTAGCCTCATATGCATGTAAAAGTTGGACAGTGAATAAGGAAGACTGTAGAAGAATTGATGCATTTGAGCTGTGGTGTTGGAGGAGAATATTGAAAGTACTATGGACTCCCAGAAAAAACAAACCAATCTGTGTTGGAAGAATGTACAGCCAGAATGCTCCTTAGGAATCAGGATAGCAAGACTTAGTCTCTTATACTTCAGACATATTACCAGAGGGACCAGTCCCGGATCAAAGACATCATGCTTGGTAAAGTGGAGAGTCATCAAAAAAGAGGAAGAGCCCCAATGAGATAAATTGGCACAGTGGCAGCAGCAATTGGGCTCAAGTGTAACAATGATAGTGAAGATGGCACATGACTGGGCAGTTTCTCACTATGTGTTGGAATTAGTTTGATGGCACCTAAAAACAACAACATAAGAGGAGTTCTGGTGTGGTAGGCTAAGCACTGGACTACTAACCACAAGATGAGTGATTCAAACCCACTAGCTGCTTCTCAGAAACACAATACAGGGTTGCTGTGAGTCAGAACCAGCTCCATGGCACCTAATAACAATAATATCTGTTGGTAATACAATCTTGCTTCTGAAAGGGATGAGGACTTAAAATAATTACTAATGAAGATCAAAGACACCATTATTCAGTATGGATTACACCTCAGTGTAAAGAAAACAAAAATCCTCACAACTGGATCAATAAATAACATCATGATTAACAAAGAAAATCTTGAAGTTATAGATGATTTCATTTTACTTGGATCCACAATCTAAGTTTATGCAATCAGCAGTTAAGAAATAAAACATATGATGTTAGACAAGTTTGCTACAAAATAATGCTTTCAATTGTTTAAGAACAAAGATGTCACCTTGAGCAATGACCCAAGCCATGGTATTTTCACTCACCTCATATGCAGGCAAAAGCAGGGCAATGAATAAGATAGACTGGGTAATTGGTGCATTTGAATTATAGTGTTGGAGAAGAATATTGAAATAACCATGGACTTCAAGAAGAAACCTTTTTTGGAAGAAGTATGACTAGATGACTCTTAAGAAGTGACAATGGAAAGACTTTGTCTCTCATGTTTCAGACATGTTGTCAGAAAGGACCAGTTTCTGGAGAAAGACATAATGTTTGATAAAATGGAGTGTCCATCATTTATCTGTCCATTTGCCATACTGTGGTGGCTTACGTGTTGCTGTGATGCTGTAAGCTATTCCACTGGTATTTTAAATACCAGCAGGGTCACCCATGGTGGGCATATTTCAGTGTAGCTTCCAGACTAAGAAGACTAGAGAGAAGAAGTGAAGTATTTCTGAATGTTTAACCACTGAAAATGCTATAAACAGCAACAGAGCATTTTCAACATAGTGCCAGAAGATGAGCTGCTCAGGTTGGAAGGCACTCAAAATACAACTAAAGAAGAGCTGCCTCCTCAAAGTAGCGCTGACCATGATGACATGAATGGAGTAAAGCTTTTGAAACCTTCATTTGCTGATGGGGCACAGCTCAAAAAGAGGAGAAAGAGCTGTACGCATCCATCAATAATTGGAACATAAATGCACAAAGCATGACTCTAGGAAAATTGGACCATATTAAAAATAAAATGGAGTGCATAAAGTTTGATATCTTAGGCTTAGTGAGCTGAAATGGACTGGTAGTGGCCATGTTGAATCTGACAATCATATGGTTTATTATGCTGGGAATATCAAATTGAGGATGAATGGTGTCACATTCATCATCAAAAAGAACATTGCAAGATCTATCTTGAAGTACCATGCTGCCTGTGATAGGATAATATCCATACATCTAAAAATTTTACACCAACTACAAAGACAGTGATGATGAAATTCAAGAATTCTGCCAACTTCTTCAGTCTGAAATTGATCAAACATGCAATCAAGATGCCTTGATAATTACAAGTGATTGGAATGCGAAGATTGGAAGCAAAGTGGTTATAGAAATGATCCTAGAGATCACATGATAAAAATTTGCAAAACCAATGACTTACTCATAGCAAATACCTTTCTCCAACAATATAAAAGACAATTATACACATGGCCCTCACCAGATGTAATACACAGGGATCAAATAGACTGCATCTATGGATAAACAAGGAGTCCTGGTATGGTGCTGTGGGTTAATATGTCAGACTGCAAAGCCACTTGAACTGCAAGATCGGCAGCAGCAACTTGGAAACCCTGTACAGTAGCTATGGGTTGGAATTGACTACATGGCACTTAACAACAACAACAACGGATAAACAATATTTTCAATAACCTCATATGCATGTGAAAGTTGGACAGTGAATAAGGAAGACTGTAGAAGAACTGATGCTTTTGAGCTATAGTGTTGGAAGAAAATATTGAAAGTGCCATGGGCTGCCTAAAGAACAAACAGATCTGTGTTGGAAATAGTGCAGCCAGAGTGCTCCTTGGAGGCCAGGATGGCCAAACTTCATTTCTCATACTTTGGACATAGTGTCAGGATAGACCAGTCATCTCTGGGGAAGGATATCATATTTGGTAGGTACATGGTCAGAGAAAAAGAGGAAGACCGACCCCCAGAGAGATGGATTGGCAAAGTGGCAGCATCAATGGGCTCAAGGTGGCAACAATTGTAAGGTTGGCCCAGTACTGGCCAGTGTTTTGTCCTGTTGTGCATAGGGTCACTATGAGTCGGTACCAACTTGATGATACCTAACAACAACAATATGGATAAAAAAAACCACAGGCAGAGTGTAGAACAGACCATCAATTTCTCATACACAAGTTCAGTCTGAAGCTGAAGAAAATTAAAACAAGTCCATCAGAACCAAAATATGACCTTAGATATATCCCACCTAAATTTAGAGTACATGTGAAGAACAGATTTGACGTATTAGACCCTAATTAGGGAAGATCAGAATAGTTGTGATATGATATCAAGAACATCATACAAAAGGAAAGGCAAGGGTCATTAAAAATATAGGAAAGAAAGTAAAGACAAAATTGGATGTCAGAAGAGACTCTGAAACTTGTCTTGAACAGAGAGAAGTTGAAACTAAAGGAAGAAATGAGGAAGTAAAATTGCTGAACAGAAAATTTCAAATGGGAGCTTGAGAGGGCAAAGTCAAGTATTTTAATGAACTATCCAAAGATCTGTAGGTAGGAAACTAAAAGGTAAGAACACAGTCAGCATTTCTCAAGCTGAAAGAACTGTAGAAAAAATTCGAATATTGAAAGATTCTTTGTACAAAATATTGAATGATGCAGAATAAATCAAAAGAAGTTGGGAGGTATACAGAGTCAGTGTACCAAAAAAGAAATGTTTCATGTTCAACCATTTCAAGAGATAACATATGATCAAGAGTTGATGGTATTGAAGGAAGATGTCCAAGTAGCACTGAAGGCATTGGCAAGAAACAATGCTCCAGGAAATGACAGAATACAAATAGAAATGTTTCAACAAACTCATGGGTAGAGCTGGATGCACTCACTCATCTATACCAAGAAATTTCTTTTGCTTGGATCCACAATTAACACTCACGAAACAGTAGTAGGCAATCTGCTGCAAAAGACCTTATCCAAGTCATGGTATTTTCAATTGTCTCATATGTATGTGAAAACTGGACAATGGATATGGAAGACTGGAGATGAATCAATGAATTTGAATTGTGGTGTTGGAGAAGAATATTGGAAGTACCACAGGCTGCCAGAAGAACAACTAGACCTATCTTAAAAGAAATTAAGCCAGAATGCTCCTTAGAAGCCATGTCTTACTTTGGAACATGCTGTCAGGAGGGATCAGTCCATGGAGAAGGATGTCATTCTTGGAAAAATGGAGGGTCAGTGAAAAAGAAGAAGATACCCCCACCACAAAGAGATGGACTAACACGGTAGTAGCAGTAATAGGCTCGAACAGAATAATTGCGAGGATGGCCCAGTATCAGGTAGTGTTTTGTTCTGTTGTGCACAGGGTCAAATGAGTCAGAACAGAATCAATGACACCTAAAAACAACAACAAAGTGGAGGGTTAGAAAAAAAGAAGAAGACCCCCAATGAGATAGATTAGCACAGTGGCAGCAATAGTGGGTTCAAACGTACCAGTTATGAAGATGGTCCAGGACCAGAAATGTTTTGTTCTCCTGTTATGTCAGAACCTTCTCAAAGGCACCTAACAACAGGGAGAACCCTAGATGAAATACAGTGTAGAAGCAGTTTTGTCTGTTATTGCTACTTGCTCTTGAGCCAGTCCTGACTTATGGTGACCCCAAGTGTGCAGAGTAAAACTATGCTGCATAGTTTTCAAGATTGGACCTTAGGGGAACAGATCAACACACTTTACTTTTGAGAAGATTATGGGAGGTTTTGAATCTCCAACTTTTTGGTTAGAAGTCTAGTGCTTAACTATTTATGCCACCCAAGGATGAAAACTTTTATAAGACCACCCCAAATGTGTGTGGAAAACTGGATTTGTCACCCCAATAAGTTATATTTACAACTTAATAAATGTAATTAGTTTGTGAATTACTGGCATATGCTATGTAATTTGCCTATTCACTTGCCTAATTTTCATGTGTTGACAATTATCTATGCTAAACCTTTCCCCATTTACATCACCCAGGAAAATAAAGAACTTGCTGTACAAGTACAGGTTTGAGGAAGTCTGACTTGGCAAGAGTTCTTGTGAAAAAGATCTGGGGGCCCTAACTGATCTCAATCTTAATACAAGCCAAGGGTTTGATTTTATTTCTTTAAAGGGCTGATGCAATTTTAGACTAAATTAAACAAAGAATCACATTAAATTGAGTTGGGTGTTTTGGGCATGTAGAAGCCCAATCACCTACATGATATTAGATTTCAATCATCCTCTGACTCCATTGGTCAATGCTGGCACAGCCTCCTCCATGTAGCACAGTTCAATTAGAAAATCTCTCATATTTTTGGCGCTGTGGGTTAATGCACCAGACTGCAAAGCCATTTGGACTGCAGGGTTGGCGGTTCAAGCTCACCAGCTGCTCCTCAGAAATCCTATAAGGGTCACTTAACAACAACAACAACAACATCAGTGTCTCTGCCATGTCCACTGATTGATCTTAACTTTACACTTGAGTCACAGAAACCAAGTCTCATTCTTTATCACAAAGGAAAGAAGGGCTATCTATCATACATCACTTGCCCCTCCAAGTCTATTCTCTAGAATTGACATCTTGATAAGCACTGGACTGCAAATTACAAGACTGGTTAGTTCGAGCCCACTACCTGCTCTTTTGGAGAAAAACGAGACTTTCTGTTCCGGCAAAGATTTAAAGCCTCAGAAACTCTAAACCCTATACAGGCTGGAACCAACTCCATGGCACTTAAGAACAATAGTGTGCTAAACTGTTCTCTAAGTCATAAAGTTTTCAGGAGCTTCACTACCCTAGTTGCCCTTCTCTAAAAGTCTATTTCATGAAAATACTGAGGATTAAATATATAATATTTTTGCTCAAAATCATACAGTCATGACCAGAGTTGAAATCTGTATTCATCATGATTTGCAATTAATTGGTTGGTTCACAGAGTAGGAATTTCCTTCTTTCTTTTTTTTTTTACTGTAGGTAAGTATTGTTGTCAATTGCTGTTGAGTCATTTCTGACTCATGGCAAACCTATGCACAATGGGACACACTGCTACTTGAACCTTCCTCATGATTGGTTGCTGGTCAACCCTTAGTAATCCATTCTAAGTTTTTCATGGAATGATATATAGAAATAGGCTACCATGTCCTTCCTAGTCTGTCTTAGACTGGAAGCTCTGCTAAAACCTCTCCAGCGTCATAGCAACAAACAAGCCTTCAATGATAGACAGGTGGTAGCTGCATATGAGTAAGCCTGGACTTTTTTTTTAATGATTTTGATGTTTGTTCCACGTTTCCTCCCACTCCATCCAGGACCTTCTAATGGGATCCCTTTAAGAGCAGTTGGTAGTGGTAACCAGGCTTCATCTAGTTCTTCTGGTCCCACAGCTGTGGAGATTGATGTTCACGTGATCCATTAGTCCATTGGATTAATTCTTTCCAAGTGACTCTGATTTGCATCACTCTTCTTTCCACCGAACAGGTAGAGACAAATATTTGCACCTTCGATGACTGCTCATAACCTTTTAAGATCCCAACACTATTAACCAAAGTAGGATATGAAACATTGACTTTGTAAACTATTTTATGCCAATTAAAGCTGGTTTCCCCCAAGATTATTGTACTGATCCATCAAGCCCCACGCCACATTCCTTCAAAGTGTTTGGTAATGTCTAAGAAGTTTTCATCACTTTGCCCCCTGTATGCCCCATCGTATTCATGGATATATTTGCAGCAAGTTAAATACCTGCGTACAAGTATCCTCTGTCAAACCTTTATATATTTGTGGGTGTACGCCCACGACCTCTCCCATACCTGTTCAGCCTGCATGTCTATCCATGTATCTACCCATAGATCACTCTTATTACAAGAATGTAATAATCAGGAGTAATTATCTCTGTTGCCTTTAACTCTGGCATTTCTCCCTGTGTTTTCCAATGCCTTCAGCATTCTTCTTTCAACCTTCTTCTTATTGTATATTGTCTTTCGTGTCACCAAAGTTAACACATGTCTACCGTCTAGCAAGTGAATTATTCCCCCTTCCCTTCCACGCTGGTAACCATCAAAGAATGTTTCTTTTAGTGTGAAAAAACTTTTCTTGACTCTGCAATCGTAAGCTCATACCATGTTTGTCTCATTGTGATTGACTAATTTCATTCAGCACAATGTCCTCAAGGTTCATTCATGTTATGAGGTGTTTCACAGATTCATTGTTGATCTTAAATGTTGTGTAATATTCCACTGTGCCTATGTACCACAGTTTATTTACTCGTTCTTTCATTGATGGGTATTTAGATTGTCTCTATCTTTTTGCAATTGTGAATAATGCTATGATGAACATGGTTGTGCATAAGTCTATTAGTGTTGTGGCTTTTATTTCTCTAATAAATTAATTGCTGCCATTTTGCTGTGTTTCTTTTGTTTTTTTGTTTTGTTTTGTTTTGTTTTGTTTTGTGTGTGTGTGTGTGTGTGGTGCTGCTAGTTTCTTTGCTCCATAATTTTTTTTTTAAATAAAATGTTTTATTGTGAATTATGTGATAGTGTGCTTGGGAGAACATTAGTTTTACATTCATTCCATCGTATATCATTTCATTGCCATGGTTACAATCCCCTCTATGCATCATCAACCATCCAAAGGGTATATGCTGCAAGCCTGTCCCCTGCATCACCCCGGTCTTCAGCACACAGTCCCTGTCCCTTTCTGGATCTAAAGTCCTCAGCTGCTCCATCTCTCCACGTCATCATCTCTGCCTCCATCTCAGGCATCACTGCTTCTCTGGGTAGGGTCACGCTCTGTGCTCTTCTCCATTGATGGTCCTAGGGACCTCTGTTCCTAGACTGGAAAGTTAATCACTCCCTTCCTTGCTATAAAACATCTACCTTTACATTTCCAACCCTCACAATCAGTCCTGATAACAATTATTCACTATTGTATCACGAGAGACCCGTCTGCATTTCATTGCATCAGCCCGGCCTAGTCAGATCAAATACTACTCACTGGAGATTCTACCTTCCTCCAGGCCCTCTGGATCTAGGTTCCCTCTTGAAAGCTTGTAAGCCAGTCACTTCTTGCTTTTGTAGCCCCCCCGCCTCCCCCATTTTGGGTAGCCAATGTCCAAGTTGCCCATCCCTGTCTACTCTGTGTGTGGAGGAGGTGGGAATGATTCTTGCTGTATGGATTTATTCCCTCTTTTGAGCTACTACATCCATAGATATAGGTCAAGTTCATCAAATTGTATCAGATTACTCTTTTTTTCCCCTTTTTTCTTCTTCTGGTTGAGATCTGATCATCCAGTCATTGAAGCCAGGTCAAGTGGGTATTTTCTACAATTGTGGGTATTCTTGTGAATATGACCTCTCTTCTTATCAGCTGAACACTTCACTCTCCACTCTAGTCTTCTGTGGCTATGTCACTGACTCTGGGCCCAAGAGTCCCCAGGTTTTGCCACACTGCTGGCCAACCAGGTCTTCACCCGGGTTCACAGAAGTCTATTGAACATTGTAGGGCTTAGCTAGGCTCCATATAATTTTCTATGCTGTTTATTTTGTTTGTGTATTTTCTAGCCATTTTCTTCATTGCTGTTGTTTTAATGTTTATTAAATCTTTATGATTTTCCCCTTCTTATTTTGAAGAGATGTACTAATTTCTTTGTGGTTACACTGTAATTTATTCATTCCTTCCCAAGTTTAAAATTTTATTCTAACTTAAAATATATTTGACTTCCTTATTATTTGGAAGCTCTATAACTGCATTATGACCTGTTTTTGCTTTGTAATTGTCTTCATTACAAATTGATGTGTCAGGTTGCTATCTTTAGTCCTCTTATGGGTTTATTTTACTCTAGATACTTCTGTATCTGGGTTAAATCCTGGGTGGCATTGTCTGGTGTCATTATTTCTCTGTCCAAAAAACTTCCTTGAGTATTTTTTATAAAATTGGTCCCTCTGTTTTTACAAATTTGTTTAAAACAAGCTACAGACAACATTGCAAAGTATGAGTATTCTGGAACACTTCATCGTGCTCATGAGGAATCTGTACCTGGAACAAGAGGCAGTTGTTTGAACAGAACATGGGAACACTGAATGGTTTAAAATTAAGAAAGGTGTGCGACAGGGTTGTATTCTTTCACCATACTGATTCAACCTGTATACTGAGCAAATAATCTGAGAAGCTGGGTTATATGAAGAAAAACATGGCATCAAGATTGGAGAAAGACTCATTAACAATCTGTAATATGCAGATGATACAACCTTGCTTGTTGAAAGTGAAGAGGACTTGAAACATTTACTGGTGAAGATCAAAGATCACAGCCTTTGGTATGGATTACATCACAATGTAAAGAAAACAAAAGTCCTTACCACTGGACCAATAAACAACATTCTTATCAATGGAGAAAAGATTGAAGTTGTCAAGGACTTCATTCTTATTGAATCAACTGGCAACACTCATGAAAGCAGCAGTCAAGAGATCAAACAATGTATTGCATTAGGCAAATCTGCAGCACAAGACCCTTTAAAGTGTTGAAGAGCAAAGCTGTCAGCTTGAGGACTAAGGTGTGCCTGACCCAAGCCATGGTATTTCCAATAACCTCATAAGCATGTGAAAGCTGGACAGTTAATAAGGAAGACCGTAGAAGAATTGATGCCTTTGAGTAATGGTGTTGGGGGAGAATATTGAAAGTGCCATAGGCTGCTAAAAGAACCAATAGATCCGTTTTGGAAGAAATGCAGCCAGAGTGTTCCTTAGAGGCCAAGATGGCCAAACTTCGTCTCTATTTCATTGAGTCTCTTGAGTCTTTGTTGTAAACAATCTGTACAGCATCTCCGCCTGGTCCTCCATCTTACTAAAAGTCCGTTAAAAATATTTGTTTTCCTTCTGTGGCAGCTTTTTACCTTACTCAGTTTCCAGCTTTCATAGGCTATCTTTCAAATTAAAGCATTTTTGCCATTTTGAGCAAAAGGACTGAACAAGTTTAAAGGAAGTCAATGTTGTTTCTATCTCGTAGCAAATGAAAAGAAAACTTGTACCTGTTATTTTCCAAAAACAAAGAAATCCAAGCCAGATCATTAACATACTTTTTAATGTCTGACACTCTCATTTAGGAATCCTGGTGTGGCCCTGTAAGATAAACAGTGGACTGCTAACTGAAAGGTCAGTGGTTCAAACCTACTTATAAAGGTTTGCTACAAGTAGAAGCTGACTCAACAGCACTTAACAGCAGCACTCTAAGATGATCATACACATTCCTTTTAAACTTTCTAAATTGCATCTCTATCTGAACTTAATTTTCTTAAGAAGATAAAACACCATATTTAGTCCTGAGAAATAACATTGCACTGTATATTTGTTGGAGAAGATAAAATATGTTTGACAACTGAGGTTTTTGTTTATGTTAAATGTTAACATTTATGAATGACAGAGTTAGCCTCACCAAGAATCCTGGAAATGAACAGTCCTGATTTGACTGATTTCTCCGAGGTCAGTTGTAGGTCACCTTATTCTGAGTTCGTATGTCTCTTAGTCATGATGGGAATTAAAGTTGACCTGGGTTTCCCCATTGACACTTCACTTGATTAGCTTTGAAATACAGTTTATGAGTGCTGTTTCGTTCTAGACCTAAGTAGTAGGAAACTTCTGCTTTTCTTCCCAAACATACTCCCTCCAATTTATAGAAGTCAGAAATCCCAGTAGAATCACACAAGCAGATGTTTCTGTTCTGTGATTCACCCATAGGGACTAAGTGGAGCAACATTACAAAAATTTTTCAGTGGCCCCCAGAGTACTCTTCAGAAAATTAGAGCCATTTCTTATTAATTCAAACTAGTTGGTGGAAGAACAGTCTAAATCAGTAAAAGCTTTTAATTATATACCTTAAAATGCCTTATCATTCTCTTCCTATGTGTGTAGGTGTGTTCTGTTATTACTATCATTATGAACTATTTGAGAGAATATCCACTTACTGCCTTTTACCTTTAAAGCGTCCAGATGTTTTGTTTGTTTGTTTGTTTGTTTTTTAAGGATTTTTTTGTGAATTGAGTGAAAGTTTACAGGGCAGATCATCAGTTTCACATACAACAAATCATACAACTTGTTTCATCACAATGATTATAATCCCCTTCATGTACCATCAGTTAACAATATTTCTATTCACTTTAGCTCTCTTTTTTTTTTTTTCTAACACTCAGGCATATATAATAACTTACACCACCAAAAGGCACATTCTGCAAGTCAGCCTCCTGGCCACCCGCTCTTAGTCCCTCTCTTCCCATGAATTTAGAGTCTTCAGCTGCTCCCTCTCTCCATTTCTGCCTCCATCTCTGATATCGTTGCTTCTCTGGATAAGGTCTCACATTCTGCTTGTGCTCTTCTCCCTTGATGGTCCTAGGGTCCTTTGTTTCTGGACTGTAAGATTAATTATTTCCCCACTTTTGATACAAAACTTCTACCTTTACAATTGTGACATTCGCAATTAGTCATGATAACAATTACTCATTATTGAATCATAAGAATCTTATCCCCATCTCTTTTAACCAGACCCATCTAGACAAGATGAAAACTATTCAGGGGGGACTCTTTCTTAGCCCACACACTATTAAACTAAACTTTGCTTTGTGCTTTTATCGCCCCCTCATTTTAAGTAGCCAATGTCTAAGTTGCCCATCCCCTAGCATTGATACTTAATGTGAAGACTCCTTCCCTCTCTGGTGGTATTTAGAGTTACTACCTCCATGAGTACAGGTCAAGTTCATCAAATTGTAACAACTTACCCACAATTTTCTTTATCAAAAATTGTTTTTTGTTTTTTTATCTTCCTCTAGTCAAGTTTTAATTATCGAGGCTAGCTCAACAGATGTATTTCCTAAGGATAAGGATTATGTGATTTCCATAATCACAGGTTGGTTTTAATGCTTTTTAGAATGCAATTCAGGACATTTAACATTGATGCAATTGTTTTATTTAATCTGCCATTCATATTCCAATTTTTCAATTATTCCAATAATAGTCTTTATAAGTTTCCCCTCAAGTAGTCCAAGTCCAAATAGTTCATTTATTTTCTTGTTGTTTAGTCTCTTTTACTCTGAAACAGCTCTTTAGCCTTTCTTTGTCTTCTATGACAAAGATCAGTAATTTTATAGAATGTTCCTTTCTTTGGGTTGGCTGGTGGTTTCTCAGGATTAGTTTCAGATTATTCATCTATGGCAAGAATATTGCATAAACAATGTGAACTTCTTAGATATCTTGGACACACAGTAGCCATCTACCCATCACTAATGATATTTAGGCTAATGCGTTAGACTGCAGTCATTTGAACTGAAAGGTCGGTGGTTCAAGCTCACCAGCTGCTCCTTGGAAACCCTATACAGGGTCGCTATGGATCGGACTCAACTCGACAGCACTTAACAACAACAACAATCAACCTTTTGTCCATTTTCTGTCTGCTGAGCTACTATTTTCTCCCTTACAACTAGTACGCAACCTATGGGTAGACCATTTAAGGCCAGCTAAACATCTTGCTACGTGTCAGACACTTCTCTTCCTAAATTTGATGATTCAAGCCATAAATTATCTTCATTGTGATGGTTCCAAATGTTAATTTTTTGACTTCACACTGTTGCTCCACATTTATCTATGTTATTTCGACTTCACACTCTTGCTCATATTTATCAATGATATCAATGGTATGGAAAAGCCCTTATCCATCTTTCTATCCATTCATATATCCATTATTAGTATGGATGCATGGATTTATAGATCATAATTGTATTCTGTGTTACAATTCATTCCTATCCTTATTTATCTTATTTATTTATTTAATAATACAATTACCTCATTTTGTTAATTTGTAGCACCATAAAACCCCCTTTGATTTGCCCTCATTGTTGTTATTTTTTAACCACTTTCTCATTTTTTGCCCCAACATGATATTCCAAACTCATTATGAACCTTCCCTGCCCTAGTACTGGAATCAAACCTTTCTCCAAGGACACCTTGTTTCCTTTGTGTTATTTAGAATGCAAGATCTGGGCACTAGAAATACTCATTGCCATTGGACGTCTGTGATGCTAGTTCCTCTTAGAAGGCAGATCAAAGAAAATCAAACACACAAATGCTTAGCCATTGCCTGCTAACTACAAGGTAGGCAGTTCAAACCCACCAACTGCTCTGTGGAGGATAAGTGAAACTCTCTGCTCCTACAGAGATTTACAGTCTCAGAAACTATATGCAGCCTCTATGCTAGTCAGAAGAGGTTCAATGGCGGTGCGGATATAGATGTAATAGAAATTCTGAAATAATGCTTCAATGTCAATCCTATGGACTTCTAGTGTGATGCTGTGGGATAAGCACTTAACTGCAAGGTTGGTTTGAACTGCAAGATCAGTGGCTCACAGTGGGCTAGAGCTGAGAGTGAAGCCCCCAGCTGATATGAAGTGAGGGGAGATGCACGAGAACACTTAAACTTGTAGATAGTACCCATTCGACCTAGCTTTGATGGCTTGATGATCAGAACTCGACTAAAGGAAGATAATTTTTTTTTTTTTAATAAAGGAAACAAGTGTAAATTGCTACCATTTGATGAACTTGACCTATGCTTACTAGCTCAAAATACCAACTGAGAGGGAAGAAGTCTTCACATCAAGGATCAAACCTATCCCGTCTGTATACAGGGGTGATACGGATGGGCAACTTAGACATTGGCTACCTAAAATGGGAGTGGCTATAAGAAGTGACTGGTTTACAAGTTTTCAAGAGGGAGTTTAGTTTCAGAGTGTGAGGGGGAAGGTAGAGTCCCCACTGAATAGTATTCATCCTGTCTAAATGGGTTTGGTGAAAGAGATGGTTAAAAGATTCTTATGATTCAATAGTAAGTAATTATCATCACAACTAATTGTGACTGTCACAACTGTAAATGTAGAAGTTTTGTAACAAAAAGAGGGGAGTAGTTAATCTTACAGTCCAGGAGCAGAGGACCCTAGAACTATTAAGGGAGAAGAGCATGGGCAGAATGTGGGAACCTATCCAGAGAAGCAGCAACACCAGAGATGGAGGCACAGATGAGGATATGGAGAAATAGAGCAGCTGAGGATTCTAGACTCATGGAAACAAAATGGCTGGGTGCTGGTAAGCAGGTGCTGGTGGTCAGGAGGCAGTCTTGCAGAATGTGTCCTTTGCTTGTTTAAATTATTATATATTCGTGAGTGGTTTTGTGTACATCCCCCACCCCACGTCATAAAAAATCCAGAGGGAATAGAAGCAAATACTGTTGAATGATGATGCATGGAGATTGTAATCATGGAAATGAAATAATGAATGTAAAACTGATGTTCCCCCATGTTAACTATGACTCAATTCACAATAAAAACTTAAAAAACAATAAATAAATAAAAAATAAGTGGTTCAAACTCACCAGCTGCTCCTTGGAAACCACATACAGAGTCACTATGAGTTGGAACCGACTCAATGGCACTTAGCAACAACAATCAATCCTATGGCACTAAGTACTTTTTCATCTTCCCCCATTCCATGTCTGATTCCTCCTTCTTCCACAATGAGAACAAGATATTGATTCATTTTCCCAATACTACAACACATAAAAAAATGTTTTCAGAATCAGTATACCCAAATTGCTACTTTCACCAAATTGACTAAATAGAAACTAAGATGTATTTGTAATCATTTCATCTATCCTCCAGGCTGAAGATATTGTTGTTGTTAAGTATGGTCAAGTCAGTTCTAACTCTAAGCCACCTTGTAAAGGGTCTCTGAGGAACAGATGGTGAGTTTGAATCGCCGACCTTGAAGATAGTTTTCAGTTAGCAGTCCAGTGCTTATCCTACAGTGCCACACCAGGACACCAGACTGAATATATAATGCAAAATTTTGTGCTCTAAGGTTACTTGTTAGAAAACCAAGAGGGAAGAACACGGTCAGCATTTCTCAAGCTGGGGGAACTAAAGAAAAAATTCAAGCCTCGACTTTCATTATTGAAAGATTCTCTGGGCAAATTGTTGAATGATGCAGAATGCATCAAGAAAAGATGGAAGGAATACACAGAGTCATTGTATCAAAAGAAAATAGTTAATGTTCAACCATTTCAAGAGATACCATATGAACAAGAGCCAATGATACTCAGGGAGGAAGTCCAAAGTGCATTGAAAGAAGTGGCAAAGAACAAGGCACCAGGAATTGATGGAATAAAAATTGAAAACTTTCAAGAAAGTGAGGCGGCACAAGAGGCACTCACTCATCTCTGCCAAGAAATTTGGAAGACAACTATCTGGCTGACTGATTGGAAGAGATCCATATTTGTGCCCATTCCAAAGAGAGGTGACCCAAAGGAATGCGGAAATCATCGGACAATCTCTTTGATATCTCAAGTGAGTAAAGTTTTGCTAAAGGTAATACAGAAACGGCTACAATCATACATTGACAGAGAACTTCTAGAGGTTCAAGCTGGATTCAGAAGAGGCCATGGAACGAGAGATATCATTGCTGATGTCTGATGGATCTTGGCTGAAAGCATAGAGAACCAGAAGGATGTTTACCTGTGCTTTATTGACTTCACAAAGACTTTCGATTGTGTGGATCATGACAAGCTATGGACAACATTGAGAAGTATGAGTATTCCAGAACACTTAATTGTACTTCTGAGAAATCTGTACCTAGACCAAGAAGCACTTGTTTGAACAGAACATGGGGACACTGAATGTTTTAAAATTGGGAAAGGTGTGAGACAGGGTTGTATTCTTTCACCATACTTATTCAACCTGTATGCTGAGCAAATAATACGAGAAACTGGGTTCCATGAAGAAAAATGTGGCGTCAGGATTGGAGAAAAACTCATTAACAACTGTGATATGCAGATGATACAACCTTGCTTGCCGAAAGTGAAGAGGACTTGAAACATTTACTTATGAAGATCAAAGAGCACAGCCTTCGATATGGATTACATCTCAATGTCAAGAAAGCAAAAATCCTCACCACTGGACCAAGAAACAACATTCTTATCAATGGAGAAAAGATTGAAGTTATCAAGGACTTCATTCTTCTTGGATCAACTATCAACACTCGCGGAAGCAGCAGTCAAGAGATCAGACGACGTATTGCATTGGACAAATCTGCTGCACAGGAACTTTTTAAAGTATTGAAGAGCAAAGATGTCAGCTTGAGGACTAAGGTGTGCCTGACCCAGGCCATTGTGTTTTCAATAGCCTCATATGGATGCGAAAGCTGGACAGTGAATAAAGAAGATTATAGAAGAATTGATGCCTTTGAGTTGTGGTGTTGGAGGAGAATACTGAAAGTGCCATGGACTGCCAAAAGAACCAATAGATCTGTTTTGGAAGAAGTGCAACCAGAGTGCTCCTTGGAGGCCAGGATGGCTAAACGTTGTCTCTCATACTTTGGACATATTGTCCGGAGGAAACAGTCACTGGAGAAGGATGTCACGCTGGGTAAGGTGGAGGGTCAGAGAAAAAGAGGAAGACCCCTAACGAGATGGATTGGCCAGGTGGCATCATTGATGGACTCAAGTGTGGCAGCGGTAGTGAGGTTGGCCCAGGATCAGACATTGTTTTGTTCTGCTGTGCACGGGGTCGCTATGAGTCGGTTCCAACTCGATGGCACCTGACAATAACAACAAAGGTTACTTGAATTTGTTATTTTCATCCCTTTTCAGTGTTGTTATGTTACCAATTTCCAAAAGGCATATTTATAGAAGTGTTACTCTCTTTCCCCTCACCTGATTTCCCGTCACCTCTAGTAGGCAACTAATTTTATTTTTTCTGCCTTATCCTTCATCCATTTTTTCAAAAATAACCAGATTTTTGCATGTTTTCTGATTTTTTCTTCTTGCTAACACAAAGGAAAGCATATTTTAGATACTATTTTGCACTTACCTTATAAAACAATTGACATTCCTCCCTGGAAATCTGTGTAGATGTGTTCATGGAGATACTCTTTGTACCAGCATTAGAGTATTCCATTGGAGGAATTATTGCTGAGCCTTCAGATAGTTCTCAATACTTTGCTATTATGAATGATGCTGAAGTTAGTAGCCTTGAAGATGCATCTTCAGGATGAATTTCTACAAGTAGGATTGCTGGGTTGAAGAGCAAATTCAGACACACTGAAAAAAATTTTAATTGATTTTTTTACTGTTATTTTCCACAACATTATTAAGTATTTCAGTAAAGTTAATTAGAAAGTACAGAGTTCCCAAATATTTCGTGTCCTTCCCCTACCTACCCATATGTTGTTAAGTGCTTTCGAGTCGTTTCCAACCTATAGCAACCCTGTATAGGGTTTCCAATGAGTGGTTGCTAAGTTTGAACCACAGGCCTTGTGGTTCAAATGACTTTTCAGTCCAGCGCATTAACCCACAGTGCCACATCAGGACCCATATGTTAGATATTGACAAATAACCCTTCATGGGGGTTGAATCATTTTGCATTGCCACTATCTACATATAAAAGTACCTACTTCCCAAATCTTACCAACAGTGTGCTTTGTCAAGCTGTTGAATATTTATCAATCCAATGGGTGAGAAATGGTTGTCAATCTTGATATACTTTCAGTTTCTAGGGAAATCATTTTGAAATAGGATTTTCAGTGTTTCTTTTCTCAAGGTTTAAAACTTATTTATGAACTAGGGATATTAACTTTTCATATATGATATATGCCTCAAATATTTTTTCTCAATTTGTTACTTGCCTTTTAACTTTGCTTATAGCTTTTACCATTATTATTATTATTATTATTCTGTTGCACCTGAATTTTTAGTTATAATCAGAAAACTTCTATCTACGCTCAAATTTTAGGGATTACATCCATGTTTTCTTCAGGCACATGTATAATTTCATTTTTTACATTTAGAGCTCTAATCCATTTGGAGTTTATTTTTCTATGAGTGAAAGAGGCATGCAGTTTTACATTGTCCCCCAATTATTTAAAACAGTTTCTTACTAACTTTATGAAAAGTCCATTTTAACCCCACCTTCATATATCTTAGATTTTCAGATGTTGTTGGGTCATTTCCTAAACTTTCTTTTATACTATATGTATGGACTACAAAGTCGGTTTGAACTGCAAGGTCGGCAGTTCAAGCTCACTAGCCACTCCTCGGAAATGCTATACAGTGTCGCTATGAGTCAGACATAACTATGTCTGATTTATAATATGTCCCTATAAGTCACACTTAACAACAACATTCATCCATCAATACTGCACTGTCTAAAATACAGAGATTTTTAAATGATTTAATATCTGGGAAGGCTAGTCTAAGGAGTCCTAATGGCACATTGGTTTAAGTGTTGGGCTATTAGCCATAAGATTGATGATTCAAACGTACCAGCCATTCTACAGAAAAAAAAAAGATGATGCTGTCTGCGCCAGTAAAGGTTTATAGTATTAGAAACCTAAAGAAGCAGTTCTACTTTATCGTACAGGTTCACTGTAAGTCAGGATAAACTTGAGGGCAGTCAGTTTGATTTTTGGTTTGAGAAACCTAGTCTGGTCCCCTCCCCACAAAATCTCTTTATACAAGTATTTTCCTATCTTTGCATACATATTTTCCACATAAAATGTAGTATTATCAGGCATGTCTCCAGGAAAATAAAGAAAATGTATATGGTTTTATTGAGATTGTATTACATTTGTCAGTTTTATTCAGAAATGACTGAAGTCTAAATATTTTTATAGATGAGGGAGTACCATCAGTGATGCCTCACTTTCTTGAAAGATTTCAATTTTTATTTCATCAATTCCTGGTACCTTGTTCTTTGTCAATTCCTTCAATGCACCTTGGACTTCTTCCTTCAGTATCATTGGCTCTTGATCATATGGTACCTCTTGAATTGGTTGAAATCAACCATTTCCTTTTGCTACAGTGACTCTGTGTATTTCTTCCATCTTCAAAAACCAGCATAATAGATAAAGATGGACATTATATCATGATTAAAGGGACAATTGAACAAGATGAAATAACCATAATAAATATCTATGCTCCCAATGAAAGAGCACCAAAATATATAA
>NW_006408531.1:12808436-12810121 GCF_000296735.1 Chrysochloris asiatica
AGGCATTTGACAAAATCCAACATCCATTCCTGATAAAAACACTCAACAAAATAGGAATTGAAGGGAAATTCCTCAACATAATAAAGAGCATATATACAAAACCAACAGTCTATATTACTCTCAATGGAGAGAAACTGAAAGCCTTCCCTCTGTGAATAGGAACCAGACAAGGATGCTCTTTGTCACTGCTTCTATTCAATATTGTGCTGGAAGTCTTAGCAAGAGATATACGGCAAGACAGGGAAATTAAAGGCATCCAAATTGGCAAAGAGGAAGTAAAATGCTCCCTATTTGCAGACGATATGATCCTATATGTAGAAAACCCCAAAGACTCAGTAAAAAAGCTACTAGATCTCATTGGAAGATTCAGCAAAGTGGCAGGGTATAAAATTAACATACAAAAATCAGTTGGATTCCTCTATACCAAAAACGACAGTGTTGAAAGGGACATTAGGAAAGCAATACCATTCACAATAGCCACACAAAAGATGAAATAGCTTGGAATACATATAACCAGAGAAACAAAGGACTTATATAAAGATAACTACAAAACATTACTGCAAGAAACCAAAAGAGACTTACAAAAATGGAAGAATACACCATGCTCCTGGATAGGAAAACTTAACATTGTGCAATGTCAATACAGCCCAAAGCAATTTACACATATAATGCGATCCCAATACAGAGTCCAACGACATTTTTCAAAGAGATGAAAAGGCAATTACAAACTTTATATGGAAAGGAAAGAGACCCAGGATAAGCAAAGTACTGCTTAAGAATAAGAATAAGGTTGGAGGCCTGTCACTCCCCGACTTCAAAATTTGCTACATGGCTACAGTGGTCAAAACAGCTTGGTACTGATACAATGAAAGATACATAGATCAATGGAACAAAATTGAGAATCCAGAAATTAACGCATCTACATACAGCCAACTGATTTTTGACAAAACACCAAATAATATCGCATGGGGAGGGGATAGTCTTTGCCACAGATGGTGCTGGCAGAACTGGAAAATGATATGCAAAAGATTGAAACAAGACCTTCACCTCACACCTTATACAAAACCAACTCAACATGGATTAAGGACCTAAATGGGAATCCCAGAATTATGAAGGCCATCACTGAAAAACTCGGGACAAATGTTAGGGCACTAATTATGGGAATACATGGACTACAAAACATTTTGAAAACCACACAAACATAAATAGATAAAATAGATGAGTGGGACATACTAAAAGACTTTTATGTACATCAAAAGACTTCACCAGAAGAGTAAAAAGGGAGCCCACAGAATGGGAAAAAATCTTTTGCAATGACATATCAGACAAGGAACTCATTTCCAGAATATACAGGAAACTGTAACACCTCTACAAGAAAAAGGCAAATAACCCAATTAAAAAGTGGTCACAGGATATGAACAGACACTTCACTAAGGAAGAGATCTGGACAGCCAACAAACATATGAAGAAATGTTCATGATCACTAACCATTGTTGTTGTTGTTGTTGTTAAGTGCCGTCGAGTCGATTGCGACCCATAGCGACCCTGTATAGGGTTTCCGAGGCTGTAAATCTTTACGGGAGGAGAACGTCTCATCTTTCTCTCACGGAACAGCTGGTAGTTTCGAACTGCTGGCCTTAAGGTTCGCAACCCAATTCGTAACCACTACGCTACCAGAGCTCCAT
>NW_006408531.1:12812451-12837562 GCF_000296735.1 Chrysochloris asiatica
AGGGGGTGGGTTTATAGGGTATATCCTTTGGTCGATTGATGATGCATGGAGGGGATTGGAACCATGGCAATGAAATGATGTACAGTGGAATGAATGTAAAACTAAAGTTCTCCCATGTAAAATATCATATAATTCACAATAAAACATGAAAAAAAAAAAAAAGCTGAACAAAAAATTTCAATGGGCAGCTTGAGAAGACAAAGTCAAGTATTATAATGAAATGTTCAAAGACCTTTTATAGGTTAGAAAACCAAAAGGGATGAACAAGATCAGCAGTTCTCAGGTTGAAAGGACTGAAGAAAAAATTTAAGCCTCCACTTGTAATATTGAAGGATTTTATGGGCAAAATATTGAATAAGGCAGATACTATTAAAAGAAGAAAGAATACACAGAATCACTTTACCAAAAACAAATAAATAAATAAAAATGGTTCAACCATTTCAAGAGGGGGCATATGTACTAAAGAGTCAATTGTACTAAAGAAAGAAGTCCAAGTTTCACTGAAGGCATTGGCAGAGAACAAAGCTCCTGGAACTGATGGAATACAAATAAAAATCATTCAACAAACTGAGTGAGGCAGTACTGGAGGAACACACTCATCTATGCTAAGAAATTTGGAAGCTACCTGACTAATTGGAAGAGATCTATATTTGTACCCATTCCAAAGAGAAGTGACCCAACAGAATGTGTAAATCATCGAACAATAACACTAATATCATATGCAATTATGTTTTTCTGGAGATAATTCAAAGTAGGCTGCAATGGTACATTGAAAAGGAAATACCAAAGATTAAAACCAAATTCAGACAAGGATGGAAACCAGGGATATCATTGCTGATGTCAGATGGATCCTGACTGGAAGCAAAGTATACCAGAAAGATGTTTAGCTATGCAAAGACTTTCAATTATCTGGATCATGGCAAGCTATGGATAACACTGCTAAGAATGGGTATTCTAGAACACATAGACCAAGAGGCAGTCACTGGAGCAGAACAAGGGAATACCGAATGGTTTAAAGTCAGAAAAGGTATTCATGAGGGTTGTATTTATTCACCATACTTTTTCAATCTGTGTGCTGAATACATAATCTGAGAAGCTGGTTACATGAAGAAGATAAGGCATTATGATTGGAGGAAGATTCACTAACAAATTGCGATATGCAGATGATACAACCTTGCTTGCTGAAAGTGAAGAGGACTTAAAATATGTACTGATTAAGATTTTAAAAATCCACAGCCTTCAATGTGCGTTACCCATCAATGTAAAGAAAAAAAAAAAAAAAAGCCTCAAAACAGTACCAATAAATAACATAGAGAAATGGAGGAAAGATTACAGTTATCAAAGATTTCATTTTGCTTGCATCCACCATCAACACTCATGGAAACAACAGTCAATAAATCAAATGACATATTGCATTAGGAAAATCTGTTGCACAAAACCTCGTTAATTGAGGAAAATGAGGAACAATGATGTCAATTTGAGTGCTAAGGTACATCTGACACAAGCCATGGTATTTTCAATAATCTCATATGCATACAAAAGTTGGACAGTGAATAAGAAAGACCATAGAGAATTGAGGCATTTGAGCTATGTTGTTGCAGGAGAATATTAAAAGAACCATGGACTTCCAAAAGAACAAACAGACCCGTGTTGGAAGAAGTACAGTCAGAGTGTTCATAGGAAGTCAGGATGGCCGAACATCACCTCTCATACTTCGGACATAATCAAGAGAGGCCAGTCCCTGGAGAAAGACATCATGCTTGGTAAAGCAGAGGGATAGTGAAAAAGAGGGAGCTTCCCAAAGGGATGTATTGGCATGATGGCAGCAACAATGAACAGCAGCAATTGTGAAGATGGCACAGGACCAGGCAGTGTTTCTTCTGTTTGCAAAGGGTTACTATGGGCCAGAACTGAATCAATGGCATCTAACAACAACTACATAAAATTTGTGAATCACATATTTAGGATAAGCACTGGATTGCTTACTGCAAGGTCAGCAGTTCAAACCCACCAGCAGCTCCACTGGAGAAAGATAAAGTTTTCTACTTTTGTAAATATTTACAGCCTCAGAAATCCTGTTAGCGTCACTGTCTGTCAGCGTCAGCTTGGTGGCAGAGGAATCTTTATTTATTAATGTTTCAATTGCTGATCATAACAGTGGAAACGAGCAGGAAAATTCTTCCAATCAATGTCACAACCTAATGCATCAGAAAAATTTCTGCAGCTGAATAATAACTAATATGTTATATTAAGAATATGAATATTCTTTGCTAAATGAACATTTAAATACTTATCAAAACATTCAGATTTGAAAAAAAAATTTATCACATCGGTTCTACAACCCAGATACAACAAATGCAACTCTGAATTTCCCTTTAAAGATGGAAAAAATAGCATTGTTTAAAGCCAAAAGTACATGTGAAAGACAAAATCTCTGGAGCTTTACTCTTTACAAGATGAAAATCCTAGAAAATGGTCCATGTGTCTTTCTGACAGCATGAGAATTTTTCCTGCAAAAATGTTAAAAAAAAAAAACAAAACATCCTGATGCTCTAAGTGACCTCAGTTTTCCATTGCCTGAATATCACAGAAAACCTAATACTTCATTTCATATCAAAATTCATGCAGATGCAGAAGGCAACTATCAGAAATATTTTCATTTCAAATAAATTGCATTATGTCACTACTGTCAAATGCTTCTACAGCCTAATCTGGAAGCTTAGCTTCAAGATGAAGGTATCTGTTGTTAGAAAAACCTCGGTTCTCAAGTAAAATAACATAAAATGTCACACCAAACAAAATGTGCAATCCTAGACATTTTTTAAATAGCAAAAAAATGGTAGTGCTCAACAAAGAAAGCACTGATGTGTGATATTAGACAAATGTGTTTAAAAGAATAAAATCATGCGCTCTGTATTTATCCTAAGCTTTTCAAAGAAGCAGTACATTTACAGGAAGCCATGAAGTATTTCTAATTTTAGTAGAAGTTAATTTAGACATTTTATCCTGTGATTGCTGAACATGTAAGCTGAATTAAAAATAAAACAATGAGTACTATTTAGAACACAGAACTCATGAATAGATTTTCAATTTTATGCGTTAAAAAATTATATCATCCATACAAAGAAAATTTAATGATACTGAGTCCAACTATATTTACCAAGATTAAAGGTCATGGTGAAAAATAATTTATTATACAAATTTTTGAACTGCTAGATAAAATAAAAGCAACAAAATTTAATTTATTATATTTTATACAATGCTTTAAACATGGGTTTTGATTTAAATGAAGATATTTAAAACATACATACACAATTTCCAGTGCTAGATCTAGACCTAAAATATTAGGTGATGAAGCCAACAGAGTTGGTTTAATAGTATACAATCCACAATTTTTGTCAATAGTCCTGGAATATTCTTGGTATTACATAATGCGTAGTTTGAATTTGTCACTTAAAGAAAATTCTCAGTTATGTCAGTAGTGATGACATTCTGGAGAATTATTCCATTATTTTATTAAATATTTTCTGTTTTGTTTTTTGTTTTTTTTTTCATAAAATATAACTTTACCATACACTCAGACAGGCCAGGAGAACAATTGGCTAAATATAAAGAATTTTGATTTTATTTAGTCAACTGCCCTAGAAGAAGAAAGCAAACTAGCAGAATATCCTATATAAAGACAAAATCAATCTTTTACAGAAAATGAATTAACATTGTATTTGGTTATTTGCATGAACTGCTGCTTGCTGCTAGTTAGGTAAGCAAAAGCTTACAAGAAACACAAACTACTTTTGGTTTAGTTTTTTAAACAAAGTATCATTTTAAAAATTTTTGAGAAAATGTGTTTTTCTCACATTGAATAAAACTGTGCATGAAAGAAACAACAGAGGTGGCATTCCAACAAAGAAAAGGTAAATGAAAATGTTTGAGTAAACTGTGCCCTTAAACTATATTCTATAGATACTATTTTCTGAACATTATAGGCCAAGATGTCATCTTGAATGAGCAAGTTCAATAAATTAAGCAATTTATTATTGATATTCTGATTTTTATAATATCCCACCATTGAAATTTTTGATTGAGGGAAAATTTAAGAAATACCATGTAGATAATGTTATAAGAGACTATGAATGCTGTGTAATGATAGTGGCACGTGATCTTTAAATAGTTTGTAATGTTTTATGGAGTTCTGCTGTGGCATTGTAGGATAAGTACTAGATCAAAAGGCTGGTGTGTACTGCAAGAGTGGCCATTCAAATCCACCAGCTGCTCCTTGGAAACCCTATACAGGGTCATTATGAGTCAGAACAGACTTGACAGCACTAAACAACAATAACAAATATTTTATGTGATCTTGATACTTGATCACATGTGACTCCATCACAATGCTTAAATATCATATGTAAATTTCACTGTTCATTCTGGTTTCAAAATTTTGTTGAAAATTCCCGTTACTATGGCCTCAGGAGAGTAAAGTTGACTCAAACTGAAATTAGTCAAAACTGACAACTAGAATGACTTAGGAACATCATCTAATTCATCATTACTGTTAATAGAACACAAATTTTGTGAAAATTTCAGTAGTATCGTAATTGATAGTTTAGCTAAAATAGAAGAAAAGAAGAATGCGTTTTGATGGAATAAATATGTAATTCATAAATTTATGTCTTTATTTGTCATCCAACATTTCTGGCCACATTGACATCCACAATAGTAATTCAACTGAATTATAATTTATGTTTTGCCAACATTTAATTATGCAAAAACCATAACTTTACTCTAATACAAAGGGGTTTTTCAAAGCTTTGTGCAAATTTTCATTACCTTTCAACTCTATTTTTCCACGAACTTTTTGAAGTCCCCTTGTATAGAGATTTAAAATTTTGTCATTATGAAGGTGTTTATCTGTTCAAATTTAACATGGCGAGGAGAGAAGGTTATATTAGACAAACACAAGGAAGTGTATTCTAGGATCATTTTCCAGAGGAAGTGAGGGAGGTAAGCTCATCTGACACCCTCAACAGATTTTTTTAACTTGACTACTTCGCTACCCCATGCTGTGCTACAAATTTGGATTCCTCCATTGTCCCATTCATGAGATCTATTTTTCCTGTAGATAGCCTTGCCCATGTTCTCTACCTAGAAAGCATTCTGTTCTTCAAGTTCCAGCTGAGTTAGCTCCTAGGAAGCTCCCAGCCATCCATCCCAACAGTGAGGATGGTGTAGCACTGGTCTACCTCTTCTCATGATATATCAGGTGTTTCTTGTGTGCTGATTCTATAGAACACAAGTTATTCATGGGTAAGGACTACATCTTTTTCATGTTTGTAGCCCTAATACCTCTTACAAAAGGTACTTAAACATTTATTGAACAGATGAATGAATTCTCAACTGGAATGAAGTTCTGACAAATGCAAATTCAAGCCAAACTCACTGCCATTGAGTCAATTCCAACTCACAGCAACCCTATAGAACTGCCCCCTAGAGTCTGTGAAGGTAAATCTTACAGGAAGAGATAGCCTCATTTTTCTCCTGAGGAGAAGCCGATAAGTTTGAACTGCTGACCTTGTACATAGTCCAACACATAACCCACTATGCCACCAGGAATGTAAGATAAGCACTGGACTGTTAAAAGCAAGGTCAGCAGTTAAAAACCAGCATCCACTCCTTGGAAACACTGTACAAGATTGTCATGAGTCTGAACCAACTCAATGTCACTTAAGAACAACAACAATCATTATATATAATCATGGGGTTCTGGTGTGGCACTGTAGGGTAAGTACTGGACTGGTAATGACCGGTCAGTGGTTGAAACCCACCAGCCTCTCCTCTGTAACCCTATATACAGGGTTGCTATTAGTCAGAATCGACTCAACAGCACTTAACAACAACAATTATATTGTACATTAGTGTTATATATGTTGTAGCTGTTAAGTGCTGTCGTGTTGGTTCTGACTCACAGCGGTCCTTTGTGGGGTTTCTGAGGAGGAGCTGGTGGGTTTGGACTGTTGACTTTGTGGTTCTCAATCTAGTGCCGATCGTATAGCATCACACCAGAAGTCCAATGTTCTATATAATATGTTACATAAAATATGGCTATAGAGTCCTGGTTTGGCGCTTAGGGTAAGGATTGGACTGCTAACTGCAAGGTAAATAGTTCATACCCACCAGCAGCTCCTTAGAAAATCTATACAGAGTCACTATGAGTCAGAACTGATTGGACATCACTTATATGGCAACACTATATATGGCAGTGCTTAACATAACTGCTTTACGTCTTAATATGTCCAGTGAGGACATTCCCAGACAGCTGATCAGGACATGGAAAGCAATTTACATTCATGTCCCTTCTACAAACAAAGACATTCAAACATAAAGAAGTTATGAGTCAAGTTAGGCATGATATTTTCAGAATTTGGATAGCCTCTTTTACATTTTTTTTAGGCTTGATGTTTTAATTACAAATATAATACATGCTCATAAAAAATGCAAACATATGAAACTGTATAAAGTAAAAGTCTTCCACCTTCTCAATCATACCTTCCAAGAGGTATGATATCACAGTTTGATATATTTCCTTTCAGATATATTTATGCCTTTTAAACAGTTTTTCAGACTTAGGACAACCAACAAGTAATAGCCTTTCTTTCTTTTTGTAATGAATTAAGAATTGTAACATCCAGATTGTTTTGCAACTAGTTTTTATCACTCAAAAATGTTGAATTTAAACATTTTGGTAAATACTTTTAAAAGTGTTCTTTTCAGGACTAACACTGTGTGGTGATGCATTTTAAAAGTTCACTTTCAATATGAAATTATAGGCACATGAAAACCAAGATACATAATTTCAGTTGAACCTCTCACAAAGACGTTCTCACACTTGTTCTCTTAGATCGTCCCTTGTAGTGATGGATTGATCTTGAAATTCTTGATCAAGGTTCAAGTCTCACTGTGACATCACTTGGGAAGTCCAGACTTATCCATGTTTTCTACTGGCAGAAATTGCCCTGGGGATTTCAGATCAACCTCGTTTGGAAAATTCAGAAAATTATGTAGAAGTCACATCAAGACAACCTTTGATTTGAAAGATAATCGGCAGTCATTTATTAACTCTCCTATGCATCTTTAATAAGGAAAGTGTGTACATATAAGTACACTTCAGAAGTGCTGTGGGGCTGAAAAGATCATTTTCATTTTCACTTAGTCTGGCGAAGAGATAAGCCAAAATAGACAAACTGTCCTAGTACTAAGTAAATATAAGATAGTCAATTTGACATAGAAGCTGTTTTCGGTTTTTATTTTGGCTCATTTGAGGAGGAAGCTAGCTATTTGGCTAGCTACCTTCAAACCAACAACAAACAAACTTGGAATACAGTATGTTAAGTACTTATTCACACCCATTGCTTCTTGTTTTATTAGGTGCCCTGAGTAAATTTCAATTCATGGAGATGCTTTATGACAGGCTAGAGCTGCCCCAAGGGGGATCCTAAGCTACACACGTTACAGAGCAGATCTCCAAGTCTTTTCTCCTGTAATATGGCTGGGTAGTTCAAAACACTAACTTTTCAGTTAGTAACTGAGTGACTATCCATGGTACCATCAGGGCTCCTTATTTCTTATCAGTGATATTGAACCCTGGTCCTGTGAGGAACACATGACCAGGAATCTAGTCACCTGCTCTAAATAGGCTGTTTTGTGACCTCCTTCCAATTGTTCTCTGTGCAAATAATGATGCTTCTCTGGCCTTTAGTTTCTTCACTTCTAAAATAAAGTTATTGAACTAAGGCTCTATACCCATGTGCTTTCCAAAGTTATAATTCAAGTAAATTATAACTTCAGCCAAAACTATCATTCCCGTACTAAGGATTGTCATTGGCTCCACTTTCACTCACATATACTAATTTTCACCTGATTGTAGGGCAAATCGAGAGTTGCACCCTTTCCAAATAATTTGAAAATATGATTCCCATTCATGCATCAGAGATTAAATTATGAAGATAACACAAAACGGGTCACAGCAGAAACAAGACAAGTCTGATTGGAAATATTTACATAGCTAAAGGAAAACTAGCTTAAAAAGGAAAACTGGAATACTGATGTGGCGCTTTAGGATAAGCAAGGTGAGCAGTTCAAACACAGCAGCCGCTTCTTGGAAACCCTATGCAAGGTTGTTACTATGAGTCAGAACCAACTCAATGGCACTGCACAACAGCAAAAACTATTTTTCCTATGTTGTTGTTGCTAAAGGCTGTTGAGTCAGTTCTGATGCATGTTGTTGTTGTTAGGTGCCATTGAGTCCATTCCGATTCATAGAGACCATATGCTCAACAGAATGAGACACTGCCTGGTCTTGCACAATCCATAAAAAATCTATTTTTCATTTTAGCCTATTACTGCTGCCACTGTGCCAACCCATCCCATTGGGGGTCTTCCTCTTTTTCACTGACCCTCCATTTTACCAAGTTGTCCTTCTCCAGGGACTGGTCTCTATTGATAATATGTCCAAAGTATGACAGACGAAGTCTCACCATCCTGGTTTCTAAAGAGTATTCTGATTGCACATCTTCCAACACAGATTTGTTTATTCTTCTGGCAGCTCATGGTACCTTTAATATTCTTCTCTAACACCATAGATCAAATACATCAATTATTTTATGGGTCTCCTTTTTCATTGTCCAACTTTCACATGCAAATAAAGCTATTGAAAAAAATCATGATTTGGATCAGACACACCTTAGTCCTCAAATTGACATATTTGCTTTTGAACACTTTAAATAGATCTTGTGCAACAAATTTGCCTATTGAGATACATCATTTGATGTATTTCCTGCTACTTCCAGTAGTGTTGATAGTGAATTCAAGCAAAATTAAATCCTTGACAACTTCAATTTTTCTCTAATTATCATGATGTTATTTGTCTGTCCAGTGGTAAGGATTTTTGTTTTCTTTACACTGAAGTGCAACCAATATCTAAGGGTTTGATCTTCATCAGTAAATATTTTAAATCCTCTTCTCTTACACCAAGCAAGGTTGTATAATTTGCATATTGTAGGTTGTCCAGTAATCTTACAACACAGATTGTTCTTTTGTCAGTCTGTGGTGCTTTTAATATTCCCTCCAACACCATAATTCAACTGCATCAATTCTTCAATGATCTTCTTTATTCACTGTCCTACTTTCACATACATATGAAGTTATTGAAAATATCATGGTTTGGGTCAAGCACACCTTAGTCCTCAAACTGACATCTTTGTTCTTAAACACTTTAAACAGGTCTTGGGCAGTAGATTTGCCTAATGCAATAGATTGTTTTCTTGACTGCTGCTTCCATGAATATAGATGATTGATTCAAGCAAAATGAAGTCTTTGACAACTTCAATCTTTTCTCCACTTATTGGTCCAGGGGTGAGGATTCTTCTGTACATTATGGTACAACCCATACAGAAGGCTGTGGTCTTTGATCTTCATCAGTATTTTAAGTCCTCTTCACTTTCAGCAAATAAGGCTTGCTGATTTTTTTCAGCAAAAAAAATCTACATATGTTGTTATTGTTAAGTGCCATCAAGTTGATATTGACTCGTAGTGACCTTATGCACAGAAGAACGAAACACTGCCCGATCCTGGGCCTACCTCACTATCATTGCCACGCTTAAGTCCATTGATGCTATCACTTTGCCAGTCCATCTCGCTGGGGGTCTTCGTCTTTATCTCTGACCCTCAACCATACCAAACATGATATCTTTCTGCAGTGACTGGTGAAGGATATCATCTGCATATAACAATGTGTTAATGTTCATAGAAGCAGCAGTCAAAAAATAAAAGGACATAGTGGTTACAAATCAGGCTGTGAACAGCAAGGTCAGCAGTTCGAAACTACCAGCCATTCTGCAGGAGAAAGATTAGGCTTTCTGCTCCCATAAAGATTTACAGCCTCAGAAACCCTGTGCAGGGTTGCCTATGAGTCGGAACGACTCCATGGCACATAACAACAACATTGCATTAGGCAAATCTACTGCACAACAACAAAGATGTCAGTTTGAGGACTAAGGTGTTCCTGACCCAAGCCATGATATTTTCAATGTGAAAGTTGGACAGTGAATAAGGAAGGCCATAGAAGAATTGATACATTTGAATTATAGTATTGGAGAAGTATATGAAAAAACCATGGACAAACAAACAAAAACCAAATCTGTTTTGTAAAAGTACAGAATGCTCCTTAGACACCAGAATGGCTGAACTTCCATCTCATACTTTGGACATATTATCAGGAGGGACTAGTCCATGGAGAAGTGAAGTAAAAATCATGCTCTACAAAGTGTGGAGTCAGTGAAAAAGAGGAAGACCCCCAAGAAGACGGATTGGCCCAGTGGCAGCAACAATGGGCTTAAGCATAGTAACAATTGTGAGGTTGCTACAGGACTGGGATGTGTTTCATTTTATTACACATAGGGTCTTTCTGAGTCACTACTAACTCGACAGCACCTAACAGAAACAACATCCTAGGATGCAGGACCCTAAGTCTATTTCTTAGTTCAACTCTGACATTGACCCTTCACTCACAACTCTGCTTTGCTTTAAATCGATCAAAGTACTACTTCCTTAAAATTTCACCCCAACTCAACTTTTCCCCAAATCCTGTAGTAACAAACTTTCCTTTATTTGAAATGATGCCCCGTAGTTCCTCTGTGGTGCAGCCTCCCTCATGACAACAGTTCAAGTGTGACTTTTCAGTCTCCAATTTGGTCCTCTTGGTCTTAGACTGATTGGTCAGGATTTTCAGTAGGTCTGCCACTAGTAGAAAATCCTCTGCATGGCACTTACATTCTTCATGACAAGTTAATTAGTTGACATTTTGATTCTTGCTTATACTAAGTCTACTCTTACTCTTGGGGGAAAAAAAGGAAGAATCGTGTTTTAAACTTCTAAAAGGTTACCAAGGGGAACAAATCACGAGTGTAATGAATGAGTCCTTGGTGGAGTCTGCTCAGACAGTGCCAAAGACCACCTTGTGTAACCAATTCATATTCCTCTAACTTCTACACATTTCTCAAAGTTCCCATTTTTCGTAACTATAACATTCCATGCTGACACAATATGGCTCACTAAGCTGCCTAATGTCAGTCGATTGTTTTTTGTTTTTCCTGTAAAACTAATGAAATGGATACCATAACTTTTTGAGGGAAAAAGTGCTTCATGTTTTAGACATGAATTAATCTAAAATTCAGTTTTAGAATAATGCAGCTCTTACAGAGAGAGATTTGCAAATGATTTTATTGAGAGTTTCTTCCGACAGAGATCCCCTTGGGGGTGTTTATCAAACTGGCTTCTGCTGAGGACTTGATTCTGTAAAGGGGTTGTGGGTGCTGAAAGGAGCCCTGGGTTCAAACTAAGAAGTTTACTAAAGATTTTACCTGGCTAACACAGATCTCTTTAAAGTGTTAAAACAACAACAACAACAACAACAACAACAACAACAAAGATGTCAGCTTGAGGACTAAAATGTACTTGACCCAACTCATGGTGTTCTCAATAATCTCATATTCATGTGAAAGTTGGACAGCGAATAAGGACAACCATAGAAGAATTGATGCATTTGAGTTGTGGTGTTGGAGGAGAATATTAAAAGTACAATGGACTGCCAAAAGAACTAACCAATCTATGTTGGAAAAAGTTTAGCCAGGATGTTCCTTGGAAGCCGGGATGGCCAGACTTTGTTTCTCAGACTTCGTACATATTATTAGGAGGGACCAGTCCCTGGAGGAGGCATCATATTTGGTAAAGTAGAGGGTCAGAGAAAAAAACATATTTTACATATTTGGTAAAGTAGAGGGTCAACGAAACAGATTGGCACAGTGGCAGCAGCAATGGGCTCAAATGTAGCAATGATTGTGAGGCTGGTGTTGGACCAGGCAGTACTTTGTTCTGTTGTTCATAAGGTTGCTATGAGTCGTTACTGACTTGATGGCTCCTAACAACAACAACAACAACAATATGTCATATGTTTAGCTACCAGAACAGCCCGGCTTTTACCCCCATCTGTTACCAAAAGCTGGTTTTAGAATCACAGCAGCCTCCATTGTTTCCAAGTGCCCATGCAGGAGGGAGAATATAAGAGAGAGGTGTAGTTCTTGAGGACTTTGACTTTAAGCACATGGTTGGAAGGCAGTTGGGAATAGAGCATAGTGCATATCTTTCTGATTCACTTAATTGGCCAACAAGAAAAACAAAAAAGATGCCATAAAAAGTTCAGTTTCTAACCAATACAAGCAGTGATATAAATATTGGATTTGTCTTAAGGGACTGAGGACAGAAATAAAAAATTTACAAGTTAATTATGAACATAAATGTCATTTTGTTTTATTTTAATTTTTTCCCTAAAAGAAAAGAAACAACCATAGTGTTTTGCTCATTGTCTTGAGCTTTGGTACTCATTTTTTTTCTGCCTTTTATCCATCAGCCATCCCCCAATAGTGAGTAGCCAGTTGCTGTTGAATCACTTCATGGCAACTCCATGTATGTCAAATACAGCTGCTATCCATAGGGTTTTTAATGGCTGACATTTTGGAAGTAGACTGCCAAACTTTTCTTCCAAGGTACCTCTGGGTGGATTCAAACCTCTGACTTTTCGATGAGCAGCTGAGCACATTAACCATTTGTACCACCAAGGAACTCTGTCTACCTATTGAAATCAACCATTGGGTTGATTTCAACTCATTGCGACTCAAGGTATTTGAAGGACTTTGCCCTGATCAACAGAATGGCATTGCAACTACCCCAAATGACACTGAATGGGCCCGCTTGACCTTCCGATCTCCAGGTGAAGCTTGGGTCTTTGTTACACCTGGAGACCCTCCCCACCTGAAATTCCAGGTTTCAGGAAAATCTCCATACCCCTGCCCAAATCTCCATACCCCCGCCCATTCTAAACTCCTCAGAACTATACCCAGACCACAGGGCCTATAAATACCCCAGTCTGTAAGGGAGCAGACGGGCTCTTGGTCTCCTTGGTGACATAAAAGTACCCCCTCCCAGGTTTACTCTCAATAAACCTGCCTGCTGTTGAAGCCAAGACACTATCCTTTTGTCTCTTTCTTTCTTTTCCTTATAGTATTCGAGAGTAGAACTGAGTTACATAAGGAAATTTTGGCCGTAATGTTTATGAAAGCAGATTGCCAGGAATTTCTTCTATGTCATCACTGGATAGATACAAACAGCCAAGCTTTTGGTTAGCGGCCAAGTGCAAGTTATTTGCACCACCCAGAGACTCTCTGTTCAGCTATACTACCTCCTCTTTGCTGCTGGAAATTAGCTTTCTCTCTCTGAGATCCAAGTGAACAACTTCTCAGAAGACCTGAGGAATTTAATGTGTCCTGGACCTTGGAGGTTATGGCTGTCTGAGGGGTTGAGGAAGCTGTGAACGCCTCTGTGAGGCATGATAAAGAATTGCACTTGTCTTTGTCAGCTGGTGGGAAAATCTCATTACTGTGTACACCTCTGAGCTTCAGTTTGAGTCCTAGAAGCAGCTATAAATTCCAAAAATCCTATAAACTCTGACTAAAGAAAAGTGGCAGCAGGTATGTTTTTTACCTACAAAATCTCTTATTGTTAAGTGCTGTCAAGTTGATTACAACTCATAGCGACCCTATATAGGGTTTCCTGAGGAGCGGCTCGTGAGCTTGAACCACTGACCTTGCAGTTCAAGCCAACCTTGCAGTCCAGCACATTAGCCCACAACGCCACACCAGGATGCCACAGATTCTCTTAGGACACATAAAACACACACACACACACACACACTCACCAAAAAAAAAACTTTTTCTGACAATATCTTGGCCAAATTTTATATAAATAGTTTCTCTAAACTGAGGGTGGGAGCGTGGTGGCTCCAACAATAAGGGCTGGACTACAAATCACAAGGTCCGGGTTCCAGCCTGGAGAGGGAGAAATATGAGGCTTTCGGCTCCAACCAAGATTTAAAGCCTTGGAAACCCTAACTGTTTTAGATATGAGTTGGAACCGACTAGATGGTACTGAGCAGCAAGCAGAGAACAGTGGCATCTCAGTGGTGGAATTCTCACTCTCCAAGATGAAACCTAGGTGTGGCCCAACTTATGCACCTAAAGCACAGCCACCTATGATGCTGAACAGGTATTCAGCAGAGTTTCCAGCCTAAAAGAGACTAAGAAGAAAGACTTATCAATATATATACTCCCAAAATCAGCCAATGAAAACCCCGTGGATGACAACACTCCAATCCTACTGTGCGTGAGGTTCAATGAGTTGGAATCAACCCAATGGTTTGGTTTGGTTTACAGGTAGACATAGTCCCTGGGTGGTGCAAATGATTAATGTACTCAGCTGCTCGTTGAATTGTGGACCAAGTCAACAGCCCAATACTTATCCCGTTGTGCCACCAGAGCTCCTTAGAAGCACCAAAGGGCTTCCAAATTAGGAACCAGGTCCTTTTTTACATATGAATAATCAATGTGTTGTTCCTTTGAGAGCTGATTAAATTATGTCTGTGAAAAGACAACCCAATTGGAATTCCAGAACACCTGAGTCTGGGTCTGGCTCTGTTATCAACTAGGGTGTATGCCCCACCCTTACTGAATCATTTTCCTTATCTCTTAAACAAAAGAATGTAAGAACTACACTCTTGCAACTTGAAAATGTTAGGAATCTATCATTAGTAATTTTCACATGTCTTAAGATGCTGAAACTTCTTACACATAACCAAACACCTTGAGTGAATGAATCGCTGGATCTGGGAGCTCAGGACCATGGAGGTAGGAACACCAAGGTGAAAAAGAAAAATACAACAAGCATTAAAAGATGTTGTTGTTGTTAAGTGCCTTCAAGTCGGTTCCGACCCATAGCGACCCTGTACAGGGTTTCCGAGGGTGTAAATCCTTATGGGAGTAGAAAGCCTCATCTTTCTCCCGCGGAGCGACTGGTAGTTTTGAACCGCTGACCTTTAGGTTCGCAGCCCGATTCATAACCACTACGCTACCAGAGCTCCTTATTAAAAGATAGTAACAGGCATTTATGTTATATACATATTTGAGTTTATAAACTCAGCATATTAAAATGTTCATATTTGACCTTCTCTTCTTCCAGCATTTCTCACAGATGCACTTTTTTCTATCTAACTTAACTTGCTTTACTGAAGTCTTAGAAATCTTGTCTTCAAATTTCTTCTATCACATGTACTTTATTTACAGAGACAGCAAGCAAGAGAAACAGTAGCTTAATCTAACACTGATAGTTGGAACTAGGTGTAAATATTACTTTAGAGTAGAGAGGGTGGACAAATTAGACCCATGGACAAACCCAACCCTCTGCCTATTTTGGTAAATAGAGTTTTATTGGAATACACCTTTGTCTATTCATTAATGCATTGTTTATAGCTGCTTCCTATAATGTTAGCGTTCAGTAGTTCTAGCAGAGCCTGGTGGCTCAGAATGCCTAAAATATTTACTATCTGACTCTTTATGGGAAAATTTTCCTAGCCTCTGCTTTACAAAAATTTCATGCAATTCTTCAAAAGCAATAAACCCCCAAAAGAAGACAGTGCTGTGGAGTTAATTCCGACTTATAGGGACTTTACAGGACATAGTAGAATTGCTCCATAGGGTTCCCAAGGCTATAAATCTTTATAGAAGCAGACTGCCTGCAGAGTCATCAGTGATTCCAACCAAACAACCTTTTGGTTAACAGCCCAACACTTAACTCACTGTGCTACCAGGCATCCTTCCTTAAAAGGATTAAGAAAAACAGGAAGTTTGTTTTATTTTGCCACTAAAAGAACGTAGAATGAACAAAGAAGAAATTAACAGAAATGGAAACAATTATCAGAGGAAACCCTCCAGGATACGTGGTCCCCTGCCATCTGAGTGCCACCACATATACCATGAATTGAAGACAGCACAAAGAGTAAAGATCTTCAATTCTTCTTTTTTAAAAAAATTTTTTTTTAGTTTATTCGTATTTCTTCCAGGCTCAAACTGAGAGTTTTAAGTAGAGAATATGTCGTTGCATAGAATTGAAGCAAGCATTCCATTTTCATTTAATTATCGTTGTTGTTGGGTTCCTTTGAATTGTTTCCAATTTATAGTTGCCCCCAAAGGCCCCATAGGGATTTCTAGGTTATAATCTTTATGGAAGCAGATAGTCAAGTATTCCACCCATGGAGCTACTGGCTGGTTTTGAACTTCCAACCTTTAGCAACTGAGATCTTGTTTAAAGGTTGTTTGTTGTTGTTGTTAAGTACTGTTGAGTTGGTTCTGACCCATAGTGACACTGTATAGGGTTTCCGAGGAGCTGCTAGTGAGCTTGAACCGCCAACCTTGCAGTTCAAATGGCTTTGCAGTCTGGCGCATTAACCCACAGTGCCACACCTAATACCCATTAAAATCCATTGTCAGTGAGTCAATTCCCACTCACAGAGACCTTATGGGACAGTGTAGAACTGCCCCATCGGGTTTCCAGGGTTGTCATCTTTGTGGAAGCAGATCATCACGTCTTTCTCCCATAGAGCCACTGGATGGGTTTGAACCAACAATCTTTTGGTTAGCAGTTGAATACTTAACCACTGCACCACCAAACTTCCTAATTTAACTGTTAGCTGCCGCATAGCTATTGTTCTTCCTTGGGCTCTGTCCTTGGTGCTCCTTTGTGCAATCTCTTTGAGTAGGAGTTGAAATTCTGAGAATACATATGCTTTCTTAACTGAGTCACTGTACAAACCATCCCTTCTGCCAGAAACCTCTTCTTTTATCTACCCAAATTCACAATGCAAGCATCAACTTCTCAGTGATCTATTTTCAGGCAAAACTGATAGTGCTTGGGGACTCAAGCTACTACATGACTGCATATAGCATATATATGTGATTTTTTTAAAAAGCAGCTCTTCAGTGTTAATGGCAATATCTCTGAAGTTCTCTTGGCCTTTTTCACACATCAAAAGATGGATCCTCCAGTTGCCTCATTCTGGGTAGAAAAAATGGGGAAAATGACACTATATTCATTCCCTCTTAGCTTCTCCAGAAATAGTCAGCAGGTTGTGCTTATTTCTCACTGGCCAGAATGGTATCTATGGCTCCTCCTGTTACTGTATTTAGATGTCATTGAGTTGGTTCCAACTCATAGCTACCCTATGCACAACAGAACGAAACACCACCCGGTCCTATACCATACAATTGTTATGTTGAGTCCTTTTCTGCTGCCACTGTGTCCATCCATCTTGTGGTTGGGGCAGGGGGGTCTCCCTTTTTTTCCATGACCTGCCACTTTACCTAGCACGATGCCTTTCTCCAGTGGCTGGTCCTTCCTAGCAACATGTCCAAATACAAAATACAAAGTTTTGCCATCCTGATTTCTAAGGAGCATTCTGGCTGTAAATTTTCTAAGACAAATTTGTTCATTCTTCAGGCAGTCCATGATGTTCTCAATATTCTTCTCCAACACTATAATTCACATGAATCGATTCTTCTATGGTCTTCCTTATTCATTGTCCAACTTCCTTATTGTCACATATATGTGAATCAACTGAAAATACTATGGTTAGAGGTCAGGCATGCCTTAGTTCCCAAAGTGGCATCTTTGCTCTTTAACATTATGAAGCGGTCTTTTGCAACAAATTTGCCTGATGCAGTAAGTCATTGGATTTCATGAGCAATGATTGTGGCTCAAGAAAAAGAAAGTCTTTGGAAATTTCAGTCTTTTCTCCATTTATCATGATGTTCTTTATTGGTCATATTGTGAGGGTTTCTGTTTTCTTTACATTGCGATGAAACCTATACGGAAGGCTGTAATTGTTGATCCTCATCAGTAAGTATTTCAAGTCCTGTTGGCTTTCAGCAAGCAAGGGTGTCTCATCTGCATTGATTCTTCTCCTAATACTGATGCCGTATTCTTCTTCATATTATCCAGTTTCTCGGAATATGTACATGGTGTTGGAAGAGAATATTAAAAGTGCCATGGACTACCAAAAGGACAAACCAATCTGTGCTGGAGGAAATACAACCAAAATGCTCCTTGGAAGCTAGGATGCCCAGACTTCACTTCTCATACTCGTACATACTATCAGGAGGGACAAGTTTCTGGAGAAAGACATCATGCTTCATAAAGTGGAGGGTCAGAAAAAGAGAGGAAGGCCCTCAATGAGATGGATTGGCCAAGTGGCAGCATCAACAGACTCAAGTGTGGTAACAATAGTGAGGTTGGCCCAGGATCCGGCAGTTTCGTTCTGCTGTGCATAAAGTCAACCAACTCGATGTCGCCTAACAAAAACAACTATTCAGAAGCGATCCACTTTTCTTTCTTCCTGGTTTGTCTTAGTTTGAAGCTCCACTAAAACTTGCCCACCATGGGTGATCCTTGTTGTTAAGTACTGGCGAGTCAGTTCCTATTAACAGATACCCTGTTTCCTAGGAGTAGCTAACTGGTGCATTTGAATAACCAACCTTGCAGTTAGCAGTCCAGTGCATATCCTAGTGTGCCACACCAAGATTTCATTGGGTGACCCTGCTGATATTTAAAATACCAGTGGCACAGTTCCCAGCACCACAGCAACACACAAGCCACCACAGCAAGACAAACTGACAGAAGAGTGGTGGATGGCTCCTTCTAGTGGCCAGTTTATTTTAATCGGCACATTGCTGCCTTGAACAAAATTGACATTCTGTTGTTGTTGTTAAGTGCTGACAAGTCAGTTCTGACCCAAAGCAACCCTATATAAAGTTTCCAAGGAGCTGCTGGTGAGCTTGAACCGCTGACTTTGCCATTCAAACCAACTTTGCAGTCCAGCGTATTAATCCACAGTGCCACAACAGGACTGCATTGGGTGGCCCTGATGGTATTTAAAATACCTGTGGCACAGCAACACACAAGCCACCACAGCAAAACAAACAGAAAGATGAGCGGCGGATTAGCTCCTTCTAGTGGCCAGTTTATTTGAATGGGCCCATTGCTGCCCTGAACAAAACTGACATTCTGCTTGTTGCTGTTGTTGTTGTGAAGTGCTGTCAAGTTGGACATTCTGTTAGCAACAGAAAAATGAAAGGGTGGATATAGGATAGGCAACTAACAATACATGCCACACACCTGAAGAGCTCTAGGATAGAGCGATTCCTATGAACAAATTGGAGAGTCCTTGGGTGGTACAACTGGCTATTGTAGTCAGCTGCTAAAAGAAAGTTTGGAAGTTCAAATCCACTCAGAAATGCCTTGGGACACATGCCTGAAGATCTACTTCTGAACAATTAGCCATTGAAAAGCCTATGGAGCCCAGTTCAACTGTGATATAAATGAGGTTGTCATGAGCTGGAATTAACTCTATAGCAGTTAATTTTTTTTTAATGAACAAATGTTGGTCTAAAAAAAATTTTAATTGCTGCTAATGTTATGGGAATTACTTATTTCCTCAAAAATGACATGTTGTTGTTAGGTGCCTTCAAGTCAGTTCTGTCTCAGTCACGTTATGTAACAGAATGAAGTACTGCCCAGTTCTGTCCCATCCTCTCAATTTTTCCTGTGTTAGAGCCCAATGTAGTAGCCACTGTGTCATTGAGAGTCTTCCTGTTTTTCATGGACCCTCTATTTCACCTAGGGTGATGTCCTTCTCCCAGAACTGATCCCTCCTAATAACATATGTGAGACAAAGTCTTACCAGAGTTGCTTTTTTGTTTGTTTTTAATTTTCTTTTTAATGTTTTATTGTGAATTATGTGATAGTTTACATGGGAGAACATTAGTTTTACATCCATCCTATCATATATTGTTCCATTGCCATGGTTATAATCCCCTCCATGCATCATCAACCAACCAAAGGGTATACACTGCAAGTCTGCCCCCCGGTCATCCACACACAGCCCCTCTCTCTCTCTGGGTCTAAAGTCCCCACCTGCTCTATTTCTCCACGTCATCGTCTCTGCCTCCATCTCTGGTGTCAGCCTTGCTTTTAAGGAGCATTCTTGTAATCCTTGGCAATGTTAATCTTTTCTTCATTTATCATAATGTTGCCTATTGATCCTATAGTGAAGAATTTTGTTTCCTTATGTTAAGGTTGTAGTCTTTGGTCTTCATCAGTAAGTGCTTCAAGTCTTCTTGACTCTCAGCAAGCAAGGTTATATCATCTCCATATTGCAGGTTTTTAACTAGTCTTCCTCCAATCTTAATGCTGTGTTCTTCTTCATATGTAGAATTGATCAGATTATTTTCTCAGAATACAAATTGAGTAAGTATCAATATATGTTGAAAGAATACAACCTTAATATACACCTTTCCTGATTTTAAACCATTCCATATCCCCTTGTTCTGTTGGAACAACTGCTTCTTGTTCTATGTACAGGTTGCACATGAGTGCAATAAAGTGTTCTGGAATTCCCATTCTTTGTAATGTTATCCAAAATGCATTATGAGGCACACAGTTGAATGCCTTTACATAGTCAATAAAACACAGTTGTCAAGGATTTCATTTTACTTGGATGTATCTTAATATCCTTTGTTGGTATACCAGATTGGTCAAAACCAGTCAACTCTTTTGAAAGATGTTGGATGAAATAAAACAGATGGATAAACAAAGGTGTTAAGTAATCAAGTTGAAACAGAGTTCCACCACCACCCTTCCATTCATCGGGTCAATTAATGACTGAAAATCCTTTTCTTAAAATTTAAAAACAAATTGTCTTGAGACTGAGATTAAGGGTTAAAAGGAAAGGCCCTTCTCCTGCTCAATCTTTGGCTGTGAAACAAAGAGATTGGTTGGAATTTCACACAATTAATGTGATAGCACTTATTCTCAGATCACTAATGAAAAACCTGGATGAAATAAACCTTTTTTCTTTGCCAAGGTGCTTTTCTCCCTTTTGATGAGCTAATAATCATTTACCTACAGCAATGCAGACTTATTAGCACTGAAATATTATTCATATTCAGAGAGAACACACACTTAAAACAGAATGGGACACACTACACAGATGGTATTCTGGGGCTTTGAGGACAAATTTGGTCCTCTACTTTGATGACTTCCAAGGGACTATCAAAATCCTTTCACGTCATAGAAATTTGTGTTGAATGATTTCAAATAAATAGGCAATTGACTGCGCATCAAAAATATTTTTTGTGATATAATGAAGACTTTTATTTTGAACTACCTTTAACAGGATATACTCTCACTGTGAGAGACTGAAATGTATTTCAACAGAAAACAATAGAAAGTCATTGAAAAGCCTAAGATTCTGCCTTTTACTCTTGCCATTGGTGTCAAAGTCTCTGAGGCTAACTGTAAAATAAGTGATTGAAACTCAATTATATCTAAAGGTAATTCCTGGGTGGTGCAAACGGTTAACATGCTCAGCTGCCAATCAAACATTTAGAGGTTTAAGTCCACCCAGAGGGATCTTGGAAGACAGACTTGGAGTTCAGTTTCCAAAAATCAGCCACTGAAAACCCCATAGAGCAGTTTTACTCTGGCACCCATAGCATCGCCGTGAGTTGCTAACAGGTATATCTAAAGTCTTTCCCAGGCACCCTATAAATGGAGAACAACTGATCATCTCCAACAAAACCTGGCTAACAGTACAACACTCTCATCATAGAGTCCTTAACAAAGGATGGAATTTAAAACCAGAGCATTGGCAGGAAGTAGCATGACACCTGGAGAGCTTTTTAAAATACCTGACATTGGTATTTTCAAAAGCTCTGGTATTTTCAAAAGCTCTCCAGACTAACTTAGTGAATATGGCCAATTTCATTGTCAAAAAGAGTAAGAATTTGTTTTTCAAGTCATAAATTTATTAATTTTAAACCAAGCCTCTTTTGTTTATTAAAACTCCTGTAACATCTCAGGAAACTAGTTATCAAAATATTGAACATCAGAATTCTTGGTAATTTGCTCATTTGCCTAAGTAACTGAATTTTCTATCAAATTTTATTGTTTAGAATTTATATATATATATATATAAATTTATATATGTATAAATTCTAAACAATAAAATTATATATATATATAAAATAAATACCTCAGCCCAAGTAACTCATACAGTGATCTAAGTTCTGCTCTCTGGATCCAGAAAAAATAAGACTTACTCCTATTCTCAACCCAACTGTTCACTTATTTGAAAGCACCTCCCTTGGCTCTTACTCACCACTTCTCTTAAATAAACAATGGCTCTTTCCTAAGTCCTTTTTCATATGGTTGAGTTCCAAATCCTACAACTTTCTTGACTAGCTCTCTAAAGAAAAAGTTCTTATTGGTCAACATTTAATTTAAAATTATGACTCCCAATCCCATGCCCAGAATTCTAGGTTGGGGTCCACACATTAACTATCTTAAAAGCTCCCCAGTTTTCTCAGAATGCTAAACATAGAACTCTCATTGTTGTTGTTAAGTGCCATCCAGTCAGTTTTGACTCATAGTCATCCTGTTTATAACAGAACACGCTAAGGAGCATTCTGGTTGTACTTTTTCTGAGACAGATTTGTTCATTCTTCTGGTAGTCCATATTTACCATTCTTTGTTAATAATATAAAGCAAATGCATTAGTTCTTATTCAGTCTTCCTTAATCATTAATCAACTTTCACCTGCATAGGAGGTAATTGAAAATACCTTGGCTTGGGTCAGACACATCTTAAACATTAAAGTGACATCTTTGTTCTTTAACACTTTATAAATATTACAACAAAATGTGCAAAGATCTGGAATCAGAAAACCAAAAAGGAAGAACACACTCAGCATTTCTCAGGCTGGGGGAACTGAAGAAAAAATTCAAGCCTTGACTTTAATTATTGTAAGATTCTCTGGGCAAATTATTGAATCATGCAGAAGCATCAAGAGAAGATGGAAGGAATACACAGAGTCACTGTACCAAAAGGAAATGGTTAATGTTCAACCATTTCAAGAGGTAGCATATGATCAAGAGCCAATGATATTGAAGGAGGAAGTCCAAGGTGCATTGAAGGAAGTGGCAAAGAACAAGGCACCAGGAATTGATGGAATAAAAATTGAAATCTTTCAAGAAAGTGAGACGGCACAGGAGACACTCACTCATCTCTGCCAAGAAATTTGGAAGACAACTATCTGGCCAACTGATTGGAAGAGACCCATATTTGTGCCCATTCCAAAGAGAGGTGGCCCAGCAGAATGTGGAAATCAACGGACAATCTCTTTGATATCCAATGTGAGTAAAGTTTTGCTAAAGGTAATACAGAAACAGCTACAATCATACATTGACTGAGAACTTCCAGAGGTTCAAGCCAGATTCAGAAGAGGCCGTGGAACGAGGATATCATTGCTGATGTCCAATGGATCTTGGCTGAAAGCAGAGAATATCAGAAAGATGTTTACCTGTACTTTATTGACTATGCAAAGTCTTTCTATTGTGTGGATCATGACAAGCTAATGGACAACATTTCAAAGTATGAGTATTCTGGATCACTTCATTGTACTCATGAGGAATCTGTACCTGGACCAAGAAGCAGTTGTTAGAACAGAACATGGGAACACTGAATGGTTTAAAATTTAAAAAGGTGTGCGACAATGTTGTATTCTTTCACCATACTTATTCAACCTGTATGCTGTGCAAATAATCCAAGAAGCTGGGTTCTATGAAGAAAAATGTGACATCAAGATTGGAGGAAGACTCGTTAACAACCTACGATATGCAGATGATACAACCTTGCTTGCTGAAAGTGAAGAGGACTTAAAAAGTTTACTGATGAAGATCAAAGAGCTCAGCCTTCATTATGGATTACATCTCAATGTCAAGTAAACAAAAATCCTCACCACTGGACCAATAAACAACATTCTTACCAATGGAGAAAAGATTGAAGTTGTTAAGGACTTCATTCTTCTTGGATCAACTATCAACACTCATGGAAGCAACAGTCAAGAAATCAAACAACGTATTGCATTAGGCAAATCTGCTTCACAAGACCTTTTAAAGTATTGAAGAGCAAAAATGTCAGCTTGAGGACTAGGATGTGCCTGACCAAAGCCATGGTATTTTCAATCACATCATATGCATGCAAAAGCTGGACAGTGAATAAGGAAAACCGTAGACAAATTGATGCTTTTGAGTTATGGTGTGGGAGGAGAATATTGAAGGTGCCATGGGCTGCCAAAAGAACCAATAGATCCATTTTGGAAGAAGTACAGCCAGAGTGCTCCGTGGAGACCAAGATAGCCAAACTTCATTTCTCATACTTTGGACATATTGTCAGGAAGGACCAGTTGCTGGAGAAGGGTATCATGTTTGGTAAGGTGGAGGGTCAGAGAAAAAGAGGAAGACCCCCAATGAGATGGATTGGCCAACTGGCAGCATCGATGGAGTCAAGCGTGACAACAGTAGTGATGTTGGCCCAGGATTGGGCAGTGTTTCATTCTGCTGTGCATAGGGTCGCTACGGGTTGGTACCAACTCGATGTCACCTAACAACAACAAAGGTCTTAGACATGGATGAGCATTGAAAAAAAATGTGGTGTGTCGGGAACCGGCCTTGACATGGGGGTTCGGTTCAGATCTGGCGGCGACAGTGACAGATAAAGAATACACACAAAGATGCAAAGATAGAGAACACAAAACACCCTGAAACCAGAGTGGATGCGACACTGGCGGGCAGACCCTGGACTACCGGCATCGTGGCCCCTACAGGCAGTAAAGCACCGCCCCGCAAACCTTAATGCATGCCTTGCCAGCTGTAACGCCTCACATGCCAGTCTTAACGCATGGCCTACAAGCCATAACGCATGCGGGCTTGGGTCTGCGCCTCCGTTTTATTTCGGGGAGGAGCTTTACACAAAGGAAGGCGGGGTTTATTAAGACAGGGTACAGAAGTGAAATGTGATTAATCGTTCAACACAGAGCACAATGATTTACAGGAATCAAATTCTAGAACATCACAAATTGTCTTGATAATCTAACATCTTAATTTTCCAGAAATTCAAGCAAATTACTATATGGTACTTTTCAGGTTCGAATCCCAGGGCAGCAACTCGGTTTCTCCAGGCTAATTAACATACCTATAACACCTAATCTCGAATGGGGGAAGGTGAAAAGGTTTGGGAGGAGTCCCGCTGTGTCGGCTGGCTGGGCCAGGTTTGCAGGAGG
>NW_006408531.1:12837983-12843791 GCF_000296735.1 Chrysochloris asiatica
AAGCATAGAGTGAATTAATAGGACTAAAGAGAATTATACAGAGCTAGCCCCACAGTGAGTTCGTAACAGCCAATGACCCGGGACGTCTGGAGGTTACTTCTTGAGCCCACAGGGTCTCTGGCCAGCAGATCGGAGCGTGCCCACATGCTGGAATTTTCACCCATGACACTGGTCCTCAGCACCCCAATACCTGCAGTCTGTAACAGTGGTGCTGTGAATTTACTTGATACAGCTCTTCTATCCATAATCTTTTTAACTCCTACAAAATGTTTGGGTGGGACTCTGTAAATAAGGTGCACAGAACTCTAATATGGGGATTGGTTAGTTTTGCCATTGTGTTGGGTTTAAAGGAGCCATCTCAGAAGTAAAGACAGAAGATCCCAGGACCATCAAGAAAGAAGATGTATGAGAAGCGTGAGATGCCTCCCTGAAAAGTGGCAACAGGAGAGAAGGCAGCAGGTCACAGACAGAAATAAAGCTGAATGCCTTTAAAGGAGGTTGGAATGCAAAATGTACCCTTTGGACATTTACTGATAGTGGTAAAGGAGCTTTGAAACACTCGTCTGAGAGGTTGAGGATACAAGATTGGCCAAGAGCAAGGTAAGCCTGCAGTGCAGCTGAAATGAGGTGTATGTTCCTGAGTGGCAAACTTGTGAACTACTGCATCTTGAGTTTTTCTGATCCGGAGTGGCCACTGCAACAAATTATTGAACTCAGCAAAGAAGTAACTTGTGCCCTCGCAAGGATGCTTGGTATCAGGATAGGGTACAAAAATGACCTCCCTATCAGAGGAATTAGATTTGGACTGATTTTGAGTTTGACTCTCCTTCCCCTTGTTAAGCCAGAGGAAGTCAGACATGGTCCTCGTGCCATTCTAAGTGGAAAAATATAGCCTTCAGTTTGGATTGCATGTCAATAAAAGAAAACAAAACTCCTCACAACTGCACCAATATATGACATCATGATTAACAGAGAAAATATTGAAGTGGTCAAAGATTTCAATTTATTTGGATCCACAATCAACCCTCATGAAAGCAGCAATCAAGAAATTAAACGACAGGACTTCCGGCAAGATGGCACACTAGGCAGATGCACTACATGGACCTGCAGCAACAAAGATCCAAGAGAATAAATGAAACAGACACAGATGAAAATTCTGGCACCCAGAACTTTAGAAAAAAGGTTAGAGAAGTGGATGGAGTGCTTGCTGGGAGAAACCAAGCAGGTATGGCAGGAGAGGGAGACTGACTGTGAACAGCTGGCCCGATGAGGCTCAACCATCTTGTGAACAGCTTTGGCAGCAGAGGGAGACCTGGAAGAGCACATTGGTGCAGGCAGTGGGAAAGGTGCGATTTCTTCTTTCCCCCCATGCTTACCTATAGACCAGAGGTTTGGCCAGCTCCCACCCTCATGCACCCTCAACACAGACCCTATTCTCCAAGAGTTTGGAGCCGCATGGTTGGGCACCACACCAGTGTGAGTTGGGGGCCAGCTTTGGTGCCTGAATTCAGGTGAGCTTGGCCCCAGACCTGCAGAACCAGCAGAATCAACAGATCAGCATTTGGCTAGTCACCTTGACCCCAGTTTCCCTGTGATCCTAACATACACTGAAACTAGCTTCATTGAGGGTCCCCATGAGCTGCTTTTGGATTGAGTGTCCTGGGGCCAGAATGATCTCCATCCAGTACCAGGAACTCTGCTGCCACATCCATTCCACAACCACCTAATGAGTTCCTTGAATTACAGGAGCCCACCAGAAATTTCTCTCCTCCAGGTCCAACAACTACAGTTTGCTTTAAAAAATACAACCCCACAATGTCCTGGAGACAATTTTAGCTCACATTAAGAGACAAGAGAGAATGGATCAAACAAATGACCAACATGCAGAGGCAGAAAACATTTCTGAGGAAAAGAAGGTAATGGAACTAACTGAAAAATAATTTAAAAGAATGATATTTTGGTACCTTCAATGGGTTGAGAGAAAGATAAAGAAAAGCAAGCAGAACACAGAAAAAAACTTTAGAAGAATTCAGAAAAAACACTATAAGAACAAACAGACAAAATAAATACAAAATTTGAAACAATACAAAACCTGCAATTAGAAATCCAGAAGATTAATACTAAGATTTTAGAAATGGTTAGTACATTAAAAAGGCAAAGGAGAATACCTGAAACGATGGAAGCTGAAATTAGTGAACTTGAAGATAAATGCCTCAATATTGCTATGATAGATGAACAATCAGATAAAAAACAATGAAAAAAATCCAAAGAAAGCCTGAGATATGTGGGATATCATGAAGAGGAACAGCTTACTGGTGATTGGCATTCCAGAAGAGGAAGAGACAATAAAAAGCAGAAAATATTTTAGAAGAATTGTTGGGAGAAAACCTTAATATCATGAAAGACGAGAAGATAAACTTACAAAAGTTGAATGAACACTAAACAGGATAGACCCCCAAAAGAAAATCACCAAAACAAATCATAATCAACCTTTCCAAAATCAAAGACAATGAAAGAATCCTGAGAGCAGCTCAGGGTAAACGAAAAGTTTCCTACAAAAGAGAATGAATAAGGCTAAGCTCTGATTTCTCAGTCGAAATCATGCAGGCAAAAAGACAATAGAATGACATATATAAAACTCTCAAAGAAAAAAATTACCAACCAAAAATCATATACCCAATAAAGCTGTCCCTCAAATATGAGGGCAAAATTAGGACATTTCCTGATACACAGAAATTAAAGGGATTTGTAATGACCAGACCAACTTTACAAAAAAATGCTAGAAGGTGTTCTTTGAACTGAGAACCAACAACAGCAGAGAACCAGACATGACAACATCACCCAGAACTCAATTCAAGGATGTTGTTTGTTGTTATTAAGTGCCATCAAGTCAGTTCTGACTCACAGCAATCTTAAAACAAACCTACAAGACTGAAAATAGGGACCTAGGGATATCAATGTATAATGGAGTCAACTACAAAGCAAAAGAGGGAATATTAATATTGTAGATACAGAACTTCCAAATGGCAAGGAAGTCAAGTAGATTTCCAGATAAAACAGACTTTTTAAGCAGAATCTAAATTGATAAATAACAGGGCAGCCTCAAAGAAAAATAATATACCTGCATATCAAAATAAAAGAGAGGAAAGTCATAAATATTTAGCAAACATTAACACAACAGAAATGAAAATAAAGAAAATCCACAAACACATTGAACTCGACACAGAAAATTATATGGAACAAAGAATTCAGCATCCAGCAGTACCATACAAACACACACACACACACACACACTCACACAAAAGCACACAGAAAAAATGATAGCAAATCAATTCATACCTATTGATAATTATACTGAATTAAATGGATTAAATGTACCAGTCAAGAAACATAGAGAGCAGAATGGATAAAAAAATAGGATCCTTCAAGAAGCTGCCTACAAGAGATATATCAAAAAGATAGAGACAGCCTAAATGATAAACTGAAGAATGATTAAATAAACTTTAGAACATACACACAACAGAATACTACAAAACATTGAAGAACAATGATGAATCTGTGAAACACTTCACAACATGGATGAACCCAGAGGACATTATGCTGAGTGAAATTGTAGTTGTTGTTAAGTGCTGTCAAGTTGGCTCTGACTCACAATGACCCGCATAGGGTTTCTGAGTAACTGCTGATGAGTTTGTACCATAGACCTGGCTGTTCACATCTACCTGCCATCTGGTGTATTATCCTGCAATGCCACACTAGGACTCTTGAGTAAAATTAGTCAATCACAAAAGGACAAATATTATATGAGACCAATGTTATAGTAAAAAAAAAATTTTTTAATTAAGGTTTCTTGATAAAGAAGACATACATGATAGCTGTGTAGAGGTAAAGGGAGAGAAAATTACTCACAAGCTAGAGGGTAGACACGTTAAAATGGGCTAGAGGGCAGACAATACACAACAAGAGGGAGGTTAGCAGAGGAAAAATGAAGGTAGCAGTAGACACAGGGAGGAATGCAAATGTTAAAGTGAATAGAGGTCAATACTGTTAATTATTGTACATGGAGGAGATTGAAACCATGTCCCTATAATGAATCAACCCTGTAATGTTGAATGTAAAACTGATAATATGTTCTGTAAACCTTCACTCAATTCACAATAAAAAGTTTTTTAAAAATAAAGAAAGAAGGAAATGGGGCTTGATGGTGGCTAGGGTGGAGGTGCAGTGAGGTGCGCCATCAACAATACCACAGAGTACCAGGCAAAGCAGATTCAAGGCAGAGCTCCAAAACTCAGAACCACAGAGATAGGAATATTTTTAAAGTTTGAAGGCTTATAGCTGGTGGAACTTATAGCAAAAGTAAGAAATCACATACTTTTGAATCTGCTGGGCTTGGCAGCCTGGAGCCAACAACTTGGGCGAGCCCAAAGGGCAAGACCAAGCAGGAGAGCAGACACACCACAAAAAAGTGCCATGGGAACCTCAGAGCAAAAGCGGATAATACACTTTATGGGTTTTGCTTTGTTCTGATTTTCTTTTTCTTTTTCTTTTTTTTTTTGATATCTCTTCATTGGTGCTCCCCCCACCCCAACTGTTTGCACACCTCCATTCTGGTGACTAGAAGGGGTGCCTAAGTGAGTGAACAATCCCCACCTGCACCATTCGTGGGTTCTTCTGCCACGTATGCACACAGACACTCTCAGCCCAAGAGGCGGCACTGAACTGTTTTTGTTTTTGTTTTTAATACAGAAAAGACAGAAGAAGGGACGTAGAAAGGGAAAGAAAGTTTAAAAACAACACAGGCCAAAAATTAAATTAAAGAGGTATAGCATAACAACTAACAGTAGGATCTTGAAATCTCTTAGTCAGCTTTGAAGGCAAGAAGCTGAAAGAGGACAATAAAGTCATACTCATATTAGGCTACAGATTTTTTTTCTTTTCTTCTCTCCCTCCTCTCCCTTTTCTATGATTGTTGTTGTTGTTGTTGTGTGCCGTGGAGTCGGTTCCGACTCATAGAGACCCTACACAGGGTTTCCGAGGCTGTAAATCTTTACGGGAGCAGACCACCTCATCTTTCTCCTGCGGAGCGACTGGTAGTTTCGAACTGCTGACCTTGCGGCTCGCAGCCTGATTCGTGCAGACTGCAATATCCAGTCTAGAATTTTGTTGTTGTTGTTTTAGTGTTTTGTTTTGTTTTTTTCTGTTGCTGTTTTGCTGTTTTATGCTCCCCCTTTTACCTTTGGGGGACTCTTTCTCTCCCTATATTACCCAAGAAGAGACAGCAACTGCTGCCATATAGCCAAGCTACAATCACACTCTATAAAACACCAAAATCCAGATAAGAACCAATACCAACTGCCATATACCAGGGAGGCAGACAACATCTACAAAAGTTACTCTGAGTTAAACAATAAGAAGTGTGAAAAGGGAAGCCTACATCCTGATCACATCTATCTGGATGCAATCAGAAAGCATAAAAAATAGCAAAACACATACTCAACTAAGTATTAAGATCATAGATAAACATTAAACATGTCCAAGAATCAAAAGCAGATGATTATATCAGTACATGTCCAGAAACGAGATAAAATGTCTAAGACAAATGACCTAGAGGTAGACCTGGACTCCATTCTGGAAGGAGGGCAGACCTTGGAAATGCTTCAGAAGGAATTCAGAAAAATGATTATAAAATGTTTCAAAACACTTTCCAATGGAGTTGAGAAAAATAAGGAAGAAGTCAGGAAAGTGCTACAGGAACAATCAAATAAGATAGATACAGCATTGGAAACAATTCAAAATCTACAGAAA
>NW_006408531.1:12844246-12845920 GCF_000296735.1 Chrysochloris asiatica
TAAAGACAAGCAAATCAGATTAAGCTTGGATATCTCAACAGAAACCATGCAAACAAGAAGGCAATGGGGAGACATATGTAAAATCCTGAAAGAAGTAAACTTTCAACCAAGAATCGTTTATCCAGCAAAGCTATCAATTAAATATGATGGTGTAATCAAAACATTCCAGGATAAAAAGAAGCTAAGGGATTTTGCCTAAGCCAACTCTGTGCTGCAAAACATCTTAAAGGGAGTTCTGTGGACTGAGAACCAACAAGAACAGACAACAACCAGAGACTGACATACATGGCAGCACCTCCCAGAACTAAATCTACAGAAGGAAGAGTTGACAACAGAACAAAACTATCAGAACAAACTCAGAGAATCTGGGAGGTCAGTCTATGATCAAAACAATTACAATGTAAAAGAATGTAAACACATAGGAACAGAGATCCAGATGGTGAGAAGGTCAGGTAGATTACAGGATAAAATAGACTGCACTAAATGGAGGGAAAAGTTATTGGACTATAAGGTAACCTCAAAGAAAATTAACACTTCACAACATACCAAGAAAATGAAAATCCAAGAAGAACATGAAACATTAAAACTATGAGGAAACTCACAAGAAAGAACACAAAAAGCATGAACTCAGCAAAGGAAGACACAAAGAACAAAGAAAGAAGCAACACAACAAAAAAACAAACATAATGGCAGCAATTAATTCATACCTATCAATAATTACACTGAATGTAAAAATGTGCCAGTTAAGAGACAGAGGGTGGCAGAATGGATAAGAAATAAGATCCTTCAATATGCTGTCTGCAAGAGACACATCTCATAAACAGAGACAAAACAGATTAAAAGTCAAAGGATGGAAAAAATATACCAAGCTAATTGCAATAAAAAACAAACAGGAGTAGTAGTACTAATCTCTGATAAAATAAAATTTAAGGCAAAAGCAAGCATAATAGATAAAGATGGACATTATCTCATGATTAAAGGGACAATTGAACAAGATGACATAACCATAATAAATATCTATGCTCCCAATGAAAGATCTCCAAAATATATGAAGCAAACTCTAATAGATTTGAAGAAAAAAATAGACAAATCTACAATAATGTTGTTGTTGTTGAATGTTGTTGTTGTTGTTAAGTGCCTGCGAGTCGCTTCTGACCCATAGCGATCCTGTAAAGGATTTACAAGACTGCAAATCTTTACTTAAGCAGAAAACCTCATCTTTCTCCCACCAAGCAGCTGGTAGTTTCGAACTGCTGACCTTAAGGTTCACAGCCCGATTCGTATCCACTATGCTATGAATATAATACACCACTTTCAAAAATGGATAGAACTACCAGAAAGAAACTTGAAAACGACACTGAAAACTAAACAACACAATCAGCCAACTGGACTTCATAAATGTGTACAGAGCATTCAACCCAGCAACTTCACAGTACACATTCTTTTCCAGTGAACATGGAGCATTCTCCAGAATAGACCATGTGTTAAGCCACAAAACAAATCTCCATAAATTTACAAATATCAAAATACTACAAAGCATCTTCTCAGACCACAATGCTATCAAATTAGAAACCAACAATAGGAAGACAAAAGAAATAAACTCAAATACATGGAAACTGAATAACACCCTGCTGAAAAGTGACTGGGTAGTAGAAGAAATTAAACGTGAATTCA
>NW_006408531.1:12848748-12850764 GCF_000296735.1 Chrysochloris asiatica
CCTCTCTGGAAGGCAATATGACACTTCCTCAGAAGGTTGGAATTAGAAATACCTTTTGATCCAGCAATTCCTCTACTTTGTATTTACCCACAAGAAATGAGAGCCATAACACTAGTAGATATATGCACACCAATGTTCATAGCATCACTATTTACAATAGCAAAAAGGTGGAGACAACCTAAGTGCCCATCAGCTGAAGAATGGATAAACAAACTGTGGTACATTCACACAATGGAATATTATGCTACCTTGAATAATAACAAGGAAGCTGCAAGCCACTGCATAACATGGATGAACATTGAAGACATTATGTTGAGTGAAATTAGTCAGTCACAAAAGGAGTAATACTGCATAGGACCACTATTGTAAAAGACTAAGAAAAAGCACCCATGCTAAATTCGGGGCAGGGCTGGGGGGAAGGATTCTTTGCTGGTTACTGGGATATGGGGGGTGAGGTAAGGGGAGGGAATGGAAAGTGGAGCACAGGGCAGGGAATAGACACAGGATAGTTTGGGTGCTAGGGAGGGGGCAATACACAAGAAGGGCAAGGGGGATGGAAGAACAAATCAGATGGGAAAACAATTAGGCAAGTTTGCATGGGCTAAGTGGGACAGAGGTAAATAATGATGTATGCACAACCTTGGAACAACAGGGATCTAGGATACAGGGATTGAGATATGGTTGGAATGGGAAAAAGAGAGATGCTTGGCTATCTTTTGAATCTTGTTTTCCCTGGCATACCATTATAAAATAGACACTTGAGGGGAAGAGAAAGGAATAGCCAGAAATATCACCATAGAAAGCTTATAAGATCCTCTTCTGCCTATAACTGATTGGAATACCTAAAATGGGGCTACAATGTGCCCAGTGAAGGAGGCTTCCTGTGGAGCCTCTGCAATACATAAGACTATAGGTGGAAGCCTGAACCACATCTAGATCTTCAGAGATGGAAAATTCCCAATTGAAAGGACAAGCAGACCAGCCTAGAGTGGCTAGAAGAACAGAAGATACTTTTTGAAAGACCGACAGGAAAAATACAAAACAATATAGGCAGTCTGACTAATTACAAGAACAAGCAAGTTGCTCACGCAGGAGACATCAGGGCAAGTGGTGGGGTCCCCTCAGGGCAAACCCCCTTCCAAGACTAAGACTCAATGGGAATATATGCTCTGATTGGTGACCGCATTCGTCACCGATAAGGGGAATTGAGGGAAAAATAGCAATGAAGCTGCGAGCTAAGCCCTACAATTTTCAATAGATTCTTGTGAACCTGAGTGGAGATCTGGTCGGCCAGCAGTGTGGCAAGACCTGGAGACTCTTGGGCCCAGAGTCAGTGACATAGCCAGAGAAGACTAGAGTGGAGAGTGAAGCATCCAGCTGATAAGAAGAAAGAGCATATGCATAAGGGCACACTTGTAGATAATGCCCATTTGACCTTGCTTCAATGGCTGGATGATCAGAGCTCAACTAGAATAACCAAGAGGAAAAAAAGAGTAATCTGATAAAATTTGATGAACTTGACCTACACCTATGGATGCAGTAGTTCAAAAGAGGGAACAAACCTTTATAGCAAGGATAATTCCCACTCCCTCCATACACAGAGTAGACAGGGATGGGCAACTTGGACATTGGCTACCAAAAATGGGGGAGGGGGGAATGCTACAAAGGCAAGAAGTGACTGGCTTACAAGCTTTCAAGAGAAACCTAGATCCAGAGGGCGTGGGGGAAGGAAGAATCTCCAGTGAGTAGTATCTAATCTGTCTGTGTGGAGCTGATGAAAGGAGTTGGGGATAGGTCTCTTGTGATACAGTAGTGAATAATTGTTATCAGGACTGATTGTGAGGGTTGGAAATGTAAAGGTAGATGTGTAGCAAAAGGAGGGGAGTGATTGACTTTGCAGTCTAGGGGCAGAGTTTCCTGGGACCATCAGGAGAGAAAAGCAGAGAGTGGGGCCCTACCCAGAGAAGCAGTGATGCCAGAGATGGAGGCAGAGATGATGACGTGGAGAGATGGAGC
>NW_006408531.1:12851124-12862770 GCF_000296735.1 Chrysochloris asiatica
AAAAGCCAGACAATGAATAAGGAAGGCCAGAGAAGAATCCATGCATTCGAATTATGATTGGTGAAGAATATTGCAGGTACCATCGACTGCCAGAAGAACTAAACAAATCTGTGTTGAAAGAAGTGCAGCCAAAATGCCTCTTGGAAGAGAAGACGATGAGACTTTGTCTCTCATACTTTGTATATGTTGTCAGGAGGGATCAATCCCTGGAAAAACATGATACTTGGCAAACTAAAGTGTCAATGAAAAAGAGGAGGCCCTTCAGTAGATCAATGACACAGTGGCTGTAACAATGGTTTCAAACTTACCAACAATTGTAAGGATGGCACAGAACTGGACAGTGTTTCATTCTGTCATGCATAAGATCCCTATGAGCTGGAACTGACTCAACGGCACTTAATAACAGAGGCAGATACAAAGGTCACATATTATATTCCATATAAATATGAAATATCCAGAGTAGGTAAATCCTGAGACAGAAAGCAGATTGATAGTTGCCAGGGACTCGGGAGAAGGAGCTCTGGTGACGCTGTGGGGTAAGCATTGGTCTATAACCGAAAGATTAGAGGTTCAAACCTACCAGCTGCTCCATGGAAGAAAGATGAGGCTGTCTGCTCCCCTAAAGATTCATAGTCTTGGAAATTCTATATTGTTGTTGTTACTAAGTGCCATCGAGTCAGTTCCAACCCATAGCGACCCTGCATAGGGTTTACAAGGAGCAGCTGGTGAGTTGGAACCATCGACCTCGCTGTTCAAACCGACTTCTCAGTCCAGCGCATTAATCCGCAGCGCCACACCAGGACTCCGGAAAAGCTATATTTGGACACTGTAAATCAGATTTGACTCAACGGCACTGGGCTTATTAGAGACTGGGGGTAGCATGAAATGGGGAGCAACTGCTTAGCAGGTATGATGCTTTCTTTAGGGGTGATGATAATTCTTTGTTGTTGTTGCTGTTGTTAAGTGCCTTAAGTCGGTTCCGACTTATAGTGACCTTGTATAGAGTTTCCCAGGCTGATAATGCGTTGAAACTATGCACAGCATTGTGAATGTATTAATGCCACTTAGCTATTATTCACTTTAAGACAGTTAATTTGATGTTATGTGAATCTAATCTCAATAATTTGTTTTAATAAAAACAGAAATAAAGCTCTTCAAGTGGTTCTAATTTGCAGTCAGGTTTGAGAGCCTTTGTAAGTATGGCTCCACCTCAGATAGACCTGGTATAGTGAAAGCTGCAAATCATCAACTGCAATAGCTACATTTCTTGTCTGGACACTAAACGTATGTTGAAGCAACCTAAGTCAGACCCAATTTTAGTGGCAAGCACACTCTGGGCTCAAATGGAACTCAAGGTAAACCAAATATTTTAGATTTGTCCTATGAATTTCCATTATCCTGCACTTTCATAAATTTAAAATTGAGTTCAAATCCAGAATAATTTTTATTTATTCCCTATAACTGTATTGGTTATGGGTTTGTGTTTATGTGGTGCTGGGTTTGTGTCATAGAATTAGTTCCAACTTCACAGTGACCCTGTATAAACTTTTCTAGACTGTAAATCTTTACAGGACAAGAAAGCCTCATCTTTCTCCCTCAGAGCATCTGACAGACTCAAACTGCTGACCTTGAGGTCAGCAGTCCAACTCATCACCTACTCTGCTGCCATGTCTCCTTTATAACTGTGTTATTACTAGTCTTGCTGTGGCATTGTAGGATAAGCAATGAACTATTAATCGAAAGGTGGGTGGTCAAAACCCTACACAAGGTTACTATGAGTTGAAACTAATTAGAGAGCACTTAAAAACAATTAGTGGTAATATCAAAAAACTAATAATTGAGCACAACCATGTGTTAAGCACAAAGCAAAGCGTTTAGCTTATTATACATTTCCTTAATGAATCTTCATAGCAAACCTATGAGGAAGATACCATGATTATTGCCATTTAGTAGGTGAGAAAACAGGCTAAAATAGATTAGAATAGGTCCATCACCCCAGTCTGTCAAAGCCTTTATTAGAAGTGGGTGTCCTGATGTAGTGCTATGGGTTAATTCAATGGACTACAAGGTAGGTTTGAACCACAAGGTTGGTAGTTCAGGCCTCACCAGGTGCTCCTCAGAAACCCTATACAGGGTTGCTATGAGTCAGCACCGACTTGACATCAGTTAACAACAACAGCAATTAGAAGTGAGGATGGCGAGAATTTTGTCTCACTTATTTGTCAGGAGGGACTATCAGGATGTTCCTGGAGAAGTTGTCATGCTTGGTAGAGGGTCAGTGAAACAGAGGAAGACTCTCAAAGAGCTGTATTGACGTGGCAGTTGCAACAATGGGCTCAAACAGAGGAATGAGTGTAAGGATGGTTTAGGGCTGTTGTTACTGTTACAGCAATTCAACAAGTCTGGTCAAACTGTATATATGAATTCTCGTTGCAACAACAATTGTCAGCATTTCAGTACTCACAGATGTGATCTGTGTAACATGTAAGTCCTCTTTGTTGTTGTTGTTAAATACTGTCAAGTTGATTCCGACCCGTAGCGACCCTGTATAAGGTTTCCAAGGAGCAGCTGGTGAGCTTGAACTACCAACCTTGCAGTTCAAACTACTTTACAGTCTGATGCATTAGCCCACAGCACCACACCAGGACTGGAAACATCACTGCTGAGCCTTCTCACCAGAGATCTCCATTTATGATGCATTACTCAGCATTTCAGGGTTACCTCAGGGCCAACAATTATGTATCCTTCAATATGGGCACACTTTTCCCTTTTGACTACAAAGATTACATGGGAACCTTGGTCAATGACCTGCCAATATTTGTATACATTCTTCCTGATACTGTTATTGTTGTTGTTAGTTGCAGTTATGTCTGCTCTGACTCGTGTCAGATTTATGTGAACACAATGAAATGCTGCCCAGTGGTCCTGTGCCATCTTCATGATTGTTAGCGCATTTGAATACTCTGTTGCAGTCACCGTGGGAATCCATCCCATTGGGTTTCCCACTTTCTCACTGGCACTCCATTTTACCAAAGCTAAGCATAGAACGGGTCATTTTCTCACAATTTATCTTGACTAATTGTGTTCAAAGTACGCAAATCAGTCTCAACATTCCCACTCTAAGGAATATTCCAGTTGTATTTCTTCTACAACTGATTCGTTAGTTCTTTTGAGTGTCTATGGTATATCCAATGTCCTTTTTCATCACCATTGTTCTAAATTATTAATTATTTTTATGTCTTTGTCTTTCATTATCTAACTTTTGCTGCTCTTAGTTCTCTAGTAAACTCATCAATAAGGAAATGAGTGTCATTTAGATGAAAGTCTTTTAATGAGCTATATATACTGTCTCCCCATGTATGGCACTTAAGGTTCTGTGTCAATTTAACTGGCTCAGGATTCTCATTGGTTTGGAGATTGTTGTTGTTGTAATTAAGTACCATGGAGTCGGTTCCGACTCATAGTGAGTCTATACAGGCTTTTGGAGACTGTAAATCTTTACAGGAGCAGAAAGCCTCATCTTTCTCCCGTGTAACGGCTGGTAGTTTCGAACTGAGGACCTTGAGGTTAGTAGCCCAATTTGTAACCACTATGCTACCAGAGCTCCTTAAGATGTAATAATTCCCCGGGAATTATCTACTGTGAATTATCAGTCAATTAAAAGGAAGTTCTCTTGGGGGTGTGGTCTGCTTCCAATATATTGGACAACTGGGCAAAGCTTGCTTGCTTTTTGGTGAGTCTGGATCCTACATCTGGCTCGCCATCAGACCTCTGGTTCTTGGGACTCCACTCAGTGTAGTCTACTATGTTGCCTGACAATCCTGTGAGTTATCAGTAGCCTGCCATATTACCTGCCAACCTTGATTCATTCACCTTTGCAGTCCGAGCCTGCTGTCCTTCCTGCTGATCTTGGGTTCATCAGCTTCTGCAGCTACATCAGTCAGGAGAAACCATCAGCCTGACATCTGACCCCAGACTGAGACCTGGGTCATGGCATTGGAACTCAGTGTGAGTCATTTCCTTGATATAAACCTTTCTCTCTCTCTCTCTCTGTCTCTCTCTCTCTTTTGCTGTCTCACTTGCTTGTTTATTCGCTAAGTAGCTAGCTAGCTAACTACAGGGAGCATGGATAAGTACAGGACTGTGAACCACAAAATCATCAGTTCAAACCCACCAGACACTCCACAAGAGAATGATCAGGTTTTCTGCTCCCACAAAGATTTTTCAAAAGCCTTGGGAAGCCCCACACAGCTCCACTATGAATCAGAACTGGCTTGCTGGCCCATCACAGACCACACTTTTAATGCATTATTCTAGAATTTTATCTGGTATCAACATCAGTTTTACTGGTCTATGGTTTGCAAAGTCCAAATCAAAATTTGATGTGCTTCTCTTTTCTTTTTGTGAGTTAAGAAATCTACTCTCTCTGTTCCTGTGCTGATTTGCCTGAACTACATTTGATCAGCTTCACTGATTAATTTTATCTTAGCTCCAAAATTTCCCACACATCTTGGGCTTCAATTGGCTTGACTTTTCCTTTGCTGTGCATCCTTGTCTTTAGAGAATACTGAACTGCAGTTGTTTTGCTTTCTCTCTGAAATCTATCAACATTACATCACTTGCCCTCGGCAATGGGCAAATCACTTCCTTGTTCTTCTTGCTCAACTTAAAACCCCCATTAAAATTTCCCTCCATATTTTCCTAATATTGAGTTTGTATCCTTTTCAAGTCTCAGCTCATTTTGGGTGGTAGCCTTCCTGATACCTTAAGCTCATAATTGTAGGCTAGGAAGATTTGACCCCAAACTATGAAGACAAAGCTAAGAAAGAAGTCGTATGTAAATTATAGTCTCAAGAGGAACTAGGCTATCAGTCCAACCTTTCACCTTTTAAGAACAGGTTGACCACCTGCATGTTAAATCCAAAATAAACATACACACCCACCCCCCCACACCCACCCTCCCCCGCCAAACTCTTCAGGTGGAGATCAGGGTTATGAATCACTCTCATTGATTCTGATTTTGGGTTGAGGGTTTTTGCAGCAACCTGAGTTGATTCTCAGATTAGGTGTAGAAGATAAAGATCTCCAGCTCTGTTCCAGTGTTTGACTGGAAAAGTCCCCAGAGCAGCTCTTTCTAACTGACTAATGGAAACAGTGTTACAATCAGATTTATTGATAGTGATCCCATTCTTCCAGGTGCTTGGATCAACAATAAAAAACATTACCGCTTATGTGATGTAGCAAAAACGCAGGAAAAGCCTACTCATTGTACTGGGAAGGGTTTCAGTCCAAAAAAATATACAATTATTAATGTTTCTGATTTCCCCTTACCCTGAACTAAATGCAAACTCAGGGACTTGGGGTTGGTGAGTCACTTGTTGTTGTTAAGTGTCTACAATCAGTTCTGACTCATAGTTCCTTAGGGGCACTTTTGTAAGTCAGGCCATTGAAAGGTCTTCAACCAATAAGGAGGCTACAGAAACATTTTTGTTGTTGTTGTTGTTGTTGTTGTTAAGTGCCATCATAATGACCCAATATGGGGTTGCCAAGGAGCAGCTGGTGAATTTGAACCACCAGTCTTGCAGTTCAAACCCACCTTGCAGTCTACTACATTATCCCACATCAGGACTCCACAGAAGTAATTGGGGATAGTAAAGGTAAGTCTCCAGGCAGATAATTCCAGTAGTTTGTAGCTTCTGTGCCTCAAAAGTAAGAGAGGACTGTACACCTTGAGGACCCCAGCATTTTGTCACCCTTCCTTGTCCCACCCCACTCGTACATGACCTTTATCCCATACAACACTTTGCATTGTGGCAGGCAGAAAGCCCCTTGTGGTCACCCATAGAAAGAGGAGACTTCCTTTAAATATCTATCTTCCCACTCTGACACTGACATCTGGTCTACTGCCTGGGAGTCTAACCAGTAACAGTGTCATGATGCCTGTCTGTGCGTCTGGTCTTTTGTTGAGGGATCAAGAATCTTTCTTAACAATGTTTTTATTAAAGTACAATCTGCATGCAAGAAAGTGCATATATGAGGGTAAGTCAAAAAGTATTAAGGATTCCATGTTATACATTCTCAGGTTTATTCAAATCAAAACATCCCAACATGTCTCTGCAATCAGTGGGTAGATGCAGGCAAGTTCTCCCAGCAATATGCATGTCTAGTCTCTTAAGGTTACCCTCAAAATAGATCCAATCAAAACAGTGGCTCCTGAGGGGATCTGGTGGGCCAATGAAATTCAAGGCAGGGAGGTCAGTTCAGAAGGTTATGGCAACTGTCTTTTGAGATTATCAACGGGTAATCTTGATAGGTTTTTCTCAAAGATATAGGGTAATCAAGAGAGCTTATTATGTAAAATTTTTAAGAAAACTGAAAACTGCGTTGGTGAAAATAAAAAAGCCAGGAAAGTTGTCCAGCAGCATTGATTTCCATCACAATAATATACCTGCTCATATTTAGAAGTAGCAACAACAGTCCTCTGAGCATTTGGTCAGAACCTAACTTTACCCATCCTACAGTTTTTATCTTGTCCTTTTAGACTTCTTTCTGTTACCGAAATTCAAAGAACATTTCAAAGGACCACAATTTGAGTCCTTCATGAATACTGTTTGATGTGGTATAAATCTAAGAGAGCAGAATTCTTCAGAGAAGGCTTGGAGAGATTGAACCATGGCCATCACAAGTGTATAGACTGACCTAAAATGGGGCTACAGCGTACCCAGTGAACGAGGCTTCTTGCGGAGCCTTTGCAATACATAAAACTATAGGTAGAAACCAGAACCACATCCAGATCTCCAGAGATGAGAAATCTCCACTTGAAAGGATGAGCAGACCAGCCTGGAGTGGCTAGAAGAATAAAAGATACTTCTTGAAAGAAAGACCTGCAGGAAAAATGGAGGCAGATGGACTGTTACTACAAGAACAAACAAATCGCTTCCCTAGGAAACATCAAGGCAAGTGGCCAGATCCTCTCAACGCAAACCCCCTTCCAAGACTAAGACTCAATGGAAATGCACGCTCTGATTGGTGACCACACACATCACCGATGGGGGGAAGTGGGGTAAAAGCAGCAATGAAGTGGCAAGCTAAGCCCTACAATGTTCAGTGGACTTCTGTGGACCCAGTTGGGGACCTGTTTGGCAAGCAGTGTGAAGAGGCCTGGGGACTCTTGGGCCCAGAGTCAGTGGCTTGGCCATGGAGAGTGGAGCTACTGGCTGACGAGAAGAGAGGACATATGCCACAGGAGCGCCCACACTTGCAGATGATACCCACGTGACCTGGACCGGATGACTGGATGATCGGAGCCCAACCAGGAGAGGAAAGAAGAGGGGGCGAGGGGAAGAGTGAGCTGATACAGTCTGATGAACTTGACCTATACCTATTGAGCAGCAACTCAAAAGAGGAAACAAATCCTCACAGCAAGAAACATTCACACACACCCCCACACACAGAGTGGACGGAGAAGGGCAGCTTGGACATTGGATACTCAAATGGGGAGAGGGGGGACTACAAAGGCAAGAAGTGACTGGCTTACAAGCTTTCAAGAGGGAACCAGATGCTAGGGAGCATGGTGGAAGGCAGAATTCTCCAGTAGGTACTATTCAATCTGTCTGGGCAGAGCTGATGAAAGGAGATACAGATGGGAAACTTGTGATACTGTAGTGAATAATGTTTATCAGGACGGACTATAAGGGTTGGAAATGCAAAGGTAGAAGTTTTGTAACAAGGAAGGGAGTGATTAATTCTCCAGGATAGGAGCTGAGGCCTCTGGGACCATCAACGGAGAAGAGCTGAGAGCGGGACCCTACCCAGAGAAACAGAGATGCCTGAGATAGAGACAGAGATGATGACATGGAGTGATGAAGCGACTGGGTACTTTGGACCCAGAGAGGGAAAGGGACTGTGGGCCAAAAACTGGGGGGAGGAGGGGGAAGTGTAGGGGGCGGGTTTCTGGGATATACCCCTTGGGTGGTTGATGATGCATGGAGGGGATTGGAACCATGGCAGTGAGACGATATACGATGGAATGAATGTAAAACTAAAGTTCTCCCATGTAAACTATCATATAATTCACAAAAAAAAAAAAAAAGAAGTGTATAGACTGAGTTGGAAAATGTGTTGAGAAACGATAGCTTCACACTGATATTTTTGTTTAATAAACACTTCTATGACTTTGCAGCAATACTTTTATGACTTGCCCTTGTATCTAAGTATGTTGATATTGTTATTTCTGACTCATGACAACCTTGTATGTAATAGACTGGTCCTGTACCATCTTCATGATCATTGTTGATAAGTGACGTAGAGTCCGTCTGTCTCATAGCAACTCTATGTAGGTTTTCTGAGAAGTTTAATCTTTTATGGGAACAGAAAGCCTTATCTTTCTCCCAGAGTGACTTACAGGCTCAAACCGCCGACCTTGTGGTTCACAGTCTAGAGCTTATTTTACAGAGCTATTTGTTGTTGTTGTTAAGTGCTATCAAATTGGTTCCAACCAATAGCGATCCTGTATAGGGTTTCTGAGGAGCAGCTGGTGAGCTTGAACCGCTGACCTTGTAGTTCAAACTGACTTTGCAGTCAAATGTGTTAACCCACAGCACGACACCAGGACTTCTACAGAGCCGTACATGTGATTAAGTCTATTGTTGTGACTATTGGGTAAATACAACTAATTGAGAGTTTCCCTCATTCTCATTGGCCCTCTACCAAACATGATGCCATTTTCTAGCTATTGACCTTTACTGATGATGCGTACAAAGTAAGCAAGGAAAATCTTATCATCCTTGCTCACAAGGAACATTCTGGTTCAATTTCTTCAAAGACTGATTTGTTAGCTCTTCTGACAGTTATCAGTATAGTCAATATTCTTCTCCCACACCATAATCTGAATGCATTCATTCTCTTGTGGTTTGTTTTTTTTTAATTGTCCATCTTTTGCCTGCATATGAGGTTATAAATATACTGTTATAAGCATACTGCTCAATTTTTTTTCATAAGCCAATCCAACTCTAAACCAAGCAGTACAACATTACTCACTCCTAGAAATTCCTTTGCCGCCCTGTTCCAAACCTTACTCCATCACATCAACTAGGGTAAGCACTATCCTGCCTTCTCCCAGCATAAGTTGACTTGGCTTGGTTTTAGCCTTTACCCTAAATGGCCTCAGAAGCTCATACTCTATTGTGTCCAGCTTCATTGTTAAACTTCATGTTTCTGGGATTCTTCCATATATAGTTGTTTGTAAGTACTGCCAAGTCTGTTCTGACTCAGAGCAACCCTATATACAGAGTGTTCAAGCAGCAGCTGGTGAGTTTGAATTAGTGACCTTGTGGTTAATAGTCTAGTGCTTATCCTGCAACACCACACCAGGACTCCCTAAATATAGTAGTACATTCTCATTCCTGGATAGTAACAGACCATTGGGTAAATATTCATGATTTATTTATATAGTGTACATTGGTGTACATTGGGTTGTTTCCAGTTTGGAGCTATTACAGATAGTACTGCTATAAATATTGCTGTCTTTTGGTAATCTTATGTACCCATTTCTCTTGGGTAAACACCCAGCTGTGGAATGAGGAGGTCATGGGATATGTCAGTACTGTTTTAGATTGCTGCCTCCTCGTCTTCCTTCTTTCACACCTCTTCCTTTTTCTTCTTTAAACATTTATTTTTAACAAGATAATATTCATGCATACTGGCCACACAGCCCTGAGGATACATATGAAATACAATCCTCTACCAGCTTGACTGCCAAAAGCTATCCAGACTCGAGGTATTCCCTGGCTCTGTCTGAGGGTTCTCTAAGAAGCACTGTCTTTAAATCTTGGTACGGTTCTAAATCAAGAAAACCTGGGTTTGGGTCCTGCTTCCACCCTTTTCTTGCAGAGTGATCTTGAGCAAGTCACTCAACTACTGGCTATTTACTTTCTTGACTTTCCTCTGATCATGCGGAAGTTAAGGTTAATGACACCTAAAGCATTTCTTCCTCTGACACTCACCACCCAAACCTAGGTCAGACCACAGTCTTCCAGACTATTAAGTCTGCCCAAACTTGGGGTCGCCATGGCAATGTGCTGGCTACAAATTTGAGTTACCTCTAGCCCTTTAGGAGGCTAGTTGTAAATTCAAGACTCCTCAGGATTCCCCCACTTTTGACCAGCTGACTGCCACTAATCCCTACTGCCTTCTCCCAGCATAAGTTTACTTGACTTGGTTTTAACCTTTACCCTAAATGACCCTCAGATTTGATAATTCACTATATCAACTCATAGAATTTGCAGAAAGGGCTATACTTAGAACGGCAGTTTTGTTATAGCCCAAGAATACAAATAAAGAGATTCGTAGGATAAGGTCTGGAAGAGTTCAGAACATGAAACTCCCTCATCCTAAAAAGGGACCTGCATCCATGTCTTTCACCAACCAGGAAGCTCATGGAGTTTCCATGTCCACAGTCTTAATTGAGGCCTCAGTATTTAAGCACCTTGATTGAATTATACCACCTTTCACTGAGGTCAGCTGATATCACTCAGGTGGACTTTCTGGTCTGGCCAGCCCTCTTTCCAGGAGGTACCTTATTAACATAAATGCTCAGATGTGGTCTGAAGGCCTTATTAAAGGCACTTCAATCACAGGGGGAAATTCCAAGGTTTCAGAGGTTATCTCTTGAGAACCAAGGATAAAGACCAAATTCTTTGGGTAAAGTTAAATTCTATACTCCATCCAACACTGTTCTGTTCTTATTTCACTTTGAAAGATGGCGTATCCTTGTTGCGGCCCAGCTTTAATACTGGGTACAGAGAATTTCTCTGCACTGGCTCAAAGTTCAAACTTAAAAAGATTTCCACTACCTCTTACTCTGCAAATTGGTGATTTCTATGGTGATGTATTTTCTTTAATGAGTATGTTCTGGAAAATTCCTACCACAGAAATCTTTTACTGAATAGTGTCTCTGTTCTTCCTTCCTCATCTTTCTCCCTCTTCTCATCCCATATCTCACTGTCTTTCTGTTTCCTTCTTTCTTCTCTGGAGGGGGTAAAAGCAATTTTATAGATGTTTCTGATTTTAGTTCAGAGATAACCTGCATATTTTAAGCGTTAGCTATGCGCTAACCTCATTTGATTACCTCAAATGAGGGGTTACCTCATTTGATCCTCACAATAGCCCTTTGAGCTAAACAGTAACATTATTCTCATCTTACAAAATAAAAAAGAAACTTCGAGTTTAGTTCCTTGACCAGGCCTGTAGTAGCCAAGTGACTGGGGCTGAAACCAGGACTGACTGAGATCCCAGCCCACCCTTCACAAGGACATTTTACTACCTCTAGAGCTGTGACGGAGTCCTGGGGTCATGCTGTAAGTTAAGCACTGGACTGCTAGCTACATGCTCAGCAGTTCAAATCCACCAGCCACTCTCAGAAACCCTACACAGGGTGGCTGAGTTGGAGATGACTTGACAGCCTACAACACAGCTGTGGCCAGGATAAGGCCTCAGAGAAAGGGTTTCCTCATTTGTTCAGAGCCATTCATTACACATATCTCCCACATAGCATTCCAGTTATAGGTTGGTCACATAGCCGCAGCGGCGACATAATCTTCTCAGTATCACCTAGAAAAACACCCTAAAGGAGACATTATTTTATAA
>NW_006408531.1:12869201-12872735 GCF_000296735.1 Chrysochloris asiatica
ATGCACTTTTTGAGGACTTTCAAGCCTAGTTAAAATTCAAAACCAAGCCCAACCCAATGGCACAGAGTATTCAATAGAAAACAGATCGATGTCACTTCTGATTAAATGGAAAGTTCCTTAAATGGAGGAAGAACTTAGGCAAGGAATATGAAGGCTCACTGGCATTAGTCATTCTAACAAGGTGTCCTGGGGTGTGGATATTGGCAGTGCTGTAAATGTGAAATGAACCAGTTCATGAGAGTTTAGCATGTGAGAAATCATACTTTGCATGGTGGTCATCTGCCCATGTGGATCATCTGTTGGTCAAGATGTAGGGGCCCAGGGCAGAGGTCAAAACTGGGCAAGAGCTCAGTGTGTGTAACAACCTCAGCTAGAAACTGGTCCTGTCTAAAACAAACTTGGGAAAAGGAGTTTGAACTGTAAGTCGACTCTAAAATTGGGCCATAGAGGGAACATTAATTTTTTTATGCTGCTAAAACTGATATACCATCATTGTGGTGGTGGTTAATGACATTGACTCTGCTCTGACTCATAGCAGCCCTGTGTGGGGATTTTGAGGAACAGCTGGTGGGTTTGAGCCACCAACCTTGCAATTAGCAGTCCAGTGCCACACCAGAACAACTCATTGTTGTCAAGTGATGTCGAGTCAGTTCAAACCAACCTTGTGTTCCAGTGCTTATCATACATCATCACTAATGGGTTGCATTAAAGACCAGAAATGTATTTTCCCACAGTTTAGAAGACTTGGAGTCTGATTTCAGGGCACAGTCTCTAGGAGAAAGCTCTCTCTATGTCATCTTTGGGGGAGAAGACTTGTCTCAGTTTGCACAGCCCTGGTGCTCCTGGGTTCCTTGTTAATTTTCACATGTACTCGATCTTCCCCAAAAGTCCTGGTGTGGTGCTTTGGGATAATGCACTGAACTGAAAGGTCAGTTTGAATCACAAGTCGATTCAGAATCACCAGCCACTCCTTGGAAACCCTATACAGAATTGCTATGAATTGGAAACAACTCCATGACACTTAACACCAACAACAATACTGATACTACACAGAAATACTAGGTGTTCAAATACCAAGTGAGGTGCAATTTTATAAAAAAAAGACTTGAATTTTAAAATACAAGAACATTGTGTTGTTCTTAAATGCTGTTGAGTCACTTCCAACTCATAACAACCCTATGTACCGCACAAAACACCACCTGGTCTTATGCCATCCTCACAAAGTCTGCTAAGCTTGAGCCCATTGTTGCTGCCACCGTACAAATCTATCTCACTGGGATCTTCCTCTTTTTCACTGTCCCTCCACTTTACTAAGCATAATTCCTTCTCCAGTGATTGGTCCCTCCTGATAATAAGTCTGAAGTATGAGAGATTTTTGGCTTGTAAGGAGCATTCTGGTTGTATTTCTTCCAACACATATTTCTTTATTCTTTTGGCAGTCTGTTTGTTGTTGCTGTTGTTGTTGATAGGTGATGTCTAGTTGGTGCTGACTTATAGTGACCTTATACAAAACATAAACACTACCTGGTCCTATACCAACCTCACAATTGTTGTTATGCTTGAGCCCTGCCATTGTGCCAATCCATCTCATTGGGAGGCTTCCTCTTTTATGCTGACCCTCTACTTTACCAAGTATGATGTACTTATCCAGGCACTGGTCCCTCCTGATAATATGTCTGAAGTATGAGAGACAAAGTCTGGCCAACCTGGCTTCTAAGGAGCATTCCGGCTGTACTTCTTCCAACACAGATTTATTTGTTCTTTTGGCAGTTCATGGTACTTTTAATATTCTCCTCTAACACCGTATTTCAAATACATTAATTCTTCTATGGTATTCCTTATTCATTGTCCGACTTTCACATGCATATGAAGTTACTGAAAATAGTATGGCTTGGGTCAGGCATACCTTAGCCTCATACATCATTGCTTTTGAACACTTTATAGAAGTCTTGTGCAGCAGATTTGCCCAGTGCAAAAGGTTGTTTGATATTTTCATAGCTGCTTCCTTCAGAGATGATCTGAACAAAATGAAGTCTTTGACAACCTCAATCATTCCTCCATTCATCTTGCTGCTATTTATTGGCCAGTGTTGAGGATTTTTGTTTACTTCACATTGAATTGCAACCCATGCCAAAGGTTGTAGCCTTTGATCTTCATTAGTAAGTATTTCAAGTCCTCTTTGCTTTCAGCAAGCAAGATTGTATCATCTGCATGTCACAAGCTGTTAATGAGTCTTCCTTCAATCCTGATGCCACATTTTTCTTCACATAATCCAGCTTCTTGGATTATCTGCTCAACATACAGATTGATAAATATGATGAAAGAATACAACCCTGTCTCACAGTTTTCCTAATTTTAAACCATTCATTCTTCTCTTGTTCTGTTCAAATGACTGCCTCTTGTTCTGTGTGCAGGTTCATCCTGAGCACAATTAAGTGTTCCAGAATACCCATTCACCACAATGTTGTCCATAGCTTGTCATTATCTAAACAATTGAAAGCCTTTGCACAGTCAATAAAGCACAGGAAGACATCTTTCTGATATGCTCTGCTTTCAGCCAAGATCCATCTGATGTCAGCAATGTCCTCTGGTCCTCTGGTTCCATGTCCTCGTCTGAATTTGGCTTGAACCTCTGGAAATTCTCTGTCAATTTACTATTGCATGTGCTTTTGAATTATATTTAGCAAAATTTTACTTACATGTAATGTTGTCCAATGATATCCGCATTCGGTTGGGTCACTTTTCCTTGGAATGGGAACAAATATGGGTCTCTTCCAGTCAATTGTCCAGGTAGCTGTCTTCTAAATTTCTTGGCATAAATGAGTGCCACATCAGTTGTATTCTATTGATTCTATTCTATTGATCAATTTTTATTCTATTGATTCCTGGAGCTTTGTTCTTTGCCAACGCCTTCAGTGCACCTTGGAATTCTACCTTCAGTATCATTGGCTCTTGATCATACACTACCCCTTGAAATGGTTAAACATCGACCAATTCTTTTTGGCACCGTTACTATGTGTATTCTTTCCTTCTTTTGTTTTTGATTTCTGCATCATTCAATATTTTGCCCAAAGAATCCTTCTATATCGCAAATCAAGACTTGAATTTTTTCTTCATTTTCCTCAACTTGATAAATGTTGAGCCTGTTCTTCCTTTTCATTATAATATTTGACTTTATCTTCTTGAGTTGCCCTTTAAACTTTTCTATTCAACTTTTTTACCTACTCATTTCTCCCATTTGCTTCACCATCTTTACACTGGAGAGGGAGTTTCAGAGTCACTTCTGAGATCCATTTTGGTCTTTTCCTTCTTTCTTGTCTTCTTAATGACCTTTGTTTTCTTCCTGTATGATATTCTTGATGTGTTCATTGGGCTTCTTTGTAGGTGTGTGGGTATTATCTTTCACAGACAGCACTGTACTTCAAGGTAGATCTAGAAATGTTCTTTTGATGATGAAGGCAATGCCAATTCCTCATATATATATGCCAGATCTTATATATATATGGAGCTCTGGTAGCGTAGTGGTTACGAATC
>NW_006408531.1:12872835-12874982 GCF_000296735.1 Chrysochloris asiatica
GAACCGACTCGACGCACTTAACAACAACAACATGGCTTAATGGCAGTCCTGGTGTGGCGCTGTGGGTTAATGCACCAGACTGCAAAGCCGTCTGAATTCAAGGTTAGTGGTTCAAGCTCACCAGTCGCTCCTTGAAAACCCTATACAGGGTTGCTATGGGTCAGAACCGACTCGACGGCACTTAACAACAACAGCATGGCTTAATGGGGAGTCCTGGTGTGGTGCTGTGCATTAATGCACAAGACAGCAAAGCCAGTTTGAACTGCAAGGTTGGTAGTTCAAGCTCACCAGCCACTCCTTGGAAACCCTACCCAGGGTCGCTGTGGGTCGGAACTGACTCGAAGGCACTTAACAACAACAACAACAACATGGGTTAATGGGAGTCCTGGTTTGGCTCTGTAGTATAAAGCACTGGACCTCAAGGTCAGTTTGAACCATAAGGTTGGCGGTTCAAACTCACCAGCCACACCTGGAAACTCTAGACAGGGTCACTATGAGTCAGAACGAACTCCAAAGCACTTAACAGCAATAACATGGTTTAATGACTGAAGCTTTTAAAATAAATTTAGATTTTAATTTCTTGACAAAGAAATATGTTCATAATATATATGTATATATCGTTCAGTGGACAAAGTTGTTGAGTGCCGTCAAGTCAGTTCTAACTCAAAGCGACACTGTACAGGATTTCTAAGGGAGCAGCTAGTGGGTTTGAACCACTGGCCTTGTGATTCGCAGTCCAGTGCTGATCCTACAGGCCACACCAAGAATCCATTAAAGCTTATAAGTAGACAAAGTTGCTATTGTTTTTAGGTGCTATCAAGTTGGTACTAATTCATAGCAACCTTATGCACAACAGAACAAAACACTGCTCGGTCATGCACCAACCTCACAATCGTTGCTACACTGGAGCCTATTGTGGCTGCCAGTGTGCCAATTCATCCCCTTTGAGGTGTTCCTCTTTTTCACTGACCCTCTCTTTACCAAGCAAGATGTCCTTCTCTAGGGAATAGTCCCTCCTGATAATGTGCCCGGAGTATGAGAGATGAAGTCTCGCCATCCTGGCTTCTAAGGAACATACTAGTTGTACGTCTTTCAACACAGATTTATTTGTTGGTTCTTTTGGCGGTATGTGGTACTTTTAATATTCTCCTCCAACACCATAAGTCAAATGCGTCATTTCTTCTATGGTCTTCCTTATTGTCCAACTTTCACGTGCATATGAGGTTATTAAAAATACCATGGCTTAGGTCATGCACAAACAAACATCTTTGCTCTTGAACACTTTAAATAGGTTTTCTGATCTCTACTTTAAAGAGGTAAAGTGGACAAAGTAGCTCACTGAAAAAGTATGTATAATATGTTTACAGGCTTGGAAACCATATACGGGATTGTTATGAGTCAACACCAACTCTAAGACACACAACCACTACCACCAGGGAGTTCCTGGTGGTCCAATTAGTTTTACACACTCAACTGCTAACCACAAATTTGGCAGTTCCAATCCATCCAAAGCAACCTTAAAAGAAAGACCTGCCGATTTACTTTTGAAAAATCAGCTATCGAAAACCTTATGGAGCACAGTTCTACTCTGACACCTAGTGGGAGTGAGTTAGAATCAATGGTAGCTAAGACACTTTGGGGAAAACACATCTGAGCAAGCAATAGTTCCTTCCTTGGGAAAGTACATAAATAACTACAAAATGCAGTGTGAGAGAGGGGTTATATCTTTTGGGGTTCTTCGACTTGAAAAAACACAAAAAAGATACCCTAGATATATTATGATTTATTAAAAGGGTACTAGTCACTCATGGATAGCTAAAGACCTGCCCAGGAACCACCATAGACTTTTAGGAGAATAATTGTTTTTAATATTTTTTAATTGCTATCAAATAAAACTATACACAATACAATCATGCACTTTTTTTGTTGTTTTGTTTTGTTTTGTTTTCAGTCATGATAACAGTTATTCACTAATGAATCTTACGAATCTTATCTCCATCTCTTTTCACTAGACCCACCTAGACAAGATGACAGCTATTCAAGTTCAAGGGGAATCTTTCCCCCCATACTTTTAAACTAAATTCCCTCCTGAAACCTTGTAAGCCAGTCACTTCGTGCCTTTATTGCCCCCTCATTTTAGGTAGCCA
>NW_006408531.1:12882701-12888345 GCF_000296735.1 Chrysochloris asiatica
TGTTGTTGTTGTTATGTGCCATGGAGTCAGTTCTGACTCATTAGGGACCTCGTACAGGGTTTCTGAGGCTGTAAATCTTTACAGGAGCAGAAAAAGCCTCATCTTTCTCCCGTGGAACAGCTGGTAGTTTTGAACTGCTGACCTTGAGGTTTGTAGCCCAATTTGTAACCACTAACTATGCTACAGTATATTTATAGATAATGTATTTCTAGAGCTTAAATCAATGTCCCTGGTAGAGATTGCATAGAAAATTGCTCAGGAAAAGAAATGTTATTTTCCATATTATTTTAAGAGGCTCCAGGGAAGGAAGCAAACAAGCAAAACTGTTTTCTAGATTCATTTATTTCTAAACTACTTCATAACTTTAAATATTCAAGTCTTTTGTGAAATTGGACTTACTTGTTATTTGAGCACTTAGTATCTCTTATTAAAGTGCTTTTTTTATTTAGAAATAATCATCCTGTTTCATGGAGTATAGCATCTTAGAGTTTTCCAAATGCCTTCAATGAAAATACTTGGTTTGACCTTTGCAATGTGGAAGATGGAGAAGGTATTTTGGCAGGCATATTTGGATGAGGGAACTGGAACTATGAATTGAAATGATTTGTCCTGGGCACTGGTCACATGACTAATGCGTGGCAGAGCCTGGGTGCAACTACATATATACTAAAACAGACCAACAGCACCCAACAACAACAACAAAACTTTGAGTTCAATTGAGCAAAAAATATGATTAACCTATATGTTCAAGCTTTACATAAAGAAAACAATAAAATGGAAAACATAAAGGCAAAGAATTTTTAACCTTATGAATATCTGAAAAATGGTTGGAATTATCACTTCATGAAAAGTAGCACTGACTAATTTAGAAAAATTTAAGTGTGAGATTATTAATAACTAAGCAGATTTTGTTCCTCTTCACTGCCTGCTGGAATACTTGTTGAATTTTTTGCTGCAATGCAAGGAGATGTAACATTCTGCCCAATAGCCAGAAGAGGGCAGTATCCACAAACAAAACAGAATCTGGGCTCTACACAGGGAGGACTGTTGCAACTGCACAGATCCTGTTGCAAATGTTTATGAAGTCACCTTATACCTCGTTATCTGTAATAGCATTAGCAATAAAAATCAACACAGTAACTTGGAAGAAAGGATAGAAAGAAGAAAGGGAAGCTTTATTATTGATTAAAAACAGCATGAAAGAATAAATAAGAAAATATCTCAAAACACTAATTGTTGTTAAGTGCTGTCAAGTCAGTTCCCACTCATAGTGACCCTGTATAGGGTTTCCAAGGATCAGCTGGTGATCTTGAACTGCCAACCTTAAAGTTCAAACTGACCTTGCATTAACCCACAGTGCCACACCAGGATGCCTCAAAACACTTACTGGTATCAGGCATTGTGCTACATGTTATAATGCCTGCTTTAAAGGGAAGGGACACCAAAGTATGCCTCTAACTAGCCGTAATCTTTGCCCCAATTTTGTAATGTAACCTTTATTGGTACGTTATTTTTTTGGTAGTTCGATTCCACCCAGAGGCTTCAAAACTGTCAATCAAAATGACAGTGAGAAAATCCTATGGAGACTTTCAACTCAGTCACATGGAGTCGCTATGAGTGGACAATTTATGGCGTACTACCACAAAAGCAAAATAAATACTTAAAATCACATGCACACGCAAGAACAGACTCTTTCAGCTCTTAGGTGGCGGTGACTCAGTATGAAAAAGAGTTGTAAGTATCAGATGAAGGAGAGCAACAAGAACAGCAGTATGTTCCCTATGGACCTAACATTGGTATATACACAGGAACAATGCATTTCTAGTGTTCATTCAGATGGGAGGTGTATATCTTTATATTAAGTAGTCTCTAAAGGATCAGAAGAAAAAAATAATACATGTTAATTTATAAGAAAGAAAAATATTAAACTGAAAAATGTATCCAATTATAAATTAATTTCTCTCCCTATAGACCCAATATTCAACTCAGTTCACTTCTCTAGTGTTTGCTGAGCTAAATAGGTTTATTAAGCCTGGGGAAGAGAGGTAGAGAAGCAAGAAACTAAATGTGATAAAATGTCTAAATGTCAAGACAAATGTTTATAAGCAAGTAGTATAATAAGAGAGGAATTTCTGGTGTGGTGCTTTAGGATAAGCTCTTGACCACTAACCACAATGTCGATAGATCAAACCTACCAGCCACTTCTTGGAAACCCTATACAGCTATGAGTCGGAACCAATTCGATGGTACTTAACAACAATAAAATAAGAGAGGAGGAATTCTGGTGGTTGAATGTGCAGCTGCTAACCAAAAGATTGGTGGTTTGAACACAGTAGTGGCTCAACTTCCGTAAAGAAACCCTTTGGGACCATTCTACTCTTTCCTATAGGGACACTTATGAGTTGGAATTTACTCAGTGGCAATGTTTGTTGTGGTTGTTGTTGTTCTATGCCATCAAGGCCGTTCCGACCCACAGCAACCCTGTATAGGCTTTCCGAGGAGCTTGAACCACCGACCTTGCAGTTCAAATGGCTTTGCAGTCCAGCACATTTACCCACAGCGCCACACCAGGATTGTTTGTTATAGGAGCTCTGGGAGCGTAGTGGTTACAAATCAGGCTACTAACCTCAAGGTCAGCAGTTCGAAACCACTAGATGTTCCATGGGAAAAAGATAAGACTTTCTGCTCCCATAAAGATTTACAGCCTCAGAAACCTTATGCAGGGTCACTATGAGTCGGAACCGACTCCACAGTACTTAACAACAACAACAACAAAGATTTACAGCCTCGGAAACCTTATGCAGGGTCACTACAAGTCAGAACTGACTCCACGGTACTTAATACCAACAGCAAGGGAGTGAGATGAGGCTTGAGAGTTTCAGGTAGATCAAACACAGGTATGGAGTAAGATGTATGGAATGTGTTTTGGATAATGGTGCGGCTTTGTTTCCAGTGTTTGGACTATGCATCATCCATGGAGTGCAGGCAGGGTGGAAAAGGTGCAGGAACAGTCTAGAAGGTACAAAAGTGGAGAGAGGAATTTGGGACGAGTTGCCTAGTAGGCTTTGAATGTCACTCTAAGGAGTTTGGACTGCACATTCATGGTCTTAGGCTTGGAATGTATTCTGTAAACAAGGGAGGTATAGTCAGTGTTCATTACCGAAAATTTATACTATTATGAGTGATAAGACATTCTCCCCTAAAAATAAACTTGTTTATATATTATTTTATTGTAGAAATATATATGTAACAAAATTGTTTATACTTTTCATGTGAAAAAGAGGTAGGAGTCTTTGGTTTGGGACTCAGATAAGTGTTTTCAGTAAAACATGAGAAAATTCTAATTTTGTCTGTTTGAAGTCGGAGATCTTGCAGTTTAGCTGGATGGTCTGAGAATTTAAACAGGCCATTTAGAGGTATGCATAGTCACTATAAGAAGGCCTGGTAGCATGTTGTTGTTGTTGTTGTTGTTAAGTGCCATCGAGTCAGTTCTGACCCATAGCGACCCTGTATAGGGTTTTCAAGAAGCGGCCGGTGAACTTGAACTGCTGACCTTGCAGTTCAAATGGCTTTGCAGTCTGACACATTAACCCACAGCACCACACCAGGATTCCATAGTGGGTTTCAAATTGGGCTGCTAACTGCAAGGTCAGCATATCGAATCTACCAGCTGCTCTGTGGGAGTAAGATGAGGCTTTCTGCTTCTGTAAAGACTAGAGTCTCAGAAACCCTAAACAGGTTCATTATGAGTCTGGACCAAGTACACAGTACAAACCACCACCTCCACCATAGTCACTAGAGGTGGGAACTCAGCAACATTGTTATATATGAGCTCTAGTGACTGTCAGATATGCAGTGGACTGTCAACCATACAGTTGGCAGTTCAAACCCACCAACTGCTCTGCGGAAGAAAAATTAGACATTTTGCTCCCATGAAGATCTGTAGCTTCAGATACCCTAGACAGGGTCACTGTGAGTCAGAACAGACTTGATGGTGTCTAATAACAACAACAATACAATTACATGTTAATGAAAAGATATCTAAAAGGATCCTCTACAATGTATTCCTCTCACCCAGTATGTTGTTAGTCCAGAGAATTTTCATAATTTGATGGTAATAGACTCATAAAAATATGAAACTGAGAACACTATCTGCAAAAAAGCCCACCATCGCTAACTTATTACAGCTTCCTTTCCCGACAGATTTATCAGCCCTGAAACTCAGTAGACTCCAGATCAAGGCCCTTATCTTGGACATAGTTCTCCCTATAATGTCTCCAGGCCCACCCATTACCCTTCCTCCTTCATATCCATGCTTAGAGTAGTGGTCACTTTCACACTAAATGATGATTTTTTAAAACAAAAATGTGATTTTATTTCTAATTCTGGGAAAATCCTGTCACTTGTTATGATAGATAGATAGATAGATAGATAGATAGATAGATAGATAGATAGATAGACAGATTTGATCATTCCGACTAACCCCAAGATAATACTATAAAGCAAGGGTGGGGAACTTTTTACTGCTAAGTGTCATTTGGATATGTGTAACATCACTTAATCTAAATTTATGTTACTATGAAAAATGCTCCTAGATTTATTGAAGTTTGAGTCTCACCTGCTGTTGCCTTGGCAGGGCCAGAACAAATGATTTCCTGGGCTTATATGACCCATGGGCTGGACATTCTCTACCCCTGGTGTAAAGAGATCTTTGAAAACCTTGTCTTTTAGTAGAAGGAAAACTAGGATTGCCTCTTAGTAAGGAAAATTTGCAGTCAAATTTGTTTTTGCCTTTTCTTTTCTGATGTTATAAAGCTCTAGCAAGAATGGACTCACACCACTTCAAGCTCAAGTAGCTTAATGAAGTAGCAACAACAATACAACCACATTGTCGCGTAGCTGGCCCCCAACGCATGGCAATCATACGTGTTATAGTATAGAACTGCTGTGTAGGGTTTTCTTGGATGTAATGTTTATGCTAAGAGATCACTAGGTCTTTCTTCCACAGTTCCAGTGGGTGGGTTTGACCACCATCCTTTATGTTAATAGTCAAGTAAACATTTCTTACACCACCCAGAAACCATTAAGGTAACAACAATTCTATGTAAATTTTAAACAAGAGGTTTTAAACAAACTTTAAACAAAATTGCTGTTGTTAATTTGATAGCAAATCTGATAGACCTTTCAAATCGACTTGTAAGGGTTCCTTCTCAGAGACTGCCCCCTTGACTGTGAGCACACATCCAAAAGTCTGTCTGAGTGTCCAACTTAATTCAGATGCTCTGCTTGTTCTCTTGTTTTAGCAATTACAAGAACCAATGCTAGAATTTCTTAACATTGAAAAAAATGAAAATCCTGGTTCTTTCCTCATATCCAGACTTTCAGTTATGCCTGGATCAATTTGGTGGTTCATTTATGTGTTTGGCAAACAATTTAGCAAATGGCTGGTAACTGACATTTTGAGTTCACCAGAAGCACCTCAAAAGAAAGGCCTGGCAATCCACTTCTAAAAATTCAGTCATTGATACCCTATGATATCAGTCATTGATGCCCAAGCACCTCAAAAGAAAGGCCTGGCAATCCACTTCTAAAAATTCAGTCATTGATACCCTATGATATCAGTCATTGATGCCCTATAATATCA
>NW_006408531.1:12888702-12891854 GCF_000296735.1 Chrysochloris asiatica
TTCTACTTTGATACACATGGTGTTGCAGTGAGTTGGAGTCAACTTGTCAGCAACTGGTACTGATTATCTGTGGTGCAGTGAATAATATAATGTCTCTTCTAGCCATATAGTTCTATAAACTCCCACCAAACAACTTTATCTTGATGGGTCTGCATAAGAGAATGTGGGGCTAGTGTTGATGTATTATGTGATTCAGTTGTTAACAGGGCTAATTGTGATGCGATCAGTTTTGCCATCCTGGAGTCCTAGTGTGGTGCTGTGGGTTAATGTGCTGGACTACAACATCGATTTAAACCAAAAGATCAGCAGTTCAAGCTTATCAGCCACTCCTTGGAAACCCTATACAGGGCCGCTATGGGTTGGAACTGACTAGACTGTACTTAACAACAACAACAAGCTGGGCATATAAAATAAGCCATGTCCAAAGCAGAGGAAGGATCTTACTACCATCAAAGAAGAAGTGACAGGAGTGAAGCACGTTCTTTAGACCCAGAAGTCCTTGCACACTGAACTTCCTCGACCCAGAGACAGAAACCAGAAGAATGACAGAGGAAGAGCAGCAGCAGAACCAAAAACCACAGCGTGAAACAGAGCAGTGGACTTCCCAGTCCATGGAGCAAGTAAAACTGGGCGGGAGGCTTGCATGCAGAATGGCATGCCTCCAAGCACTTAACTGAGGAAGCTAGGTTTGCTGAAACATGGAGCTAGAGCCATGTGTCTTCATGCTGAGGCTTATGGTGGAATGGTGTGCCCTGTGAGTATTTATCAGCAGCACTAAAAGAGGTTTGTAACATTGTCTGGGCAGAGAAAGGCTTTTCTGAAGCCACAACTGAGGAGAGGCTGTCCTATCTGGAAGAACAGTGCACTGAGCATTTCTGACCCTGCCTTGTAACCTGTTAATTTCCCTAAAAAACCCACAACTCTGAGTATGGTGCCTGAGTTCTGTGCAGCCATTGCAATGGATTATAGTACCGAGCTGTGTAGAGAGTGCTGTGGGAGGGGTAGTTATTGGGGCCGTTTGGGGTTTGGTTTTGTTTTTTCATTAGCCATCATGGATCCCTCTGTGAAGTATAATACCTAGAGAGGGAAGAAATAGACTGGTAAATAGAAATACTCTTTTCTTAGTGATTACTTTACATCTTCATTTGATTTTTAAAAGGCAATATAAAAAAGTAGCATGCTATAAATATCAGTTTTCTGGACAATTAAAAATTCAGATTTGATGATAGTTACCTAATGTTTCGTTCTCTTTTTGTTCATACAGCATGTATGTTAAGGGCACAATATGTGAACAGATGGAATATATGGCAGGGGACAACTAATTATCATTAAAGACAGGGGACCCATTGTCTTTTCATAACCCCCATCCATCTACCTCCATTTCTGTCACCATGGTACCTAGCGGTTCAATTATTGAGTGTTGTGACTAAACAATTAAATAAAATCAAATTGGTATAATGCTGCTGCTCGGTGTTCATGAAACTGTACTTGGACATTTTCCAGAACATTAAAACCTTCTCAATGATTGCAGTTGTTAAACTTTTACTGATAGGAGAAGTGAGACTGCAGGGACTTCTGTGCAAATTATTTCGTTTACAGATGAGGGGAGTGAAAATGGCATATTTTAAATTACATTATGGACATAATTGTAGTTTCTAGCTGTAAGGACCCATTCTAGAATGCCTCAGAGGTTTGTGCCCAGGGAACATTATAAAAAGTATGTAATTTTTTACCAATTCATATCATACACAGCATGCTGGAGATTTCGAAGAATGGACATTCTTTACAGACTTGGATGAACTTGAGCTTCTTCTCAGAGCAGCCATTTCCCAATAGACTTGGATGGAACAAACCCAGGAAGTACTGAGCAGCACGAAAGCTCTCAAATGTGACCTGTGAGTTGGTCCTTGAATTTCTCAGGCAACCTGAATCAAGTCCCAGGAGAATACTCAAACTAGAAGAAGTGTCCTTTACCCTGAACTCATGGGTTATAATAAACTAAACTAATTCTGATTACATAAAAGCTATTCATCAGTTGAAATATATTCACATTAGGGTGACCAACATGTAGAATGACTGCTGGGACCTTCATCCCAAAGCCTTTCTACACTGCTCTACTGACTTGAGAGCTACTGTAGACAGTCAGGAAACAGCTAAGGAGTCTCTGAGTTCAGATGTCAGTAAAGGCAAACAGTAGTGCAAGTAAAAATCTAACAGCGCAACTAGCAAATGTGGTCGATGTAGGAGAGGTGGAAGAACGTTTTCTCTAGGCATTCCACCTATATAAATGTCCTCATTCCATACAAGAGGATAGTGAGGTCCAGACAGGATAAAAAACTTACTTACCTAAAGCCATCCAGAGAAAAGGTTAAAAATGGGGTCTCAGATTACCTTGTTTCAGATTACCTTTGGCAACAGTGGTACTAAACAGACTTCTTTTAGAACACAATGTGAAAGGAAAGGGTGTAGAAATCCTCAGAAAAGAATTTCCTGATGATAAGCAAACCAAAGTCTTGCCATCCTCACTTCTAAGGAACATTCTGGTTGCATTTTTGATCTGTTTACTTTTCTGGCAGTCCTTTGCATATTCAATATTCTTTGCCAATACCATTGTTCAAAAACATCAATTTTTCTTCTGTCTCCTTTTTCCATTGTCCAGATTTTGCATATTTTTTTACTCTTAACTCTTAAACTGTAGCTGAAAAGAATCTAGTGTAGGGCCTACGACTATTAGTTGGAATTAGGTTGTTCAGTTTTTAAGTCCTTTCCACCATTTACTAGCTATATAATCTGAGCAAGCTGTTTAACCTCTTTGTGTCTCAATTTCCTCATCCACAAAATAGACATAATAGATATAACACAGAGAACTGTTAACATGGATGGGTTCATGGATGCAAAATATTTAAAACAGTTGTTGTTGTTGTCAGGTGCCATCGAGTCGGATCCAACTCATAGCGACCCCATGTACAGCAGAATGAAACAATGTCCGATCCTGGGCCAACCTCACTACCGCTGCCACACTTGAAGCCATCAATGATGCCACCTGGCCAATCCATCTCATTGGAGGTCTTCCACTTTTTCTCCGACCCTCCACGTTACCCAGCATGACATCCTTCTCCAGCGACTGTTCCCTCCTGACAATATGTCCAAAG
>NW_006408531.1:12897489-12900417 GCF_000296735.1 Chrysochloris asiatica
ATTGAAATGAAATGAAATACGATAGGATGAATGTAAAGCTAATGTTCTCCCATGTAAACTATCACATAATTCACAATAAAAACTTAAAAAAAAAAAAAAAAAAGAAAGAAAGCCAGCAAAGCTAACAAACTGCAGCAGAGGTTTGTACCACCCAGAGACTTTCACCATGTTCTTGCTGTTAGGTGCCACTGAGTCCATTCTGACTCACAATGACCTTATGTATAACAGAACAAAACATTGTACAGCCCTGTGCCACTTCAACTATTTAAAAAATGTTCGTAAGACCTGCTCTGTATCTGGATAAGGAAATCAGCTTTCTGTTTCTTTCCCTTCCCACATGCCTCTCTTTACTCCTGATTTGGACTAGAGTTTAGATTGTAGACTTGGTGAGGTGGCATAAGGTTTTAGCCACACAAAAAATGGGAGAGTATTACCTCAACTTTCAACATTCTTTCACATAAATCATTAGGTGTTTGGTCAGCTGGTCTCTTTTCCAATTCTTGGAACTTGATCCTGGAGACAGAAAACCAGTGAGATCATAGGGCAGGCGTCATGCCCTGGGAGAAGCAATGAGAAGTCTGCTGGCCTAGAATGAGTCTAATTTCCATATGGGTTTATGTAAAGTTATATGAAATAGTGACGGTGTTAAGGAATCTTCATTTCCAAAAGCTTCCCCATAATCTCTGGGTAGATGCTCTTGATCTCCAATTATTTACTCCTCACTTTTCCAGTGATGACTGCTGTGGGATAAAGCGCTGGACTGCCAGGTAGGTTTGAGCTGCAAAGTTGACAGTTCAAATTTGCCAGCCGCTCCTCGGAAACCCCATACAGTGTCACTATGAACTGGAACCAACTTGACAGCGTTTAGCAACAACATTTCCATATCACAAAGTGAACATTAGGGGAAATCTATCATTAATTTAATTCTACTAGGATATAACTAAGCTCTCGTAGCATAGTGGATACGAATCGGGCTGCAAACCACAAGGTCAGCAGTTCGAAACTACCAGCTGTTCCATGGAAGAATGATGAGTCTTACTGCTCCTGTAAAGATTTACAGCCTCGGAAACCTTGTACAGGGTCCCTATGAGTCAGAAGCAACTCCACGGCACATAACAACAACAAGGATATAACTGCTCTTTTTTTCTATTGGAGGGTTTGAAAGCCAATTGCATGTTTCCTCTCAGCTCCATACTTGTTCTTTCCCACAACCAACCTTACATAAGAAGAAACTGCATTTCCCAGGATCCCTTGTTCCTTGATCCCAGTCCTGCTTAGATAATGAGAGGAATGGTGGCAGATTAAAAGAAACAGGTGTTCAGATGCATCCTATGGCATCTCCAGCAGAGATTGTGTTGCTTTGTGACTTCAGTTCCCACTAGCGAGCCAATGTTTCTGTGCTGTGTTTCCACCAGGAATCCTCACCATGGTTCTAAAGAAACAAAAACAAAGCCAATGGCTATAGGGTTGACTTCATTCTAACTCATGGTGGCCCCATGTGTATTGGAGCAGAACTGTATTCCACATGGTCTTCAACAGCTGATTTATTGGAAGTAGCTTTTCTTCCAAGGTACCTCTGGGTGGATTTGAACCTCCAATCTTTCAGTTAGCAGATGAATATGTTAATTGTTTGCATCACCCAGAGACTATCACCAAATAGTCAGGTGTCATTGAGTCGGTTCTGACTCATAATGACCCTTTGTACACAGAACACAACACTACCCAGTCCTGCCCTGTACCACGTCCACAATGTTGCTGTCTGAGCCCACTGTTGCAGCCACTGTGTCAATCCATCACACTGGGGGTCTTCCTCCTTTTCTGCTTTACCAAGCATGATGTTCGATACTCCAAGGACTGGTCCGTCCACATAACACGTCCAAAGTACCTGAGACAAAGTCTCATCATGCGTGCTTCTGAAGAACATTCCAGTTGTACCTATTCTAACACAGCTTTTCCATTTTTCTTTCAGTCCTGGTACATTCAATATTTTTTCAGCAATACCATAATTCAAATGCATAACTCTTCTGCATTTATTGTCCAATTTTCAGATGTATGTGAGGCAACTGAAAATACCATGCGTGGGTGTACCTTTGTCCTTAACATTTTAAAAAAGTCTTTTGCCCCAGATTGGCTCAGTGTAATACATTGTCTGATTTCTTGACTTGTGCTTCCATATGTATTGATTGTGGATCCAAGTAAAATGAAATCTTGACAATGTCCATCTATTCTTCATTTATCATGATGTCATTTATTAGTCCAGTTGTAAGGATTTTTGTTTTCTTTACACTGAGGTGTAATCCATACGGAAGGCTGGAGTCCATGATTTTCATCAGCAAGTGCTTCAAGTCCTTTTCACTTTTAGCAAGCAAGGATGTGTCACCTGCATATCACAACTTGCTAAGAAGCTCTGATCCTGATATGTTCTTTTTAACATAGTTAGACTCCTCGGATTATTTGCTGAGTTTACAGATAGAATAAGTATGCAGAAAGGATGCAAACCTCTTGCATACCTTTCCCATTCTTAATTATGTACTCTGGTAGTGTAGTGGTTACGAATTGGGCTGCGAGCCGCAAGGCCAGCAGTTCGAAACTACCAGCTGTTATGCAGGAGAAAGATGAGGCGTTCTGCTCCCGTAAAGATTTACAGCCTCAGAAACCCTGTACAGGGTCACTATGAGTCGGAACCAACTCCACGGCACACAACAACAACAACCTCCTGAAATGGTTAAACATTGATCATCTTTTTGAAGCAGTGACTGTGCATATTCCTTCCACCTTCTTTTGGTACTTCCTGAGTCATTCAATACTTTGCCCTTAGAATCCTGCAACATTTCAATTCGAGGCTTGAAAAGTTTCTCGAATTCTTTGAATTTGAGAAATGTTGACTGTGTTCTTCCCTTTTGAGATGACCTCTAGGTCATTTCATTT
>NW_006408531.1:12901347-12911613 GCF_000296735.1 Chrysochloris asiatica
CCAAAGTAAAAACATATAATATATCAAGGATCCCAGAAGTCCTTCTAAGTGCTTATTCCCATTTATTACCTTCTCCAAGGATAAATACTTTCCTGACATCTAACACCACAGATTAGTTTTGCTAACTTTTGAATTTTACATGGAGTTATACAATCTACATTCTTTGTATCTGGTTTCATTTGCTCAGCATTATGTTTGGGAGATCCATCCATGTTACATGTAGTAGTAATTTGCTTATTTTCATTGTATAAAGTATGTAATTGTTTTCCACAATTTATTTCCCATTGGTGGACATTGGGGGGAGGGGGGTTCAGTTTGGGGTTATTATGAATACTGCTGCTATGTGCATTCTTGTAAATGTGTTTTATAAACATACACATGTATTTGTGTTTGGTATATGCTCAGTTTAGGAGTAGACTTGTTGGGTCAAAGAACGTGTATGTAATGACTAAGAAGTCAGTTGCTTATTGAAAGGTGTGTGCTTCGAACCCACAAACAGCTCAGTGGGAGGTAAGACCAGGTGACCTGCTTCCATAAAGAGGGCATCTCAGGAGGCTTTATGGGGCAGTTCTACTCTGTCCTATGGAATCACTGTGAATCAGAATCAAGTCAGTCCATACAACAACAGCAAGATTGTTGTTGTTTTGTGCTGTGGAGTCGGTTCCTACTCATAGCGACCCTGTACAGGGTTTCCGAGGCTGTAAATCTTTACAGGAGCAGAAAGCCTCATCTTTCTCCCACGGAACAGCTGGTAGTTTCGAACTGCTGACCTTAAGATTAGCAGCCCGATTCGTAATCACTACGCTACCAGAGCTCCTTTAGCAGCAAACTAGTGCCAAACAATTTCCCAAAGGACTTGCTCCATTTCATACTTCAACTAGCAGGGCCAGCTACTTAATGTGTGGCACTATGGGTCAATGCACTGGACTACAAGGTCAGTTTGAACTGTAAGGTCAGCGGTTCAAGCTCACCAGCCACTCCTCAGAAACCCTATACAGGGTCACTATGGGTCAGAACTGACTTGACAGCACATAGCAACAACAGCAAGTGCAAAATGAAAATATGGGACTGTTGTTCAAAAAGTAGGGCAAAGGTCCTATCAAATGTACTAAAATAGGAAGTTTTTCTCTTCACAATCTCTTGACTTGTCATGGTCCTTTCTATTGACCAATGCTATTCTAAGAAACAAAAATACCTTTTTAAGTTTTCAGCACAATTTTTATCAATCTGAATATTTCACAATCCCAGTTTTTCAAAGCAAATTTAAATGAACATTTAACTCTTGTGTAAAATAATAAAAATTGTGTGACTTTTATTTTGTAGCTCACTTACACGTACATACTTCATTCTTACAATAACTGTAAAGATGTTACAGAACACAAAATCAACTCTTTTTATTTCACTTCTTAACACACACTCATTCTACCAAGGTGCTTTACTTTGGCTTATTGATAAGAATGGACTGAAAGGGGGCAGGCTATGGCTGCCTTATGGTTCCCTTTCTTTTAGTGTAAGAGGAAATAACACAAGTTAGATAGGATCCAACATCTAATCTACCTACCTATTCTGACATGAAGGCATTTTATTTCTCGGTTATTGTCACTTTTAATAGGTAGCTTTATAGAGCTGCCAATAAACTAGCAAATATTTCTTGAGCACTTAGTTTCTGTATTTCACTATGTTGTTGTTGTTGTTGTTGTTGTGATGTGCCGTAGAGTCGGTTCCGACTCATAGCGACCCTACACAGGGTTTCCGAGGCTGTAAATCTTTAAAGGAGCAGACCGCCTCATCTTTCTCCCGCGGAACAGCTGGTAGTTTCGAACTGCTGACCTTGCGGCTCGCAGCCTGATTCGTAACCACTACGCTACCAGAGCTCCTTAGTTTCTGTAGTTCACTATAGTAGTAATTATCTCTAAAAACCACCTGCTAAAACAGTTCTCAACTCACTGTAGTAGAAAGCTAAACGCAGTTCATCCTTAATAAAGGTGGTTGCAGATGACTGGAATCTTGTGCTTTTCCTAGACATTTAAGATGTGTGTGCCACATCTTCTAAAGGCCAGTCACAGAAGCTGAAGCACTAATACCGCACCTTAGAATCTTTCATGTCCTGCCTGAGTACCTCACTGACCACCTTGAGCCCAAGAATCACCACAGGAGTAGGGAAGACCACCGTTCCTGGTGCTCTGACAGCACAGGTCCAAAATGAGCAATTGCCCATCTGTTGTATAGCTGGGGTTTGGTCTTTGTTAATAGAGTAGCTTTAGAGACATTACATCAGCTGAGTGCTCACACCTACAGGGTCATGGATGGCCTCATTAACAAGAGACTAAAAGATGGCCTTGACTTTAAATACTATGAGTGTCTTGTCCTTCAGGAAAGATCCTTTTTGACTGGGCACAGGTCTAATATTCTACTTTACTCATCACCTTTTATCTATCTCTGAAATGCTAACATTACTAAAATAGGACGTTTTCCTGATAAACCAGAAGAAAAGAAAAGATACCAGAATCTCAAAAGATAACAGAAATAGTAAAAATTAACTTTACAGTGGTTGTAAAGTATTTTTATAAACATTAGCTCAATCTTGTTGAGAGTTTTGAACATTGTTGAGAGATTCTGCCCACAAGAAGATGAGGCCTGCAAGCACATTCCTCAAACAAATGACTTTGGAATTGAAATGAGGTAATATTTTAAAAACTTTTTCCTCTGGTGAAAGCAAAGCCCTTTCTCTTGATTTGAGTACTTGCCATAGTTTGGGGAAGCCCTCAGTGACTTACCTGTAGGATCTAGTTTCATTCTGATGGTCACAGAGGAGACGACATTAGTCTTTCCGATTATGAAGTATTGGGCTACTTTTTAGTGGGTTGGGAGAAATTTTTCAAAAATATTTGCCCAGTTAAAAAGTTGAATTATTTTGCTTTCATGAGCTCAGTCTTATTTTATCAAGTGCTTTTGTTGTTTATCTTCACAATGAGGCTTTGTAAGTTTACATGGCTCAACAGTGAACTACATGTATAATACAATGATAACAACAGGTGAACTTGGTGACAAGCCTAAGTTCAAAACTATGGTTCTTAATACATGAGTCTATTTACTTTTAACTTAACATAAAATAAATTTTTAGACTTTTTGTTTTTAAATTTTTACTCTATTAACCCCAGTGTCATATGTAGTAGTAAGAATTTTTTAATTACCATAAAATCTGGACATCATTAGCAAATTTAAAAAGAAATTTAAACTGACTTTAGGCTTACCTAATCCAAAATGAATTTTATTTTGATATGTACTGTTTTACTGTAAAACAACTGATTCTTTTATTTTTTAGACATAAGTGAATATCTTCACAAACTTCAAAATAATGGCAATGTTGTTATTGTTAAGTGCTGTAGAGTCAGTTCCTACTCATAGTGACCCAGTGTAGGGTTTCCAAGGAGCAACTGGTGGGTTTGAACTGCCAATATTGAAGTTAGCAATTCAATTCTTACCTTGCAGCACTATACCAGGATTCCATAATAACAAAATAACTTATTAATTCATTTATTCATTAAGTTCTTACTGAGCATTTATTCTTCCTAACACTATGTTAGAGGTAATGATATAAAGTAAGACATGGTTTGTAGTGGGCCTTTCATCACATGGAAGCAACAACTTATTGAGCTCTTTATGTTTAAAGGGTTAGACTCTAGTAACTTTAATGCTGAGGGATAAGCTACAGGTTTTCTATATAATAATAACTGACATCATATGTGTGGATGGATAGATAGATAGATAGATAGATAGATAGATAGATAGATAGATAGATATAGATGGTCTGAGACTTACAGATTATTTAAGCTGCATTTATAACCCTCCATTTGGTTTGTTTTGTGTACATTTTATCATTAATAAAAAGAGTCTGGGAAGCATAATGGTTATGCTTTGGGTTGTTATCCTCAAGGTCAACAGTTCGAATTTAACCAGCCACACTCCATGGGAGAAAGATAAAGCTTTCTGCTCCCATAAAAATTTACAGTCTCAGAAACCCTATACAGGGTCGCTATGAGTCAGAACCAACACCACCACCAACACCCTTAGTAAGGAAGGAGTCCTGGTTTAGTGCTATAGGATAAGCACTGGACCAAATGTCAGTTTGAACTAGTAGATCAGCAGTCCAAACATACCAGTCGCACCTCAGAAACCCTATACAGGGTCAATATGAGTCAGAACCAACTGATGATGACCTCTTTTTCCAGAAGGTCTGCGTCATACATCTCCTTCAAAATATGTGGGATCTTGAAGATGAGCAGGGCTTGATGCATTGCTACCATACACTCCAAACCATGAAGAAGGTACCTCTGGCCTTTTTTCTTATTGTGACAAAACCGTATGAAGTGGCAATTATATTTCTTTATTTGTTCCTTAATTTTCTCATTAAAAAGAACCAGTCAAAATAAGAGGGCCCGTGGCTTTTACATCTAATCAGTCTGCCTCAGCAACAATTTCTCTGTCATACAAATCAATAATGCCCTCTTCTTTCTTTTTCGTAACAAAATCAAATAAGATGTTGACCAGCTCTTCAAGAGTCTTCTCCAGATCATTGCTAAGGGTCAGGACTTCTGCTTGGTCACCGATTTCATCCATTCTGCATCTCTACCCTTCCTCAGTTATATCCTCTCCCTGGTCATCATCATCCTCTTCTTGCACAGCATTGTTGTTGTTAAGTGCCATTGAGTTGATTCCAACCCACAGCGACCCTGTATAGGGCTTCCAAGGAGCATCTGGTGAGATTGAACCCCACATGTTGCAGTTCAAATGATTTTGCAGTCTGACGCATTAGCCCACAGCACCACACCAGGGAAGGACTAATTACATTGGGAGGCCGTGGTGGTGGTTTCTCACTGCTGAACACAAAGCCATTTTCCTTGTCTTTGCCCTTTCTGTTTTTCTTTTCCTTTTCTTTCTTTCCTGTCCCATTGTCATTATTCTCAGGTGGGTTTTTTTAGAATGAATGTGCAGAGTTTATGATGTGTGTCAAGCGTGCTTCAACAACCCCAGGTTTTACAAGACTGACCTATTGTTTGCTTCATTGGATTGACATGCAGATCTGTGTCAGAATTCTCACACTCAGGACAGAGGAAAAAGTTTTTAATGAATCTGTTCAACATATCTGACAGCTTTTTCATCTCATAAGATCTACTGATAATGTAACAGTCATTCTTAACATCAAACTGGGTCTGTGCTCCCATCTCACAACCAAAATATTTGGTGGGATACCACAGAGACCCATTAAGCACCTTTGCAACGTCAACTATGTTGACTGTAACTGTCTTGGTTCCATTTCCTTTATCCTCAGCCCTGTCAATGACATGGGGCATGTTGTAGTGATAGAAATGTCTAACACACTGCATTTGAGGTTGACAGATATTTTGGCTTATTAGTGACATTCCCAGTAAGATGAAGAGATCTTTGATTGCACCTTTTTTGGTATCTTGTATGGAGAAGAAGAGATGACATACACGATGATTGCAAGAATTCTTCATCTCTAAGATGGAAATATTTTCACCACTGAGGCTGTAAGCTTCTTGTTTGTGAGCTATGTTTCCTCAATACAGGTACCAATGGCTGATCACCAGATTGTTTTCCTCAAGTACAGAAATAAGCCCTATGCTGCTCTCCTGGGATTGGGATGAAGTGCAGTGCATGGTCGCCTAGATGAGGGTGGAAGTGGGCAGGCAGGCCGGTGCTGACGATGAGCATGGGCGGAGTCCCAGCGAAGTCCAGGGTCCACACCCCTCAGCTCCAGAGGAGCTAGTAACCTCTGGAACGTTCTCACTCTGACTCTTTCCTTTTAATTTAATTAAGAAACCTATTTTGAACAACTATTGACTATTAATCAATTATTGTTGTTGTGAAGTGCCATCGAGTCGGTTCTGACCCATAGTGACCCTGTATAGGGTTTCTGAGGAGCAGCTGGTGAGCTTGAACCACCGACCTTGCAGGTCAAATGGCTTTGCAGTCTGGCGCATTAACCCACAGTGCCACACCAGGACTCTATTAAGTATCAAAATAAGACCTTCAGTAAGGTCTTATCCTTCAGTACCCAGGTAGGATTATCATTCATTGCAATGACCACAAAGAACTTGGAGACAATACTCAGAGTTGTGGGGTTTATTGGGGGAAGTTAACAGGTTACAATTCAGGGCCCAGTTCTTCCAGTCAGGACGACCTCTCCTCAGTGGTGTGCACAGGCAGGCCTCTCTCTGTCCAGGCAATGTTACAAATCTCTTTTAGGGCTGCTGATAAATACCCACAGGACACTCCAGCACAAGCCCCATTCAGAAGGGACTCAGCTCTAGCTCTATGGGTCACCAAATCTAGATCCCCCAATTAAGTGCCTGGAGGCACCCCACTTTGCAAGCAAGCCTCCTGTCCAAAGTCACTCCACTTTACTTGCTCCATGGCTTAGGAAACCCATTGGTTGGGCTTGTGCTCTGGCTGTTGGTTCTGCTGCTGCCCCTCTGCCACTCCTCTGCTGTCACAGCTTTCTGTCTCTGGGAAGGGTAACTTTAATGTGCAGACAGCCCTGGGCCCAAACGACGTGCTCCTTTCCTGGTTCTTCTTTGAAGAGGTGAGATCACCCCTCCTTCTTCTGAGATGGTTCATATTATACATGTTAGAGGTTCATGTTTTTACAATTACAGTTAGCTCTGTTAACAATCACAATTGAATCATGTCATTCTATCCATATCTTCTCCCAACTTCCCTTGCCCCCACCCAGCAGGGCAGAAATGTAGTTTGGTAGGAGTTACAGACTATGGTTTCAATAGATATTAGATAATTCACAAAGAAACAGTATCACTTTGGGAATTCAAAAATAATGAGGAAGTAAAAATATATGAGTCTAATAACACGGGCTGTATGTTACTTGGGTATTTCTTTCCAATGTCATGGCATATAGATATTCAATAGAATATTTAATATATTTATCTAAATATATTAATTTTAATATTTAATAGAATTTAATAGAAAGTTTTTGGATTTCAAATAAATGAGTAATTCGATGAATTGACTTCAGTGAGAGCAACAACATTGTAGTAATGCTCACTTGATGTATACAGAAAGGAGAAAGGGTTTAGTCTGGAAAGTGTACAGATTGTGGGTGATAAAGGAATTTGGTTTTCAATATCAGAAGAAGCTGCTAAGAGGAAGAAGGTAGACAAAAACATAGTCAAGATGAGGTAGTATGAAGCAAGGCATGGGAGAGTGAGGTGCACAGTCTGGTGTAATTCCCTTTGGAAAGTTAGTGGAAATATTTGCTATCCCTAGTTAGTGAGAAAGAAGCTCTGGTAGCATAGTGGGTTATGAGTTGGGCTGCTAACTGCAAGGCTAGCAGTTTGAATCTACCAGCTGCTCCCTGGAAGAAAGATGAGGCTTTCTGCTCCTATAAAGATTTACAGCCTCTGAAACCCTATACAGGCTCACTATGAGTTAGAACTGATTCGATGGCATACCACCATGACCACCATCAGTTAGTGAGAAAGAGCCTGGTGGTACAATGATTAAGTACTCAGCTGCTAACTGAATTGACTCAGTGGCACCTAAGAACAACAAATAGTGAGAGCTTGATTCCTCTTAATGACATCATTCTTCTGTGGAGGACAAGAAGCCAATCTTTTTCCAGCTTGCTTGTTGTTGTTGTTAGTTTTGTTTCATGGCAACCCCCTGCACAACAGAGCTCCTGCTTCATCTTCACAATCCTTGTTGTTGTTGTGTACCTTCGACTCATAGTGGCTGGTGGGTTTGAACTGCTGACCTGTGGTTAGTGGCCCAGTGCTTCTCCTATAGCATCACACCAGGATTCCTTGGTATGCTCAAATCCATTGTGCAGTTACTGTATCAATTGAGCACCTTCCAACCTAGAAAGCTCATCTTCCAGCACTATATCAAACAGTATTCCGTTGTGATACACAGGATTTTCACTGGCTACATTTCAGAAGTAGATGCCCAGACCTTTCTTCCTAGTCTGACTTAGTCTAGAAGCACCACAGAGTTGATGCTGCTGTTATTTGAAATATCAGTGACTTATCTTCCAACATCATAACAACACACAAACCACCATGTACGACAAACTAACAAACAGGTGGTGGTCTGGCTTTCTAGAAGAAGTAATTTCTCACCTTTTTACAACTTACTTAGTGTCAGTATTGGAGAAACATATGACTAATGAAAAAGCTGATATTCAAAACTGTTAGATGGCTTGCCCAGGACACTCAGATAAGCTGGTTCTGTATCTTGTATGCTTTATCCTGAAATTTGCCCATAGGAATTCACAAGTAATTCTTTGGATTATTGACAAAATTTGAATATATTACATCTCAGAAATCAGAAACAGAATTCAGAGGGTCTGTATTACATCGAGTTTTACAGTGTCCAAAAATTTCTCTCCTCCCCTAAATTATTTGTCAATAAATTTTTTTAAAACTTTAGTGTTATCCAGGCACACTTTCAAATGATCCAAATCCATTTTGAACAGTTATTTACAACCTCCTGCCAATTACCATTTCATAACAAGCATGAAGTTAACATTTTTAAGAGAAAGAACAACCTCACGAGTCAGACAGCTATGAGGAAGAGATAGTCAACCTTCTAATAAAATAGTAATGCTGCAAGCTCAGCGACTCATAAAACATTTATAACCTTCAGCCAGTAAACTATAAACAAGAGATTTAAGTATTGCTGCTTGTTGAAATGGAGGGATGCTGGGTGTAAACATCACCCAATTAGCACCAGATGCATGTGCTAGGGTACAGGGTGAGGGGTCCTCTACCAACAGCAGGGCTTGATTTTGTAGTTAATCAAAGGTATATGGTGCCTTTTTGCTATTTTCATTTGGCACCTGATCATTGAAACTGAAATGAATAAGTGAGGACAGAAGGAACTGAGCTGGGAAGATTGTCTTTCCCAACCTTAGTTGCAAATTACATGAAACAATGTAGTTTACATACTTAGTACTAAGAAAGACTCAATGAGAGACATGCCCAAGCATTGTGGATGCCTAGCGCAGGTGCCTTTCTGCTGATCCTATTTATTACTGATCACAGACTGAGTGCTGTGGGAGATGAGGAGGGGAAGAGTTGCACCAAGTTTTTCAGAAGTCAATCTGTGCATAGTCAGTGTATGTATGTTTCAGACCAAGAGCTAGAGAAAGTATTGAATTGTTGGGAAGTCAATTGACTTAGCCTTTCTGTGGCTCATTTGCCTTATCCATAAAATGAAATCCTTTCAAGGTGTTAAATGTGAACATACCAAAATACAACATTAGATCAAGTTTACTATGTGAAAGGCATACAATAATTTGTGAAGATGCACTATCCTTAAAGACTGCAGAGCCAATGGCTCCTTTTCCTTATCAATTGAGTCTGCAACCTTGGCATTGTGTTTTTGTGTATAATCCCTTCTGCCAAAACAAACCTGTTTCTGAATGCTTTCAGGTTGTGGACTTATTTCTCAGTTCAGGGACATTCTCGGTTGCGCTATGTATCTATCATACACTGAGTTCTCTGTTTTGAAATTGCTACATCTGTGCAGAAGTTTGAAATCTACTCTTTTTTGTCTGGGCCATGTTTGTTTTTTTTTAAACTACTCCATGTTTTGAGTATTTCAGCATGCCTTCCAACTCATTAAATGTCTTGTCTAGCTCCATTTGTTTTCATTTTGTCTAATGACAGTAGTGATGATTATTTTCATTGCCAGGAATTTTTCCTGATTTTTCATGTTAACCAGCTTTTGTTTTTCTAGCCCCTCAACAACAACAAGAACACTCTTATTTAGGATTTCTCTGTTTTGTTCCATTTTCTATGTTATTTCTATTCTTTCAGGAATGAATTCCTTTTTTTTAAAAAAAATGTTTTATTGTGAATTATGTGATACTTTACATGGGAGAACATTAGCTTTACAGTCATCCTATCAAATATCGTTTCATTGTCATGGTAACAATCCCTTCCATGCATCATCAACCAACTAAAAGGTATACGCTGCAAGCCTGCCTCCCTGTTGTCAGCACACAGCCCCTCTCCCTCTCTGGGTTCAAAGTCCCCAGCCAGTCCATCTCTCCACGTCATCTTCTCTGCCTCCATTTCTGGCATCACTGCTTCTCTGGGTAGGGTCCCACTCTCTGTTCTTCTCCCTTGATGGTCCCAGGGACCTCCACTCTTACATTGCAAAATTAATCACTCCCCTTTTTGCTACAAAACACCTACCTTTACATTTCCAACCCTCATAGTCAGT
>NW_006408531.1:12912628-12916969 GCF_000296735.1 Chrysochloris asiatica
TTCTCTCCCCCTCCAGTGTCTATTTTATAATGGTATGCAAGGGAAACCAAGATTCAAAAGACAGCCAAGCATCTTAACATTATTTCCCCCCTTTTACCCATTCCAACCATGTCTCAATCCCTGTATCCCAGAGCATCGGGCAACATTTCATTCTGCTGTGCATAAGGTTGCTATGGGTTGGTTCTGACTCGATGGCACCTAACAACAAGAAGAAGAAAGTTGATGTGACCAAGTAGCTTCTTTAATGCTGACATGAGATTTGCAAGTTCAGACTACTCTGTGCAGTAGGTCTTGAAAAGTAAGTAGAAAGAGTATTAAAAATAGGAAGACTAGCTTAAAACTATTAAGCTGGACATGGGCTTGGGGGTGGGGGTAATGAGAATCACAGTGAAACACCTGTATCTTTTCCAGAAAGAGAGCATTAGGGTAAAACTGGGGCAGTAGAATCCAGTTCTCTGAGGATGGTTCTTGCTGGGAACCATTGAGTAGATTTTGACTAATAATGATCTCATGTGGCAGAATAGAAAGTAATCTTTATAGAAGTAGGATTCTAAATCTTTCTCCAGTAGCAACACTGGGTAAGTTCAAATTTCCCACTGTGTAGTCCCATCAGAACACTTAACCATTGTTCTACGTGGGCCCCTTTCTCTGATGACTACTAGGGATTTTTTGTTGTTGCTGTTGTTAAGTGTGTTGAGTCATTTCCGACTCATTGTGATCCTACGTAGGGTTTCCGAGGAGCCCCTGGTAAATTTGAACTTGGCTGCAAGGTCGGCCTTGCAGTTAGTGCTTATCTTACAGTGATAGAGAATAAATTAAGTACCTTTTGTGCCTACCTTGGGCTACATTTTGGTAGGATAAGCCTTGAGGTTTTCCTTACATTCATATATGTCTTCTCTTAGTGTTCTTTTATCCAAGTGATTTTCAGTCTCTGTGGAGTTTTGTTAATCATGATGTTTGCCATTTCCTCCTCTTCAGCCAGTGCTACCCAACTTCCAAACCGAAACCATGTATGGAACCTTAAGAGAGAGGAGATAGCAGTAGAGCCCTCTGTGAAGGACCAACCCTCTGCTCTCTCACCTCTGCCACCTGGAGTCCTGGAGTGCTTGTACCTGCTTTATAGTCTCACCTAGGGAGTCCTGTTACTGGGCCTGCCAGAGTATAGGCCCAGGATAGCAATCCTGGTTCCTCTTCTTCATCAACATTCATACCAGTCTTCTGTCCCGCTCCTTCAAAGTCTGCCCCTGTGATTGATAAAAGATAAAACTGGATCTGTATGTGAGGGGGCTTCAGAAAAATTCATGAAAAAAAATCCCTTATCATTTAATTCCATTTTTCCACTAACTTTTTGATGTCTCCTTGTAATAATCCATAGTAATATATCAGCAACCATGTATAAGGTTTCTGAGGCTATAAATCTTTACAGGAGCAAAAAACCTCAACGTTCTCCCTTGGAACAGTTTGTGGATTCAAACTCTGCTGACCCTGTGGTAAGCAGCCCAATGTGTAACCCATTACATGACCAGATCACTTATAAAAATGACAAAAACCTAGCAAATCAAGTGAGAAAATATAATAGAAAGGTTGAAAGAGAGATTTGTAGAGTTATAGTATAAAATCAAAAAAGATACATAAGGTCATTTTTGAAGTGTTCTGCTCACTATGTCAAAAAGACAGGATATTAGATTTGCATCTCAGCTTTTTGATCTATTGGGAGTGAGCCTATCTGACTTAGTTCCTTATCTGTGAAATAGAGACATTAATACTTTTCTCTCAAAGTAGATAGAAAGATTAAAAGTGATGCACGTGCTGAATCCATCCAAGAACTGAATATATGATGTTGCTGTGTTAAGTGCTGTTTAGTTGGTTCCAACTCAGTGTGACCTTGGATAGGGTTTCCAAAGAATGGTTGGTGAGCGTGAGTCACCAGCCTTGTGGTTCCAAATGATCTTACTATCCGGTGCTTATCCTACAGAGTCACACCAGGAATCTTGATGATAATGATTATTTAATAGCAGGTAGGTTTTCCTTAGAACCCTCAGGTGCCACTAATATGATTATGAGGTTCAGAGATTTAATGCTAAATACCCATCATTCATCTGTGACCTTGTTGTACTGTGGTGGCTTGCCTATTGCTGTGATTCTGGAAACTGCACCGAGTGTTTTAAATACCAGGACGGTCACCCATGGTGGACAGGTTTCAACTGAGTTTCCAGATGAAGACAAATTAGGAAGAAGGATAGAGGAATTACTCCTTAATATTTAGACACTAAAAACGTTATGAAAAGCAGTGGAACACTGTCAGAACCAGAATATTGAGCTTGAAACATGATGAGAGCAGCAGAACACTGTCAGCTGAAGTGTGCCAGAAGATGAGGCCCTCAGGTTCGAAGGCTTTCAAACTATGACTGGGACAGAGCCGCCTCCTCAAATAGAGGTAACCATACTAACATAAATGGAAAATAGCATTTGAGACCTTCATTGGCTGATGGGGTACAACTCAAAATGAAGAGAAACATCTGTAAACACCCATTAATAACCAGAACATGGAATATATGAAGTATGAATCTAGGAGCATTGGAAATTGTCAAAAATGAAATGGAATGCATAAGTAAGATGACTGTACACATGGACTTCATCAGATGGATTACACAGAAATCAAATTGACTACATCTGTAGACAGAGACTGTGGAAAAGCTCCATATCATCAACCAAACCAAGGCTAGGGGCAGACTGTGGAACAGACCATCAATTGCTCATATGCAAATTCAGGCTAAAGCTGAAGAAAATTAAACAAGTTCAAGAGTGCCAAAACATGTCCTTCAGTATATCCCACCTGAATTTAGAGATCATCTGAAGAACATATTTGATGCATTACACACTAAAGACCAAGACCAGAGAGTTGTGGGGTGCCATCAAGAATATCCTACAGGGGAAAAAAGCAAAAGGTCATTTAGAAGACAAGAAAGAAGGAAAAGACCAAAATGGATGTCAAAAGAGACTTTGAAACTAGCTCTACAGTGTAGACATGCTAAAGCAAATGGAAGAAATGAGGAGGTAAAGGAGCTGAATAGAAAATTTCAGAGGTCAGGTCTAGAATATTTGACTTTGTCAAATATTATAACAAAATGTGCAAAGACCTTGAGTTAGAAAACCAAAAGGGAAGAACATGCTCAGCATTTCTCAAGCTGAGAGATCTGAAGAAAATATCCAAACCTTGGCTTGTAATACTGAAGGATTCTTTGGGCAAAATATTGAATGATGCAGAAAGCATCAAAAGAAAATGGCAAGAATGTACATAGCCATTGTACCAAAAAGAAATGTTCAATGTTCAACCATTTCAATAGGTAGCATCAAGAGCCAATGATTCTGAAGGAAGAAGTCCAAGGTGCATAGAAGGCATTAGCGTTGATGGTATTGATGGAATACAAATTGAAATCTTTCAAAACAAACTGATACAACACTGGAAGCACTAACTCATCTATGCCAAGAAATTTGGAAAACCACTATCTGGCCAACTAACAAGAAGAAATCCCTATTTGTACCCATTCCAAAGAGAGGTGACCCAACGAAATGTGGAAACCATCAGATAATACCACCAACAGCACACTCAAGTGAAATATTGCAAACGACAGCACAAAAATGGCTGTAACCATACATTGACAGGGAACTTCCAGAGGTTCAATCTGGGTTTAGGAGAGGACGTAGCAATGAGGAATATCATTGCTGATGTCAGGTGGATCATGGTTGAAAGAAGAAAATACCAGAAAGATGTTTACCTGTGCTTTATTGACTACACAAGGCTTTCGATTGTGTGGATCATGACTTGCTTTGGACAACATTGTGGAAAATGAGTATTCCAGAACACTTAATTGTGCTCATAAGGAAGCTGTACATAGACCAAGAGGCAGCTGTTCAAAGAGAACATGGGAACACTGGTTCAAAATTACGAAAGGTGTGCACCAAGTGTTGTTTTCTTTTACCATGCTTATTCTATCTAAATGCTGAACAAATAATCCAAGAAGCTAGATTATATGAAGAAAAACCTGGAATCAGAATTGGAGGGAGACTCATTAACAACCTGCGATATGCAGATGATACAACCTTGCTTACTGAAAACAAAGAGAACTTAAATTACTTACTGATTAAAGTGAAAGTCACAGCTTTCAGTCAGTATGGGTTGCACTTCAATGTAAAGAAAACAAAATCTTCACCACTGGACCAATAACCAATATCCATATAAATGGAGAAAAGATTGAAGTTGTCAAAGACTTAATTTTGCTCAGCTCAACCATCAACACTCATAGAAGCAGCAGTGAAGAAATCAAATGACATACTGCA
>NW_006408531.1:12919532-12923275 GCF_000296735.1 Chrysochloris asiatica
GCTATGAGTCCAAACCAACTCGATGGCACGTCCTATCCTTTTTCCACACTATACCAATGGTTCCTGTTATGGATTAATTGTTCCTAAAATATTGTTGGAATCCTAACCCCTATACCTGTGGGAACCCTATACAGGGTCTCTATGAGTCAGAACTTTTAGGGGAATCACCATTGAGGTGATTCCAACACATAGCGATCCCATGCACCTGATGTTCAGAACGTACTGTGAATGCAATGTATATAATGCAAAATATAATATATTTCATTTCCACAGTGTAATCAGCTCTTATGTTAATAAGGTCAGACCAATGTAGCATGTGTTCTAACCCTAACCACTTCAGAGTTATAAAAAGAGCAAATTGGGCACAAAAGCATCCACACATTGGGGAAGACATATGCCATATGTGGACCTCCCAGACCCAAGCACTGCCTGGGGTTTCCTTGGTTCTGGGAGGAACCAAGGTAGGAATTGACATGGCTGAAACCCTGATTTGGCCTAGGAACCTCCAGAACTGTGAGAAAATAAGTAGCTGATCTATAAAGCCACCCACCATGGCATTTGTGTTACAGCAGCAGAGGCAAACTAAGGCAGTTCCCATCACCCCCTTCCCCAAAATTCTCTAACAGAATCACAGTTTCTTTTAAGAGAAATGATTAAAACACATTTAAAGAAAAGTCCCCTGATAAAGCTGGTGTAGGAGGCCTGTGTCACTGCCTGTGGAGCCTCGGCCTTGCTCTCTGCACTAGCCCCTAAGACACTGACTAGAATCTTAGTGTTCTAGGGATCATACTTTACAAATCACCAAAGTTTTCTAACCAAGACTTGGAAAGACCCAGGAGTGAATGGGATGCAGTTGAGGTAGGATCTACTCTGGCTTCTAGCAGCAAGTGGACAAATTAGCATCAAGGAGTCTCTGTGGAGAGCATAGCAAGGTCTTTGAAGTCTGTTTTATGTGAGGCCAATTCTGAATAAGAGGAAGATTTCTAATTCTTTCATAGTTCAAGAGAGTATGATATGAATGAGGGTGGTAGTCGTTGTGTGCTGTGGAGTTGATTCTGACTCATACCCACCCTGTATAGAGTTTCTCAGGCTATAAATCTTTATGGGAGCAGAAAGCCTCATCTTTCTCCACTGGAAGAACTAGCTGGTAGTTTCAGACTGCTGATCTTGAGGTTAGCAGCCTGACTCATAATCACTACGCTACCAGAGCAGAATCAAATTTACTAAATTGTGTGCAAATAATATTAGATAGCAAAACATTAACAAGGCAAAACTTTGATCTTGGAAGGGTAGAGGATGGGAAGGGTAGAGGATGCTGTCTTTTTATACCACACAACTTATGGAGTGAAGTGGCATGTTCACCCGGAAGTCAGTTCTAGAAACCTCATCTGACAATACCACAGGCAGAACTTGGCTAGGAACACTGCAGCCCCAGGAATCACATATTCACATCCAGAGTGCTATGAACAATAGAACATTAACACAAAAGAAATCATCTCATTGGGCTGTAACCTACTGGAAAACAGAAAGAGAGAGAAGAAAAGTCATCAATTCTTGTGTGAAACTAGTTTACCATTCTAAGTTTTAATGTTATTTAATATTATTTTACATTGTAGAAGTGTGCAAATGAAATGTCACCTTCAAAGTTTACCCCCTTGCCTTTAAAACTTCTGTCTGTTTTTGGTTTCCCTTAAAGATATGTTAATAACTTGAACTGAAACTATCCCATGAAGTCATCATTAAACTAAAGTTGATAAAAATGTTTGCCTCAAGTATGTTGTTAAGTGCTGTTGAGACAGTTCTGACACATAGTGACCCTGTTCAGGGTTTCTAAGGAGCACCCTATGGGTTTGAAATGCGGACCTTGTGGTTTGAAGTCCAGTGCCACACCAGGAGTCCATATAGTATATGGTATTCTTTCCTATGTCTGTAATAGATTGAAGAAACACTTTCAGATAGACTGAACTATCCGTAGCATAATATACAGTAATGATAATAATGTTTTCATGCTTATTGCAAAGTAGTAGTCTTTTTTTTTTTTTTTTTAATCTAATCCAAGCTTTATTAACAGAAAGCAAGAAGTCTGGAGGACAGAGAGAGTAATTTTTCAAGACCATCCTGTCTATTATGAAGAACAGGCACATCATATAGGAAAAGTTACATTTGGATGTTCACTCAATCTATTTTAACAACAAGGTAGCATTCTTTGGAAAAGGAAACAATAAATCAATACATATCCTCAAACATTCTACGTTTAGGGAAAAGGAAACAAAACGTCTATATACTTTCTCAAACATTCTACCTTGAAGGTCTCAGCTGCTTAATTCCTGAGGTAACTATCAGGGTGGGTTTCAGCATGTCCTACTCTCCTTTTCCTCTTATCCTTCTAGGACTATAAGGCCATCTTAGCTAATTTTTTTTTTTTTTTAAGATTTTTTGTGAATTGAGTGACAGTTTACATGGGGGAACATCAGTTTTACACTCATCATTCCATTGCAATGATTACAATCTCCTCTGTGTAGTCACCAAATTGTTTATTCTTGAGGCAGTCCATGGTACTTTCAATATTCTTCGCCAGCGCCATAACTCAAATGCATCAATTCTTGCTCCGTCTTCCTTATTCATTTTCCAACTTTCACACACATAAGAGGAAACAAAATACCACAATTTGGATCTAGCACACTTTAGTCCTCAGACTGACACTTCCACTCTTTAACACTTTAAAGAGGGCTGTTACAGCAGATTTACCTAATGAAATACATCATTTGATTTCTTGACTGTTGCTTCCATGAGCATTGATTGTGGATTCAAGGAAAACGAAGTCTTTGACAACTTCAAACTTTTCTCCATTTATCGTGATGTTGTTTATTGGTCAAGTTGTGAGGATTTTTGTTTTCTTTACATTGAGGTGTAATCCATACTGAAGGTTCTATAGTCTTTGACCTTCATCAATAAGTATTTTAAGTCCTCTTTGCTTCCAGCAAACAAGGTTGTATCATCTGCATATCATGGATTATTAATGAGTCTTTCTCCAATCCCGTTGCCATATTCTTCTTCATATAATCCAGCTTCTTAGATTATTTGCTCAGTATACAGATTCAATAGGTATGATGAAAGAATACAACCTTAGTGCTGACAGAATCAGCAGTCAAGAAATCAACGTATTGCATTAGGCAATCTGCTGCACAGGAACTTTTTAAAGTGTTGACGAGCAAAGATGTCAGCTTGAGGACTAAGGTGCGCCTGACCCAAGCCATGGTATTTTCAATAACTTCACACGTATGTGAAAGCTGGACAATGAATAAGGATGACCGTAGAAGAATTGATGCTTTTTTGAGTTATGGTGTTGGTTTTCCTGATTTTAAACCATTCAGTGTCCCCTTGTTCTGTTCTAAAGACTGCCTCTTAGTCTATGTTCAGGTTCCTCATAAACACAATTAAGTGCTCTGGAAACATTTTTTGCAATGTTATCCATTGTTTACCATATCCACACAATCAAAAGCCTTTGCACAGTCAATAAAATGCAAGCAAACATTTTTTGATATCCTCTGCTTTCATCCAAGACCCATCTGACATCAACAATGATATCCCTAGTTCCATGTCCTCTTCTAGATCCAGCTTGAGTTTCTGGCAGTTTCCTGCCAAAGTACTATTGCAACCATTTTTTAATTATCTCCAGGAAAATTTTACTTGAATGTGATATTAATTATATTGTTTGATGATTTCTGCATTCCGCTAGGCCA
>NW_006408531.1:12927348-12936865 GCF_000296735.1 Chrysochloris asiatica
ACATTATATTGGGAGAAAGCCACATCCCCTAGGAAGCATCCTTCAAGTGACTGGCTGTTCATACTAACTCTCACAGCGCTAACTATACCAGTGTTAAGTTTCATAGCACATCTCAACTGCTAAACCTCTTGAAATCCTGGCCTAGTCAAGCTGACACAAAACCCCAATCATTACAGTCCACCTTTGTCAACTTGAAACCTATAACCTATATACATAATCTCTAAATCAAGAAAATTATAAAATCATACTTGAACCAAACATGTTATAACTAAAACATGTACAACTGAAAATGAATTGGCCCCATTTATATCTTACATCTCACAAATGAACAAAGCAAAAATATTTGATGCACACATACAAAACAAAACAAAACAAAAAATATATATTCATTTAAGTATCCAAAGGGAGCATCCTAGAAGCCAGCTGACTGCCCAGAGACACACGGCCTTACTCAGTCCATGGGCCCAGAGCCTGTAGTTGCTCTCTCCATGCCACCATCTCTGCTGCCTTTTCTGCTGTCACAGCATTTCCAGGCAGAGATCCTAAGCTCCACTCATGTTCTTCCTTAATGGTGGTCCTGGGATCATCTGTTCCTGAAATGAAGGATTACTACTACTCCCTTTTAGTTGCACATCTTCTGCAATTACTGTTTTGACAATCACAACTAATTCTGATAACAAATATTCACAATTAAATCATAAAATCATGTCAGCATCATATCATCCCCCACCTCCTTTCCCCAGACCCATCTGGAAAAGACAAAAACTATTCAATGAGGATTTTTCTTTGTCCCCTCATTCTAAAACTAAGCCCACCCATGAGAAGCTTATAAGCCAGTCACTTCATCCATCTATTGTTGTAATTTTTAAGTGCCATCAAGTTGATTCTGACTCATAGCATCCCTGTATTGGGTTTCTGAGGAGTGGTTGGTGGGTTTGAACTGCCAACCTTGCGATTCAAACTGACTTTGCAGTCCAATACATTATCCTGCAGCACCACATCACGAAAACCCAGTGCACAGAGGAGACAAGCATAGTCCTTAATCTGAAGAACCTTCCATTCTGATTAGAATTTTGAGCAATTGCATCCACAAACAAAATTCCAGTTCATCAAATTGTAGCAACTGACAAACAGTATCAAATAATTGCTCACAATATCGAGTATCTTTATCTTCATCTGGTTGAGTTCTGGTCAACTCAACCTTATACATCCAAGCTAGGTTACATAGGAACCAGTTACAAGTTTGGGGTTCACACACACCTCCCTGCACTTCAAACCAGCTGGCACCATCTCTGTCAGTCCTAGCCCCCATTAGACTAAAGACAGTGTCCATGGGCTCATGAGTTCACACAACTCCCTTATCTTCATTGTTGTATTTCCCCCAGTTCCACTCACAGGTAGACCTAGGTGGTCACCAGTGAGCATGCATCTGACCAGTTCCCTTTAACTTTTAATCCTAGAAGGAGATTTTCTCTGATGGGCCAACTTTCCTTGCCTTGATGCTTTCAAAAAGCCAAACTCTTTGCCCTTTTCCACTGCTTTCTTTCAATTATCAATCTCCATTTCTCCCAGCAGTTCTGGGTTGGTCTGCATGTCTTTTTAAATGCAAATGTACCAACTCTGAAGGTTCTGGGTGGGGCTCAGGATTCCACCTAAAACCCTATATTCTGTTGTTGTTGTTGTTACATGCCACCCATAGAGACCCTGTACAGGGTTTCCGAGGCTGTAAATCTTTATAGGAGAGAAAGCCTCATCAACTACCAGAGGCTGGTAGTTTCGAACTGCTGACCTTACGGTTCACAGCCCGATTCGTAACCACTATGTTACAAGAGCTCCTTACTCTACAAACGTTTAAAGCAATAAGGCTTTTTTTCCTAGGGAGCTTTTAACTCCCTTTTAGCAAATCCAATCAAGTATAGTCTGAAGAAGGGATTACAAAATCTCTGTAATCATAATTCCCAATATTCCTATTACACATGTATGTCTATTTTACAATAATATGCAGGAGAAGCCAATATCCATAAGGCAATCAAACACATAAATCTTTTAAAACACTCAAATTCAATCTTTTCCTCTACCTTGGACTAACCCCAATCAAATACATATGATCCTGGGCCTCTGGCAGGGTGGATTCCAGTAGGCCCAGGCCCCTTATCATTCATCCTTTTTTATCTTGTCATCTACTCCAGGCAACTCTAGTAACTGCTGCTCTCCCCACTTAAGAATTTTATCCCATGTCCCTCTGTCCTTTCTCTCACAAAACCTCATAATTTCATACCTTACAGCAGTTTTAGATTTGAGAGTGTCACAGAAGCCCTTGAACCATGGTCAAAGAAACTGAGGCCACTCAAAGAGGTGAAGCAGAGTTTCAGATTTTATTAAGCCGGCTGGTTCAGAGGAGCCAATTTCTCCAGATTCTGAGTCCCAAATATAGGACAGTACAGACTTATATGGGTTCAGGATCAGGGAGGGGTTAGGTTGCGGACCTGTTTGAAGCCAAGGGGGAACCAGAGGATTGTTTCCACTCAGTAACCTGGTTAACATTTTAGTTTCTCTCCTGCATGGAGAGGGCAGTGAATGTTTTTACCTTTTCCTGTTCACATAGTCTGGAGCCATTGCAATGAATCCTGTTCATAGCACCAACTGCTTAAACCAAGTGGGGACCATCTCTGTCTTTCTCTGACTGCACAAGAGGGAAAGAGGACCAAACTCAAATCTACCCAATGCCAATTCCTGTAAAATGGAAATCAGACATGCCTCCACTCTATACCAAAGCCTTTTAAATTGTCAGATTTGAGAACCAATTTAGAAAATTCATCCTTGTGATTTTGTTTCTTTCTAACCCCACTCTCACAGTACCACATGTCTTAGCTCAGGTTTTCTACAGAAGCAAAATCAGTGAAACATACATGTGTGAATATATATTGAAAGAAGTTTAATATCAAGGAAATGGCTTATAATTGCAGAGTTCCAAGTCCCCAGAGGAAGAGAGATCCTTTCCCATCTGTCCATTATATTGGAAGCAGGCCATACCCCCAAGGAAGCATTCTTTCAACTGATTGGCTACTCATAGCCAATCACCATAGAGCTAAATATGCCTGTATCAGATACCATGAATAAGCACATCCCAACTGCTGAACCTCTGCAAATTCTGGCCTAGTCAAGTTGACACAAAACCCTAACCATTACAGGTCATTAGTGTCTAATGGATCAAGTCTGTTTTTGAGATGGTCTCTAAATTCAGGTGAGATATACTCAATGTCATATTTTGGCTCTCAAAGACTTGTTTTAATTTTCTTCAACTCCAGCCCAAATATGCATATGAGTAGTTGATGGTCTGTTCCACACGTTGTCCCTGGCATTATTTTGGTTGATGATATGGAAATTTTCCACTGTGTCTTCCCATTGATATAGTCAATTTGATTAAGTTAATAGCAATCAAATAATATGAGTAGAGACAGTGAAGATGGTGAAATAATATGTTGTTGTTGTTAAATCGTTGAGTGGTTCTGACTCATAGTGACACTGTCTAGGGTTTCCTAGGAGCAACTGGTGGCTCTACCTAATATTATATAACTGGTCATTTAGAAATTGTAAATGGCTGTACAGTTGATTATGCATATTGCCACCAAAAACAAATAAAATATTTTTAAAAATAGTTCTGTTAATAAGAGGTTGAAGTCTCATGTGAGTGGGTAACTGTCAAACACATGTTTAAATAAAAGTCCTAATATGCTCTCAGGGTCCACATCTTTGGTTCTAGCTTCTAGCTCCTTTCCTCTAGCTCCCTCCACAGAAAAAGTAGTAGCAGTCATCACTATTTTTATAACCCGAAACAGCAAGGGTAATGTGGTCAAATGTAATGTAAAACAGAAATGGGAGTTTTAGACATCTGGTCTCTCATAGACCTATTGTGGCATTTTGAAAAAGATAAAGAAAAATTGGCCTTCATCGTTGCAAATAAGACAAAATTCATAATATTTATGAAGAACTAATAAAAGAAAAATGGTTATAATTTTTAAGGAAAGTAAACATTTAAATGTTAAACTTGTTTGGTCTTAACCTGTATTGTTGTTGTTAAGTACCCTTGAGTCAGTTCTGACTCATAGTGACCCTGTATAGAGTTTCCAAGGAGCGGTTGGTGAGTTTGAACCACTGACCTTGTGGTTCAAACTGACCTTGTAGCTGAGTGCTTATCCTATAGCACTACACCAGGACTCCTAACTTGTATTAACAGGGACAAAAATGTATGTGTTTTTATTTATTTTATTATTTGTTAAAATGACAAAGTTGAAAGGAGAGTAAATGTTATAAATTGAATGATGTCCCCCAAAAAGATATGTTGAAGTCCTAACCTCCAATACCTATGAATGTGATTTAATTTGACAATTGTGCCTTTGAAAATGTTATCAGTTGGGTTGACTGATATGAGGTCATACTCAAATGGTAGTTGGTGGTTATGTGTCCTGAAAAGTAGGGTGGATCTTAATGCTACATGGCTGATCTCCTTGTGAAAGAGAAGATACACAGAAACAAAGAGACATGTGGAGGGAAGATTGAAGATTATCATGTGAGGATGCATTGCAAGCCAAAGAACTCCAAGAAACACAAGGGGGCCACCAGAAGTAGGAAGAGACCGGGAGGGTCTTCTCCTAGAGCCTACAGAAAGAGCATGGCCTAGTCCATGTCCTGGATTTGGACTCCTAGCCTCCAGAAGTATGAGACCATAAATTTCTGTTCTTTAAAGCCACCCACTTTGTTATGGCAGCCTTAGGAAACTGATACTGTAAATCTACCCCTAGTTTACCATGACAAAGTATAGCTACAGAAACAGCCTTCCAACTTACAGGAGGGTGGCTATAGCATATAAAAGAGTTTATGTTCACTGCTTCAGTGGCAAACGCTACCTGTAATTATTTCCGTAGTGGGGCTGCATAAAACTTGTGTTCCATTTAATCTTTCACTAAACAATTTCTATATTTCATGTAATGGATTAGAACGAAAATGGAGATAGTTCATCAACACTGATCTGTAGCATAAAAAAGAGTGGCGAAGCCCAGGGTATGAGAGTGCATAAAAATGTTTTGTGTTCTGACCAGTACATTGCTTTAAAAAAATTTTACAGTCAGGCCCAATTGTTCATTCTTCCCATGCAGAAGATACTCACATATTCATTTTTAAAAGGGCAAATCAACCATAATTCAGTTTATAAACTGTGAAGCTGGTTGCGAATGTCTGGATGAATATTCATTAGAATCTCTTAATCTGCCATGGACTGTGATTCATTAGGCATATGTAAATATCACTCACTTTAATTGCCCCTAAACTGACTTAACATAATATTGTCATTAGCAAATTATTAGTTATTTGTGTAACTAATGGTACATTATGGTGTGCCTGTTAAATCTACAAATATATGATTACAATTATGATGATGTTTTATGCTGGGGGTTTTCTAAACTATTTGATGAAATATAATGGAGTCAAATCAAATCTGGTATGTTAATAGGACAGTTGCGGAACTTTTTCTGCACCTTGGTGCTGTTATTATATCCCAGTTACTCATTCTTCCTGACAGTTGATTTGCTATAGGTTCTTTCTATTTTCTTGTCTGCACCAACGGTCTTCTATGTTTCCACATTTCACCCAAAGGGCTTAATCCCTGTTTCTTGGTTTTAGAAAAAGTAACATTATTTTTTCAATAATGAAACCGTTAGAAGTGAAGCAAACAATATAAAATGAACCAAGGTGTTATAGAAGATTTTCCTAAATGTTGATGTAAGGGAATAGCAGAAGTACTGAATTTAACCAGTTCCTAGGAGTTGTACTTGGCATGGTTATATTTGGGGGAACCAGCATTTCACCTTTATAAATTCATGACATAGTAAGCTGGATTATATCACTTTCCTCCAGAATTAGTGTCTAAAAAAAAAACATGCTCCTGCCCAGGAGCCCTCTTGAATTCTTAGTATTCCTCTTTCTAAAAATTTTATCCTCCCCAAATGCTTATTTTTTTTCTTTCATTGACAACCACATCATATAGAAAAGGAATTTCTCTAATTTCCATCACCATAGTAATTTCAGGAGGTTTGCTTTTCAAAAGCAATTGCTATCTTCATCACATACAGTTGGTACAAATTCATTGAATAAAGGTGATTCACACACTGGTGAGGATAGTGCAGGACCAGGCAAGGTTTCCTTCTGTTCTACAGAGTCTTGCTATAAATAAGAACTCACTCAATGGCACATTGATAGGAAAATTTACTATTACTATATTCCTTTGTTGTTTTTGTTAGGTGTCGTCCAATCAGCTCAACTCATAGTGATCACATGTATAACAGAATGAAACACTTCTCAGTCTTCCACCATCCTCAGTATCATTATTATGTTTACTGTAATTGTTGTAGCCACTGTATCAGTCCATCCTGTTGAGGGTCTTCCTCTTTTTCACGGACTCTCTGGTTTATCATATATAATGACCAGAGAGTCCTCCTGATAACATGTCCAAAATTCCTGAGATGAAGTCTCACCATCCTGATTTCTAAGAAGCATTCTGGCTGACCTTCCAAAAGATTTGTTTGTTCTTCTGGCAGTCCATGGTATCTTCTGAATTCTTCACCAACACCATCATTCAAAAGCATCAGTTCCTCTTTGGTCTTCCTTTTTCATTGTTCAGTTTTCATATCCACATAAGACAATTGAAAATACCATGGCATGGGTCAGGCACTTCATCTTCAAAGTGACACCTTTGCTTTTTTAACACTTTAATTTAAAGAGATCTTTTATAGTAGATTTGCAATACGCTGTATGATTTCTTAACTGCTGTTTCCATGGTTATTGATTATAGATTCAAGTAAAGTGAACTCCTTAACATCTTCAATCTTCACTCCGTTTATGAAATTGTTTATTGGTCTAGTTGTGAGAACTTTTGTTTTCTTTATGTTGAGGTGTAATCCACTTTGAAGGCTTTGATCTTCATCAGTAAGTGCTTCAAGTCCTCTTCCCTTTCAGCAAGCACAGTTGTGCCCATTGCATATAACAGGTTGTTAATGAGTCTTCCTTCAATCCTGATGTCTCATTCTTCTTCAGATAGTCCAGCTTCTGAGATTATTTACTCAGCCTGGAGTGGAGCTGTAGGATCAGCACTGGACTGAGAAACACAAGGTCAACAGTTTAAATGCACCAGATGCTCCTCAGAAACCCTACACAGGGCACTGAGTTGGAACCAACAACAACAATCATTGGAGTATACCTTTCCTGATTTTCAACCATGAAGTAACCCTGATGTATACCTTCCCTGATTTTCAACCATGAATAACCCCTTGTTTTGTTGGAATGACTGCCTCTTGGTCTGTGTACAGATTCCACAAGAGCACAATTGAGTGTCCTGGAGTTCCCATTCTTTGCTATGTAACCCATAATTTGTTATGATCCACACAATTAAATGCCTTTACATAGTCAATAAAACACAGGTAAATATCTCTCTGGTATTCTCTGCTTTCAGGCAAGATCCAACTGACAAAAGAGTGATGAAGTATTTCTTTAGTCTTTGTTAATTGCCTCACTGGTGACAGGAATATGTTAATATAAAATGAGCTAACAGAGGCAGGAAAGCCTTTTATCATGTTACCCACCTAAATATCAGCACATTAACACACCATCGATGTTTATAAACAGACACTGAGACAAATGCACATTCCTGTCTTTGATAATGTTCTAGATTAATTGCCATTTCATCTTAATTTAATATGAGTTTCTTTGGGGAAAAAATAAAAGTGCTTACACATGAAAACTAATTATTGAGATAATAACAGCATAATGAATATAGATTGTGGTACAAATCTCCTGAAGAGATACCAACATTCTAGAAACATGGTCAAGTATTATTATATTTAGAATAAAGCAAAATTTTTAGACTAGCACACTTCAGATTTAACTTTACTGCCACAAAGTAAAAACAAATGCAGTTATGTTTATTATTGGTAAATGAACAAATCCTTTCCCCATGATGTTCATTTATGAGTTTCATAGATCATTCTTAGTCAATATCATGCCTCCCTTTTACAGTGTGGTCAGTTGAGGTGTTTTATATACTTCTGACATCATTTTCTGATTCACAACAATGGTCTTCTCCCATACAGACTGTGAGTTCAACAAGAACTTTTTGTCTAGTCCCAAAAACATAAACAAAACTATTGCCGTGAGGTTGACTCCAACTCACGGCAACCCCATACATTATAGAGTAGAACCATTCTTTGGGGTTTTCTCAGCTGTAATCTTTACAGAAGTAGATCTCCTGGACTTTGTTTTGTGGTCCCGCCACGTGGGCTAGAACTGCCAATGGTTACTTCAGCAGCTGATCACACTGCTTGCAAGACCCAGGTACCTTGTTTTGGCAGAAGTGGACCAATGGGCCAAATTTGGTCCATCACCTGCTTTCGCAAATAAAGGTCATTGGAGACACAACCATGCCTGTTTGTTTACAGTTGTCTTTGACTACCTTGCTGTAAAGTGTGCACAGTTGGATAGTTACCCCAGAAACTATATGATACATAAAGCTTAAAAGCGTTTTTTATCTGTCCCTTAATAGAAAAAGTTTACAAGTCCATCGTGCAATAGATAGAATTTTGTCTTCCAAAATGAAGAATTAATACATGAATGAGCTTTCCAAACCAAATCATCTTGGTTTGGGGCCAAATTTTATGCCAAGTATTGTCATTTCACAATGAGTTAATTATTTCCAGATGTTTGATTGAAATGTCTGTGAATCCAAGACATCATACAGTTTGGTCACTTTTATCTCAAGCATGACTTGTTGTTGTTGTTGTGAAGTGCCGTCGAGTCGGTTCCGACCCATAGCGACCCTGTGCAGGGTTTCCGAGGCTGTAAATCTTTACGGGAGGAGAACGCCTCATCTTTCTCCTGCGGAACAGCTGGTAGTTTCGAACTGCTGGCCTTAAGGTTCGCAGCCCGATTCGTAACCACTACGCTACCAGAGCTCCATCAAGCATGACTAAGATGTCAAAAATATCTGGACTAATTTATTAGAGCCATGAAGACTTTCTTCTATGGATCTGGCTGAGTTTATACAGCAATGTGAACTCCTGATACCAACTCCTATGGATGAATTCTGGTTTCATGCAAACTGCAACACGAGGAAAAGCTTTAATTTTAATAGGACCTCAGACACGTCTTTAGACTAAATGCAAGTTTTTTTTTTTCTAATTTACATACATAGGAGACAGGACCAGCACACTTGCCCAGCACTGATATTTGTTGTTGTTGTTTTTAAGTGCCATTGAGCTAGTTCCAACTCATGTTAAGTGCCATCAAGTCGGTTCCGACTCACAGAGACCCTGTATACAGTTGCCAAGGAGTGGATGGTGAGTTTGAACCACAGACCTTGTGGTTCAAATCGACTTTGCAGTATAGCCACATAGAGACCCTATAAATTTTTTCAGGAACAGAAAACCTCATCTTTCTCCCAAGTTATATAATAAAAATTTCATTATCTTTC
>NW_006408531.1:12938790-12940869 GCF_000296735.1 Chrysochloris asiatica
TTTCAGTTCTGTATTCTATTTTATCTGAATAATCACATCTTTCCTTTGTGAAAAATCCCTCCTTGGAAAAAGAGAATAAAAGACTGAGGCAGTGTGAGTGCTTCATGCAATGCTGGATGCAATGTAAGGCTGCATGCAACGCAACGCAATGCAGTTTGCAGAAGACCAGCCTGTCTTTCAGCTTACATCAAACTTGTGTGTCTGTTTCTTTGTGTCTCTTTGTCTCTGTGCTATATCTTTTGCCTCTCAGACCTCCCAACTTCGTGCAACTCACTCTCCTGTAGAGGCAAGACCCCGACAAATATATATGTATATACATATGTGTGTGTGTGTGTGTGTGTATATATATATAATTCCTGTTGTGGTACACTGGACTGTGAACCACAAGGTCGGCAGTTCAAACCTACCAGCTCCTTGGAGACCCTATACAAGATCACTAATTTGTTGAGCCACTAACTTTTTACCAGACCTATGCAAAACACTGCATGCATTATGCCAATCTCTATAACAACTTTATAGTGGTGGTGGTGGTGATAGTATGACCCTGTATAGGATTTTCAAACATTTCCTGTAAATCTTTACAGAAGCAGAAAGTCTCATCTTTCTCCCACAAAGCAATCAGTGCATTTGAACCACTAATACTACAAATTGCAGTCTAATGTATGACCCACTATGCCACCAGAGCTCCTTAACTACCTTATAAGATAGACTATTGTTTTTCCAAATGAAAATAATCATTTAAGACATAAATAAAATATATCTCCTACCTAAAATCATTCAGCTAATAAATCCTCAGCTTGTCTAAGTGCAAGAGCCAAGTTCCTTGCACAGCATCCTGCTGTCTATGTTGTATATGGAATTACATCACTAATGTTATGCTGAGATGCTTTATCACATGATCATTACAAATCATGGTTGTGAAAAAGAGTCAATTGTCTAGGGGCAATTTAATTTAGTAATGTTGAACAATAATAAACCCAAAAACCAAACCCAGTGCCATGAAGTTGATTCTGACTCCTAGTGACCCTATATGGGGTTTCCAGGGCTGTGAATCTTTATGGGAACAGAAGGCCTCATCTCTCTCCCAGGAAGCAGCCGATCTTGTGGTTAGTTTGTTGTTGTTGCTATGTGTTGTTGAGTTGATTCTGACACATAACAACCTTGTATAGTGTTTCCCAGAAGTGGCTGGTGAGCTTGAACCACCAACCTTGTGGTTCAAACCAACTTTGCAATCCAACACATTAACCCACAGCACCACACCAAAACAGTACCGATCCTACAGCATTACCAGGACTTCTTGAAGAATAATGGTTACAGGATTTATTGAGGACTGTCTCTTCTAACAATAACTGCTCCTACAGTTAAAGAGTAAAGATCTGAAGCCTTGGAAACCCTATGTAGGGTCACTATCAGTTATAATCGACTCAATGGCACTAGGTTTGATTTTTTTATTTATTATTATTCAGCATTACTAAATCTCAACAGATCCAGACATTTGGGCTTCGTGCCGTTTGAGAAAACAACTTCACAATGTACTGAAAAATCATTTTTCTCTTCCAACAATTGAGGTTTGGTTAGGAGACAAGCTCATGGTCCCAGCCTTGCTTTGTTAAGAAGAAATCTTTCCCAGGAGGCTCGTCAAATGCAAGCAGAAAGACTGTGGTTTGGTCACCTAGCAGCTCACTGACCAAATCCAAATAACCTTGTACAGCTGACATGCCTTCAACCTAGAGCCAAGCTGATGGAATCCCCATAACCAAGAACCAAATCAATTATCAACAGTTTGTTTCTGACTCATGGCGACCCTATGTGTGTCAGAGTAGAACTGCACTCCATAAGGTGTTCAATGACTGACCTTTCCAAAGTAGATCACCAGATCTTTCTTCCAAAGCAACTTGGATGGATTAGAACCACCAACCTTTCAGTTAGTAGCTGAGCAATTAACCCTTTGCACTACCCGGGGACTCCATGATCCCCATGCCACACGTATTTGACAGAATCAGGATCGCCATCTATTTAATTTTTTATCCTACTACTATTATTAAGATAGGAGCTCTGGTAGCGTAGTGGTTACGAATC
>NW_006408531.1:12941763-12943356 GCF_000296735.1 Chrysochloris asiatica
GCAGCACCCCACCAGGACACTTACTATAAAAGTAGGGAATTCCTCAAACTCAGTGTTGTTCCTCAGTTATGTGCAGCATTTACCTAGCCCCTCCACAATGTCCCCACAGGGGACAAACATAATGTTCATATGACTTGTTTTGCTCTAAGTAACAGGATGACTCATTAGCTTGCAACCTGAGATATGCAGGTGAATCCACTTTTCTTGACAACCTGAAGTACTTATTGATGAAAGGAAAAGACTAGAACCTTCAGTATTAATTACACCTGAACATAAAGAAAGTGACACTCTTCACAATGCAACCAATAAACAACATCATGATTAATGGTGAACAAATTGACATTGTCAAGGATTTCATTCATCTTAGAATGAAATGGAAACAGCAGTCAATAACCTGAATGATACATTGCACCAGGCAAATTTGCTATAAAAGTGTTTAAAAACAAAGATATCACTTTGATGACTAAGATGTGCCTGACCCAAGCCAGGGTCTTTTCAATCACTTAACATATGCATGCAAAAGCTGCACAATGAGAAAGAAAGACTGAAGAATTGACACTTTCAAAGTGTGGTGTTGACAAAGAATATTGAATATAATGTGGTTACCAAAGGAACAACAAATCTGTCTTGAAGGAATTACACCAGAATGCTCCTTACAAGTAAAGACCTTAAGACTTCATCTTACTTATTTTGGGCAAATTATCAGGACAGACCAGTTCTTATTGGACATCATGCTCAGGAAATTAGTTGTTAAGTTGTTAGGAGCCATCGAGTCAGTTCCAACTCATAGTGCCTCTATATAGGGTTTTTGAGGAGTGGTTGGTGAGTTTGTGTTTCAAACTAACCTTGCAGTCCAGTGCATTATCTTACAGCACCACACCAGGAGTCCTTATAGTAAAGTAGAGACTTTCCAAGAGATGGATTGACTCAGTAGTTACCACAGTGGGCTCAAACATAGCAACTATTGTGAGGATGGTGCAGGGTTGAGCAATATTTGATCCTGTTAAACATGGGATTGCTATGAATCAGAGTCAATTTGATGGCATTCTTGGTGTGACACTGTAGTATCAACACTGGACTTCAAACCACCAGGTCAGCAGTTCAAACCCAACTGCCCCCCAGAAGCCCTATACAGGGTTGCTATGAGTCGGCACTTAACAGTAACAACTAACAATAGGGTAAGCTCCCAGACATTGACAAGTACTAAACCTCTAGTTCCTGATATCCATTGCACTTCACCTCCATAGGTCCTCAGGCATTATTAGGTCCTCAGCTCTTGACTCCTGGTGTGGTACTGTAGGATTAGCACTGGACTTCAAGCCACAAGATCAACAATTCAAACTTACCAGCTGCTCCTTGGAAACACTATACAGGGTCACTATGAGTTAGAACCTACTTATAGGCATTTAAGAAAAACAACAGCTCTGTAATATTAAGAGCTCAACCAGGATTAGAATCACTGGTGCAAGACAAAAAGAAAGTATCCTAGTTTCATTACCTCACACACACAGCCAGAGATCAAGTTCAAAGTTTGTTTGTCTGTTTTTAAAGTATTTTTTGTTTTATTACTTGTTTTTTTTTTAAGTATACTTT
>NW_006408531.1:12943697-12956264 GCF_000296735.1 Chrysochloris asiatica
AGTTCCCACACATTGTGACTCTGTGTAAGGTTTCCGAGGAGTAGCTGGTGGGTTTGAAGCACTGACCTTGCAGTTAGCAGTCCACTGCTTATCCTACAACACTATACCATATTTTCAATACAATATTTGAATTAAAAGGAAGGAAAATTTCTGTATATATGTGTGACTGAGGAAGATATATATATGTGTTCTTTTTCTTATCCACTAATAGGAACTATTGAGATGTTTACATATTTTCAAATCAATCTTTGTATTGCTTGGTTGAGAATATTTATAAGGCAATGTTTTAATTAGTAAAAATATATGTGCAACTTTAATTCATGAATGGGGGTTCTAAGTTTTCAGCATTATAAAATCTGTGTTATTGAGAAAAAAATATATAGACGATTTCTTCCATTAACAAATTGGAATTCTAAATAGTTTTACTCCTTTTTTATATACGTTTTGATTGTGAATTGAGTTTAAGTTTACAGAGCAGATCATCAGTTTTACATTCAACAAATCCTACATCTTGTTTCAGCTCAATGATTGCAATCCTCTCCATGTAAAAATGGTTACCTCAATTCCTCCCTGTGCTTCATTTTTCCATTTCACACTCCTTTCCAACCCTTCTGAACTTTGTCCTTAGATAAATCTTTCCTTTTTGAACTTGAATGGTTGATCCTTCAATGGTGAGTGCTAAAAGTACTGAAGGTGCTCCTGACCCTCAAGCTCTGATGACTGCCGGTAAATCCCATGCCTGGTAAAGCAGCAGGTAAAGAGCAGAAAAGTAGCAACAGTACTACATAGACGCAAACCTGGTGAAGACAAAAAGATCGTCATTCTGCTCTGAGTGCTATAGAGTCTGTACCAATCAATTCAGCACACACATCTCTGAGGCTCTCTCTTAATATCGCTTGATGTGTATCAATTATAGTTTCCTCTGTCACTCAGAATTCAGTATAAGAATCTTCCTTAGTTAGCTAGTGCAGTTGTAGCAGAAACTCAAAATAAGGAGAAACAGCTGCAAGCACCCATTAATAATCTGAATGTATAAACTATTGGAATGTATAAGCTATGAATCTAGGATAATTGGAAATTGCCAAAAATGAAATGGAATGCATAAAGATATATATCATAGGCATCACTGAGCTGAAATGGACTGCTATTGGCCATTTTGAATGTGACGATCATATGGTTTATTATGCTGGGAAGAACGAATCCAAGAGGAAAGGCATCAGTTTCATCATTAAAAAGAACATTTCAAGATCTGTCTTAAATTACAATGCTGTCTGTGACACAAAAATATCCATACACCTACAAGGAAGAACAGTATTATAATAATACTATGGTTACTCACATTTACACACTAATCACTAAAGCCAGTGATGATGGAATTGAAGAAGTCTATCAACTTCTTCAGTCTGCAATTGATTAAGCATGTAACCAAGATGTACTGATAATTACTGGTGATTGGAATGTGAAAGTTGGAAACAAAGAAGGATCAGTAGTTATAAAAACTCACCTTGGTGATAGAAATGATGCTGGAGATTGCATGATAGAATTTTGCAAGACCAATAGTTTATTCATTACAAATACCTTTTAAAAAAAACACCATAGCATAAAGGTGACATACACATGGACCTCACCAGATGGAATACACAGGAATCAAATTGACTACTTCTCTGGAAAAAGATGGTGAAAAAGCTCCATATCATCTGCCAAAACAAGGCCAGGAGCTCACTGTGGAACACACCTTCTATTGCTCATATGCAAGTTCAAGCTGAGACTGAAGAAAAGTAAAACAGCTTCAGAAGAGCCAAAATAAGACCTTGAACATTCCATCTGGTGAGGTCCATGTGTATGTCACCATTTTATAGACCATCTCAAGAACAGATTTGATGCATTAGGAACTAATGACTGAAGACCAGAAGAGTTGTGAGATAACATCAAGAACATCATACAGGAAGAAAACAAAAGGTTATTACAACGACAGGAAAGAAAGAGAAGACAAAAATGGATGTCAGAAGAGACTCTAAAACTTGCTCTCCAGTATAGAGATGCTAAAGCAAATGGAAGAAATGAGGAAGTAAAAGAGCTAAAGAGAAAATTTCAAAGGGCAGCTCCAGAAGACACAGTCAAGCATTTATAATGAAATGTACAAAGACCTGGAGTTAGAGAACCAAAAGGAAAGAACACACTCAGCATTTCTCAAGCTGAAAGAGCAAAAGAAAAAATTCAAGCCTCAACTTGTAATATTGAAGAATTTTATGGGCAAAATATTGAATGATGCATACAGTAACAAAAGATAATGAAAGGAAATGGGGGGAGGGGCTACAAAGACAAGAAGTGACTGGCTTACAAGCTTTCAAGAGGGAGCCTAGTTCCAGAGAGTGTGCGGGAAGGTAGAATCTCCACTGAGTGGTTTCCAAACTGTCAGGATGGGGCTGGTGAAAGGAGATGGGGATAAGACTCGTATGGTTCAATAGTGAATAATTGCTATCAGGAATGTCTGTGAGTGTTGCAAACGTAAAGGTAGAGTTTTGTAATAAAAGGATAGGAGTAGTAGGTTTTCAAGGAGTGGAAGTCCTTGGGACCATCAAGGGAGAAGAGCGGAGTGCAAGACCCTATCCAGAGAAACAGTGATGCCAGAGATGGAGGCAGAGATGATGACATGGAGAGATGGAGCAGCTGGGGACTCTGGACTCAGGGAGGAAGAGGGGCTGTGTGCTGATGGCCTGGGGACAGGCTTGCGGGGTGTACCCGTTGGTTGTTTGATGATGTGTAGAGGGGATCATAATCATTACAATGAAATGAAATATGATTGGATGAATGTAGTGTAAAGCTGATGTTCTCCCACGTAAACTATCACTCAACTCACAATAAAAACTGAAAAAAATAAAAGATGAAAGGTATATATACACAGTCACTATACCAATAAGAAATGGCTGATGTTGAACCATTTCAAGAAGCAGCATAGGATCAAGCACTAATAGTACTGAAAGATGTCCAAGCTGCAGTGAAGGCACTGGTGACAAACAAGGCCCCAGGAATCGACGGAATACATATTGAAATCTTTCAACAAACTGATGCAGCCCTGGAAGTACTCACTCATCTCTGCCAAGAAATTTGAAAGACAGCTACATGGCCAACTGATTGGAAGAGATTCATGTTTGTGCCCATTCCAAAAAGAGAATACACATGTGCAGTACCTGGTACACCCACACAAACCACTGCCATCTAATAGACTCTGGCTCACAATGTCCCCATAAGACAGAGTGGAACTGCTCCATTAGGTTTCCAAAGTTCTAAATCTTTGTGGAAGCAGACTGTCTCATCCTTCTCCCACAGAGCAACTGGGAGATTCAAAACACTGACCTCTGGGTTATCAGCTCATCACTTAACCTACTGCACCTCCAGGGCTCTCTTGCCTAGCACCTGGTTGATGCTAACTAAACATCTGTAACAAGGAGTGAAAGAATTAATACACTTTGAGTGTTCTGAAGTGTCAATCTGTTAGTCTTCTCAAATAAGAGAGTTTTGGCAAGAGAGTTATTTGGATCCTGTTTCCAATTCCAGAGGGAATGTAGGCTGATGGGATTGTAGTCACTATGTCAAGCTAATGAGGCAGATATTTGGAAGGAAGGGCTTTTTAGCTACCTGTGGCACTCTGGGTTAATGTGCTAGACTGCAAAGTCAGTTTGAACTGCAAGGTTGGTGGTTCAAGCTTCACCAGTCACTCCTTGGAAACCGTCTAGAGGGTCGCTATGGGTCAGAACCGACTTGATGGCACTTAACAACAACAACAACAAGTCAACCTTGTAACTGTTGTGTCCAGGTTGACCATGGTAAGAAAGGTTTTTAATAGAGGGTGACACTCTTCTTGGTTCAAACCTTTGCCAGACCCTAGGCCAAGATCATCACTACAGAATAGAGGAGGCTGCTGTAGTACAGTGAATTCACTTGGTATGACTCTTCTCCCCAGTCTTTGTAGTTCCCACCAAAGGACTGTGCCTTGTTAAGTGCCATTGAGTCAGTTACGACTCATTGCAACCCTGTAGTAGTCCAGTGCTTGTATTTTAGAACTACATCAGAGTATGACTATGGAAATAGGGTGCATAGGACCCTCGTGAAGGGATTGATATTTTTGCCATTCTGTGAGTCATCTCAGAAGCAGGAATGAGTATCTCACTACCAACAAGAAAGAAGAGCTATTAGTGGAGAACATCTTTTGGACCCCAAGATCCCTGCAGAGAGGTGGCAGCAAGAAGAGACAGAGCATGGAGCTTCCTGGAACGTGGACTGTGAGGTTGAGTGCCTTTGGGCAGGAGGCTAGTATACAGGATGGGGTGTCCTTTGGGAATTCATCCCAAGGACTCAAGGAGCTTTATAACATTTGCCCAAGCAGGGCAGAAGTCCAAGGGTCGAGTGTCTGAGAGACTGAGGACAGGAGAGGATGTGTATACTATAACCGAAGAGGTGTTCCTAACCAGACAACTGCTGTGTTCTAAGTTGTTACTGATTCTGAGAGTCTTAGTGTTTACAGTTCATGAGAAGTTTCACCAGTGGCCTACATTTTTATGCATTGTGTCTTTTCTTTTTCATGGAGACCATGAAATGAATTGTGGTTATTGCTAGCTTGAAGAGCCCCAAGAAAAGCCTGCTATGAAGCTCAATTGTTGTTGCTTTTCTCAAAGTCCACACTAGCACCTGACCCCAGGCTACAATGAGGACAGCAGGTGCTATTACTGCCTCTATTGTTTTGTATAAAACAACTTTTTTCCCAGTTATAGAATTAACATAGCACGTTATAAAAATATGAGGAAAAATGTTAAAGAGTATAAAGAAGAAAGAAAAATCACTTGTTTATAATAAGACACAAACAGTACATGAATATTCATCTATGTATTGCTTACCTTTGAAGATTTCTTCTTCAGAGATGGAAGGCAAAGAAAAGACCTCAGCATCTCATATTGCCTGCATCCTGAACCTGCTCTCTCTGATGGATGCAGATGACATAAGACATGCACCGAATACGTCAGTGTGGTCATTGGGTCTCAGAAAGTTTCAGGCTGAGATCTGATGTCCATTTGTCCAAGTGTCTTGGTTGGATTCCAGCAGAAGCTGGGATTAGCTCTCTGCTTCAAGATCTCAGTTTTACCTTTGGTTGGGTCTGTCACCTATGAGTTCTTATCCTAACCCTGGTGGAGGGGCTCAGGCCTGGGTAAATCAGGAGTGGTTGCTTTTAAGAGAGGGAGGCCTGTGGAGCAGACTTTGTAAATCATACTTGCAGAGAGGGAAAGTGCTGTTGGAATCAAAGGCTCTGGGAAAGAACAAGGTGTCCTTGAGCCCCTCCCTCCTTACACCCATTCCCCCCATGGTGGGAGGGTCATACAGAGATGGAATGCCACTGCAAGGACCTTTCTGTATAGTTTCTCTCTAGGTACCATTGAGAATAGGTGAGCTCGCTTAACAGCCTCGCTTATCACTTGCCCAACTGTTTCAATAATTTGCATCCATTTTTTAAGGGCAAGGAAAAAATCGGGTGTCCATATAGCTGAATTTGGCACCACAAGTCATATTCAGATCATAGACAAAATTCTAACATGCAAAAGCCAACTGAGTATCCCAATGCATATAAGATGGTGAAGGTAAAACGTGTGATAGCCCAGAGACCAGACTGACAGAGGATTTTGGTTTAACATTCTGAGCATGTCAGAAGGGGCCAGCTTGCCCTAGGTCTTGAACCAGAGGAAATCAGAATGCACTAAGGCCAATAGTATCCAAGCCCGGAATTGCTGCTGATTTGAATTCAGCAGCAAATGTTACCTAATGCCCATAAATGACCTTTCTTTCTGGGTGCACTGGCATGGTTGTTGGGACCTTGTAACAAATACCTAGTGCAATTTAATGATGGAATGACAGATCTCTGATATGCAAATTTTTACAGCACAGCAATTAAGCAGTTTAGAATTTTACGACAGTGTTTGGGCTTTATACAACAAAAAAAGGGGGCCCATAAAGGTCTGTGATGGATGGGCTAATCCCCACTGGAAATATACCATGGAATCCTGTGGAGACAATGCATTATGGATAGCATTGTGATGATTGGTTGTTAATCTCCCTTCCCATCCCCCCTTCCCCCCTTAGAGCCTGTGTAAGCCCTAGCTCCCACCCCCTACCCACAGGGTGGCAGCCACCTTGTTGGGACAAGAGTCTGGGGTACAGATGGGAAAGTTGGGGCATTACAATCTGCTGTGTGTGTGGAATACAGAGCAAAAGGGGCTTGCAGAGAGGCAGCTTGTCAGCAGGGGACAGAACTGGGGGACATATGCCGCTCTTCTTCTCCCTTCTGTCGCCAAGTCTGCCGCCTCATCCTTCTGTCAGGGGATACTTTAATGATGAACATGTTTTAAACAGTTTTGTTTACCTAGCAACAGCTTTTCTAAGAGGGGGTCTTAATTAGTCACCTTAAACAATTTTTGGTTTGGTTTCTTTCTTTTTTTTTAGGCATTCATTCATTTGTTCATTCATCTGGTAGAATCTCCCTCTTGCTCATTCCAGACCCCTCCCCACAGACCCTGGAGGCTGTGGTAACTGTTTCCATGAAAAAGAGTGTCTGCATTATAAAACTAGTTTTAATAGCTCTCTGCCATTTTTCTTTCTTTCCTACTTTAATCGCATAATTAGCTTTGAAGGGTAGCTGTCTCTCCACTTGTCAGAAGCAGTCTTCCTTTGTGAAGCTCTTCAAATAGGATCTGCATTTAAAAATGCAATCCCATTTGATGGGGTTTTTCCTTCATAATTTTGTATGACTGGTTACAGTCACTTCCATGTTAAAGGAACAGGCTCAGAGTTGGTTAAGCAATTCACTCTTAAGCAAAAAAAAAAAAGAAAGAAGAAAATTCTTTTTTGAATTCATCAGTTATGCTATCAATTTTCTTTCATATTTTTACTCATAGAGCACAGTGAAAGCACATAGTAAAAGTTACCAAAAGCAAAAGTAACCAAGACATCATCAGGAGGCTTCTTTGCTTTCTCTGTGCTCTGTGAGTAAAATTTTAAAAAGTTGTTTCTCTTTACTTACTATAAGGAGTTCTGGTGTGGCACTGTGGAATAATTTTGAACTCCGAGGTTAGTGGTTCAAGTTCACCAACTGCCCTTTGGAATCCCTAAGCAGGGCTGATAAGAGTTGGAACCGACTTGATGACACTTGACAACAACAGCAACACTTAGTATAAGGACTCAGGGTATGGTGCTATCACATAAACACTGGACTGAGAACCACAGGGTCGGCATTTCAAACCTACCAGCTACTCCTAGGAAATCATATTCAGGTTGGCTATGAGTTCAAACTGACTAGAAAGCACTTAACAACTTAGTATATAGCATGAGGAATCCTAGATTTTAATATACAACATAATGCTAGAACCTTTTTAATCTATTAAAATACCAAATATTTAATTCAAAATGAATTTTAAAAAAATTCCTAACTACCTTCATCAAAATATGAGGAATGAAATGCTTCTCCATTTTCTGTAATGAAATTTGCAAAGAATGAGTTGACAATCAAAAGACAGTGTGGCCAAATGTACTTAATCAGTAACATTCATTAGGCAATCATTGTCCTTGTAAAGTGCTTAAGAGTTGGTTCTGACTCATAATGACCCTGAGTAGGGTTTTTGAGGCTCAGTTTGTGAGTTTGAACTTCCAGACTTATGATCAAACTGAACTTGCAGTCAATCTCTTATCCTACATCGCCATACAATATTGTTATTGTTAGGTGCCATCGAGTCGGTACTGACTTATAGTGACTCTATCTATGCACAACAGAATGAAACACTGCCCAGTCCTCGGCCAACATCACAATTGTTGCCATGCTTCAGTCCACTGATGCTGCCACTTTGCCAATCTATCTCGTTGGGAGTTTTCCTCTTTTTCTCTGACCCTCCATCTTACCAAACATGATAGCCTTCTTCAGCAACTGGTCCTTCCGAACAATATGTCCGAAGTATGAGAGATGAAGTTTGGCCATCTTGGCCTCCAAGTTTGAACTTTGGCTGCACTTCTTCTAACACAGATCTGTTGGTTATTTTGGCAGCCCATGGCACTTTCAATATTCTCCTCCAACATCATAACTCAAAAGCATCAATTCTTCTATGGTCTTCCTTATTCACTGTCCAGCTTTCACAAGCATATGAAGTTATTGAAATACCATGGTTTGGGTCAGGTGCACCTTAGTTCTCAAGCTGACATCTTTGTTCTTCAACACTTTAAAAAGATCTTGTGCAGCAGATTTTCCTAATGCAATACATCATTTGATTTCTTGACTGCTGCTTCCATGAGTGTAGATAGTTGGTCCAAGAAGAATAAAGTCCTTGATAACTCCAAACTTTTCTCTGTTGTTAAGAATGTTGTTTATTGGTCCAGTGGTGAGGATTTTTGTTTTCTTTACATTGAGATGCAATCTATACTGAAGACTGTGCACTTTGATCTTCATCAGTAAATATTTTAAGTCCTCTTCACTTTCAGTAAGCAAGGTTGTATCATCTGCATATTGCAGATTATTAATGAGTCTTCCTCTAATCCTGATGCCATGTTTTTCTTCATATAACCCAGCTTCTCAGATTATTTGCTCAACATACAGGTTGAATAAGTATGGTGAAAGAATACAACTCTGTCACACACCTTTCTTAATTTTAAACCATTCAGTGTTCCCACGTTCTGTTCGAACAATTGCCTCTAGGTCCATGTATAGATTCTGCATGAGCACACTTAAGTGTTCTGGAATACTCATACTTCGCAATGTTGTCCATAACCTGTCATGATCCACACAATCAAAAGCCTTTGGTAGTCAATAAAGCACAGGTAAACATCTTTCTGATATTCTCTTCTTTCAGGCAAGATCCATTGCACATCAGCAATGATATCCTTCATTCCATGGCCTCTTCTGAAACCGGCTTGAACCTCTGGAAGTTCTCTGTCAATGTATGATTGTAGCCATTTCTATATTACCTGTAGTAAAACTTTACTCTCATGGGATATCAAAGAGATTGCCCGATAATTTCTGCTTCCATGGGTCATCTCTCTTTGGAATGGGCACAAATATGGATCTCTTCCAATCAGTCAGCCAGATTTCTTGGCATAGATGAGTGAATGCCTCTAGTGGTGCCTCACTTTCTTGAAAGATTTTACTTTTTAATCCATTAATTCCTGGTGACTTGTTCTTTGTCAATTCCTTCAATGCACCTTGGACTTCAGTATCACTGGCTCTTGATCACATGCTACCTCTTGAAATGGTTGAACATCAACCATTTCCTTTTGGTACAGTGACTCTGTATATTCCTTACATCTTCTTTTGATGCTTTTTGCATCATTCAATAATTTGCCCAGAGAATCCTTCAATAAGGAAAGTCGAGGCTTGAATTTTTTCTTCAGTTCTTCAGCTTAAGAAATGCTGAGTGTTCTTCCCTTTCAGTGTTCTGACTCCAAATCTTTGCACATTTTGTTGTAATATCTGACTCTGTATTCTTGAGCTTTGAAATTTTCTGTTCAGCTCTGTACCTCCTCATTTATTCCATTTCCTTTAGCATCTCTATGCTGGAGAGCAACTTTTAGTATCTCTTCTGACATCCATTTTGACCTTTTCCTTCTTTCTTGTCTTCTTAATGACTTTTTTGCTTTCTTCATATATGATGTTCTTGATGTCATCCCACAACTCTTCTGGGGTCCCATGTTTAGTGTTTAATATGTCAAATGTTTTTCAGATGATCGTTAAATTCAGGTGGGATATATTATATTCAAGGTCATACTTTGGCTCTACTGGACTTATTTTCATTTTCTTCAACTTCAGTCTGAATTTGCATATGAGCAATTGATGGTCTGTTACACAATCTGTCCCTGACCTTGTTTTGGCTGATGATATGAAGCGTTCTACCATCTCTTTCCACAGATATAGTCAATTTGATTTTTGTGTATTCCATCTGGTGAGGTCCATGTGTATAATCATCTCTTATGTTGTCTTAAGAAGGTATTTGAAATGAACAAATCATTGGTTTTGCAAAATTCGCCAGCATCATTTCTATCACCAAGGCCATATTTTCCAACTACTGATCCTTCCTTTTTACTCCCAACCTTTGTATTTCAATTTCCACTAGTAATCAATACATCTAGATTATATGTTTGATCAATTTCAGATTGAAGAAATTGGCAGAATTCTATTTCATCCTCACTGGCTTTAGTGGTTGGTGTGTAAATTTGAATAATAATGGTATTAACTGGTCTTCCCTGTAGGTGAATAGACATTGTCCTATCACAGACAGCATTCAACCGCATGGCTGATTTTGATATGTTCTTTTTGACAATGAAAGCAACACCATCCCTCTTCAATTAATCATTCCTGGCATTGTAAACCAGGGAGTTGTCAGATTCAAAATGGCCAATACAAGTCCATTTCAACTCACTAATGACTAAGATATCAATGTTTATGTGTTCCATTTCATTTTTGACAATTTCCAATTTTCCTAGATTCACACTTCATATATTCCATGTTCCAATTATTAATGGATGCTTACAGCTGTTTCTCTTCATTTTGAGTTGTACCCCATCAGCCAATGAAGGTTCTCAGGGCTTTACTCCATTTGCATTATCACAGTCAACTCTACTTTGAGGAGGCAGCTTTTCCCGTTGCATTTTGAGTGCCTTCCAACCTGAGGGTTTCATTTTCTGGCACTATATCTGACAGTGTTTCTCTGCTTTTCATAAGGTTTTCAGTGACTAAATATTCAGAAGTAATTCATCGCTCCTACTTCCTAGACTGTCTTCATCTGAAATCTGTCCACCATGGGTGACCCTGCTGGTATTTAAAATATCTGTGGCATAGAGTCCAGAATCACAGCAACTCACAAGCCATCACAGTACGACAAACTGACAGATGAGTGGTGGGCACCACACAGTAGTCTCCATAAAAATCAAATGTCACAGGCTGTTACTGAACCAGATTCTGACTTATTTGAAAAGAATAACACCTCTACAAGATCCTTATGAGATAACACCTCTTATGAGATCCTAAGATCAGCTTAAGCCATGGGAATACTCAACATTGAATCAAGCTTCATGTGTATTCAGAACTAGGGTAGATGAGTAAAATCTAGGCATGTTGGAAGTACAGAAAACCTGGATCCAGGAGATATTTCGTAGTATAAACATTTATTTTGTTAGCAACTTAATTTGTCATTTAATTAGTCAAATAATTCGTTTAAATTCCTCTATTCCTTTTATTCCATATTTAAATTACTGTATTCCAGAAACAGATTTTTGGTCAGACTTCTAAAGATAAATTTGTATTCTAACAATGAGAAAAGTTTGCCCTCCAAATCTAATTGTGGATATACATTTTATGGCTCATCTGATTCTTAAATACAAAGATGAATTTGAAAAAGCTGTTCATTTGAAAAGTTTGGTCTCCACTTTGGGCTAACTAGTAACATATATTTTATAATTGTTGTTGTTATGTGCTGTGGAGTCGATTCCAACTCATAGTGACCCTGTACAGGATTTTCAATGCTGTAAATCTTTTACAGGAGCAGAAAGCCTCATCTTTCTCCTGAGGAACAGCTGGTAGTTTCGAACTGAGAACCGAAACCAATTTGTAACCACTATACTACCAGAGCTCCTTATATTTTATAATTACTAAATGTAAACTACATAAAACATTAAGCGGAAAAGTAGAAAATCCCCAAATTGTGGTGGTGACAGTAGTTGTTACTGGCTGTAGAGTCAGACTCCAACTCAGAATAACATGATGCAAAATGGAACCAATTTATTCCCTGCCCTGTCCCATTTCCAGACCTGACATGTTAAGTAAGCCCCCAACTCACGGTGACTCCATGCAAAATGGAACAACCCCAAACTCATGGAGACCAAAATGAAAACAATTGCTGCCAGTCTTGTTCCATGCCCATGATCAGATTGTTGTGATCCATAGTTTATCATTGGCTGATTTCTAGAAGTAGATGAACAGGCTTTTCATCCTAGCCCATCTTTGTTTGGAAGCTTCACTGAAACCTTTGCAACACGCAAATTTCCACTGACAAATGGGTGGTCACTGCACACCAGAGAAACTGGCCAGAAATGGAACCCATGACCACTGCAGAATCTCCAAGGTCTCGATTATGCTGAGAGTGGTAGTGTAGTGATTAACACGACTAAACAAGAAGTGTCCTGTCATCCTGTGTGTAATACAAATGTGGAGGGAAAAAAATTCTATGTATAACTGTGCTGGTGTATATGTGTGCGTTAGAAGATGTCAGGTGAGAAAGAACTTAATATTTTTAATGAGAAAACATGCCAGGATTTCTTGGTTAAGAAGGTGGGCACAGCAAGTTACCTTGTCAAACTTGTTTTTCTTCAAAATAGAGTCACTTAGAAAATATATCTAAATTTTTGTTGTTGTCAGGTGCCATCGAATCAGTACAGATTCATAGCAACCCTATGCACAACAGAACGAAACACTGCCCAGACATGGGTCAACCTCACAACTGTTACCATGCTTCAACCCATTAATGCTGCCACTTTGCCAATCCATAT
>NW_006408531.1:12966811-12967281 GCF_000296735.1 Chrysochloris asiatica
TGACCTTTGAAATTTTCTATTCAGCTCTTGTGTCTCCTTATTTCTTCCATTTGCTTTAGCATCTCTATATTGGAGAGCAAGTTTCAGTGTCTCTTCTGACATGCATTTTGACCTTTTTCTTCTTTCCTGTCTTCTTAATGTCGTTGCTTTCTTCATGTATGATTTTCTTGATATCATTCCACACTCATCTGGGGTTCCATCTTTAGTGTTAAATGTATCAAATCTGTTTTTCAGATCATCTTTAAATCCAGGTGGGATATATTTAAGGTCATATTTTGGCTCTCGTGGACTTGTTTTCATTTTCTTCAGCTACAGTTTGAATTTACATATGAGCAATTGATGGTCTGTTTCACAATCTGCCCCTGGCCTTGTTTAAACTGATGATATAGAGCTTTTCCATTGTCTCTTTCCACAGATGTAGTCAATTCAATTTCTAAGTATTCTATCTGGTGAGGTCCATGTGTATAATC
>NW_006408531.1:12969006-12977401 GCF_000296735.1 Chrysochloris asiatica
AGTGTCTATTTTATAATATAATGCAAGGAAAACCAAGATTCAAAAGACATCCAAGCATCTTAACATTATTCCTCCTTTTGGATATGTTCTTTTTGACAATGAATGCAACACCATTCCTCTTCAATTTGTCATTCCCGGTATAGTAAACCATATGGTTGTCAGATTCAAAATAGCCAATGCCAGTCCATTTCAGCTCACTAATGCCTAAGATATGGATGTTTATGCATTCCATTTCATTTTTGACAACTTCTAATTTTCCTAGATTCATACATCACATATTCCATGTTCTGATCATTAATGGATGTCTACAGCTGTTTCTCTTCATTTTGAGTTGTGCCCCATCAGCAAATGAAGGTTCCTGTGGCTTTATTCAAGTGCTTTACTCTAGTCACGTCATCACAGTCGACTCTACGTCACATTTTGAGTGCCTTCCAACCTGAAGGGCTCATTTTCTGACACTATATCTGACAGTGTTTCTCTGCTATTCATAAGGTTTTCAGTGACTAAATATTCGGAAGTAGTTTGTCACTCCTTCTTCCTAATCTGTCTTTGTCTGGAAGCTCATCTGAAACCTGTCCACCATGGGTGACCCTGCAGGTATTTAAAATACATGTGGCATAGCGTCCAGAATCACAGCAACTCACAAGCTACCACAGTACAACAAACTGACAGATGAGTGGTGGATCTCTAAAATTTGTTTATTTTTTCAAGAATTGTAAATGTGTAAGGTGACTTGCTACCAAATGTCTGGTCTATTCTTTCCTCAGAATAATTGGTATCCCCTCATCTTAGATTATGAAAATAGAGACTACATAACCTAAGATGAGGGGATACCAGTTATCCTGAGGAAAGAATAGAACAGACACTTGGTAGCAAGTCACCTTGAAATTTTAATATTTAAAAAAAAAAAAAAATCCTTACTTGGAAGATGTCGCTAATCTAAGATAAAGAGACAGGAGTGCCGTAGCTCCATCTAATAAGTACTGGACTGTGAACTACAAAGTCAATGGTTCAAGCCTACAAGCTACTCTGTGGGAGAAAGATGAGGTTTTCTGTTTCCGCAAAGATTTAAAAAGTCTAAGAAACCCTATATAGAGTCACTATGAGTAAGAACCAATCACAGCACTTAGAAACAAGGAGATGAGGAGATACTAGATATCCTAAGGAAAGAGTAGAATATAGGGCAGACACCTGGAGCATCAAGTCACCTTGAAACACTTAAGTGACTGCCTAACATTGCAGTCATTTTTTCCATATATTGCAGCTAGTGAGCCCTTACTACTTGTTATGGTTTGGTTTCAAATCCCTATCTGTTCTCTTATCTGGTGAGGTGGACTGGACCATGTAAAAGCTAAAACACAAGAAGGTGGATGAGACCTATTGAGTGCCCTCCTGCTTCCCCTCTACCTCCATTATGTCCTGATTGCTGAAAGTAGAAGCAAGATAAGAAAGAGCCCTTCTTCATAAGACAGTACTTCTTCAGTTTTGTTGTTGCTTTCCTCCGACAGGTATAAAATCCTACGAAATTTATGAAGCAACTGATCGCAAACACTGACCAACAGACATTGCAGGGTTGCTTTCCTTGAGAGAAAGAGAACTCCTAAGGGGAGTTCCATCTTCACTTCAGCACTCAGCCCAGAGGTCTTTTTCCAACTACAGTTCAGAGAGACAGAAAGCAGCCATAGCACTGGGCAGAGAGACAGGGATTGGAATTTGAGGCTGGCAAGGCAGCTCTGGTAGCGTAGTGGTTACGAGTTGGGCTGTTAACCTGAAAGTCAGCAGTTCCATACTACCAGTGGTTCCGTGGGAGAAAGATGAGGCTTTCTGCTCCCATAAAGATTTACAGCTTCAGAAATCCTTTACGGAGACGGCACTTTAACAACAACAATAAAGGCAGCTCTGGTTTGTAACGCAGAGTTTTAAAGTTGAGGGAGTCGTGCCAAAAAGGAGCTCCAAAATCGCCAGATCCATATCATTTCGATCCTTGACAGGATGGAGAGGACTGAATACGTATGTCTGCTTGAGTCTGGCAGAAAATAACTATGAGTGATGTTGGATTTTCAAAGCTTTCCAAGTGTAGGAAGACGCTGGGTTTTAACTACGTGGAATGGAGAGCATTTACCGAACACCTTGGGCACTACACCAGTTAAGACAATGCGTTTCTCAGCAAATCGTTTCAGTTTATAGTCTTTCCTTGACTCCCCAACGCTCTCAGGAGAAAAGATGAATCATTTTATACTGCCTTCAGCATGGCCTGCCCCTGCAGTCGCTTCAGCCATATCTTTACTCTGCTCTCTGGCTGTCCTTTACCAAGCACCCATTTGTCAGTTCTCTCAGCCTCAGGGCCTTTAGCCATGCTGTTCCCTCTGCCTGAGACACTTCTATCCACATAGGCTGGGTGAAAAAGCAAGACCTAATTATCTGTTAGGAGCTCTGGTAGCGTAGTGGTTACGAATTGGGCTGCTAACCTCAGAGTCAACAGTTGGAAACTACCAACTGTTCCTCAGCAGAAAGATGAGGCTTTCTGCTCCCATAAAGATTTATAGCCTTGGAAACCCTGTACAGGATCGCTATGATTCAGAATCGGCTCCACGGCACATAAACACCAACAGGTGTGGCTCTGCGGGTCAATGCATTGGACTGCAAAGTCTGTTTGAAGCACAAGATTGGTGGTTCAAACTCACCAGTCATTCCTCGGAAACTCTATACAGGGCTGATATGAATTGGCACTGACTCAACAGCACTTAACAACAACAACAATGATCTGTTGCAAGATATGCAATTTAAATATAAAGACAAAGATCAACTAAAAATTAAAAGATATACCATGCAAACACTCATCATGAAAACACTGAAGTGGCTATCTAATGTCAAAGTAGACTTCAAACAAGGAATACTAACAGAGATAATGAGAGATGTTTCATTATGATAAAAGGGTCATCCATTAAGAAGACAATAATTCTAAGTGTGTACCCAAGTAATAAAAGAGCTTTAAAACACATGAAGCGAAAACCAAAAGAAACAAACAAATCTATAATCACAGTGTAAATACTAACACATCTCTCTCAGTAATTATTTGGACAAGTTGAACAAAAATAATCCGTGAGAATATAGAAGCTGTGAACAACAATAACCAATATTTCCTAATTAGCATCCTGATGTATTACCTCAAGCTCTTTAGGATACACATGTTTGTTTTTCAAGTGCACATGAAACATTCACCAAGATACACCACGTTCTGGCCCATAAAATAAGCCTTAATAAAATTGAAGAGATTGAAATCATACTGAGTATGTTTTCTGGCTATAATAGAATTAAATTAGAAAATGATATAAAAGATTCAAAACAAAAAAATTCAAAATTAAGGAACATACTTCTAAATAATGTGTCAAGGAAGAAATCATATGAAAAATTTTAAAATATTTTGAACTAAGTGCTAATGGAAATATAACAAACACTGAACTTTATGGGGTGCAACTCAACCCCTTCCTCCACACAGAAAAAAAAAAAAAAAAAACCCACTGCAATAAAATAGATTCTGACCCATAACGACTCTATCCAGGGTGTCCGAGGTTGTAAATTTTACTGGAACTGAAAGTCTAACCTTTTTCCCTCTGAAAGGCTGGTGGGTCTGAGCTGCTGACTTTGTGCTTAATAGTTCAGTGCTTATCCTACAATGTCACCAGTGCTTAAAGGAAAATGGGTAGCTTTTATGGGGCAAAAGAAGTCAGATACAAGGTTACATATGGTGTGATTCCAATTTATATATAACACAAAAGACTTTTATCCTCTTAAAAATCCGCACCTAGTTGCCCTTGTGGAGATGTAATCAGTGCAAGGATATAGGACAGCTACTACGGTACTCAGTATTGTTTCTTTACCTAAGTACTGGTGTCCTGTGTCACATCTGGATTCAGTTAAAAAAAATCATCAGTCCATTCACATTTAGTAATATACTTTTTTGTATTGTTATTAAGTGCCATTGAGTCAGTTTCAACTCATAGGAGCAGCTGGTGAGTTTGAACCACTGACCTTGCGGGTTAGCACTACAGTGCTTATCTTACAGAGCCACACCAGAAATCGATATGTGTATTAAAAGTTAAAGTTAACTTCATAAGCATAACAATCATACTTAATAGGTATAGAAAACCCAAATTGAATAACAAGAAGACATTGTGAGGAAAAGAGTGTACTTATTTCACACCTCACTCTTTCTAAGAGCGTGGGCGCTAGATTTAATCAGACCAAGTTTGAGACCCAGCTCCACCATGTATAGCTTTCTACCATTTACGTTCTCTTGTCTCAGTCACTTCACACGTGGAGCGTGGTAGGGTTGTTGTGAGAACCTCACTTTAGGAGCTCTGATATGGTGCTATGGGTTAATGCACTGGACAGCAAAGTCAGTTTGAACTGCACAGTCGGCAGTTTAAGCTCATCAGCTGGTCCTCAGAAACCCTATACTGAGTCGCTATGGGTCGGAAGTGACTCAACAGCACTTAGCAACAAAACCTCACTTCAGTGGGGAGCGTGATGACTCTATATGATTTATGATTTATTGTAACCACATGATTTAGTGTAGAAAGAAACAAAACTTTGGAACTAGAATTTACTAAAGAAATAGCAATCATAAGGCCCTTTAGAGGGACCATGGCAGTTCTGCAGGATAAGCACTGGACTACTAACCATGAGTTTGGCAGTTTGAACTCACAGCCACAGCTCCACAGGAGAAGAATAAAGCTCAGAAACCCTGTACATGGTAGATAGGAGTCGGAGTCAACTCAAAGGCACTTAACAACAAACCTCACTTCAGAACTTCTTCTGGGGGGTCCAGTTAATGAGGCCATATCAGTGTAGGGTGTGTCTTAAGCCAGTCATTTTGAGATATAAAAGAAGCTGATACTTACATAAGCAAGCAAGCACAAATGGGGGAAAGATAGATTATCATGTGGAAATGTTTATGGAGTTCCAAAAAGACAGATAGAGAATCTAGACAAGGATTTCCCCCACAGAGAGATTTCCTTAGAACCGGTCCTCTGAATTCAGACTTCTAACCTCTTGAATTGTGAGAAAATAAATATTTTTTTCATTAAAACTACCCACTTATGATGACATTTCTGTTATAGCAACATAGAGAAAGACTCTGTGGTTCCTTATTAAACCTGAAGCTGACGTCAAAGAAAACAGAATCTTTTGCCATGACTAACATTTGTGTAGAGCTTTAGAGTTTAGAAACCTCTTTGCTTTTAATTGTGGTTAATTGAGTTTTCATAAAACTCACTGAGGTTGGTATTGTTGTTGTTGTTAAGTGCTGTTGAGTCGAGTCCGACCCATAGCAACTCTGTATAGGGTTTCCGAGGAACAGCTGGTAATCTTGAACCACCGACCTTGCAGTTCAAACAGCTTTGTAATCTGCACTCCGAGGTTGGTATACGTGTGCTCATTTTACAGATGAAAGTGTTTGAAATCCTCGTAACACCCAGCATTGCCAAGACTTCTAGGAAATAATTTAAGCAAAAAGAAACTATCTTTTTGCATTATACATAGAAAAACTGTATAGGTTAAAAAAATATATTGATCTATTTAGTTGTTTTAATGGAAGAATGTCTATCTTTAGATATCATCTGTGAGTCTATTCTTTGAAAAAGGCATTCAAATCTGTCCTTCAGTAATCCTTCAGTTCCAATTCAGTTTTGACAATATGAATAGCACATTGTTTTGTTGTTGTTGTCAGATGACATTGAGTCGGAACCGACTCATAGCGACCCCATGCACAGCAGAACGAAACAATGTCCGATCCTGGGCCAACCTCACTATTGCTGCCACACTCGATGCCATCAATGATGCCGCCTGGCCGATCCATCTCCTTGGGGGTCTTCCTCTTTTTCTCTGACCCTCCATCTTACCCAGAATGACATCCTTTTCCAGCAACTAGCACATTATAAGCTCTAAAATGCTGTACATCTTTTACAAACTAAATACAGGCTAGAAGTCTGGGTGTTCTGATCTCTTTTTGTTGTTGTTTAGAATAGTTGCCAAAAATGTTTCAGTGTGCGCACGGGAAGAGTCGTAATAAAAAGAAAGAGAAGAAATGGGTATCCAACTGATTTTCGTCTTTAGTTCCTTCAGTCTGCTGGAGTCTTCATTTAAAAGTTTACACCTTTTAGTGGAAAAATTAATTTCTCTTTCATAAGTTCCACTCACATTTTGTTGCTAATAAAACCAAGGATGTAAATACTATTAAGTACAAAACAGCCTGCTGCATAATTGTTTCAAAGCAATTACAGATTATATCGAGCCATTCGTGAAGTAGAAACAGTTTTTTCCAAGACACCAGCTCCCTGTACCTTGAAATTTTATTAGTCTAAGAATTTCATGTACCATATGTTAGAATATGAGACTAGCTGCAATTGAACAAACAACTTTCTGATATATAAGTGAATGATAACCTGATTTTAAATGTGTTTATCTAATGAGATAGTAACTGTGATTTACAACACATATAAAACCCCCCACTGTTACTCCTGGTGCACCTTTTGGCTAAAAAGGGTGATGCAGGGAAATATGCTAATGATGATCCGGCTTGGTTTTTACCAAGTTGGTAATAAAATTTGCATTTGATATTGTGCACAGTAAACTGGGTTATTAGCCTTGAAAATGAGTCTCATAAAATTTAAATATAGGCTTAAATCATATTAACTGTCCTGTAGGTTTTCTGAGAGGCTTTAAAACATTGTGTTGCCTCCATAGTGTAGGGAATGCAGATGTTTGTGGGTCTTCAAGGGGGGCCCCCAAAAGGAAACAAACAAGAGCTTGCTCTAGAAACACACTGAATATTGTGCTTCCATCTCTGAGGACTCAACCCCAGTCAAGTACACATAGATCAAGGAGGCTGTGAAGGTTATATCTTTCCAAAGAAGTCTTTTGTACAAGATTGCATCAAACATCTACCATATTTGAAACTATCATGGCTTGACCATGCAGGAAAGGTGGTAGTTGCTTGCTGTCCTGAAGTTGCAGATTACATGCTAAAGGACCTGCTGGTTGCCATGGAATAGACTCAGACTTGTGGCAACCACATGTGTGTCAGAGTAGAACTGTGCTCCACAGGGTTTTCAGTAGCTGGATTTTTTTTTTAGTTTTTATTGTGAATTGAGTGAAAGTTTACAGGGCAGATCATCAGTTTTACATTCAACAAATCGTATACTTTGTTTCATTACAATGATTATAATCCCCTCCATGTACGATCAGTTAACAATATTTCTCTCTATTCATTTCAGCTTTTTTTTTTTTTTTTGTAAACACTCAGGCTTACATAATAATTTAAACCACCAAAGGACTTATTCTGTAAGTCTGCCTCCTGGCCACCAACTCTCAGTCCCTCTCTTTCCATGAATCTAGAGTCCTCAGCTGCTCCCTCTCTCCATGTCCCCACCTCTGGGTGTCGCTGTTTCTCTGGATAAGGTCTTGCATTCCACTTGTGCTCTTCTCCCTTGATGGTCCTAGGACTATAAAATTAACTACTCCAGGAGACCCTATCCAGAGAAGCAGCGATGCCAGAGATGCAGGCAGAGATGATGATGTGGAGAGATGGAACAGTGGGGACTATGGACTCTGGGAGGGAGAGGGTCTGTTTGTTGATGACCAAGGGGCAGGCTTGGGAGGTGTATCTTTTGGTTGTTTGATGATGCATGCAGGGAATTGTAATCATTGCAAAGAAATGAAATATGATAGGATGAATGTAAAGCTAATGTTCTCCCATGTAAACTATCACATAATTCACAATAACCAAAAATACAAAAAATTAATTAAAAAAAAAAGATATACTACTCCCCTGTTTTTATTACAAAACTTCCAACTTTATAATTGTTGCAATTAGTCATGATAACAATTAATTCACTATCGAATTAAAAGAATCTAATCCCCATCTTTTTCTCCAGACCCATCTAGACAAGATGAAAACTATTCAGTGGGAACGCTATCTTATCCCACACACACTCTTAAACTAAACTCCCCCTTGAAAACTTGTAAGCCAGTCACTTTGTGCCTTTATCACCCCCTCATTTTAGGAAGCCAATGTCTAGGTTGCCCATCCCCATCTGCCCTGTATACTTAATGTGAAGACTCCTTCCCTCTCTCTTGGTATTTTGAGCTACTACAACCATGAATGTAAGTCAAGTTCATCAAGTTGTAACATTTTACCATGCTTTCCTTTATCAAAAATTGTTGTTGTTGTTGTTTTTATCTTCCTCTAGTAGAGTTCTATGCTGGAAAGCAAGTTTCAGTGTCTCTTCTGACATCCATTTTTTACATTTTCCTTGTTTCTTGTTTTCTTAATGACTTTTTGCTTTCTTCATGTATGATGCTCTTGATGTCATCCACAACTCCTCTGGTCTTC
>NW_006408531.1:12980449-12990418 GCF_000296735.1 Chrysochloris asiatica
TGTGCGTCTCCCCTCATTTCGTATCAGCTGGATGCTTCACCCTCAACTCTAGCCTTGTGTGGCTATATCCTTGTCCATGGGATCAGGTGTCCCCAGATCTCACCACACTTTAGACCAATCAGCCCTTCCTCTTCTCTCTCTCATCTCCAGGACAACAGGAGTCTATGGAACATGGTGGAACTCAGCCCATTTCTTCATTTCCCCCTCCTCCACTCACCAGTAGACCAATGTGATCACCAACAAACTTGCATGCCTGCTCGTGTCTTCCTTTGCATTTCCGTCTTAGAGAGGGAGTTGTCCTGAAGGGACTTGATTGCTTGCCTTGATGGCTTCCCGGCAAACAACTTGCTTATTCTTATAGTAGTCAATCATTCTGCCATTTTTGTTTTGGGTTTTTACTACTAATCTTTCTTTGAAGATATTTCTTTTGTTGCTCTAGCTGTTCTAAGCTGGTCTGCTTGTCCTTTCTAGTGGGAATATCCCACCTCAGAAGGTTCTGGATTGGATTCAGGATTCCACCTAAAGTCCTATATTCTGCAAAGGCTCCTCAAAAGGTCTATTTCACTGGGCAAATTCTAGAACCCTTTTTAGGTATTCCAATTAGTTATAGGCTGAAGATGGGATTACAAGCTTTTTGTAACCGTGTTTCCTGACATTCCTTTCTATCCCACTCAAATATCTATTTTACAATAATAGGCAAGGAAAACCAATATTCATAACACAGTCAAGCATCTTAATATTAATAATATTACGACTATGCCTCTTCAGACTATGCCTCGATTCCTGTATCACAAGCCTGTTGTTTCAAGTTTGAGCATGCATTACTATTTACCTCTGTCCCATTTAGCCCAAGCAAACCTGTCTCAGTGTTCCAGTAGCTGCCATTTTAAGAGTAGATTACTAGCCATTTCTTCTGACTTGAACCTCCAATCTTCTGCTTAGCAGATAAACATGTTAACCATATTCCCCACTTAGGGATGCTCAAGGGCCTATTGTGTTTGTTGTTGATTGCCGTTGAGTTGGTTCCGACTCATTGCAGCCCTGTATAGGAATTTCGAGGCTGTATATCTTGACAGGAGTTGAAAGCCTCATCTTTTCCCCATGGGGTGGCTGGTGAGCTTGAATTGCTAAACTTGTGATTAGCAGCCCAGTGCTTATCCTATTGAGCCACCATGCTTCCACTGAAGGGCCTTGTGGTTCAATCTCTCCAGTAACTTCTAGTTTCAGTGTTTTGCTTCTTTCTACATTAAATAAACATTTACTGTTATGAGAAAGAAATACATTTGAAGATACAGACACTTCATTGTTGGCTCCCTGACTGAGTTAGATGTACTACCCTAGGCATAAGCAATTTTACAAGATGGGAATAACAATCCAATGACAGTGCTTCACCTCTTACCCAAAGCTTCAACCCCATTAATCACTGACCAACTCTTAATCAGTCAGACCAAAAATGACCTCTAAGAGTTATGGTTGTTTCTCCTCTTCTAACTTCTTGATATTCATTAAGAGCTAGCCATAACAAATGATTTTTAAATGTTATCCACAGCCAAACTCATCATACCTTATATTTCTCTTATCCTTGACTCTTGCTCAAGTTCTAAGCTTCTCAGATGTCAACTTTCTCCAGTACATATCTTCTTACTTTCTCCAGAATTAACTGCTTTCTCCATCCTTCTCTTTCCAAATCTTCCATTCTTCTCTAAAAACCCTTGTTCCATGGATAATAGACTTGTTTGTACCCTCAAGATGTTCACTAAATACTGATTCTACCCCATTGCCTTCAAAATACCCTGACTCCTTTCTGAGGAATACTTGTCCCCCAGTCCCCAGTCCTCTCAAGGAGAAATTCTTCATTTCTCTGTATTTTACATGCTGCAAGGATGATGTGACCTTGTCTATCCTTCTTATATTGTTAGTTCCCCAAATCAAGTTTCCATGATAGCTGGATCCCTAGCTAATGGTCTCCTAGCTGATCTTTTATCTAGTTATATTTAATCTCGCTCACAAAAATCCTTTAGATGCTCCCCCTCTTTATCCTCAAAAGGAGCCTGGGTAGTACAAGTGCTTGTAATTGGTTGATAACCTAAAGTTTGGTGGCTTGAAATCATCCAGAGACTCTGTGGAAGAAAAGATTCAGTGACCTGCCTCCTTAAAATCACATGCAGAGTAGATTGTCTCCTGCACTTAATTGAGGGAGCTAGATTGTCTGACCCATGGAGCTAGAGCTGATTGCCTTCAAGCAGAGGCTTATGGTAGAATAGTGTCCCCTATGGGCATTTTATCATCAGCCTTAAAAGAACTTTGTAACATTGTTGGGGTAGAAGGAGGCCTGCTTGCAGGCATGATACAGGAGAAACTGTTCTCATGGGGGAACTATGCACGGAGCATTTATGATTAACTTTTAACTTTCCTAATAATCCTCATAACTGTGAATATGGTATCTTAGTTATGTGTGGTCGTTGCAGTGGATTATTGAACCCAACAGAGATGTAGAGAGTGTTGTGGAAGGGATGGTTCGTACCATTTTTTGCATCAATTAAGCATGCTAATTATTTGGGCCACCAAGAAACTCCTAAAATAGAAGGAATTTTAATTTTTTTAAAAAAGATATATATGGATGAAAAGCATCAAAATGTATTAATTTCTGGTTATCTTTCAGCCAAATAACGGGTTGATTTATACAACACTTGTTGTTGTTAAGTGGTATCGCGTAGGTTCCGACCCATAGCAACCCCACATAGGATCAGCTCGTAGCTTGAACTCTGACCTTGTGGTTCAAGCCAACTTTATATTCAAGTGTTTATCCTACAGCACCACACCAGGACTCCATTAAAATAACACCTGTGAATTCAGGCTTAACTGCCAATGCCACAGAGGATGTAGACCTGGTGTTTGAGCATATAGACCATGTTCATAGCAGTGACAGTCTTCTACTTGGCATGCTCAGTGTAGGTGACAGCATCACAACCACATTCTCCAGAAAAATCTTGAGCATCTCACGGATTTCCTCATAAATGAGACGGGAGATATGCTTCATGCAGTCTCATCAGGCCAGACATCAGATAGCTGGTTTGGTGATGCTCTGGATGCTGCCATGCAGAACTTTCCCATGGTGTTTGGTACTGCCTTTTCCCACACCTTTGCTGCCTGTACCACTACTAGACTTGTTGGAAATACAAATAACACATGAGTAATGTGCTTCCTTAAATAATTAATGTCATGAGACCAAATGGTCAGCATTTACCCTAAAGCAACAGCAAGGAGTCAAGGAGAAGAAGGAAAGCTCAAGAAATGTAAACAGAACAAACTGAATAGAAATAACAAGAAAGCTGACATAAAATAAAAATTGTAACCAATGACATAAAATAATTTGTATAAAAATGTTTAAAGGAGAACCTAATATGCTGTATCAACTTTCATCTAAAATACATTTTTTAAAAAACTTTTTATTGTGACTTGAGTGAAGGTTTACAGACAAGATCACCAGTTTTACAGTCAACAAACCACACTTTGTTTCATATTAATGATTGCAATCACCTCCATTCAACAGCAGTTATCCCACTTCCTCCCTGTAGTTCTCATTTCCATTCCACCCACCTTCCCATCCCTTCCCAACTTTGTCCTTAGGTAAATATTGTCCTTTTAATTTTCAGTGATTGAGCATCCCATGGTGAGCATATCTTACTAGTGTTGTTGTCCCCTCATATATACCTTTATACCACTTGGCTGAAAATTGGGTCATGAAGGTAAGTTTCTCTCTAGACCTGAATGGTGGTCAAGGCCCATAAAAAGTCTTAAGTTCCTCCAGTCTCTTTCTGACCACTAAGTCTGTTCTTTTATTATTATTTTGAGTTTTGTTCCACATTTTTCTCACTTTCTATTCTTGATCTTCTAATGCAATCCCTTTCAGAACAGTTGTTAATGGTAGCTGGGTACCACCTAATTCTTCTGGTATCTAAGTCCTGGAGACTGATGGTCACATGTTCCATTAGTCCACTGGACTAACTAATTTCAAACATTTTAAATTCTCATCATTTTTCTTTTTTCCACAACTGGAGACACCAATAGCTGCACCTTAGATGGCTGATCATGAGCTTTTAAGATCCCAGACACCACTCACCAAATTAGGATGTAGAACATTGTTATGCCAATTGACCATGATACCCTCTGATGCTATGGTCCTGAGCTCCCATGCACTTATGAGGGGGAGCTAGGTTTGCTAACCCACAGAGCTAGAGCAGAGTGCCTTCAGATTGAGGCTTATGGTGGAGTGGTTTGTCCTGTGACCATTTATCAGCACCTGATAGAAACAACTGTCCACTGAGTATTTTCTGATTTTGTATTGTAACCCTTCAAGTTCCTTAATAAAGCTCATAATCGTGAGTATTGTCTCTAAGTTCAGTGTAGCCATTGCAATGGATTATGAAACCCAACTGAGAAGTAGAAAGGGTTGTGGGAGAAATGGATGGTACCATATTTTTTTAACTTATTCCTACCAATAAGTAACATCATGGTAAATTTAGAAAATGTTGGCATTGTCAAGGATTTCATTTAACTTGGATCCACAATCAATGTCCAAGGAAACAGCATTTGAGAAATTGATGGACTTATTAGGCAAAAGACCTGAAAGTAAGCAAAGGTACCACTTTGAAACTAAGGTGGTTCTAACTCATGGTATTTCCAATCACCTCATATACATTAATGTAAAAGCTGGACCATGAATAAGGAAGATTTGAAAGAATTGGTGCACTTGAATATGGGGATAGTAAAGAATACTAAAAGTACCCTGGACTTCCAGAAGAACAAACAAATTTGTCTTGGAAGAGGTACAGCCAGAATGCTCCCTTGAAGGAAGGATAGGGAGACTTCATCTTATATCCTTTTGACATGTTATTAGGATGAAACGGTCCCTGGAGAAGGACCCCATGCATGGAAAAAAAAGAGACGAAATCTTTCAATGAGGTGGATTGAGTGACTGCAACAATAGACTCAAACAGAGCAGAGATTGTGAGGATTGTCAGGACTCAGCAGTGTTTGGTTCTGTTGTACATGGGGTCATTATGAGTTGGAGCTGGCTTAACAGAACTTAACAACAGCAACAAAAAATAAATATAAAAAGTTTAGTGGGAGGAAAATCAAATAAAAGCTACAATTACTCTTACAATTACTTCCCATCTTTGGCATCAGAGTCATACCCACCATGTATGAGGGTTTATTATCTGTGATTTCCCAAATTAAATTAGCATGAGAAGTGGCCTGCATACAGTATTTCCTCTCAGTGTAGTATTTTATTAAGGGTATTTAAAAGAATCCAATATGTATGTAACAGACAACAAACATTTTGTGTTAACACGTTCAGTGACATCTGCCTCTGAAAAAGACATCGCCACATATATTTATTTCATTCTGATTGGATTCCAGTTGAGTACTATAAACATCAGCACACTGAGAGACTTCGTTTAGTTAGGCTGCTTGCCAGACCTGATGAGAAGAGACCCTATATCAAACACCCATGGGATCATGGTCGTGGAAACTAAGCAGGTTGTTGTGTCCCATCCAGTCCATTCTGACTTATTATGATCTTAGAGTACAGAAGAGTCCCATAGCGCTTTCTAAACTGTAATTTCTATGGGAGTAGATTGCCAGATCTTTCCTTCTCAAGAATGGTTGGTGGGTTAGAACTCCCAATCTTTCGGTTAGCAGTTGCCATACTTAACCACTGTGCTATTAGGGCTCCTTTCTAAAACTAAACATGGAAGCCATTAATTACACTGTTGTGTTTTTTCAGTGTTACTGGAAGGCTTCTGGCTCCAGAAAATACCTCAGGAAACAAACTTTTCTGTCCCAGGACACACCTCCATTGTTTATCAGGTAATTACTCCTTTTGGTGTTGAGTTTAGTTTTATTGAACATGTGCTAGAGGGTAAAAGTCTACAGTTTTCACAGCATGAAGAATCTTTTCTACTCAACATATAAGGAACATTCATCCCAACCTCAGGGTTTTTCTACTCTTTTCTTTTTAAAACAAAGACTTTTTTAAATGTGGCAACATATCAACAGAATCGTAGTCCATTGCTCATTGGAAATGGCATTGCTACCAAGTATTGCCAAATACAACCGCGGTTCTCATTTCAATATTTTACTTATATATTGATGGTGATTTCTTTAGACTTTCGAGCCAAACCAATGAGCTATTTTTTTTGTATTTCACTTCCATCTTTCCTTATTGCATGACCTTTTATTTGGGCACATTGATTGCTTTCTGCCATTTGCTTTATGGTTTTTACTTCATCCCTTTGGGCATCAGATTGGAGTAATAAAAGGAACAAAAGTCACATTGCCCTATTTCCTAGTGATATAAACAAAACTGCATGAAAACTAAGTCCAAAAATAAGTATTTGAAAATGCAAATGCATTTTAGAACTGATAATAAATTTCAGAAAAGCCGCTATGCTGTTTTCAGTTTGTGCCAACATTAAATTTTGACTCTATAGAAAAAGAGTGGTAATAGAAGTAGACAACACCAAACAACTGCTTTATGGCCCAGTTACTCTCCACACTCATGTCCTGTGTGTGCTTGCTCCTAAATTCATGAATTCATTAGTAAAGTGCATGTAGCAAACAGATGGGATACTTTGACAAAGAAATTAAACTTTGGTATAGATAAGACAAGTCCCTTAATAATTCTAAAGACAATCCCTGAAACTATCTATCTTATACAGCATATTCCTCATAGGATAGTCTCTGTTGTTTACTCTGTCCATCATTTGATGACTGAATAATTATGGTGCTATCACTATGTCCAAAGTTCTGGTACATATTACCATATAAATCTGCATGTTGTCATCTCCTGACTCTTGTTTTCTCTGAACTTCTAACACCAGGAGAAAAAAAAAAAAGACACAGAGAGAGAAAATGAGAACATAAAACACACTCCCTTATGTGTTCCAAATTGCTGCAATTCATGCCATGAAAAATCATCTATTTAACTGGCAGAGCCAGTTTATTTTCTAAGTTATATTCAGTGACATATTCACCTTTTGTAAGCATGTGACTACTAATGGAAAGGCTGGGGCTTCTAATCCACCAGAGGTACTTCAAAAGATAGAACTGCCATTCTGCTTCCTAAAGACTAGTACAAAAACTTCATTGGAGGCCATGTCTGACTTCCTCTGGTTTCACAAGGTGGAAGAAGAATCAAACTCAAGATCAGCCCAAAGTGGGTGCCTATGAGGCAAAGGTCAGCCATGCCACCACTCTACAACCTTCTTTACCCTGTTTTGACATCAACTTTCCCTGCCACAGCACCTTGGCTTCACATCTTGGTTCAATAATCCACTACAATGGCCACACAGAACTCAGAGACAATATTCACAATTATGAGATTTACTAGGCAAGTGAACAAGATACAATTCAAGATTAGAAACAATTCAGAATGAAGCATTTCTCCAGTCAGCAGAATCTCTTCTCTGCCCTACTGCAGGAGTGCCTCACTCTTGTCTTCAGATTCTCAGCCATGTGGCCCTCTGTCCTGCTCCAGCCAATATTACAAAAGTCCTTTAGCCAGTCTGTAACTGCCCAAAGGGCACCTCTGTAAGCCAGTCTCCTTCCCATAAGCACTCAACTTTACTAAGTCCATGGGCCAGGAAGCCTGCAGCTGCTCTGTTTCTCCATGCCACTGCCTCTGCCACCACCTCTACTGTTGCCATTTTTCCAGGTAGAGATCTGGCATTATATTCATGACTTACCTTTCGTGTACATTTTAAAAACTGTTCTTCTATTTCTGCTTCTGAGATGATCCTTTAAAACCTAGCAGGATGGCAAAGCTAATCAATCCTTGCATTAGAGTCCTGTACATCCTATTTCCATGGCGTAACACTATGGGTTAATGCACCAGACTGCAAAGGCATTTGGACTGCAAGGTCAGCGGTTCAAGCTTACCAGTTGCTCCTCGGAAATCCTATACAGGCTATCTATGGGTCAGAACTGATTCTATGACAATTAAACACACACACACACACACACACACACACACACATATATATATATAACCATTTGGTGAGAATTAGGAAAACTGTAAAAGTAAACACAAGGTTGAGTTTGGCCAATGAGGGCCACTGTCAGGAGATCAGAGGAGAGATTATTTCTGAATCATGGCTCTTTCCTTGAAGGGATCTCTGTAGACAGCTGATTTTCTTGATCTAAGGACACAGTTGTCTTCAAGCAGCCTCCTCCACACAGATATCCCTTTCTCTTTTCTCCTGTCTGTCCCCTCCCCACTCAGAAGTAGGAATTGAAGGGAGATCACTAGAGGATCAGTGAAAAAGAGGAAGATCCCCAATGTGATGGATTGACACAATGACAGCAGCAATGGGTTCAAACATAACAACAATCGTGAAGATGACACAGGATAAGGCAGTGTTTTATTCTATCATGCATAGGGTCTTTTCTGTGATTATAGACTACAGTATTTGTCTTTTTTGTTGTTGCTGTGTTGTTTTTTTGTTACCCTCTTTACTTTAGGGGGCTCTTTCTCTCCCTATATTACTCAAGAAGAAACAGCAATTACTGTCATATAGTCAAGCTACAATCAAACCCTATAAAATTCCACAACTCAGGCAAGAACCAATACCAGCTGCATGCAACAGGTAGGCAGCCAACACCTATGTCACTTACTCTGTCAAGTAATATGAGGAGTAAAAATAGAAGCCCATCTTCTGATCACATCTACCTGGAGGCAATCAGAAAGGATAAAAAAATACCAAAACACACATTCATTTAAATATTAAGGCCACAGCTAACGACTGAATATGTCCAAAAATCAGAAACAGATGACTGTAACAGCACATGTCCAGAAACAAGATAAAGTGACTGAGACAAATGATCTGGAGGTAGATCTATACTCCATATTGGAAGGAAGGCAAGCCTTGGAAATTCCTGAGAAAGAATTAAGAAAAATGATTATAGAATGTATCAAAACACTTTAAAATGAAGCTGAGAAAAATAAGGAAGAAGTCAGAGAAGCACTACAGGAACAAACAAATAGGATAGATACAGCATTGGAAACCATTCAAAACCTACAACAAGAGGTTCAAATAATTAATAATAGAATATCAGAAATGGACAATACACTGAAAGGGCAAAGGAGTAGAATTGAAGAGATGGAAGCCAGAACTAGTGAGCTGGAAGACAAATCTCTCAATACTATAAGATAGAAAGGAAAGCAGAAAAAAAGGATTAAAAATATGAAGAAGGTCTAAGATTCATGTTGGACAACATGAAGAGGAATAATTTAAGAATTATTGGCATTATGGAACAGGAAGAATATCACAAGTCCACAGAGGAGATATTTGAAGAACTTTTGGAAGAAAATTTCCCTGACATCCTGAAAAGCAAAAAATGTAAGCATTCAAGAAGCTCAATGAACCCCAGGAAGTATAGACCACAAAAGAAAATCACCACGACATAGAATAATCAAGCTCCCCAAAATCAAAGATAAGAAGACAATTCTGAAAGCAACTAGGGAAAAGAGAAATGTTACATACAAAGGCAAGCAAGTCAGATTAAGCTTGGATCTCTCAGCAGAAACCATTCAGGCAAGAAAGCAATGGGGAGACATATATAAAACCCTGAAAGAAAAACCTGCCAACCAAGAGTCCTGTACCCAGCAAAGCTATCAATCAAATATGGTGTAATCATAACATTCCAGGATAGACAGAAGCTAAGGGATTTTGCCAAAAACAACCCTGCACTGCAAAACATCCTAAAGGGAGTTCTGTGGACTGAGAACCAACAAGAACATACAACAACCAGAGATTGACATACGTGGCAGCACCACCCAGAACTCAGTTGACAAATGGAAGAGTTAAGGACAAAACAAAACTATAAGAACAAATTCAGAGGATCTGTGAGGTCAGTCTATGACCAAAACAATTACAATGTGAAAAACGTGTAGGAACAGAGATC
>NW_006408531.1:12997125-12998062 GCF_000296735.1 Chrysochloris asiatica
ATGACATTTCAACAAAGAGAAACACATGCTTCCACCAATGCATTATGCGTTCAGACATTCTGGGTCTAGTTCAGTTGCCTGATGAGTTGATTGATGTGTTCACCACGATAGCCAGGTGAGCCCATCTCCTTAAGAAAACCCACTCTGTTCTTGGTAGTGTGACAGGCCACAGAGAGATGGAAAGGGCACAAGAACTGTGAGACCACCTGGAAATACTTCCCCAGGAAGGCAATTTCATGAATGAGATCTTCCAAGTAAATAACACCAAACTTCCTCAGGTGCTCCTCAATCATTGTGTTGTCTGTCAGCGGGATGGTCTTATTCTTGACATTGGCTTGTCCACGTTTCAGGATGAATTCCCGGACAGACTTCAGATTTGGAAATTCCCATGTCACATAAGGGTCCACTATATGCAACATTTTTATGGTTTGAGGGGTCACTTTGACAAAGACACCACTGAAAATCGTCTTTAGATGAAGTCTTGCAATAGTCTTCTGCACCAGAAAACTCACTCCATTAATCCTTTGGATTCATACTGCAAAGGCCAGGGAATGTTCATCTGGCACTTCCAAGCCATGAGGTTTCACTTCTAGTCGTCTGATGCGCACCCTGTCACGTTGCTGTTGCTGGGAATCAAGTAGGAACGATTCCAGTTGCTTAAACCTAAGACCTTTTCCTTTCTTCTGCCTTCCTCCGCCATCTTGCCAATGCTGCGGCTCTCTACAGACTTTTTAAAGCCCGTATGTTTAATGGTGGTGGTGGTGTACCATGGACTCAGTTCCCTACATTTAATAGTGAAACTATAATGAGGAAGATAAGACTTTAGAAGGATTCAATGACAAAAAACAGACCTATAAAGAATAACAGAATATGTACAAGGTTACCAAGAGAAAATAACCCTTACCCTAGAAGTCTACTTACCACTCATCTATCAGTT
>NW_006408531.1:12999424-13012721 GCF_000296735.1 Chrysochloris asiatica
TGGGACCTTAAGTGAAATCTTGGGTCCCACCAGAACCTTCTGAGGTGGCATATTCCCACTTTCATGTAGCCCAATCCAGAATGGCTAGAAGAATAGAAAATACTATTTGAAAGAAAGACCAACAGAAAAAAGCCGACTGGCTGTTAGAATATCAAGCAAGCTATTTGCCTTAAAGCCATCAAGGCAAGAAAAGTCCGGCCATCCTTCTAAGTCTGAAATTCAGAAATTCAAAGGGAACCCTCAAGCACTGTAATAAGCTCAGTGGTGACCATCCTGGACTGCTTGTGAGTGGAAGTGGAGGAAAGGCAGCAATGAAAGACATGGACTGAGTTTGGTCATGTTCCATTGATACCCATTGACCTTGAGATGAAAGAGAGAAGAGGAGGGGCTTGCTGGTATGAAATTTAGGTAGATGTATGAACTCCCAAGCCCAGGGACACTGACCTAGCCCCTGGAGGATAGACACGTGAGGTGAATCATTTGTGAACTCCCAAACTTGCAAATAGCACCTATTTGACGTAGCTAGGATGGCTAGCTGACCAGAACTCATCCAGATGAAGATAAAGAAGTTTGATATTGTGAGCAAGCATAAATTGCTACAGTTAGATGAACTGGACCTTTGCTTATGGATGCAGTTACTCAAAATTCTAACTGGAATGCAAGGATTCTTTATAACAAGGATCAAGCTTGTTTCCTCAGTGTACTGGTTTGATAGGGACTGGCAATCTAGACATTGGCTATCAAAAATGAGGGGTCTATAAAGGCACAAAGGATCTTGGTGTAGCACTGTGGGTTAATGCACTGGACTGCAAGGTTGGTTTGAACCACAGGGTTGGCACTTCAAGATTACCAGCCACTCCTTGGAAACCCTATACAGGATCACTATGAGTCCGAACCAACTTGACACCACTTAACAACAGCAACAACATAATAGCATGAAGTGGCTGGTTTACAAGTTTTCATGAGTGTGCTTAGTTTCAGAATGAGGTATGTAAGGTAGAATCCCCACTGAACAGTTTTCCTATTTTCCAGATGGATCTGATGAAGAGAGATGGGGATGATGGGGATAGGATTTTATGATTCATTTGTGAGCAGCCGTTACCAGAGTTAATCACACTTGTCACAAGTATAATTGTAGAGGATATATAACTAAAAGGGGTATGTAGTTAATCTTTCATTTCAGAAATAAAGCATGAGTGGAGCATGAGATCCTAACCAGAAAATCAGTGGCAGCAGACACCGTGGCAGAGGTGATGGCATAAAGAGATAGAGCAGCTGAGGACTCCAGGCCCAGGGACTGAAAAGGTTGAGTGCTTGTGGGCAGGAGGCTGTGTTGCAAAATGCACCCATTGGGCATTTAAATAAATATATATTTTTTGTTTTGTATGTGTACAGCAAATATTTTTGCTTTGGTCATTTGTGAAAAATAAGATGTAAAAGGGAACCAACAGAGTGGAAGCAGGATAACTGTTGTTGCAAGGAGGAAAGAGTAATCATTAAGATGAAATAAAATGTATAACTGGTTGAAAGTAAAGCTGACAATCTTGAGAATAAATAAATAAAATTAGTTAATGCTGGAAAAATAAAAACAAGACATTACTGAATATTCCCAGGAGTACCTCTAGTCACTCTAAATAAACCATTTCTAAGGCAACAATGCAGTGGGGAGAATATGTAACTCTTATAATGGTAACAGCATAGAAATTATTTAATAAATTATGAGTATATTTTATTTTTCCTTCTCTCAATGACTAATCTTTCTTCCCAGTCTCTTTTAACTCACATATTTTCAGAATATGTGAAATCATAGAAAATGGTTTCACTTTCACACAGAAGATATGCAAAAACCATGAGTCACTGCAATGAACGGAAAGCCCCTTATTGAATGACTGACCCACCCTTTTGGGTGTTCTCTTTCTGAGACACCTGAAAAGATTGGTTACCTGGACAGCTGAGAACAGTGACTTCCCAGGAGGTTGAAGCCAGTCATTGTTAAAGTTGATGTTTCAAAACTTATTTTTAAGTTCTTCAAGGGTGTAAGCTACCTCAGTGGCCAAATTAACACCTCCTTTGTAAAGTAGCCATGGTATCCTATGAGAAGATGCATTTCTAGCTAATGCATGCAGCATATTCCAGTTGACAAAACACTTCTGAGTAGAGCTATTTCATGGAATTCTCAACCAACCATGAGACAGGCAGAATGGATAGGAGTGATGAGGGAAGCGTCCCAGAGTCCTCTCCATTGCTGTTCCTTTCAATACCACTACCTAGATACTGCAATGACTCATCCCCTGACTACAGCCTTGCTCCTTCTCACACCTTACACTGCTATTACTTTGCTTCCCTACTAAACTTCTTCTATGACTCCAGATAGATTATAATGAAAAAGTCAAACTTTTGGGTTGTTACATGAAGTCCTCCATAGATGGCCCCTGACAACGTCTCTTTAGCCTCTCATTTTCCCATATGTACTTTCCTTACTTCAGCCCAACCAACGTGCATTGCAAAGGTTAAACTTTTTCATACAAGTTATTTCATTTGCCTGAAATGTTCTTCTCCCCATTTTTTATATTTAGCATCCTTCAAAATTTAACACAACTTTTATGTCCTCCAAAAATTTTCTGCTAACCCTCAGTCTAATAACATGGCGGCCTTCTAGGTTCTGAGGAATCCTGGTGGTGCAATAGTCAAGCTAATCAAAGGTTGGCATGTTTGAACTCACCAGCCACTCAACAGTGAGGTGGTGTGGGACCTGTTGATCTGGTTGCATAAAGATTAACCCAATGCTATCAAGTCAATTTCAACTCAAAGAGACCCTATAGGACAAAGTAGAAGTACTCCTTAGGAGCTCTGAGACTGTACGTCTATACAGGAGAGATTGCTCAGGTGGGCTTAAACCACTGACCTTGCAGTTAGAAGCCTAACAACCAACACACTTCATCACCAAGGAATCATGAAGATTCCAACCTAGAAAATCCAATTGGGCAACATGCTACTGTGTCACATTGGGTTGCTATGACCCCCAAATTAATTTGATGTCACAAAACAATAACTCCGGCTTTTCACAACGCTGGATGTGACCGTTGACAGACAAGTATTATTACTAGTTTACTTCTATGTCTCTCCTGCCAATTTTTGACAGACCATAACTTACTAAATTCATTGTTTACGAAGTATGAGCACATCAACCTTCAGGCTAATACCATGGCTGCACACACAATTGTCTATGTGTATATGTTGTATACAGAAAGTAATTGAGAGACTGAGAAATCTCCTCTTTTACTGAAAAGGTTAACTTTGCTAAGTGCTGATGAGTCGGTTCCACCTCAACCCCATATGGGGTTTCTGAGGAACAGCTAGTAGGTTTGAACTGCTGACCTTGTGGTTCACAGTACAGTGCTGATCCACAGAGCCATACCAGGTAGGACTGAGATAAAAATGGCTGTGAATAAAGGTAAGTTTGTTGGACTAGCTTGGAGCCAAAGGTTGGGAGAAAGTTTCATTTTGGTAGCCTGTTTTCTTTGTGAAATGCAGTGAGGTAGTCTTTTGAGTGGGGAGCTTGAGGAAAGCTATAAAAACTTAAAATTGCTATTAGGGGCAGGGGAGAAGGCAGACTTTGGGGTATTATCAGTGGCCTGATGAAAGTTGCAGATTCTACATTTATAATGATTCTAGCCCCTATGGAGTCCTGGATGGATCCCTATTGTGACCAACCAAAACCAACCCCACTGCCAACAAGTCAATCTGGACTCATACTGACCTATAGGATAAAGTAGAACTACTCCTTAGAGTGTTCAAGCTTGTAAATCTTTACTGAAGCAGACAGCCTCATGTTTCTCCTATGGAGTAGTTGATAGATTTGAACCTCTGACCTTGCAGTTAGCAATGCAATACTTAGCCCATCATGCCACCAAGGGTCCCTCATTGAGAAGAAAAATTGTATTCGTTTTATTTATTGTTCTGGGAAAGCTGTGCAGACACATTGTCAAATCAGAACTAATTGGAAGTCAGTCAGAAAATTTGCCTCTAGCATTTTCTGTGTGCTTTGCCCCTGGAGGCAAGGAGACACAAAACCCTTCAGGCCTCCAGCCCTGGCTCCCTGGGCTTTCCCCAGGTGTTCCAAGAAAAGGGTCATCCTTATCTGACTGAGCAACTCTTCCCTGAGCATCCAAAAGGGAAGGTCACAGCTTAGGACAGTTAACTTACTATTTGATCAGAATCATTACCTCCTTGACTTTGAGCCTCTTCTTCAAATGCCTGTGACATTCATTCTAAAATTAATGTGGATACAAGAAAGGAAAGAACCTGGCCTAAAGTGATCATCAATTCAACTAAAATTCGCCATTAAGAAATGGAAGCAGCCTGGCCCATGTGTTCTCATCTCTCTGAAAGCAGTCGGAGCTGTAGCATTTGGCCTGCAGCCTCAAATCCCTTTATGAATAAGGTCGCAGAAACCCATATAAAAACAGGTCTTAAAGAAACCAAGCTTGGTGACTTTCTCTACTCCCCGGGTGAGGAACTGGGAAGAAATGGTTCTCTGATCAGTTTTCCTTGTTTAGGGGATAGCTACCCCTCTCAGCTTGCTTCTAATAGTTTGTTGTTATTGTTGTTAAGTGCCATAGACTTGGTTCTGATACATAGTCACCCCATATAAGGTTTCCAAGAAGCGGCTGGTGAGCTTGAACCACCGACCTTGCTAGGTTCAAACCTACTTTGCAGTCCAGCGCATCAACCCTCAGAACCACACTAGGATTCCCATCCAGTAATATCCACCAATCTCTTCTCAGCGGTTCCTCACCTCGGTCTTAGGTTACAGTGATTTGTACAACTCCCAGCTGGATGAAGTACAGCCTGAAGCATCATCCTTTGCAGTCTGGAGTCACCTCTACTTCAGAAATCTTACTTCGGAGTTTTCAGACTGACTTTTGTCTTGTAAATGAGAACAGTGCCAGAGGCTTTCCAGGACATCCCTACTGATTCTAAAATGCAGAGGAAGGTGCTGAAAATGCTTGTAGAAAAGAACCCTAAACACTATAATCAAATGACGGCAACACTGCTCTTAAAGGAGCAGTTGCGGATGAAAAATTTCAGCCATGTTTCTTCTCTCTCTCCCCAGCATTCTCATGTAGGCTGGGCTGATTATTTAGATGATCAGTTTCTCAAACTCTAAAGCCCAAAAGCTGCCTCTCCCAGCAACTTCACCAGGCACCCCATCCTTACCACAGTGTAGCATTTACAGTATCCCCACTTGTACAGCACATTCAGTTTGGAGCCGCCAGTAGGGGTTAACACAAGCCCAATTGACACAGGACTAGAGGCATCCACATACGAGGCCTACAGTTGCTGCATAGGCACATTTGGCCCATGTTTCTAAAGAGGCAGTAGCTGTTACTGCTGAGTACACTGCCTGCCACTGCTGGACCATTAGTATGGAAATGAGGCATGTGTGTGACAGGTGGCCTTACAACCAACACAATTAACTTTCTCCATTAGCTGACGATCTGACAAAACAGATGCAACATCAATAAGCACCCGCCCCCTACAGAAAAGGAACGACACATTGCAAACCCCTTATTTATAAGGAGGAGCAGTATAATTTCTTCTGTACACACAAAGTGGATGGCACTGGGGTTTGCTTTTGTCTTATTTCTGTGATTGTTGTTGTTTTTTGTTTGTTTGTTTATTTTTAACATGTGTCTTACATTAATATTGCAATACATCCATTGGTTAATTAGGCCGCCTGGAAGTTTTCAAAAGGAATATCATCAGGGAAGCAGGGAAAATAAAGTCAGAAAAAACAAACTCTTTCGTGCTTTGAAAGGAAATACGTGATGATTCCCTGCAAAGAGAATATGGTAAGTAAGATAGGTTTACAATAGGTCTCCCCAGCAGCAACAAGATGAATATCAGACTCTAGAACCTGTCATCTTGCTTTGAAGAACAGGAAATGTTGGAAGTTAAATGGAATATAATAATCTGAGAAACGAAAACTACCTTCAGAATTTTTCTCTGAATTTTTACTAAGGACAACAGAGATAAATTTAAGATTTTTAAGGCATTCTGGATTCTGGATTTCTGGAAAGAATTAAGGCTGTAGTCGATATTTTTCTAATGATGTTCATATCTCTTATCTTAGCAGCTAACCAGCCAACCGTGTGTTTGTCCAATGTTTTGGAGTACCTGCAGATATCAGACCTTTATGTAGGAGTAATGCAACTGTAAAATAACATTGTTACTTTTTCAAAAAATAGAAATGTTGAATCATTTGTGGGTAGTTATAAAGTGTAAGGGAGTCCTGGTGTGGCTCTGGACTGCAAAGTCGTTTGAACCACAAGGTTGGCAATTTTACCTCACCAGTTGTTGTTGTTAAGTGCCGCAAGTTGGTTCCGACCCATCACAACCCTGTATAGGGTTTCCAAGGAGCAGCTGGTGAGCTTAAACCACCAACCTTGCAGTTCAAACAACTCTGCAGTCTGACACATTAACCACAGTGCCACATCACCAGTTGTTGTCAGTATAAGGGTACAATTTGCCAAAACCTCCTATTATTATCCTAAGCATAGTTAAAAAATTCTGTCATAAGATTCTTTTGTTGTTCTTGTTAAGTGCCATCAAGTTGGTTCTAATTCATAGTGACCCTGTATAAGGTTTCCGATGAGTAGCTAGTGGATTTGAACCACCAATCTTAAGGTTAGCAGTCTAGTGCTTATCTTATAGCATCACACCAGGATTCTAGGCTTCTTTAAAAATCTCTTTATCGTCCCTCTGCTGTTACTGATCTCACATGTGCTAGACCAATCATATAGAAAGTGTAGTTTTTGTGTACCCAATAGAAACAAGTTCTCTAATATTTTCTGCTATGTGATCTGAAGCTTCTTTGAGGAAGTATGAATATGAAAACTTACCAAGCATCTCATGATAGAATAGAGGCTCATACCTACTGGTAAGTAGACCTGGATTTCCATTGTGAACTGCCCTAAGCTACTGGAATAAGCAAAATATGATAATTAAAGGCCAAAACAACAGGGGATTTGATTCCAGGCTCTTACCCCTTCACTCACTATAATCTCTTCAAGCCTAGAGTCTATCATTTAAAAAATGCAACTGAAGTCATAATTTATGGGATAATGGTGAGAATAAAATATATATAAAATAATGAAAGTGAAATACTTATTTCATTTTACATTAAAATCCTACATGATTATTTTGGGGGAGTGAGGGAGGAAAAGGTAAGATTACCTGGGTCTCAGGCACTAGATAAATTACAAAGAAAAGAGCCCATATTTTCCATCTATTCTTTTTGAACCAATTAGAATTCCCCTCAATTTCTCTGAAACCAAAACCTTTCCTACAGGATTAAGAAGCTCACAAGAAAACATGTAGTTGATTGGCTACTACAAGAATAAGAAAGTTGTTCACCAGGAAGTCATCCAGGCAAGCAATCAAGTCCCTTCAGGACAACTTCCCCTCTAAGACTGAAACTCAAAGGGAACACATGAGCAGGCATGTAAGCTTGCTGGTGACCACATTGGTCTACTGGTGAGTGGAAGAGGGGGAAAAGTAGCAATGAAGAAACGGGTTGAGATCAATCACGTTCCATAGACTCCTGTTGTCCTGGAGATGAGAGAGAGAAGAGGAAGGGCTGGTTGGTCCAAAGTGAGGGGAGACCTGGGGACACCTGAGCCCATGGACAAGGACAGAGCCACAGAGGGCTAGAACTGAGAGTGAAGCATCCAATTGACAAGAAGTGAGGGGAGACGCATAAGAACACCCAAACCTGCAGATAGTATCCATATGACCTAGCCTCGATGGCTTGATACTATTTAAAAAAAAAAAAAAAATGATAAAGGAAATGAGTGTAAATTGCTACTATTGATGAACTTGACCTATACTCATGGATGCAGTAGTTCAAAATACCAACAGAGAGTGAAGGAGTCTTCACATCAAGCATCAATGTTATCCCCTCTGTATACAGGTTAGATAGGGATGGGCAACTTAAACATTGGCTACCTAAAATGAGGGGGTGATAAAGGCACAAAGTGACTGGCTTACAAGGTTTCAAGAGGGAGTTTAGTTTAAAAGTGTGGGGGTGGGGTGGGGGGTAGAGTCCCCACTGAATAGTCTTGTCTAGATGAGTCTGGTGAAAAGAGATGGGGATAAGATTCTTATGATTCAATAGTGAGTAATTGTGATCATGACTAATTATGACTGTCACAGCTGTAAAGGTAGAAGTTTTGTAACAAAAATGGGGGAGTAGTTAATCTTACATGCAGAAACAAAGGACCCTAGGACCATCAAGGGAGAAGAGCACAAGTGGAATGTGAGACCCTGTCCAGAGAAGAAGCAACACCAGAGATGGAGGCAGAGATGGGGACATGGAGAGGAAAGGACTCTAGATTCTTTGGAAGAGAAGGACTGAGAGCTAGCAGCCAAGAGGCAGACTTGCAGAATGTGCCCTTTCGTGCTATAAATGATTATATACTCCTGAGTGTTTTGTTTTGTTTAAAAAAAGATAAAATGAAGGCAAGACTTGGGGACTCATGGGCACAGAGTCAATGACACAGCCACAGAGGACTAGAATGGAGAGCAGGGCAGCCAGCCAATAAAAAGAGGGTGGACAGATGCAAGAACACCCACACTTGCAGATGATACCCATTTGACCTGGCTTCAATAACTGGATGAACAGACCTCAACCAGAAGAAGAAAGAAGAGGAAAAAAGTGTCATTTGATACAATTAGATAAACATAACCTACACCTATAAATGCAGTAGCTCAAAAGAGGAAACAAATCGCTGCTGCAAGAACTATTCCCACCCCCTCCACACAAAGAGTAGACAGGGATGGGCAACTTGGACATTGGCTACCCAAAATGGAGGGAGGGATACAAAGGTAAGAAGTGACTGGCTTACAAGCTTTCAAGAGGGAACCTAGGTACAAAGGATGTGGAGGAAGGTAGAGTCTCCAGTGAATAGTATCCAGCCTGTCCAGGAAGGGCTGATGAAATGAAATACAGATGGGTCTCTTGTTATGCAATAGTGAATAATTGTTATCAGGACTGATTGTAAGGGTTGGAAATCTAAAGGTGGGTATTTTGTAGCAAGGAGGGAAGTGATTAACTTTTTAGTCTAGGAGCGGAGGGCCCTGGGACCATCAATGGAGAAGAGCAGAGAGCAGCATCCTACCCAGAGAAGCAGTGAGGCCTGAGATGGAGGCAGAGAAGACACAAACAGGTCTGGAAGCTCTGCCCAATTCAGGTTTGTCTTCCAATTGGCTTCTTGATTCCAGGCATTGCTAGAATAACCATATACATTGTTATTGTTGTTTCTGTTAAATACTGGGAGTCAGTTTGGACTCATAGCGACTCTGTATAGGTTTCCAAGGAGCAGTTGGTGAGTTTGAGCCACTGACCTTGCAATTCAAAGTGACCTTGAGGTCAAGAGCTTATCCTCTAGCACCAAATACATACATTATCTCAAGATTAACATTCTTAAACATCATTTTTGATCTGGTTACAGTCCTGCTAACAAATGACAGTAGGAGTATGGTATGATGCTGTGGGTTAATGCACTGGACTGCAAAGTCAGTTTGAACAGCAAGGTCAGCAGTTCAAGCTCACCAGCTACTCCTCAGAAACTCTATACAGGGTTGTGATGTGTCTGTACCAACTCAATGGTGTGAGAAACTTTGTCAATACCCTGGATGTTGCCTCAATTCCTCTTGGCAACTGGCAGGTTGGTAAAATCCTCCAACTAGGACTTTACCCCAATGGGTCTCCAGAGGAAGAACTGAGAAGACTGCTTTATCCCGTATGAAGTCAGAGTTATCACAAGTGCTTACCAACTGTATTCAAGAAATCCAGTCTGTATTCATTTTAGAGAGAGTGAGGCTTTATTATTTGATTTTTCAAAATTGGGTGCCAACCCAGAAGACAAGACAGGCAGACATGCCATGTGACGATTTTACAAGGATTTTTAATCCTAACTTGAAAGTTCCTCCCCTGGTTCCTCATTGAATGAGTACTGTGGGGTGGATAATTTTCCTGGACGTCACCTATTTCCTTTAGATGATCACATTCTTATTTAAAATATCTACTTCTTGAAAGGTTCCTTTTTTCCCTCCTCCAATTCATCCTGCTCACATACCCCAGGTGTATAGACCCTTGTTGTTATACCAGCCAATAGTCTATGCCTCGGTAAATTAGTAACTTCCCAGACCCTTTGTTTCCTAATTCCTGAAGATGGACCAGCCTGAAAATTGTTTCTCACAATGACACTTAACAACAACACATGACAGTGGCTCCCTGTTACCTAACAACTATGGTCCCCAACAAGAGAGCCAAAAATGATATACATACACATGACTGTATTAGAAAGTAAACACTCATTAGCGATCATGTTGTGTGAGCTAAGTGAAACCCAGTGCTGTCAAGTCTATTCCAACTCATAGTGACCCTTCAAGAACAGAGCAGGATGGCTCCCTAGGGTTTCTGAGGCAACAAACCTTTACAGACGCTGAATGCCTTATTTTTCTCCCTCAGAGTGACTGGTGCATTCAAAACTGCAGGCCTTATTGTTACCAACCTAATGTCTAATCCACTGAGCCTCTAGGACTTCTTGAGTCAAAAGTAAAGTTTAATCTCCTTCTTTTCCAATCCTTCCCTGATTTTGGAGATCCAATACTTTCTCCACAATGCTTTTCCTGCCAGTCTTTGCTCTTGGCTGCAGTAAGGCTAGGGACTGAGGCAAGCTGGTCACTTAAGGCTAGAATTACATGAACAGAGTGCAGACATATGTGAGCAGTGATATCTGTCACAGAAATCTATTAATGGTTGTTCAATGATTAACTATCACTGTTAGAGCAAATTACTATGTGAGGAAGAGGTCAACCTAGATGGCTTCTGAAATATTTACTCCCTCCAAGATGTCAAGTATTAATGAGAGCTATCGTTGAAACTGAAAAGAAAAGATGGAAGGAATACACAGAATCATTGTACCAAAAGGAAATGGTTAATGTTCAACCATTTCAAGAGATACCATATGAACAAGAGTCAATGATACTCAGGGAGGAAGTCCAAAGTGCACTGAAAGAAGTGGCAAAGAACAAGGCACCAGGAATTGATGGAATAAAAATTGAAATCTTTCAGGAAAGTGAGGCGGCACAGGAGGCACTCACTCATCTCTGCCAAGAAATTTGGAAGACAACTGTCTGGCCGACTGATTGGAAGAGATCAATGTTTATGCCCATTCCAAAGAAAGGAGACCCAACAGAATGCGGAAATCATCGGACAATCTCTTTGATGTCTCAAGCGAGTAAAGTTTTGCTAAAGGTAATACAGAAGTGGTTACAATCATACATTGACAGAGAACTTCCAGAGGTTCAAGCTGGATTCAGAAGAGGCCGTGGAATGATGGATATCATTGCTGATGTCCGATGGATCTTGGCTGAAAGCAGAGAATATCAGAAGGATGTTTACCTGTGCTTTATTGACTACGCAAAGGCTTTCGATTGTGTGGATCATGACAAGCTATGGACAACATTGAGAAGTATGAGTATTCCAGAACACTTAATTGTACTTCTAAGAAATCTGTACCTAGACCAAGAAGCAGTTGTTCGAACAGAACATGGGAACACTGAATGTTTTAAAATTGGGAAAGGTGTGAGACAGGGTTGTATTCTTTCACCATACTTATTCAACCTGTATGCTGAGCAAATAATACGAGAAGCTGGGTTCTATGAAGAAAAAAATGGCATCAAGATTGGAGGAAGACTCATTAACAACCTGCGATATGCAGATGATACAACCTTGATCGCTGAAAGTGAAGAGGACTTGAAACATTTACTTATGAAGATCAAAGAGCACAGTCTTCGATAGGGATTACATCTCAATGTCAAGAAAACAAAAATCCTCACCACTGGACCAATAAACAACATTCTTATCAATGGAGAAAAGATTGAAGTTGTCAAGGACTTCATTCTTCTTGGATCAACTGTCAACACTCGCGGAAGCAGCAGTCAAGAGATCAGACGACATATTGCACTGGGCAAATCTGCTGCACAGGAACTTTTTAAAGTATTGAAGAACAGAGATGTCAGCTTGAGGATTAAGGTGCGCCTGACCCAGACCATTGTGTTTTCAATAGCCTCATATGGATGCAAGAGCTGGACAGTGAATAAGGGAGATCATAGAAGAATTGATGCCTTTGAGTTGTGGTGTTGGAGGAGAATACTGAAAGTGCCATGGACTACCAAAAGAACCAATAGATCTGTTTTGGAAGAAGTGCAGCCAGAGTGCTCCTTGGAGGACAGGATGGCTAAGTTTCGTCTCTCATACTTTGGACATATTGTCCGGAGGAAACAATCATTAGAAAAGGATGTCATGCTAGGTAAGGTGGAGGGTCAGAGAAAATGAGGAAGACCCCCTAACGAGATGGATTGGCCAGGTGGCATCATTGATGGACTCAAGTGTGGCAGCGGTAGTGAGGTTGGCCCAGGATCGGACATTGTTTCCTTCTGCTGTGCATGGGGTCGCTATGAGTCAGTTCTGACTCGATGGCATCTGACAACAACAACATCGTTGAAACTGGGGTCTTGTTGTGACGTTGTGGGTTGATGCCCTGAACTACAAAGTTGATTTGAACTGCAAGGTTGGTGGTTCAAGCTTACCAGCTGCTCCTTGAAAACCTATACAGGGTTGCTATAGGTTGAAACAGATTATATGGTACTTAACAACAACAACCCTTGGAACTGCGAGGTGATTCTGGAATCCTCATTTTAATGGCAAGGGTGGGAATAAAAGCTGTTTTGTTACAATTATTTCAACATTGTTTTCTGGACTTCTACATTTTCTAATCTGTTATATTGTTGTTGTTGTCAAGTGCCTTGGAGTCAGTTTCTACCCATAGCGACCCTGTTTCTGAGAAGTAGCTGGTGAGCTTGAACTGCCGACTTTGCAGTTCAAGCTGACTTTGCAGTCCAGTGCGCTAACCCACAATACCACACCATTATTATATGACATCATCTAAAGTCTTCTTTGCTTTAGGATATTTCCCTGTGTTTTTTGCTATGTGGGTAATCTAACAGAGATACTCTCTTGAACCACTATGCTGTATGTAAGGAAGATGGGATCCCAACTTACTGGTAGAATTTCACAAGCTACTGAGTTGTTTGAACAGAGCATGGCAACACTGAATGTTTTAAAATTGGGAAAGGTGTGTGACAGGGTTGTGTTCTTTTACCATTCTTGTTCAATATGTATGCTGAGCAAATAATACGAGAAGCGGGTTCTATGAAGAAAAAC